>NW_026692395.1:3197451-3942403 GCF_021218885.2 Marmota monax | reverse complement strand
CATATCACGCTCAACGACCCAAGCCGCTGCTCCCATGACGCATTTCTCCCCCCTGTCCCCGCAGCACCCTGCCTCGCATCCCTCCCCCCCACTCCTTCCTCCTCCCATCGCGTTTAACAATTGCGCTACCCCCCTACACCTCGCCTGTACCACCCCGTTGCACGACACCCCAATTGGAATAAGGAGAGAGCAGAGCCGCCGCCCGCGCCTGCAGGAAAGATACGCAAGCAGTATGAAAAGACAAGGAAAGAAAGGACCACAAGCAATGCAGGTCAACACAACTTTAGAAGAGGTAACAGCTGCAGCAGATGGAATGTCAGATAAAGAATTCAGGATATACATTCTTCAGATGATCTGGAGTATCAAGGAAGACATTAGACAGCAAAATCAGACAATGAAAAGATCACTTCGACAATGAATTACGCAAACAAATCCAGGAAGCAAAGGATCAACTATACAGGGAGATAGAGGTTATAAAAAACAAACAAACAGAAATCCTAGAAATGCAGGAAGCAATAAACCAACTTAAAAACTCAATGGAGAATACTACCAACAGAGTAGAACACTTAGAAGATAGAACATCAGACAATGAAGACAAAGTATTTCAACTGGAAAAGAACATAGACAGCTCAGCAAGACTGTTAAGAAACCATGAGCAGAACATCCAAGAAATATGGGATAACATTAAGAGACCAAACTTAAGAGTCATTGGGATACAGGAAGGTACAGAGCTCCAAACCAAAGGAATGAGCAGTCTATTCAATGAAATAACACGAGAAAACTTCCCAGACTTGAAGAATGAGACAGAATCCCAAATCCTAGAAGCCTACAGGACGCCGAATGTGCAAAATCATAAGAGATCCACACCTAGACACATTATAATGAAGATGCCCAACATACAGAATAAGGAGAGAACTTTAAAAGCTACAAGAGAAAGGAAGCAGATTACATTTAGGGGTAAGCCAATCAGGATAACAGCTGATCTTTCAACACAGACTCTGAAAGCTAGAAGATCCTGGAATAACATATTTCAAACACTGAAAGAAAATGGGTTCCAACCAAGAATTGTGTATCCAGCGAAATTAAGCTTCAGGATGGAAGATGAAATCAAAACCTTCCACGATAAACAAAAGTTAAAAGAATTTGCAGCTAGAAAACCATCTCTTCAAAACATCCTCGGCAAAACATTACAGGAAGAGGAAATGGAAAATAACAATGAAAACCAACAGTGGGAGGTAGGACAGTAAAGGGGGGAAAATAATCAAAGAGGAAAACAAACCATGTTTAGTAACATAAATAAACAAATATGGCTGGAAGAACAACCCATATCTCAATAATAACCCTAAATGTTAATGGCTTAAACTCACCAATTAAGAGACACAGGCTAGTAGAATGGATCACAAAACAAGACCCAACAATATGCTGCCTACAGGAGACGCATTTGATAGGAAAAGACACACATAGGCTGAAGGTGAAAGGTTGGGAAAAATCATATCACTCATATGGACTTCGGAAACAAGCAGGAGTGTCCATACTCATATCAAATAAAATAGATTTCAAGCCAAAGTTAATCAAAAGGGATAAAGAGGGACACTACATACTGCTTAAGGGAACCATACACCAACAAGACATAACAATCATAAATATTTATGCCCCAAACAATGGTGCAGCTATGTTCGTCAAACAAACTCTTCTCAAGTTCAAGAGTCTAATAGACCACCATACCATAATCATGGGAGACTTCAACACACCTCTCTCGCCACTGGACAGATCTTCCAAACAAAAGTTGAATAAGGAAACTATAGAACTCAATAACACTATTAATAACCTAGACTTAATTGACATATATAGAGTATACCACCCAACATCAAGCAGTTATACTTTTTTCTCAGCAGCACATGGATCCTTCTCTCAAAAATAGATCATATATTATGTCACAGGGCAACTCTTAGACAATATAAAGGAGTAGAGATAATACCATGCATCTTATCTGATCATAATGGAATGAAACTGAAAATCAACGATAAAAGAAGGAAGGAAAAAAGCATACATCACTTGGAGAATGAACAATATGTTACTGAATGATCAATGGGTTATAGAAGACATCAAGGAGGAAATTAAAAAATTCTTAGAGATAAATGAAAACACAGACACAACATATCGGAATCTATGGGACACATTGAAAGCAGTTCTAAGAGGAAAATTCATTGCTTGGAGTTCATTCCTTAAAAAAAGAAAAAACCAACAAATAAATGATCTCATACTTCATCTCAAAATCCTTGAAAAAGAAGAGCAAAACAACAGCAAAAGAAGTAGAAGGCAAGAAATAATTAAAATCAGAGCTGAAATTAATGAAATCGAAACAAAAGAAACAATTGAAAAAATTGACAAAACTAAAAGTTGGTTCTTTGAAAAAATAAACAAAATCGACAGACCCTTAGCCATGCTAGCGAAGAGAAGAAGAGAGAGAACTCAAATTACTAGCATACGGGATGAAAAAGGCAATATCACAACAGACACTTCAGAAATACAGAAGATAATCAAAAACTATTTTGAATCCTTATACTCCAATAAATTAGAAGATAGTGAAGGCATAGATAAATTTCTTAAGTCATATGATCTGCCCAGATTGAGTCAGGAGGATATAGACAACCTAAACAGACCAATATCAATTGAGGAAATAGAAGAAACCATAAAAAGACTACCAACTAAGAAAAGCCCAGGACCGGATGGGTATACAGCAGAATTTTACAAAACTTTTAAAGAAGAACTAATACCAATACTTTTCAAGCTACTTCAGGAAATAGAAAAAGAGGGAGAACTTCCAAATTCATTCTATGAGGCCAACATCACCCTGATACCTAAACCAGACAAAGACACTTCAAAGAAAGAAAACTACAGACCAATATCTCTAATGAACCTAGATGCAAAAATCCTCAATAAAATTCTGGTGAATCGGATACAAAAACATATCAAAAAATTGTGCACCATGATCAAGTAGGATTCATCCCTGGGATGCAAGGCTGGTTCAATATACGGAAATCAATAAATGTTATTCACCACATCAATAGACTTAAAAATAAGAACCATATGATCATCTCGATAGATGCGGAAAAAGCATTCGACAAAGTACAGCATCCCTTTATGTTCAAAACTCTAGAAAAACTAGGGATAACAGGAACATACCTCAATATTGTAAAAGCAATCTATGCTAAGCCTCAGGCTAGCATCATTCTGAATGGAGAAAAACTGAAGGCATTCCCTCTAACATCTGGAACAAGACAGGGATGCCCCCTCTCACCACTTCTGTTCAACATAGTTCTCGAAACACTGGCCAGAGCAATTAGACAGATGAAAGAAATTAAAGGCATCAAAATAGGAAAAGAAGAACTTAAATTATCACTATTTGCAGATGATATGATTCTATACCTAGCAGACCCAAAAGGCTCTACAAAGAAACTATTAGAGCTAATAAATGAATTCAGCAAAGTGGCAGGATATAAAATCAACACGCATAAATCAAAGGCATTCCTGTATATCAGCGACAAATCCTCTGTAATGGAAATGAGGACAACCACTCCATTCACAATATCTTCAAAAAAAATAAAATACTTGGGAATCAACCTAACAAAAGAGGTGAAAGACTTATACAATGAAAACTACAGAACCCTAAAGAGAGAAATAGAAGAAGATCTTAGAAGATGGAAAAATATACCCTGTTCATGGATAGGCAGAACTAACATCATCAAAGTGGCGATATTACCAAAAGTTCTCTATAGGTTTAATGCAATGCCAATCAAAATCCCAACGGCATTTCTTGTAGAAATAGAGAAAGCAATCATGAAATTCATATGGAAAAATAAAAGACCCAGAATAGCAAAAACAATGCTAAGCAGGAAGTGTGAATCAGGCGGTATAGCGATACCAGACTTCAAACTATACTACAGAGCAATAGTAACAAAAACAGCATGGTACTGGTACCAAAACAGGCGGGTGGACCAATGGTACAGAATAGAGGACACAGAAACCAATCCACAAAACTACAACTATCTTATATTTGATAAAGGGGCTAAAAGCATGCAATGGAGGAAGGATAGCATCTTCAACAAATGGTGCTGGGAAAACTGGAAATCCATATGCAACAAAATGAAACTGAATCCCTTTCTCTCGCCATGCACAAAAGTGAATTCAAAATGGATCAAGGAGCTTGATATCAAATCAGAGACACGCCGTCTGATAGAAGAAAAAGTTGGCTATGATCTACATTCGGTGGGGTCGGGCTCCAAATTCCTCAATAGGACACCCATAGCACAAAAGTTAATAACTAGAATCAACAAATGGGACTTACTCAAACTAAAAAGTTTTTTCTCAGCAAAAGAAACAATAAGAGAGGTAAATAGGGAGCCTACACCCTGGGAACAAATCTTACTCCTCACACTTCAGATAGAGCCCTAATATCCAGAGTATACAAAGAACTCAAAAAATTAGACAATAAGAGAACAAACAACCCAATCAACAAATGGGCCAAGGACCTGAACAGACACTTCTCAGAGGAGGACATACAGTCAATCAACAAGTACATGAAAAAATGCTCACCATCTCTAGCTGTCAGAGAAATGCAAATCAAAACCACCCTAAGATACCATCTCACTCCAGTAAGATTGGCAGCCATTATGAAGTCAAACAACAACAAGTGCTGGCGAGGATGTGGGGAAAAGGGTACACTTGTACATTGCTGGTGGGACTGCAGATTGGTGCAGCCAATTTGGAAAGCAGTATGGAGATTTCTTGGAAAGCTGGGAATGGAGCCACCATTTGACCCAGCTATTCCCCTTCTCGGTCTATTCCCTAAAGACCTAAAAAGAGCATGCTACAGGGACACTGCTACATCGATGTTCATAGCAGCATAATTCACAATAGCAAGACTGTGGAACCAACCTAGATGCCCTTCAATAGACGAATGGATAAAAAAAATGTGGCATTTATACACAATGGAGTATTACTCTGCATTAAAAAATGACAAAATCATAGAATTTGCAGGGAAATGGATGGCATTAGAGCAGATTATGCTAAGTGAAGCTAGCCAATCCCTAAAAAACAAATGCCAAATGTCTTCTTTGATATAAGGAGAGTAACTAAGATCAGAGTAGGGACGAAGAGCAGGAGAAGAAGATTAACATTTAACAGGGATGAGAGGTGGGAGGGAAAGGGAGAGAGAAGGGAAATTGCATGGAAATGGAAGGAGACCCTCAGGGTTATACAGTGGAGGGGGTAGAGAGAGAGGAGGGGAGGGGAGGGGAGAGGTGGGGAGGGGGGAGGGTGGAGGATGGGAAAGGCAGCGGAGCACAACAGACACTAGTATGGCAATATGTAAATCAATGGATGTGTAACTGATGTGATTCTGCAATCTGTGTATGGGGTGAAGGTGGGAGTTCATAACCCACTTGAATCAAAGTGTGGAATATGATATGTCAAGAAATTTGTAATGTTTTGAACAACCAACAATAAAAAATTTAAAAAAAAGATACAATATTATGCATTAAGCTAAACTGATAACAAAAGCACATCAAAATAGTCTCCTAAATAAAAGAGTTTGTTTCTTTCCTATGTAATAGTGCAGAGGTAAGGGGCCTATGTGATGACAGCAATAGGTCTCTTTAAAGGGTGAACAGCCAGGTGCAGTGGCACACACCTGTAAATCCCAGCGGCTTGGGAGGCTGAGACAGGAGAATTGCGAGTTCAAAGCCAGCCTCAGCAATGGAGAGGTGCTAAGCAACTCACTGAGACCCTGTCTCTAAATATAATATAAAATAGGGCTGGATATGTGGCTCAGTGGCCAAGTGCCCCTGGGTTCAATCCCTGTACCAAAAAAAAAAAAAATGAACATCTTGTATAATTAAGAAGAACCCCCCCCCCCATAAAAAGTCACCGTCTTTAAAGTGAACATACTAGCTGAGCATGGTGATGCACACCTGTAACCCTGGATATTCAGGAGGCTGAGGGAGGAGGATGGCAAATTTGGGACCAGCCTGGGCAACTGAGCAAGACCATGTCTCAAAATAAAAAATAGGGGCTGAGATTGTGGCTCAGTGATAGAATACCTGCCTGGGGCACTGGGTTGGGTCCTCAGCACCACATAAATAAATAAAATAAAGTTATAAAAAATAAAAAAGGCTGGGGGATGTAGACCAACTTTCCCAACATGTGTGAAAACCTAGATTCAATTGACCCACCTCACCAAAAAACAAAGAAAAAAAGATAAGCACATTGTTTTAGCCTAAGAGTGACTAAAGAGATATATCCAAATGGAAAGAATGAACCTATACCAAATCTTATTTTTTTAAAAAATGTGATAATTGATTGTGGTATTGCACAACTGTCATCCCAGCTACTCAGAAGGCTGAGGCAGGAGGACCACAAGTTGGAGGCCAGCCTCAGCAAATTAGCAAGACCCTGTCTCAAAATCAAAAAAGGCTGGGATATAGCTCAGTGGTAGAACTCCCCTGGGTTCAATTGCTAGTACCAAAAATAGAAATAAAAAGTTATAAAATATGTGTATAACAATTGGAGACCAGTGCAGCCGTGCCGCACCTTGAGCACCTGTCCGCCCACCCCATCCCGTCCGCCGTGTTCTCAGACTTGTTCCAACAATCATCTGTTAAAACATGGTGGATTACTATGAAGTTCTAGGCATGCAGAGACATGCCTCACCAGAGAATATCAAAAAGGCATATCGGAAACTTGCACTAAAGTGGCATCAGATAAAAATCCTGAGAATAAAGAAGAAGCAGAGAGAAAATTCAAACAAGTAGCTGAGGCATAAGAGGTGTTATCAGATGCTAAAAAACAGGACATCTATGACAAGTATGACAAAGAAGGCTTAAATGGTGGAGGTGGAGGTAAAAGTCATTTTGACAGTTCATTTGAGTTTGGCTTCATATTCCGGAACCCAGATGATGTCTTCAGGGAATTTTTTTGGTGGAAGGGACCCATTTTCCTTTGACTTCTTTGAAGACCCATTTGAAGACTTTTTTGGGAACCGAAGAGGTCCCCGAGGAAGCAGAAACCCAGGTGCAGGCTCGTTTTTCTCCGCTTTCAGTGGATTTCCATCATTTGGAGGTGCATTTTCTGCATTTGATACAGGATTTACTTCATTTGGGTCACTAGGTCACGGTGGCCTTATTTCATTCTCTTCTACATCATTTGGTGGCAGCGGGATGGGTAACTTCAAATCTATATCAACTTCTACCAAAATAGTAAATGGGAGAAAAATCACTACAAAAAGAATTGTCGAGAATGATCAAGAAAGAGTAGAAGTTGAAGAGAGGGCCAGTTAAAGTCCTTAACAATAAATGGTAAGGAGCAGCTGCTACGCTTGGATAACAAGTAATTCAATGCATGCATTTAACAGAAATGTTAAACTATAACAAGCACCATTTGAGGATTAACAGGAACATTTTTTTGAAGATTTCAGATGAACTTGACTTTCAGTATAATTGTACCTAATCTAAAGTATTTATAAACAGCTCATCGGAGCCCCTACTTGTCATAGACTTTTGAGTTTATTGTTGGGACCACACAATAGGACCATTTTTTTTTGTCTTTAAAATTGTTGTAATCTCTGTATGCACTTTGCTTTTTTATTAAATGTAATCCAAGGTGAGCCTTGACTTTTGAGTAGTGCTAGGACAAGATTGTATTCAACACCAGCATGGATCTTCTTCCCATTGTGTTTGACATGTGAGCCAAGTAGTGTCAGCCTGCTGTGAGCTAACATTGCCAGGATGAGGCTCCTGTAGAAGTAATTTGGTTTTTTTTTTTTCAGTATTTGGTAATGAAAGATATTAATGCATTAATGGTAAAACATTTCTGGTTTAATATAAATTTAAGGATGTTTTCTAGTTGTGCATGAATGCTGGCAACTTAGTAAAGTTTTGACAATTGTTTAAATATGTAATGTTAAGCTTAGGTTTAAAAATCTGGTAAACTGGGTCTTTGTCATTGCTTAAAAACAAAGAAAATAAATGTGAATGTGTTTGGTGCATTTAAAAAAACAATTGGAGAAAATTAAATATGAGTCAGATATTAAGTGATATTAGAGAATTCTTGTTAATTCTTAGGTGTGTAAAAATACCATGAAGATATAGGAGATTATATATTTTTAGGAGAAATATGTTGAGGAATTTAGAAATGAAGGGATTTGGTGTCTGCAACTTTCTTTCAAAGGGGGAAAAAAACCTCCCAGTGACTGAAAATTAATGATGTGAATATGAATTATATCTAGGTACAGTACTCTGTACCTTGCACTGTTCCAAAGTTCAAATTGCTCGTGTTCTTTGAACTATTAGATTAATTAGTACAACCTTGCAGGGAAAGTACAGAGAATATATGTACCCACAACTGAAATTTAAGGCATGTAAACATTTCCCCATATTTGTACAGAGACAATTTTATGTAATAATTAAGGTTTTGTGTGTGTGTGTGTGTGTGTGTTGCTGAGGATTGAACTCAGGGCCTTGTACAAGCAAGGCAAGCACTCTACCAACCGAGGTATAACCCCAGACCCATAATTAAGATTCTTGAGTTAGCCAGGCACTGAGAAAGTCCAGAGAGGTGAACTTCAACTGTAGATGACAGGGTCATTTATGTATGTGATGGAAAAGAATTTCAGCTTATGTTAGATATTGAGGCACAGAGATTTATTTAAGAAAGCAAGAAGTACACATTCAAGGGAGAATGTGTGCAATCTTGAGAGATGCCTTTAGGGTTCTTTGGCTCTTAAAGAAAATTTGGTGCAGGGTGGGGATGGGAAGGTAAGTGGGGATGACATCAGTCTGGTGATCACAAGACAGTTTATAAAGATCTGGAAATTTCAGCCTCTTTAGGCTGATGTCTTCTCCATTATCTGTCTCAACAGAGGGGTTTTGGACATTTTATTTCTTATTCTCTTTAGCAGCAGCAGGCCGTACCATGACTACAAGCAGGGGCAATATATAGGATAGGTTGCATGCCACTGCACAGGTGGAATTCTTCAGTTTTGTTTTGTTTGTTTGTTTGTTTGTTTGGTGATGCTGGGGATTGAACCCAGGGCCTTGTGCATGCCAGGCAATCACTCTACCTCCTCAAGCCTCTTCAGATGTTTTATGAGTATGTTCCTTTACTTTATAACCAGGACCACACTGTTCAGATCCTCTTCTAAAGAGATTGAAGATAAGGAAAGTGGCCAGATCTTTTTTGTTTTTTGTTTGTTTTTAAATAAAACTTACGTGGTTGGGGCGCATGCGCAAAGCAGCTGCCTGCCATTCCTGCCGCTGCTTCTACAGCTGAGCATCGCCTCCCTCTCCCTTGGTGTCTGGTTCGTGTCGCCTATTCTCACCTGACATGCCAATCCTCGCCTGCCTGTGCTCGGCCCCCCCTCCTCCGCCGCTGCGTGGTCCTGCTCAGTCCGCATCCCGGCAGCCGCCATGTTCAGTCGGAGCCCCGCGTCCCCAGCTGGTGTCATTTGCAGAAATGGCTGTTGGTTGTGTGGTGATTTTTGCCACCTGTTTAACAACGGCTGCATATGTGCTAAGCAATCTGAACCAGTTCAGAAAAAGGTAGATGGAACATGTTGACCAGCAGTTAAGGTCCAGAAAGCTTTTGGAAAAAAGCTGTGGCTTCTTTAGGTCCATTGAGAGCATTCAGTTTCATAACGATATGCTTATGGTCAGTATTTTGCAATTTTTAAATATGTGCACTATATAGGTGTATAGTCAAAAGTATTGTTCTGATTAGGTGTTAAATTGAAATATTCTTGGTTTAAAAAAAAAAAAAAACCTTATCTCACTGCAAACTTTCCTGGGCACTGATTAGTGTTGAACACAACACTCAAGTTCTTCAGTGCCTTGAAAGGCCCTGCATACTCTTTACAATCTCAAACCATCCCGTGTCTTCTGTGTAGTCCTCAGGATAGGGCTCTCAAGGCACATTGCATCCATATTCCATGACAGTACGCAAAGCAAGAACCTAGAAGCAAGCATGCTAATGTAATTCAGGTAGATTAATTTGTTTAGACACTTGGGTTAAAGCACGAATGGTATTTTGTTTCAGTCCAGTTCTGTTTTATCCAAGTCCACTCCATCTCATTTGCAGGTTAGACTGCCCAGGGAGGTCTTTGTGTTGCAGGCACAGGGAGTTCTGGGCAGATCCAGCAGTCATTCTGGTTAACTTCCATCACCCAGTCCAGAAGTAGGTTACCTATTGCTAATCTATGGAGAATATGACAGATGTTTAATAGGTACCAATAATGGCGAGTTATCTCCATGAGGCAGTATGCAGGCTGCTGTGCAGTTTTGTGTTTGTAAAGTAGCCTGCACAGTAGGCCTGCCTGGGCAGGTGTACCAAATCAATCTTTCTGTTGGCACTTCAGGGGTATAGAAAGAATAAGACACCTGTGGAATATATAGCCATCATAAACAAGGTGTTCATAGCAAGTGGAATACAAAGTGTTCCTTTGGTGATGATCCCCTGTGGTAACATCATCTGTACTTGTAAGGGCCAGGTTCCCAACACAGTAGGCTTTACTTGTAAATTTAGACATTCTCGGGGCTGGGGATGTGGCTCAAGCGGTAGCTCGCTCGCCTGGCATGCGTGCGGCCCGGGTTCAATCCTCAGCACCACATACAAACAAAGATGTTGTGTCCGCCAAGAACTGGAAAATAAATATTGAAATTCTCTCTCTCTCTCCTCTCTCTCTCTCTCTCTCTCTCTCTCTCAAAAGGAGTACAAAAATGGAGGATTGGGGTTGTGGCTCAGTAGTGGAGCTCTTAAAAAAAAATTTAAACATTCTCCCTCCTATCAGGGTGGGGCTGTGGTTGTGGCTCAGCGGTAGCATGCTCACCTAGCATGTGCAAGGCCCTGGGTTTGATTCTCAGCACCACATAAAAATAAGTAAACAAAATAAGGTGTTGTGTTCAACTAAAAATAAAAAAAATATATTAAAAAAAAGAAAAGAAACAGCTGCAGTGGCTGGTGTCTAGGTTTCTCATTGAGTGTCCTCAGTGCCTCAGGCAGGTGAGCAACCCGCCCCTGCATAGAGCTACTCTCAGGCCTGAAGGCTCCTGTCAGCAGCCGCACATTCTTTCAGTTTATCCAGCTCCTGTTGGACTGTATGACAGGCGGGAAGTCCATGTCCTGGTGTGGAGCCCACTGTTGATGTCATGGTCTGTGAGATGAGTTCCTTGGCCATTCTCAGTTACCTGGGGTGTGCCATACGTGGCACTCAGCCAGATCAGTCCCTGAAGACTTGCCTTCTGATTGGCTCTTGCTGGAGAAGGTTTTCATCAAGTCTGTAACTCTGTCCACCCAAGTCAATGTGTATTTGGTCCCTACTGATAATGGGAGAGAAAAAAGTATTCTATTTGCCATCACTGATGAGGGACATCAGTCACCTTGCCTGATATGCCCCTTGGTGGCATCCATCATTGTGGGTACAACTGAGAGTGGGCAAGACAGTCCTGGCATGGAGCAGCAACATCAGGCCTCCCTGTGGGAAGTCCCAGTGTGTCGCAGCTGCCCACATTGTCTTCTGACCTGCATGCTTCATTCTATGATGCAACCAAGTGGTGGGTTCTTCTGCTGGGGCTCCCTCCAACCTTCTGATCTTTGCTGGTTGTGCAGCCTTGACTGGCACTTCTCTGCTGATGGGCCCCATAACAAGAAGGGTAGTACACGTGGCACACAGTTGTCTTTCCAACAACTATAATGTTCTTCTGCCCCCTTCCATATTTTTTTGTGATCAAAATTCAATGGGAGGGCTGGGGTTGTGGCTCAGTGGCAGAGCACTTGCCTAGTATGTGTGAGGCATGGGTTCGATTCTCAGCACTGCATATAGATAAATTAGATAAAGGTCCATTGACAACTAAAAAAAAAAAATCAATGGGAGTCTTAATCCACTGTCATAAGCACCATCCAATCATCTAGAACGACATGGACAGTAAACTCAATAGTTTTCAATGTCTAGTGTCACAATGTCCTGTGCCTGTTTTACTGTTCATTTGCCCTCAGTATGAGGGTCAGTCCAGTCCCACACTGTCTCCTATACAAATAATACAGGGGTCATAATAACAGGTGAGGGATAAAAGCCTTCCAATAACCCAGTAGCCCCACAAATTCTTGTATTTGCTTTACTGTGTTAGGAAGTGGAAATGCCTGGACTTTATCTGTTCTAGCCCAAAGTCTAACCATTGTCTTATCTGACCAAACAACACCAAAGAATTTCACTGATAAGCCAGGGCACTGCACTTTGTTAGGGTTTCTATAGCCCATCCTCCAACTTGAAAGTGAGTCAGAAGAAGAGGTGCCTTGGTAAGCACTGAAAAAGAGTTGAATGTAATCATTATGTAAGCATTTTTACCAATGGAAGTAAGATGAGTTCCTCGGCCACTCTCAGTTACCTGTGGTGTGCCATATGAATTTGTTACCATACTACGACAAGGTGAGGTGATAGAGGTGGTTTTTTTTTTTTCAGTACCAGGGATTGAACCCAGGGGCACTTAACCACTGAGCCACATTCCCAACCCTTTTTAATATTTTATTTGGAGACAGGTTCTTGCTGAGTTGCTTAGGGCCTTGCTAATTTGCTGAGGCTGGCTTTGAACTCTGAATCCCCCTGCCTCAGCCTCCTGAGTCCCTGGGATACACAGCTTCTCTTAATTAAGGACACCAGTATAGCCATATGAAAACAGGTATAGAAATTCCCCAAAATTTTTCACAAAGAACTACCACATGATCCAGTAATCCCATGGCTTTGTATATATATTCAAAGGAAATAAAATCAGTTTACCAAGGAGCATCTGCTTTCCCATGTTCCTTGCAGCACTATTCACAATAGCCAAGAAATGGAAACAACCTAAGTATCCATCGGCGATTGAATTGATAAAGAAAATGTGGTATACACACACACACACACACACACACACACAGAGTAATACTATTCCACCACAGAAAAAGAATGAAATCCTGTCATCTGTGACAATAGAACTGGAGATCCTTATGTTAAGTGAGATAAGCCAGGATATAGAAAGACAAATACTGTATGATCTCACCCATGTAGATTCTAAAAGAGTTGATCCTTGGGCTGGGGTTGTGGCTCAGTGGCAGAGCACTTGCCTCGCAAGCATGAGGCCCTGGGTTCGATCCTCAGCACTACATAAAAATAAATAAATAAAAGTGAAGATATTAAAAAAAAAAGAGTTGATCCTCATAGAAGTTTCAAGTTCCAATGGTTACCAGAAGTGGAGGAGAGTGGCTGTGGGGAGGTGTGGGGAGCCATATTAAGAAGCAAGAAGTTGGGGATGTAGTTTAATGGTAAAGCATCCCTGGGTTCAATTCCCAGTACCAAGAGGGGAAAAAAAGCTAAAAGAATCTATGTTGAATTATTTTTCACCACAAAAAAATGGCATATGTTTGAGGAAATAGATGTTTGACTTGATTTCAACATTATACAATGCTGGATTTCTGTTCTCGTGACTAAAAGGCTCAGGGGTCACTCCAGTTGAACTGGGCTAACTGGGCTGCACGAAATAACCACACAAGAGACACAAGTACCTTTTTCTTTGGGGTCGCTGTGACGGCTCCTCTGACCTTAAGGGTCCGCAGGAAGAGAGAGAGAGCACACGCTGACCCCTTTTATTGAGAAGCTATTCAAATGGGGCAAGGGGTCAGGTTCAGGGGGCTAAGTATCTTCATGATGTCCACTGTCGGCAGGTTGATTGACACCTGGGTAGGCCACACCCAAGGGCACAGTAAGAGAAGGGGACACACACAAGGCACTTCCATGGAAGATTCTATCCTAAACAGGGCAAGGGGTTAGATTACAAAGGAACAGGTGAGCATAGCTTCACCCACGGGGCTGTAGCAAGACACACCCATGCACAAGACACTGACCCTTGAACCCAAGAAGGGTGGGGAAAGCTCTGCCACATTTCTGTAACTGAGCGCCTCAGCACCCAGCAGGGGAGTGTGACACAGTCACATGTAAGGTTGGTCTCCCACAATACAATATGTGCATATAATGAAACATTATGTGGGACCCATTAATATGTAAAACTTTTTTACTCTGCAGTACAGAGGATTGAACCCTGGGGTGCTTTACAATGGAACTACATCCCCAGCCTCCCTTTTTGAAAATATATTTTTTTAGTTGTTGATGGACCTTTATTTTAGATATTTATATGTGGTCCTGAAAATCGAACCCAGTGCCTCACACATGCTAGTCAAGTGCTCTATCACTGAACTGCAACCCCAGCCCCCCAACCCTATTTTATAATTTTTATTTTGAGACACAGTCTTACTACATTGCTGAGACTGGTCTCGAACTTGCAATCCCCTGCCTCATTCTCCTGAACAGCTGATATTACAGGTGTGTGCCACCATGTTGGTCTCTGGCTGTACAACTTTTACATATCAATTGAAAAATAAATTTAGGACCTGAGGATGTAGCTCAGTTGTAGATCTGTTTTTCACATAGATGAATCTCTGGGTTTGATCCCCAGCACCACAAAATTAAATACATACTTTTAAAATATAAATTTGAAGAGCTGGGCATGATGGCACAAGCTGTAGTTCAACCTATTCAGGGAGACTGACATGGAATGATTGGGAATTCAAGGCCAGTCTGGGCAATATGGCAAGACCCCTTGTCAACAACAACAAAAAATAATAACAATTTTAAAAAAGAGAGCAACAAGCTAAACCACAGGCCAGCTATTTGCCAGAGAACTTGGAAGAGAAAACAGATCTCCTGGGGTCATTAAAAAAAGCCTCAAAGATTGGCCTCAAAAGCTATTCTTGGGCTGGGGTGTGGCTCAGTGGTGGAACACTTGCCTCACCCGTGTGGGGCACTGGTTTCCATCCTCAGCACCACATAAAATAAATAAAGGTATTGTGTTTATCTATAAGTAAGAAAAAAATGTAAAAAAAAAAAAGCTATTACAGCCTGAGTTTAATGGGATCAGATTGCTGAGCCATTTATTATCCTTTGGGACATTGTCAATGGACTATCTGGGAGCAAGGGCTGGCTTTAGAAAGAAAGAAAAAAGAAAGAAAACAACATAGTAATCATTGGTAATTAGGGGAGCTAATGGCCTAGAAATCACTGCAAAATAAGGAAAGCAATTTAATGCAGAGAGTAGGGAAATTTCAGAGAGTGCAGCTAAACTGTGGCCTGGCAGAGACTATGTGCATATCTGGCACCTGTACCTGTGACACTAAAGATATTATCCCTGAAGAAGAAACAGACTTCATTAAAATAGGTTTAATGGAAAAGAGTCAACAGGACTTCTCATCAAACCCAACAATCAATTTTAGGTGGCTTATAGACTACTTTATGAAAAGCAAATAAAATTATTCTAGAAGATAATACAAGAGCATATCTTCATGATTTTGGAATAATATTTGTGCTGTGGATTGAGCCTAGGGCTTTGTGTTCTTCTACTGAGCTACACCCTGAAAATTTCTTAAGTAAGAATAGGGCCAGGCATGGTGGCACAACACCTGTAATCCTAGTGACTCAGGAGGCTGAGGCTGGAAGATTGCAAGTTGGAGGCCAGCCTCAGCAATTCAGCAAGGCCCCAAGCAACTTAGCAGAACCCTGTCTCAAAAAAAAAAATGGGCTGGGGATGCAATTTCAATCAAAATCCCAATGCAATTCCTCATAGAAATATAAAAGCAATCATGAAATTCATCTGGAAAAATAAGAGGCCCAGGATAGCCAAAGTAATCCTTAGCAAGAATTGTGAAGCAGGTGGCATCACTATACTATATATATATATATATATATATATATATATATATATATATATATATATATATCTTAAACTATATATAACTATATATATAGTATATATCTTAAACTATATATATAGTATATATCTTAAACTATATATATATATATATATATATATATATATATATATATATATATATATAGTATATATCTTAAACTATACTACAGAGCAATATAGTAACAAAAACAGCATGGTAGGGGCTGGGGATATGGCTCAAGCGGTAGCACGCTTGCCTGGCATGCATGCGGCCCAGGTTTGATCCTCAGCACCACATACAAAACAAAGATGTGTGTCCGCCGATAACTAAAAAATAAATATTAAAATTCTCTCTCTCTCTCTCTCTCTCTCTCTCTCCCTCCCTCCCTCCCCCTCTCTCACTCTCTCTTTAAAAAAAAAAAAAAAACAGCGTGGTATTGGCACCAAAATAGACTTGTAGACCAGTGGTGCAGAATAATAGAGGACACAGAGACAAATCCACATAAATACAGTTGTTTCATACTAGACAAAGACACCAAAAACATATATTGGAGAAAAGATAGCCTCTTCAACAAATGGTGCTGGGAAAACTGGAAATCCATATACAGCAAAATGAAATTAAATCCCTAACTCTTACCATGTACAAAACTCAACTCAAAGTGGATCAAGGACCTAGGAATAAGATAAGAGACCCTGCACCTAATAGAAGAAAAAGTAGCCCCAAATCTCCATCATGTCGGATTAGGCCCCAACTTCCTTAACAAGATTCCTAAAGTGCAAGAAATAAAATCAAGAATCAATAAATGGGATGAATTCAGGGGCTGGGGTTGTGGCTCAGTGGGAGAGTGTTCACCTCACACATGTAAAGCACTGGGTTCCATCCTCAGCACCACATAAAAATAAATAAATAAAATAAAGATATTGTATCCACCTACAACTAAAAAAATTTTTTTAAATAAATGGTATGGATTCAAACTGAAAAGCTTCTTCTCAGCAAAAGAAACAATCAGTGAGGTGAAGAGAGAGCCTACACACATCAGCTAGAGCACTAATCTCCAGGATATATAAAGAACTCAAAAAACTTAACACCAAAAAAATAAATAACCCAATCAATAAGTGGGCTAGGAACTGAACAGACACTTCTCAGAAGAAGATATATAATTGATCAACAAATATATGAAAAAATGTTTATATCTTTAGCAATTAGAGAGATGCAAATCAAAACTACTCTAAGATTTCATCTCATTCCAGTCAGAATGGCAGTTATTAAGAATACAAGCAGGGCTGGGGATGTGGCTCAAGCGGTAGCGTGCTTGCCTGGCATGCATGCAGCCCGGGTTCGATCCTCAGCACCACATACAAACAAAGATGTTGTTTCTGCCGGAAAATTAAAAAATTCTCTCTAAAAAAATTTTAAAAAAAGAATACAAGCAATGATAAGTGTTGGTGAGGATGTGGGAAAACTCATACATTGCTGGTGGGACTGCAAATTGGTGCAACCAATCTGAAAAGCAGTATGGAGATTTCTTAAAAAACTTGGAGTGGAACCACCATTTGACCCAGCACTCCCCATTTTATACCCAAAGTACTTAAAAACAGCATACTACAGTGATACAGCCATATCAATGTTTATAGCAGCACAAAATAAAATTGGCTGGGGATGTGGCTCAGTAGTTAAGTGCCCCTGGGTTCAATCCCCAGTACCAATAAATAAATAAAAATAAAAAGGGGCTGAGGTTGTAGCTTAGTGCTTTTTGGTACCAGGGATTGAACTCAGGGGCACTTGACCACTGAGCCACGTGCCCAGTCCTATTTTGTATTTTATTCAGAGACAGAGCTCACTGAGTTGCTAACTGCCTCACTTTTGCTGAGGCTGGCTTTGAACTTGCAATCCTCCTGCCTTAGCCTCCCAAGCCGCTAAGGATTACAGGCATGTGCCACTATGCCTGGCTAAGATAATGTTTTACTGTAATTATCTGGCTTTTTTTTTTTTTGAATTTTTTAATATTTTTTTTTAGTTTCGGTGGACACAACATCTTTATTTTATTTGTATGTGGTGTTGAGGATCAAACCCAGTGCCCCGAGCATGCCAGGTGAGCGCGCTACTGCTTGAGCCACATCCCCAGCCCCATTATCTGGCTTTTAAATAGCTTTCTGTATTATTGTATAATCTTGCAGTTGGAGTTGGTCTGTCAAAGGTAAAGTAAGTGGAAAAAATTTGTATGTGCAGGTTTGTCTATTTTAAAGGTTCCCATCTGTCAGCTCTGATTTCTGTGATCCCCTCTTGTCTGTGAAGGGAAAGTGAGGAACAAGAGATGGGTAAGAGAGAAATGAAAGACGGAGACCAGGCAGAGATACACACGAGAGTTTTATTTGTCAAAGCTGACAAATAAAAGTCATGTCTCTATAGGAGAGAGAGGCAACACAGGCTTGAGTTCTGGGACTTTTATGGGGTAGGCTCAGGAATCAGAGCCAGGCAGGTACTAATGCGGGCAGTTAAGGGTTGGGTTGGTGTGAGGGAGTGGTGAACCTTTCTTAGAGAGGCCCTTGGGTGGGAAAGCAAAACTTTTTTCCTTAAAATGGGGGCTGTCACTTAAGATGGCCATCCAGATGCTAAGCAAGGACCTTTTATTCCCCCCCTTTTTTTGTTTTTATTGGGCCCCTTAGGGAACAGGGACATAGGTCAATCTTCTATAACTGCTTTCTGCTGGGAAGGGGCAGCATTTGAATCCCTTATTAGGGGCACCGGATGTCATTGGAACTATGCCGGAGGTTGAGTGGTGGTGGAATGCTGTCCTGATGCCCCAATTTTTGGTGAGGGATTGGTATTTCTGTAACAAAAGCTGGTTTATAGTTTAATTAGAGATTTTTTGGATGTGGTCGTGAACCAATCTAATGACGCAGGGGGACAAGTGTTAAGAGAAGACCTATGACAAGGAGAGGGGTCAGGAAAGGAAGTGCCCACTGGAGATGGGGGTTACTTAGCTGCCATCCTTCAGTAGAGGAGAGCTGCTGTTTCCAGTGTTCAAGGTCCTGTTGGAGTTGTTTTATCTTGTCCTTTACCATACCAGACTGATTGACATAAAAAATAGCATTCCTCCTGTAGGTACAGACAAAGTCTGCCTTTTTTGGCCATAAGAAGATCAAGACCCCTTGGATTCTGCAGAACCCCAGCAGCTAAAGAATCAAGCTGGGATTGTATGGTTAGTATAGTTTGAGCAAGTTGTTGTTGAGAAACTGATGTGACTCCATTTTTGAGAAACCAGCCTCTACCTCAGAGCAAAGCCTGTCCAAAGAAGGGGGCATGACCCTTGTCCTTGGAAAGACCCACAGAGCACTCCTAGGCACATACCCACCCTGCTGAGTTGTTTATCTACAAATAACAGGAGAGATCTGCAGAGCCAGATGTCCCTGACTCAGTCAGGCTAGGTGAGGACCCATAGCAACCCCCTAGCAACCACCAATCAGCATGAGACAGGGAAAATACCTGGGATGCCAGATGACACCCCAGTAGTTTATGGTGGTTGATAACATGTTGGGAAACCATGTGGTTTAGCTCGTACTCCCCTCGTGGCTTAAACCAATCAGTTCAAACAAATCCCCCTCTTGTACTAACCAATCACCCCTACCCAACTTGTTCCCTCAAGTGACTGTGCTAATCAATGTTAACAGTTGTTGTTTGATTTTCCCACAGTGTGTGATGATTCGCTAAGAGATGCTATGATGTATATGAAGTCCCTGCCTTCCCCAAAGAGTGTATAAAACTGCTGCAAACCCTGGGCTCGGGGCCTCTCAGCATCACCAGTTGCTGTGTGCGCATGGAGGACCGAGCTAGCTCTCAATAAATGCCTCTTTGCTGCTTACATCAATCTTGGTCTCTGGTGGTCTTTTGGGGGTCCTGAACTCGAGCTTAAGCACTGTAAGTCTCCTAGAAATTGGAATGGTAACTCCTGGTAATGGTCCCTAGGAGGTGAATGGCAGAATAAGGGAGGAGGGCAAAAATGAAAAGGGGAAGGATGGTACTCATGGTTCTGCATGTCCTCATGGTCCTCAGAGATGGAAGGAAGATGGGGAATTCCGGCCTTGGAGAAACACAGCTTGAGAGGGCCTGTGGGTGTCACTGTATAAAAGGGCAGAGAAAACCATTTTAAATGGAAGTTATAATCCCAATGTGGATGCCCTCAAAGTGGGCCACCAAGGGAGTGGTAAGAATGACCCAATAAGGTCCAGTTCATTTTGTGGAGAGTTGAGAGGAAAGGGGGGGCTTGTTGGGGGGGGGGAAGAAGTACCAGGTCACCAGGAGACAGAGTGGGAGAAGGGAAAGAGGCAGAACTAGGCTTTTCCAGAACAGCATTACTGTATTGCCAAAGAAGGTTCCTAATGTATGCAAGAAGGGGCCAGAAAAGATGAGGAGCAAGGGGTAGTAGAAAATCAGAGGGTGGTGAGCTGAGCAGGGAGATAGGCTGTCCATATGGAATCTCAAAAGGGAAGATGTTGAGTGGTTTCTTTGGGAGGGCTTATAACCTAAGAAGAGCCAAGGGAAGGAGTTTAGTTCAATCTAAATGTAATTCAAGGGATAGTTTAGAGAGAATGTTCTTCAAGGTCCCATGGGTGGGTATGTTCCACCTTGCCAGAAGACTGGGGATTTAGGGGATATGAAAATGCCAGGAGATGTTGAGTGCCTTAGCTACAGACCATGAAACATGGAAAGTAAATTCAGGACCATTATCAGACTGGAGCGAGGAGGGGAGGCTGAATGGAGGAAGAATGTGTTTAACAAGGATGTTGGCCACATTTATTGGTGGTAGGAAAAGCCTCCACCCATCCCAAGAAGGTGTCAACAAGTACCAAGAGAAATCTGTACCACTTGACCAGGGGCATATGGGTGAAATCCAGCTGCCAATCAGAGCAAGGGAGATGTCCTCTTGCCTGGTGTAAAAGGAAGGCAGGTGGGCGGAGATTGGAGGTGAGATTGACTTTTTGGCAGATTTCACAGGAGGCAGAGAGAGTAGAGAGAAATTGTAGGTCCTCTGGAGAGAGTTTAAGGTGGGAAGTGAGAAATGGTTTTAAAGATGTGGTGTTAGGGTGAAAGAGGTTGTGAAGGAAGGTAAGCATCTGTTGAATGTCAGGTGGGGAAGAGTTCATCGGGGGACTAGCAAGGCAGAGGAGTGCAGGTGGAGTAGGTTGTTGGAGGGTGGTGGCCCTCGCCTCAGAGTCTGCCTTATTGTTGCCGAGTGTCACAAAGGAGGTGTTTGTCTGATAGGATTTACAAGGTGAGATTCCATTGGCAGTGGGAAGCTTTGAGGCCTGAAGGAGATCGGAGATAAAGGGGGCATTAGTAATTGAAGTTCCCTTGGTGGTAAGGAATCCGTGCTCCTTCCAAATAGCAGAGTGAGAGAGAAGTATGTGGAAAGGGTATTTAGAGTCAGTGTAGACACTGAGGAAGGCTCCCTTTGCCAAAGTGAAGGCTCTGATGAGGACAACAAGTTCAGCCTGCTGACTGGATGTATTATTGGGGAGGGGAACCACTTCCACAACCGAGGTTAGAGAGACTATAGCATGCCCTGCCTGAGGAACTCCCTCCTGAAGGAAGGAGGAGGCATCTGTGAACCATGTGTATGTTGCCTGGAGAAAGGGGCCTTCCTGGGTGTAGGAGGGATGTGGAAGAAGCTCCTCTAGAGTTTCAATGCATGAATCGGTAAGAGGAGAGGTGGAGAGTCCTGAGGAGCAGGGAGGAGAGTAGCAGGGTTTAAAGGTGAGCTCATGTGGAAAGTAAGACTGGGATCTTCCCACCAAGGAAACCTGTGGAGATAAAAGGAATGGAAACCCTTGTAGGTGAGGAGTTCCTTTAGGGGATGGGGAGCCAGGATGGTGAGTGGGGCCCAGAGGGAGTTTCTTTGACTCGGTAATGAGTAGAGAGGCTGTGGCCAACATTCTTCATAGGCAAGGGGACCATCCCTGAGCAGTAGGGTCAAGACCCTTTGATAGATAAGCCACAGGGGCATGGCTCCAGCATGCGTCTGAGGACCCCTAGAGCAAATCCCTGCTTTTCAGTCATGTTAAGGTGAAATGGGCATGTGAGATCAGTGATGGGGGTTGTAATGTGTGTGAGAGAGCTTCTGTGAATGAGTAATGGAGGGGCTATAGGTGAGTGATAATGAATCTGGAGTATGAGCTGTGGTTGGTGTGTGTGGTCAGTGATAAGCTTATTCATGGCTGTGATTACTGCCTGTAGAGTGTGAGTCTTTGGGAAAAATGAAGGCATAATTATGTGGTGAGGGATGAGCTTTTTGGGCAGTGTGCGTAGGGTGATGGGGGTCTATGTTCAGTAATAGGATGTCTCTCTATCTCCTTTAAAATTTCTTCACCAATTTTCTGTTTTTCATATTTTTAATAAGTCCTGTTTACATTTTAATCTTATTTGGAGAATAAACCTGCTTTCTAATGTTTATCAACTTAGTTCTCAAGTAAATGATACGAATTTTAAAATTTCTATGTGGGGCGAGTTGGGCACGATGTGGTGGTACAAACTAATTGTAGAAACTTGGGCGGCTGAGGCAGGAGGATGGCAAGTTCAAGGCCAGTCTCAGCAACTTAGTGAGTTTTGGTCTCAAAATAAAAATAAAAAGGACTGGGGATGTGGCTCAGTGGTAAAGTACCTCTGGGTTCAATCCCCAGTATGGAAAAAAATTAAAATTTTATGTCTATCTATGATTATATTGATGCAATTTTGTCACATTTATAAAATTGTTTAATCACCACCACAATTAGAATACAAAAGATCTCTTTCATGCTTTCCTTATAGTCCACTCCACATGATGCCACGTTAGTCCCTAATTCTTAGCAACATTTAATCTGATTTCCATCTCCACAATTTTGTCATTTGAGAATGTCATATAGAATCATACATTATATAACTTTTTAAGATTGAGTATTTTCACTGAGCATTCCACTCAATTGTATATACTGAGAATTTGTCCCCTTTTATACATAAGCAGTATTCCATAGTATGGATATACCAGTTTTCTTAACAGTGCACTTTTTTGTGGTGCTGGGATTGAACCCAGGGCCTTGTGCATGTGAGGCAAGCACTCTACCAACTGAGCAATATCCCCAGCCCAACAGTATACCTTTTGATGGATATCTGGGCCAATTCCAGTTTTTGGCTTTTACAAGTAAAGCTGCTATGAGCATTTGTGAATAGGTTTTGTGTAAACATACATTTTCATTTTCATTCCTCTGGGATAAATACCCAAGAATGCAATTATTGCATTGCATGTTCAGTTTTCTTCCTTCCTTCCTTCCTTAATTGATAGCCTAATGGGCTGCCTTTCTAAGTCCTGCCATGGGGAAAGTAATGAATTGGTTTCTACTAGTTACTCCTCCAGGCGAATTATAATCCCATTTGGGGTCTGGATCAGGGACTGCTTCAGTGCCAATCGGATGGGCAGGGGAGTCTGATGTACCTCATCAGCATAATTTCTAGCTTGCTCCCAAACTCACCTGCACTCCTTGGGCAGGAGGGTGTTGGACAAGACCATATGGACATCATGGAAGGTGAAATTACATGATTGAGTCAGATATTGAAACTCTTTGATCTATGTGGTGGGACTTGAAGTATAGGACCCAAGCCACTTTTCTATCTATGAGTCCTTTTGCCTATTCGGGCAGCTCAGCCTGAACAAGTGGAAGCCCTGGAAGCACCAGATAGGCCAAGCAAACAAACAAACAAAAATACTGCAAGGTTCTGAAAATTAAATGCAAATGCAAAGTATCATGGTTAATGTAGCTGTATGGTAAGCTCTAATATTGAGTAGAGTGATAGAGTGATTCTTCCCATTTGGTTATTCTTTCTCAAAATTGTTTTACTTATCTGGTTCCTTTGTTTTCCCATGTTGATTTGAGAAAATTATTATTATTAATTTTTTTACAAAAATTTTTGCTGGGATATGGATAGGAATTTCATTAAACCTATGTATCAGTTTAAGGAAAATTGACATTTTAGCTGGGTTAAGCTTCCCAATACATGAGCCTTATATTGCCTTTCCATTTATTTAGGTCTTCCATTATTTCATCAACATTTAAAAATTTCTATCATCTAGGTGTCAAATATTTCATTTCTCCCTCCTCTCTCTTTCCTTCTGTTTCCTGGGATTGAACATATGGGTGCTTGACCATTGAGGTACATCTCCATCCCATTTATTTATTTATGAGCAGGATCTTGCTAAGTTGCTGAGGCTGACCTTGAACTTGTGATTCTCCTGCCTCAGCCTCTTGAGTTGTCACAGCAATTCAAGCATGTGCTATGGTGTCAGGCTCCAAGTATTTCGTTTTCTTAGGACCAGTTAAAAAACATATTGTATTTTTTTGCGGGGATTGAACTCAGGGGCACTTGACCTCTGAGCCACGTCTCCAGCCCTATTTTGTATTTTATTTAGAGACAGGGTCTCACTGAGTTGCTTAGCACCTCGGTTTTGCTGAGGCTGTGTCGCAAGCGGTGCTGTTAATAATTACTCAGAGGCAGATTGTCTTTAAATTCAAGTGTATATTTGATCACACCAATCATCAAACCTAAACAATTAATGCAAAAAGTGTTGCATGTGCTAGAGCACCCGATTAGCATTTAATGCACACTAATTAATACCAGAAGCAAGTCACACAATTCTAGGGCAACCACAAGTCCCAAAATACCTCTGATGCCAGGGGACTTCTCTTAGCCAAAGAGCAGACATTGTCATTGTCTGGTGGTTCTCTCCAACCAACAGTTGGATGTCAGGGAATGGTGGGATCAATCTGGGGACGGATAGCAAGGCAGCCAGTCTCACTGATGTCCTTGGAGCAGCCTTGTTGATGTGGCAGGACAACTGATTTAAATATAGTTCCAAGTTGGTGGTGTACATTGGTGATTGGTTACACCCAGTGAAAGTCAATGTCCATTGGTTATGTCCAGTGCGATGATGTAATTGTAATAGGACATGTTCTTTGTGCATGTCCATGGAACTGTGCTCCCTATCAATTGTAACCAGTCATTGTTAAGTGTGCCTATAGCTAGTGCCCCTTACAGCTCCTTATCAATTGCAACCAGACAAGACTAAGAATGCCTATGGCTGCTGTTCCTTATGGCCAGTGAGTCAGTGAGTCCCAGCATGTCTATGGCAGATGATCCTTACAGGCTGGCTTTGAAGTCCTGATCCTCCTGCCTCAGCCTCCTGAGCTGCTGGGATTATAGGCGTGTACCACTAGGCCTGCACCATATTGTATTTTAAATTTCAGTTTCCATATGTTTATTGTTAGTATATAGAAATGTGATTGGTTTTGCTTGTTGGGTTTATACCCAGCAACCTCACTGAATCCTGGTTACTTCTAGGATTTTTTTGGGGGGTGTTGGGGATAGAATTTAGGATTGCTTGTGTATGCTACGCAAGTACTCTATCACTGAGCTACACCCCCAGCCTCCAGGAATTTTTTGCATTGCTGGGCTTTGCATATGCTAAGCAGTGCTATGCCACTAAGCCAAGTCTCCAGCCCTCTAGAGATTTTTGGGTCATTTTAACATAGACATGTCATTTACAAATAGGGACAGTTTTATTTCTTCCTTTATAATCTGTATGATGTCTCTTTGACATACTGATTTTATTTTGCTTGGCTATATATTGTTGGACTACATGATAATTCTCTTTTTAATTTTTAAGATATATCCTTATCATTTTGTCTATTATGTTAGGAAACTTGGGGTCCTATTTATTAATTTTCAGTGCTGGATTGAACCCAGGGCCTCACACATGCTAGGCAAGTGTTCTACCACATGCTATATCCCCAGCCCTTCTGGGTCCTATTTAAATTCCTAATTTTAGCAGGCAGTCATCCTGTTTAGGTTTAGCATGCAGGTTTTGGCCTAGTTTTTTGTGCTGTGGTTCCAATGGCAGTTTCCGTCTTAGAGACTTTGTGGGGTTATTTTTGTCGGCCTGGTCTATCTGGTGTCTTTCTGACTCCCACTTGCTGAGTGGTTGGGGGGAATTTCTACAGGCCAGGCCTTCAGGTGCTTCTTGATGGTGGAGGGTTGTGATAGGATCCTTCTACCATGGCCTTCCTGCTACCCATGTGTCTAGGCAGACATCAAGAGTCTCAGCCACACAAGGTCAAAGAGACTTCCTGTCAGGATGTTTGTTTGTAGCTGGGTCCCTTCAGTTGGTCCTTCCTATCTCTCCCAGTATCTCTTGGCAAGTTTTCTAAATCAGTCCATCTGCTGAGGTTGGGTCATTTCTTTCACCCCAGCCCTGTGCCTCCCATTGGGATAAGGAAGTCTCAAAAGTCTCATGTCTTCAAGGCTTTGAAAGTAAGAGATTTTCCAGGCCTGGCCTCTTGCTGTGGTTGAGTTCCTCCTACAGGTTCTGTCTGGCTGCCTGGGAACCCCTGCTGGGAGAGGAGAGTTTTGAGCCTCTGCGGGAAAGCAGACCACTTCCTCATGGCCATTTCTGTTTTGGGCTCCTGTTCCATCTCCCTCCCTGTTGGTGTTGGATTTGTCTCCTGCTGTCAGAGGGACCTCTACTTGACCTAGGGGAGAATGGGCCTTTTGGGCTGCTCTCTGTTGCTAGGATCAGGGTTGGCAAATGCTGAGCTTGAGTTGCCCTCTTTGGTCAGTTGGTGGGGAGTGTAAGATAGCCTACAGTTTTAGTGTTCCCTCAGTCCTAGGATACTAAATGAGTTCACATGTTGCTATTTTTGTGGGTCCTTTAGCTCATGCAGGATAAAAATTAAACAGAGACAGGTGTGGCAGCACACATCTGGAATCCCAGGGACTCAGGAGGCTGAGGCAGGATAGCAAGTTAGAAGCCAGCCTGCATAACCTGTCTCAAAATTAGAAAAAAAAAAAATTAAAAGGGCTGGGGATGTAGTTCAGGGGTGCAGAACCCATGGGTTCAATCTGCAGTATAAAAAAATAATTAAACAGAGCTAAAAAAGAGAGGCTTATAAAGAATCACTTATTGAGGGCTGGGGTTGGGGCTCAGTGGTAGGGTGCTTGTCTTGCATGCATGTGGCACTGGGTTTGATTCTCAGCACCACATAAATAAATAAAAGAAAGAATCACTTATTGAATTGATTAAGGTGACAAGGTGGCTATGCCATAAGGCAGAGTAGCAGGGAAGTCAGGGATGAATAGCACACACATGTTTGGGGGCTAGACATTAACATATTCATAAGTATGGGGTTACCTCTTACTTTGCCTGCAGTCTGCATCAACTTACACACTCAAAAATGTTTACAGATTTCAAAATGTGCCTAAAATTGTACTGGGTCTCCCCCTTGGGCATATCTTTTAACATGGAAATAAATGCATTTAAATGAAAGTGCCGGGCTGGGGATGTGGCTTAAGCGGTAGCACGCTCGCCTGGTGTGCGTGCGGCCCGGGTTCGATCCTCAGCACCACATACAAAGATGCCTCAGCACCACATACAAAGATGTTGTGTCCGCCGAAAACTAAAAAATAAATATTAAAATTCTCTCTCTCTCTTTAAAAATAAATAAATAAAAAAATAATAATAAATGAAAGTGCCCATTACTTTCTCTCAGGGGTTGTGGTCAGATCTACTTGCATCTGCTTAATGTTTTCTTGTTGTTTATCTTGAATAATAGATATAGTCAGAGGCCTTTTTACCATTCATCTTAAGTACAAAGCATGCAGGGCTTTCTTTTAAACATCTCCAACTTAAACTTTATACTCCTGTCTCTAACAATTATCTTTTTTTTTTTTTTTTTGGTACCAGGGATTTGTGAGAAACACATTCACCTACCCAAATCCAAAGAATGGGCTCGGAGACATAGGTACAGGGGGAAAAAAAATGAGACTTTAATGACGGTGTTGCAAAATAGAATGCCAGGTGGTCACAGACCCCAGAATGGTTACAATCAGCACGTTGTCCCCCAGTGCACAAGGTCCCTGCCTTGGTTCCTCATTGCCTAAGTATTATGGGGTGCACAGTCTTCCCCAACATAACTTAGATTTTACTGTCTTCTATTGGGTTATTTATAGAAATATACCTTTGGAGCTGGGGCTGTAGCTCAGGGGTAGAGTGCTCACCTAGCATGTGTGAGGAACTGGGTTTGATCCTCAGCACCACATAAAAACAAAGAAATAAAACAAAAGGTATGTGTCCATCTACAACTAAACAATAAAAAGAATATACCTTAAGTTGTTCCCAACTTCCTTTGTTCTTTTGTGACAGGAAAGCCTACTTGGGGGAAAGCTTTCTTGGGGTGAATGTATTTGGACATGTACACAGCTCTACTTTACCAAAGTTACTGTTTCTTAACAGATATTTCTGTCTGTTGGTTAGGCCAACTCCTTCCCCCACCTCTTATTTGTCAAGGAGCTATTCAGGTGCATGGACTTTGGATCTGCCACATCTATAGATTTTAGTGCTATTGTGTGAGTTAACTGCTTACAACATTTCATTCTGCTCTATTTCCCCTCCAGGCTCCTTCCTTACCATCCTAGTTTTATGTGTTTTTTTTTTTTTTTTTTTTTTGGAGGGGGAAGGGTGTACTGGGGATTGAACTCAGGTGCACTTGACCACTGAGCCACATCCCCAGCCCTATTTTTTTTTTTAATATTTATACTTAAGTTTTAGGTGGACACAATATCTTTATTTTACATTTATGTGGTGCTGAAGCTTGAACCCAGTGCCTTGTGCATGCTAGGCGAGCATTCTACCACTGAGCCACAACCCCAGTCCCCTATTTTGTATTTTATGTAGAGACAGGGTCTCACTGAGTTGCTTAGCGCCTTGGTTTTGCTGAGGCTGGCTTTGAACTCGTGATCCCCCTGCCTCAGTCTCCTGATCCTTGAGATTACAGTCATGTGCCACCGCAACCAGCTTCTGCTAATTATCTTAAGCACAGCATATGTAGTGCATTTCTGTTAAACATCACCAACTTGTTTTTTTCTTTTTAGTATTAGGGGTTGAACCCAGGGTGCTCTATCATTGAGCTACACCCGCAGCCCTTTTTATTTGAGACAGGGTCTTGTTGAGATCCATCCATGGGCTGTGTGTGGACTATATCATGCATCACAGCCTAATGAATAGGAGAATCTGGTGTCTGGGAACTTCCAGTAGACATTTCCTCTGGATGACCGCCCAGATGCATTATGAGCCCTATTTAGCTCTGCCTGATCCCACACAGCACTGGAGATGGGGTGACCTGCTATAGCTGCACAGTCCCTCAGAGATGGGTGTGACCTGCCAAGATGCCAATAAACTTGCTGACTACAAGACCTCATGAAGCAAGACTCTACCCCTGAAACATTATCCCTGCCTTTGATGTATCCCCTTAAATAAACCACAGGAGCCATTTTCTTTTTCTTTTTTTTTTTTTAATTTTTTTTAAACAGGGAGAGAGAGAGAGAGAGAGAGAGAGAGAGAGAGAGAGAGAGAGAATTTTTAATATTTATTTTTTAGTTTTCGGTGGACACAACAACTTTGTTTCTGTGTGGTGCTGAGGATCAAACCTGGGCCGCACACATGCCTGGCAAGCATGCTACCGCTTGAGCCACATCCCCAGCCCACAGGAGCCATTTTCTAATTGTCTAGCTCCAGCTCCTTTGTGGACTGAACCTATCAGGCACTCCATTCTTTAAACCTAATTCTGACTTTGTCTTTTGTTCTTCACTAATTATTCTAGACTTAAATTTCTTAGGTGGCTTACACCCTCCTTGGCAGGAAGAACTCCCTAATAAGGCGCTGGCTGCCTCGCCCTAGGGTCTTGCTAATTTGCTTAAGGCCAAGTTGTAGAGGCTGGCCTCACATATACAATCCTCCTGCCTCAGCCTCCGCAGCTGCTGTGATTACAGGCATGTACCACCACGCCTGGTACCATCACCAACTTTCAACCCCATATATCCTGCCTCACACCATCTTCTTGCCACTTGCCGCAGTCTGGCTGGGCACAATTCACAAGCCACTTGTCAAGCAGAAACGAACTTTATTTTTAGAACACACATGCAGCACCACAGGAGCTCTTCAGGAATTCCCCCAGAGCCCAACTGCCACCACCGGCTTCCAGCGAGCCTCTCAACCCCCACTCCTCCCGCTCTTGAGGCCAATTGGCTGGGTCATGTGGGCGGAGCCAAAAGAGTATCCCAATGAGCAGCTCCGTGGTCTGAAAGGGCGGGGAAACAGCCCAATGAGCATCACCGCAGAGGAGCCAATCAGCTGGTAGCTGGAAGTTTGCTGGGGCCACGGTGAGCCAATCAGCTGGAAGTTTGCTGGGGCCGCTTCAGCTGTGGCTCTCAACAGCCACTTTTCATAATGTTCCTTTGTGTGGGAAGCCATCCTGACACGTGACTGGGCGACTCCCGTTAAGGGTCTGAGGCTTCTGGCTGTGTCGGAATTTTCCCGGCCCTTTCCTGATGAGAGAACCTGTCTGTGTGGGGGTGTGATTGACCACTGACCCCGGGGGCCCAATCACTGACCCTGACCTTGGAGTGCAGTCCACCCTCAACCTTCATTGGATGGAATTATCCCCTGAATTTCTTGTTCCCCAATAAAAGGCTACTCCCTGGCGTGTTCACTCTCTCTCTCCTGCTAGCCCTGAGTAATCCTTGCTGCCCTGCTGGGCGGTTAGAGGTTGGAGCCAGAGAGGGGAGCCGTCTTGGACCTGGCAATAGAAATAAGGTAACTGAGTCTGTGTGTTTTATTTCGATCTCTTCTAACTAACTTTATGCCAAGAACCTCATTAATGAAACCATTGGGCAGGCCGCGTGGTAGAATTGGCGCCCAACGTGGGGCATTCTAGATTAGTTAGATTGAGTGGGAGCGCGCTATAAAGATAAGGATAAAGATAAAGATAAAGGAAGAGGTGACAATTTGGGTCACAAAAGTACCTGGAGCTATTGAAGGAAAGAGACGTTAAATTAATTAAAATGGGAAATTCAACTTCTACGGATAAGGAAATATATCTGACTATTTTAGACAGTATAATTAATCAGAAAGGAAAACAGATAAAGAAAGCTCAGTTATTACAATTCTTAAAGATTGTAGGTGAATATTGTCCTTGGTTTTGTGAACAAGAGTCTCCAAATTTATCTACTTGGGAGAAATTAGGAAGAAAGTTACAAAAGGTTTATTTTTCTAATGAACTACCTGGAGGCATAGAAAGTATTCAGAAAACTTGGACAGCTCTAGAAATTTGTCTTTTTGAATATATGGGTCAAAGTTCGTGGCCCCCTGAAGACCTGTTAAAAGGCTTGCAAAGGGCTATTAAGTCTATTCAAATGGAAAATTCGCCTGAGGCTAAGTTAATTCCTTTTCCCTTAGGCCGTTTAAAAACAAAGATGCTAGGGGCCAAACCCAAGGTTAGGAATGTGACTTTAAACTCGCAGGACTATACTAGCCCGCAGGGAGATTCTAGGGACGGATATCATAGAGAAGAAACCTCCAAAAGCCCTCTGGAAGAAGTAGAGGATCTTCCCACAGAGGAAAATCCGGAAGAGATTCCTAGAGGGGCTCAGAGTTCTTCTCCGCCACGTGGTTTAGAAACCCAAATTCAAAATGGCGATAGTACAGAGTCTGACCATGATTTGCAATCTGAGGGAGAAGAATCAGACATGGAAATTCAGGACTTACAGAGGAATCTTAACAGGCTGCGTTTAACACCGCCTGTCCAGGCTATTCGAATTCGGCCGGTACCTGCTAAAAGGACAAAATTTAACAGGTACGCTGGGTTAACAATGCCTTTTCTTACCCCGTTCCAGCGAGGTATTAAGAAAGCACAGGAAGATGGGGAGGATACTAGCGGTTTTCAACTTTTTCCAGTTTTTGAGCAAGTTAATGAACAAGATCAGAGAGTTAGAGTTCATGCTGTAATCCCATTTAAAACCATTAAGGAACTAAAAAGTGCATGTGAGACATATGGTCCAAATTCCCCTTTTGTACAGAGCCTGATAGAAAATATTTGCTCACAACTCCTTCCTCCTAGTGATTGGATTTCTTTAGCCAGATCTTGTCTGAGCGGGGGAGATTTCTTACTTTGGAGGACTTACTGGACTGATTTCTGTACTGAACAGGCAGAAAAGAACAAAAGACAGGATATAGAAACGCCAGTAGAAATGTTTCTTGGGACAGGTGAATTTACTGACCTAGAAAGACAGTTAAATTATGATTTTGTAGTGTACAATCAAATAACTGATTGTGCGAAACGCGCCTGGAGACAAATTGTCTCCAAGGACCAGTCCAATTTAGTTCTTACCAAAATCAGGCAAGGTGCGAGTGAACCTTACTCAGATTTTGTAGCCCGGTTGTACCAGGCTGCAAACAGGTCAATCGGGGACTCGGGAGCGAGTGAATTCATTGTTAGGCAATTGGCATTCGAAAACGCAAATAAATACTGTCAGGATATTCTTAGACCGCACCGTAAAAAAGGGACAGTTTCTGAGTTTATTCGCTTATGTTCTGACATAGACTCTACTCATTTACAAACAGTGGCCCTAGCTGCAGCAATAAAAGAAACCTTGAAAACCCCGGATTTAGTATGAAAACCCCGCGGAAAATGTTACATTTGTGGGAGAAATAATCATTTTGCGCGGGAGTGTCGCATGCGCAATTCTAAGTTCAGGGCTCCATCTACTGACGATAATAGATATTGCAGGGCTCAGCCCCATGCGGCGGATCAAGATGGCGCGGATGAGCCCGCCTTCTTGTCATCATTTCCGCCTGGCCGGAACACAAACTTCCGGTCAGCCCGCCCCCGGGCCGAGAATGAGGAAGTAGGTAGTCGCGCAATGTGACGTCATCGCGCCGACCATGGGGGCCGCCATCTTTAATTTTACCGGAGCGAAACGAACAGTTTCCGTACAAACCCCTAATGATTTTCAAGGCTTTTAAAAGATATTAATTGGCTGAAGCCATCCCTAAAACTAACTACTTCTGAGTTAAGTCCTCTATTTCAGATATTACAAGGAAATCCCTCTCCAACCTCTCCACGTCAGCTAACCTTAGAGGCTAGAATGGCTTTAAGGAGAGTTGAACATGCAATTAAAAATGCACAGCTTACTAGAGTTGATCCTAAAAAAATAGTGTATTTATTAATATTTCCAACTGAGCATACCCCAACAGGAGCCATATGGCAAAGATTAGGAGTTATTGAGTGGATTTATTTATCCCACTCTCCTCAAAAGGCATTAATTCCTTTTCATGATTCTATAGCTCAATTTGTAATTAAAGGTAGAACTAGGATTTTACAATTAATTGGATCTGATCCTGATATCATAATTATTCCATTTTCTATTCAACAGACTAATTGGCTTTTTCAAACTTCTAGCTCATGGCAGATAGCTTTTGCTGATTTTCCTAGCCAGATAGATAGCCATTATCCTCGTGATAAGATTATACAATTTGCATCATTAACGTCACTTATTTTTCCAAAGATTGTACGTGCACATCCTATAGATGAAGCTTTATCAGTGTTCACGGATGGTTCTAACTCAGGTAAAGCAGGTTTTTATAGTCGTGTTCACACAGAGGTAATACAAACTTCTTATACTTCTGCCCAAAGAGCAGAGCTTCAAGCTCTGATTTGTGCCTTAAATTACTTTTCAAATGAGCCTATTAATATTTATTCTGACAGCTTATATGCAGTCGGAGTTACTAAAAATATTGAAACTTCAGTTATTGGGTATACTTCATCACAAGAGTTATTTGAGTTATTTCATAATTTACAAAAGACAGTGCTAATGCGAAAGTACCCATGTTTCATAGGGCACATACGGGCTCATACTAATCTTCCAGGACCCTTAGTTTCTGGTAATGACAAGATTGATAAATTAGTAGCTTTTTGTCAACAGATGTCTTCATATGACTGTGCACTAGCTTCCCATTCCTTGCATCATCAAAATGCTTCTAGCTTACGTAAAAAATTTAATATTACTAGAGAACAAGCTCGTCAAATTGTAAGCCAATGCCCTAAATGTGTTATTCACACTCCATCTCTGCCATCAGGGGTAAATCCCCATGGATTAAAACCAAATCAAATATGGCAAATAGATGTAACTCATATTCCTCAATTTGGTAAACAATGTTATGTACATGTCATAGTGGACACTTATTCTAGATTTATTTTTGCCATAACACGTACTAAGGAAAATACTCAACATGTAATTTCTCATTGCTTAGCAGCCTTTTCTGTTTTAGGGTGCCCTATGCAGATTAAAACAGATAATGCTCCAGCTTATGTAAGCTCTTCTTTTCAACAAATTTGCCAAAAGTTTAAAATTAATCATAAAACAGGAATTCCTTATAACCCTCAAGGCCAAGCCATTGTGGAACGAGCTCATTTATCTATTAAGCTTCAATTACAAAAATTAAAGGGGGGGAATAGGTTTATGACTCCCCAAAATAGCCTTAATCATGCCTTGTTCGTTTTAAATTTTTTAAACTGTGACGCAGAAGGTCACACTGCTGCTGAGAGACAAATGTCTCCCTCAGTAACAGGCCCTTTAGGCAAAGTTTTGTGGAAAGATTTACAGACTGGTCAGTGGAAGGGTCCAGACCCAGTGATTATGTGGGGGTGGAGGTCATGCTTGTATTTTCCCAGAAAGCTCTTTTCGTCCTATTTGGGTGCCTGAATGTGCTATGAGACATGGAAGAGATAGAACCCAGATTCAAGCGACTGAGGATCGACCCGGAGGAGCCCCTATCCAGAAGGAGGAGATATCGGAAAAGGATGAAGAAAGACCGGATTGACCCAGCCAAAAAGCTGATTTCATGGGAAGACGTGAAGAAGCTAACAACCCAGGCTTCCCGAATACTTCGACACCTAGGAGAAAACAGGACCCCAGTGATGATGGTAGCAACAGTAATTGCCCTGTTGGGCTGTCAGGTAAAGGGGGATCAAGTAGACACTTACTGGACATATTTCCCAGATCCACCCCTGGTACACCCAGCTGTGTGGACTGGAGAATCTATTCCAGTATTTACTAATGACTCATTCATGATGGGAGGATTTACAGATACTCATATTACTCCCAATCATGTGACTAGATTTAATTATTCTGGCTACAGTGCCCAATTACCTTTGTGTTGGTCACACGATAAACATGCTGGCTGTCTGAAAGTATCATTCGAAGAAAAGACAGCGATTGGTAGACATAGACTGACAAATAATTCTTTTTATGGGGACTTAAGACCTTATACTAGATCAGTAATTAAGATGGGACTTTCCCATAACAAGCCAGTCATTTCTGCAAAACCTCCACGGATGCCCCACTGTCCAAATAGTTCTACAATTGAGATTGGCACCTTTCCTAGATGGATGGATTGTGTAAATACCTTTCCTGTACAACATAAGGTGTCTAAAGATAGTGGGTATATTTTAGACTGGTCTCCAAAAATTGATAAAAGACAATTACAAAGAAATTCTGCTATGACACCTGCAGGATTTGTTAGTAATATTTTGACTTATAGTAAAGGAGGTGTTCAGAAAGATGTTTGGCGTTTAATTGCTGCCTCAGAATTCTTACATTTTACAGATAAACCTTTACCAAAATTTGTTGGCAAGAACTGTAAAGAGGGATCTTGCTATGGCTTACGAGCCTGTGTCCAATCTCCTTATGTTTTAATTATTGGAAATGTAAAAGTTAAATGGATAGATGACAGATATATTGTTACTTGTAATAAATGCAACCTAACCAATTGTATTACTAGGTATAATGGAGGAAAAGGAGTGCTGATACTTCATCAGCCCTCTTTCGTTTTATTACCTGCTAATATTTCAGAGCCATGGTATGCTGATACTGGTTTACAAGTCTTACAGCAAATTCATGCCCAGTTAGCAAGACCTAAACGTGCTATTGGAGTTATAATTGTTGGTGTTTTGGCGCTAGGCTCCTTTATTGCCTCAACTGTCTCTGCGTCTCTGACATTGTCTCAGAATATTCAGCATGCAAAATTTCTTAATAATTTAGCTCAAAATACTTCCAAGGCTCTGCGTAATCAAGTAAATATTGATGAAAGGATTGAGACTAAATTAAACGCCTTAGAGGCGACTGTTATAGACATAGGTAATGAACTTTCAGCCTTAAAATTTAAGGAAAGGCTTAAATGCCATGCCAATTATAAGTATGTTTGTGTTACAGCTGCCAAGTACAATGCTTCTCTCTGGGATTGGGAGAAGGTTAAAAACCATTTATTAGGTATTTGGCAAAATAGTAATAATAGCTTGGATATTCTGGAACTTCATCACCATATCCAAGACATTCAAAATAATAGAGCTGAATTTTCAGATCCTTCTTCTCTGGCAAACCAAATATTAAAGGAGTTGAATGGATTCAACCCTGGAAATATTCTTAAACACTTGGCCTGGTACATTATTGGATTATTCTCTTTGCTGTTAATTCTCTTTTGTGTTGTAATTATAGGATGGCGAGTCTTCGGGACAAGAATACAGAAACTCCAAAGAGTGAACCGCCGCCTCTTTTTTAAGAATAGAAAGGGGGACCTTTGGTTGTCCCTTGTATTATTTCCACAGTTGATACTTGTGCTTAGCAGGAAGGAAGAGGGAGAAATGGGTCCATGCTATCTTTTTTGCATTGCTGGAGAATGAACACAGGGCCTTGTGCATGCCAGGCAAAAGTTCTTCCATTGAGCTACACCCCTAGCCTGGGTCTGTGCTATATTGTTTGAACTACAGGCCTCTATTTTTAAACCATTGATGCCTCTTAGGTCTGACCTCATACCCACACCTCTCTCAATTCTTTCACCATTAACAATATTCTGGTCTGCCCTTGAATATAGGCTTCCGTCAACAGTTTACTACCAGTTCCCAACTCTTATATTTCTTTTAACTCTGGCCTCTATTAACTCTTCTACCATCATGGCCCTCTGGTCTGCAACTGAAGACTATGCCCCTCTCAGTCTGATGTGATATAGGAAAAGCCAAAAGCACATTTCCTACTCTCTCTTCTCTACTCCCACACAGTCACTAAATACTTCTCTGCAGAAGGTTCTCCAGTGAACAATTGCTACATGTCCTCCAATTGAATCCAATTCTGACACCATCTACCTGGAGAGAGCATAACATCCCATAGGTTGATGGCTCAGTTCCACAAGACTGGCCCCTGACTTTAGATGTCAATCACAAGCCCCATATTATTTTATTTATCTATCTATTTATTTATTTGCCATACTGGGGATTGAACTCAGGGGTGCTTTACCACGGAGCCACACACCTAGCACTTTTTAAATTTTATTTAGAGAGAGGTCTCACAATGTTGGTGAGGGCCTTGCTAAGTTGCTGAGGCTGGCCTTGAACTTGAGATCCTCCTGCCTCAGTCTCCCAAGTCTCTGGAATTACAAGAAAGTACCACTGTGCCTGCTTCTCATATTGTTTTTTTTTTTTAATATTTATTTTTTTTTTTTAGTTGTAGGTGAACACAATATCTTTACTTCATTTTTATGTGGTGCTGAGGATTGAACCCAGGGCCTCACGTGTGCTAGGCAAGCACTCTACCACTGAGTCACAACCCCAGCCCTCATATTGTTTTTTTTTTTTTTTTTTTGAGAGAGAGAGAGAGAGAGAGAAAGAGAGAGAGTTTTTTGATGTTTATTTTTTAGTTTTCAGCAGACACAACATCTTTGTATGTGGTGCTGAGGATCGAACCTGGGCCGCACACATGCCAGGTGAGCGCGCTACCACTTGAGCCATATCCCCAGCCCCCTCATATTGTTTTAACTGTGCTTCTGACTGACCAGGTACAAATCTGGTTTCCAGGATGCCCTCCTAGCATTCATTTAATCTTTTAGAGCAAGGGGGTGGGGTGGCATACATCTGTTAGTCAGTGACTTGGGAGGCTGAGACAAGATGATTGCAAGTTGGAGGTCAGCCTGGGCAACTTAGCAAGAACCTGTCTCAAAATAAATAAGAAAAAGTCTGGGGATGCAGCTCAGTGGTAGATGCCTCTGGGTTCAATCCCTAGGACTGAAAAATAAATGAATGAGTGAATAAATGAATAAATAAAATAGCTAGAGTATCTCACAAAACTCAGGGAAATACTTATGCTTACTCATTTATTCATTTAAAAAAAATTTTTTTGTGGTGCTGGAGACTGAACCCAGGGACTTGTGTATGTGAGGCAAGCACTCTACCAACTGAACTACATTCCCAGCCCCATTTTTATTTTTTTTTTAAATAATGTTATTGTATTTTTTATACCTTTATTTTATTTATTTAGTTTTACGTGGTGCTGAGGATTGAACCCAGTGCCTCAAAAATGCTAGGAAAGTGCTCTACCACTGAGCCACAACTGCAGCCCATCATTTTAAGATTTTTATTCTTTGTGGTACTGGGAATTGAACCCAGGGGTGTTTTACCACTGAGCTACATCCCCAGCCCTTTTTATTTTTTATTAGGGTCTCAGTGAGTTGATGAGGCTGGTCTTGAGCTTGTGATTCTCCTGCCTCAGTTTCCTGAGTTGCTGGAATTAAAGGTGTGGTCTATGGTACCTGGCTTGCTTACTCATTCGTTATAAGGGATATTACAAAGATACAGATGGGGCTGCGGATGTAGCTTAGTAGTAGAGTACTTGAGTGGTATCCAAAAAGCTCTGAGTTTAAATCCCAACGCGATACACACCAAGAAATTATATAAATAAACACCAGATTAAAGAGATGCACCTAGCAAGACACAGAGCTTCTGTGTTTGCTCTAGAAACCTCTATGTGTGCAGCTATCTGGAGGCTCCTGGAACTCAGTCCTTTTGTGTTTTTATGGAGGCTTCATTATATAAGCACAGTCAATAAATCTTTGGCCAGGGCTGGGGATGTGGCTCAAGTGGTAGCGCGCTTGCCTAGCATGCATGAGGCACTGGATTCAATTCTCAGCACTACATTAAAAATAAATAAATAAAGATATTGTGTCCACCTAAACAAAACTAAAAAATAAATCTTTGGCCATTGGTGACCAATTTATCCTTCAGTTCCTTTCATCTCCTAGGAAGGTAGGGAGGGGTTGAAAGTCTCAACCCCCTAATCCTGCCTACATCTTTCTGGTGACCAGCCCCTATCTGAAACAGAGCTAGTGCCCCCAGCCTCCAGTCATCCCATTGGCATACAAAAGATACTTTCACTAATTTGGAGAATCCACAGGTTTTAGGAGCTGTGTGTCAGGAAATAGGGAAAAGTCTGTCTCTCCCTCTGGGTATAGTCTGCATTCTCCTGTGAATGATTTTCTTCACTTTACCCCAAAGGTGTCTGTGTCTTGAGACTGCCCCAATTCTTCCTTGTATATGTATTACTTTCCTAAATAAACCTCTGTCTGTGCCTTTGACTGGTGCATACTGAAATTATTTTCCATCACGTCTGCCAAGTATTAGGTCCTTAGGCCAAAGTAAGTAACTCCATTTTGAAAATCAGCACCTGCCCACCCAGGCATGACCTTCTCATTTGGCCGCCCCCAAAGAGTCCCTAACTACCTAAACTATTTTTTAACTGCTCCATTGTACATGACTATATAGTTAAGAGGCTTTTTTTCCCAAGCAGGCTGCTGCGCCTTGCAAAAGGGCAGCCTGGCAGATATTCTGTCAGTAAACCTTTGATGAACTCAGAGCTGTGTCTCATGGGGCTATTTGCACCATCTACCCTAACACCAAGATCCCTGCAGGTCCAGAGTCAGGTTCCCCCCTCTCTCCAGGAACTCCTCGGGACCAGACCCTTCTTTGGAGACATCTCTTCTCTTCCGATATTACCACCGGTTACCAGTGTCGAGTTCTGCTTCCCTGGAAATGCTGAGGAAAGTGGAGAAAACAAGTTTCTTTTGTTTTGGTTTTTACCTTTTTAAATTTTATTTATCAATTTTTTAAAATGTGGTGCTGAGGATCTAACCCAGTGCCTCACACTTGCAAGGCAAGTGCTCTCCCACTGAGCCACAGCCCCAGCCCAAAAAGTTTTATTTAAAGAATAGTAACACAGACTTCCCCACAGAGCTGAGTGTCCATGGGAGTGGGTGAATCTTGTCCTTCTTATAATTTCCAGTTTTTTTTTTTTTACTTCTCACGATCCCTCCCTTTATCCTCGCCCAGGTGGGCAATTCAGGGAAAGCTGTCTGGGGAAAACGCATTAAGGGACAATTTCCCCAGAAGGTGACTTTCTGGTTAGTGGTTGCGGGAGGGTGAAGGGTCAGGAAGGTATTAACATTCCAATACCCCAGAAGCGGGTGACTTTGGCCAAGAGTGAGGGGGATGTGTCCGGAAGGTATTAACATTCCATTCCTCTTCCTTTTTCCCAACCCTATTCAACTTCCTTCTTCCTGAGCTGACCCCATTCATCTATCTACAACTGCCTGACCTTTGTTCTTGCTTTACTGACTTGCTGTTTGTAAGAGGAAAAGACTAGAAACAACATAGAAATCAGATCTGTCTTTGGGGGAATTGTATGGAAACATTGTATTAAGGCCATTCTGTGAAATGTCTTCCAGGATTTAAAATAAATGAACTGGAACCCTGTGCGTGGATGTGGACAAGTTGTTCAAACTGAGAAAATGTCCAGTTGGAAAAGAATAAGTGTATGCTATGTGCTGTTCTGTGTATTAAGGTTTATTTTATTGATTGATTGATTGATTGATTGATACTGGGGATTGAACTCAGGGGCACTCAACTACTAAGCCACATCCCCAGCCCTATTTTGTATTTTATTTAGAGATGGGGTCTCACTGAGTTGCTAAGTGCCTCGCTTTTGCTGAGGCTGGCTTTGAACTCCCAATCCTCCTGCCTCAGCCTCCCGAGCCGTTGGGATTATAGGTGACCACCACGGCACCCGACTAAATTTTTAAGCCTGTAAAGGAATACTTTCCCAAATATTGGGTAGTAAAAAATTAAAAGATGCCTTAGAATATGAACTGTAAAGTGGTAGTTACTCCACTAGAGGAGGAGAATATATATATGTATGTATGTATATATATATATATATAAGAAAATAGGGACAAAAACTAAATACATATTTCACAGTAGCATATATGACCAACATCCATGGCATATTGTCATGAATTGTATTATGGAATCCAGCAGACACAGCATCATATGTGACTGTTGAACATTTGAAATGAGGCTATTGAGATGGAAGAATTTAATTTAAATGTTCATTTGTTTTAATAAATTTTAAATACTCAATTCAATTATTGCAAAACTTTTAAAGTATATTTGGATCAATTTTTGAATGTAAATTTTCATTTTCAACTGTAAATTTTATGAAATTTAAGTACAGATGAAGTATTTCTGATGAAAATTATGCATGCAAATTGGGGTTCACCACCAGTGAAAAACATACATCTAATTTCACAGACTCATTACCACAAAATTAATGTGAGGTATCTATGAATTAATTTTGAAATAATGTGTTGGTTATGTAGCTTAAGCAAAATATATTAATTTCACTTGGTTCTTTATCTGTTTCTCTTTAATGTATCATCTGTCTGCAGCCCCACATTGAATCTCTTCCAGCTCCTCTACCTGGGTTGAAAATGGAGGCTGCTGCTCTGCGTCAAAGCAATTTAGAGTCTCCAGGCAGGAGATGTTTCATTTTTACTGATGTACAGTTTTCCCTTGGTGACTGCAGAGTTCATTCCAGGAACTCACCCCCCCCCCTCACAACTCACTCCCCCATACCAGAATCCCCGGATGCTCAGGTCCCTTACAGAAAATGTGGCAGTAATTTCTTTTCTTTTTGCATTTTCTTTCTTTTTTTTTAACTTTATTTTATTAATTTTTTATGTGGTGCTGAGGATCAAATCCAGTGCCTCCCGCATGCGAGGCAACTGCTCTACCACTGAGCCACAAACTCAACCCGTTGGTAGTACTTTCAAATAATCTACATGCATCTTCCTAGATATTTTGTCATCTATAAATTACTTATAATGCCTAATCAGTGTAAACACTATGATTAGTTGTTAAACTGTATCATTTAGGGAATGATAGCAAGAAAAATATGGTACAGATGCAGCATTTTTTTTCCTCAAATATTTGATCCGAGGTTGGTTGAATCCATGGTTGCAAAATCCATGGCTACAGGAGGGGAGACTAATTTGGAACAGCAAAATTATTTCTGCCCAGTGATAGGGATGTCAGCACTTCATTGGTCCTAGAGACTACAACCTCTCTCCTACATAGAGCCATTGGCCAGCTGTGCCATCCATCCAATGCAACTTTAGGCTTTACCCCACCCACTTACCCTTCCCTCACCCTGGGCTTGGCTAACTGGGCTATCTATCTGTGCCCCTTCAGGCAATGTCCTGCCCCATCCCTGCATGTGACAATGGGGACCTCTGCCGATTTATAGAGCAGGGAACTTCATATTTATTGTGAAGACAAGAATCAGATTTCTATACTCAGCCACTAGCAGCTGCGCCTTCTGTCTACAGCTTCTCAGGCTACATTCTGGCTGCCTCACTTCACATGGCAACAGGGGTTAGTTTCTACTAATAGCCAGCTATTACCTACTATAGGCTGAAGAGAATGAAGCCCAACTTCTGCAGTCATTGGCTATTTGTAGCAACTCAGGCCCCTCCACATAGCAACAGGGGCTTCTCCCTAGTAACAGACTGCTGCTTCATCTCATTGGCCACCAGAAACCAGATCCCACCTCCCATACACAGCCATTGGTCAACTGCATCATCTGTCCTCAACCCTTTAGGGTCTAGACATCAGATCTCAAATTGCTGGTTTCTATTAACTCTTCCATAACCTCTGCTCACCTGGTTAGCCCTTGAACTTGACCATTTATTACCTAATCCACTATCAATGACTTCCTTGTCAAAATCTAAAATCTGGGTCCCTGTTAACATTTCTACCACCTTTGGACCAACTTTAAATCCCATGTTGCTTTAGTCTGACCTCAAATCTAGAACTGCTCCAATAACATTTCCACCATCACATAATTTCTGGTATGACTTAGCACTCAACTTTCAATTAACTATTCCCTCACCAATGTCTCTCTAATACAGAATCAGATCCAGATGTGTTAATTTTTCTACCATCAATGTATACCAGGAGTGATCTCAAAATTGACCTCTATTGCCAGGGTTCAATCCTCAGTATATATTTTTAAAAAAGACTCATAAAAGAAAAACTGAAATAATCATAATAATAATAAAAATGAGGTCAGTGGCACATACCTGTAATCCTAGCTACTTGGGAGGCTGAGGTAGGAGGATTGCAAATTCAAGGCCAACCTCAGCAACTTAGAACCTAAACAATTTAGTGAGGCCCTGTCTCAAAATATAAAATAAAAAGGTTGGGGATGTAGCTCAGTGGTAGAACACCCCTCAGTTCAATCCCAGATACCACATACACATAAAAAAAGACAATGATAAAAAAAATGTTGACCTTTGTGAGTTTTTCCAACATTAATGACCTTGATACCACCAGGGTCACATACATAGAATAAATAAAATGGGCTTATTGGTCTGCTGCAGCAAGGGAGACCAAACCTCACAAAACTGGGATGTCTCATCTAGGATGACTAATTTTTTTCCAGTTTGCCCAAGACTTTCCTGTTTTTAGCATTGAAACTGACCTTGTCCAAGTAAACCCCTCAGTCCTAGGCAAATAGAGATGGTTCATACCTTAGTGTCACCAAAAAGAAATGGGATTACTATAGAGTGTAGGAGTGCTTTAAGCAGATATAGAGTTTAGGTAACACTTAACTGAAGCAATATTTTCAATGAGCCCAAAATAAAACAGTTTGGTATGTAAAAGTGTCAATATTAGGTCTAGGATGTGAAGTAGACTCAAGGTCACTTCTCTTTAGAAATACCAAAGTAGCCAGGCATGGTGGCACATACCTGTAATCCCAGTAGCTCAAGAGGCTGAGACAGGAGGATTGCAAGTTCAAAGCCAGCCTCAGCAAAGGCAAGGCACTGAGCAACTGAGTGAGACCCTGTCTCTAAATAAAAATACAAAATAGGGCTGGGGATGGGGCTCAGTGGTCAAGTGCCTGAGTTCAATCCCTGGTACAAAAAGAAAAAAAAAGAAAGAAAGAAAGAAAAAAGAAATACCAAAGTAAAGCCAGATATGAAATATTGGCTTCAGTTATCCATTACCAGAAGCTCTGTACCTGGGTTGAAAATCAAGGCTGTTTCTCTATATCAAAGTGGATTAAATCCTCCAGGCAAGAGTGGGATTTTTTTATTTTTACCAATCATTTCACACAGGACAATATATAGTCTGTGATTTTAGACAGCAAGTGTCCTGTGCTAGGCTCACTAAGACTAGAGAGAGAGAGGAAAGTGAATTTATGAGTGCAAAATTTAAAGATATTTGAAGCAATATTTTCAAAAGTCAAAATTAATGCAGTAAATTCTTTTTTAATAATTCTTTTTTTTGGTACTGGGGATTGAATTAAGGGGTGCTTTACCACTGAGCTACATCCCCAGTCCTTTATTTATTTATACCTTTATTTTATTTATTTATATATGGCGTTGAGGATCGAATCAAGCACCTTGCACGTGCTAGACGAGCACTCTACCACTGAGCCAAAACCCCAGCCCCAGCAATAAATTCTTAATGAACAAAATACCAAGACTTTAATGAAACAAATACCTATACTAGCTATCTATTGCTGCATAACAAACAATCCCCAAACATAGAAACTTAAAACAACAAATATTATTATCTGTTTCTGTGGTATAAAGAATTTGGCTTACCTGGGTGGTTCTGTCTTAGGGTCTCTCATAAGGTTTTTCACTTCTAAGCTGCTTTATTTGACTAGCTATTGGTGGCTGGGTGTGGAGACTGAGACAGGAGGACCAAAAGTTCAAAGCCAGCCTCAGCAACTTAGCAAGACCCTAAGCAACTCAGAGAGACCCTGTCTCAAAAAAATAAAAAAGGCTGGGGCTGTTGCTCAGTGGTTAAGGGCCCCTGGGTTCAGTAGCTGTTATAAAAAAAATGCTGTTGGCTAAGGGCCTCAGTTCCCTACTGGCTATTAACAGGAATGTTTGGTACAAGGGCCTCTCCAAAGGCCCTTTGAGGTCTGGGAATGTAGTTTGGTGGCAGAACGCTTGCTTAGCATACACATGGCCTTAGATTATATCCCTACCACAGAACAAAAAAGCCATCTGAATGGCCTTATGACACAGTGGCTGGTTTACCCTGGAATGGGGATATGAGAGAGAGAGAGAAAGAGAGATACAGACCTAGGCTGATGTATCATAATTTCTGACCTTGAGACCTGGGGCCTCCAGTAACTATGCCAAGTCTATATTCTAAGAAAATATTAATTTTTCACCAGGTGCCTTGGCACACACCTGTAATCCCAGTGACTCGGGAGGCTGAGATAGAAGGACCACAAGTTCAAAGCCAGCCTCAGCAACAGAGAGGTACTAAGCAACTCAGTAAGACCCTGTCTCTAAATAAAATACAAAATAGGGCTGGGGATACGGTTCAGTTGTTGAGTGTCCCTGAGTTCAATTCCCAGTACCAAAACAGAAAAGAAAATATTAATTTTTCCATCATCAGTCTCCCTGGTTTTGTCTATAAATTTCTGTTAATGATTTTTCCAGAAACCATCTTGTTTCATAGGTAGCAAACATAGACCTGTAAGAAGTCTTCTAGTATGAATACATTTTTACTGTTAATGGCTCTCTGGGCCAGTTCCTTACCCTGAGCTTCTGTTAGTTTAAAAACATCATTGTCCCTCTGGTTTGAACTTTAACTCAGGCATTTGTTAAAGTGATGGGTTTGGATATCTAATCAGAAGGACTTTGATGGCAGAAGAATTAACCCTGGCTCCATAGTTGAGATTTAGAACACAGAGGCTTTGAGAAGGATTGTTAGTGGAAAATTAATAGATATCTAGTCTCTCAATCTATAAAAGAAGAGTTAGCAAGCAGAAGTGTGGTAGTCAGCCTTTTGTTGCTTTGGCAAATATTTAGAAAAACAACTTAGAGGAGGAAAGATATATTTTGGCTCACAGGTATAAAGGTTTCAGGGGTGAGAGAGAAGATAAATCTTTCCAGGGCACGACCCAAGTGACCTGATTCCTTCAACTAGTTTCCACTTCACAGTAGTCCATTCAGCCATCAATGGATTAATCCACTAATGAGGTCAGAACTCTCATGATCTTGTTATTCCCCCAAAGCCTCACTTCTGAGCACATGCAAATTTGGATGGCCATTCCAGATTCAAACCATAACAAGAAGCTTGGATTTGGCTTGTTACAGTGATACAAGCCTGTAATCCCAGCAACTCAGGAGGCTGAGGCAGGAGGATCACAATTTGTGGCCAATCTGAGGAATTTAAGTGATACCCTGTCAGAGAATAAAAAATAAAATGGCCTGGGGGCATAGCTTAGTGGTAGAGTGCTTATGAATTCAATCCTGACATACATACACACACACACACACACACACACACACACACACACACAGACAAGTTTGGATTCAAAATGAAAATGCAGGAATCATTGATAGACATAGGTGTTGGGGAGTTAATACATTTTTTTTTTCTTGTACTGGGGATTGGACCCAGGGCACTTAACCACTAAGCCACATCCCTCCCCTTTTTAAAAATACTTTATTTTGAGACAGGGTCTCTCTGAGTTGCTTAGGGTCTTGCTAATTTGCTGAGGCTGGCTTTAAACTCACTATCCTCCTCCTTCAGCCTCCAGAGCCTCTGGGATTACAGGCATGTGCCACTGTGCCTAGCCTGATCCATGTTTAAGATCAGTTTACAGAGGCATTGGTGGTGGATGAGTTAACAGAGTCCAGGGTTTGAGATGTTGAGCAGAAGTCACAACAACAATGAATTTGGGGAATTTTTGTAGAAGTGTATGCCTTATAGCAGTATTCTCACAGATGTCATTGTCTTTCTTTCAACTCACCAATACTGCTAGACGGACAAAGAAAGTGGGGGTAATGATGAGCTACGGCCCAGAGAGAGGATTTAGATGTCTTTAGGGTGCCAGTTATCCATACCCAAGCTAAGCCATAACCTACCTGCTGGTTCTGAAACAACTTCAGCAGGGAAAATATCCCCCTACCTCTAATCAGGGAAGGCTTCCTGGAGGAGTATATATTTGGACTAGGTTTGGAAGAATGTGTAGGAGTTCACATATAAAGAACATCCATAATTCATTAGCAGCTTCTGAATTTACATACAGGAGATGCTAATCAGCTGTATCTTGTTGGCAGCAAGAGGAGGAGATATGTCCTTGGAGGTACATTTCACCAAAAGTATTCTTATAACGTTTTCTAAACATTTTTCTATTGAGAGTTTGTTGAAAAACCTTAGTTGTCCATGTGGAAGACTATTATTTTTATCATTCCTGGCTACCATCCTCTTATCTGGATAATGGAAATTGAGGGGGATTCAAGTCCCCTCTACGGCAATTGTGGCACATTAAGAGGAGACTTATCACCCTGATTCTTCCCCCCTGTTCTCCAATGGTATCGCCCATGAGGGAACCTGTACCGCTTTAACCTGACTTCTCCTCCTCATCCCAGTGGTAGCGCCAAGAAGAGGATTGTACCATTCTGAGTCCTTTCCCCTCTTGCTCAATGTATCTACTTGGGAGCTAAGGGTACACACCTCCCTATGCTCCCGGAAGGGAAGGCAACTTTGTTTTGCTAAACTTTGTAGCGATCTACAGAATCCATTTCCAAAGTCTAGCGTCTACCGGAAGCTTGCCTTCGCCAGGCTTCTACACCTGAACACCCCCCTTGATCCCGCCTTCTGTGGAACAGCCCGCTGTACGGAATTGGGCGCGAATATGGCGGCCCTCATGGAGAGAAGACTTAGCGCGGCCATGTTGATCTCCTGATAACGCCATTCATGGCCAAAGTCTCTGCCGATCCGTAACACCTTGTTCAAGTGTGAGTAGACTGCAACCTCTCAGCCCTTATGATTGGGTGCAAAACCAACAGTCCTAGAAGCTGCAGTGTCTGGGGTGAGGACAGGAAACGGAAATGGTCCTCAGAGGCCATTTAAGTCTCGGCGCGCGGCACTAAAGCCAGTGCATGAGGGTATATGGCGTGACAGTCTCTCAGGTGGTTTTGAGGTGATGGCTTTGTTGTATTTTGAGAAGGATAAATTGGAAGGTTTTGTGTGCCAGTTGCTGGTGAATTAAAGAATCCAGTGAATGGGAGTCTGTGGGGGTCAAGGTTAGGAGCCTCTGGGGTAGTCTGCTTTCAGCTCCCTTGAAGCATCATTTTTTAAAATTGTCTTTTCTCTTCCTGGAGATTGAACCCAGGGTGCTTTACCACTGAGCTACGTCCCCAGCCCTTTTTATTTTTATTTATTTATTTTTTAAATTTTGAGCTACTGCCTCACCATCTTGTAGATACTGGTCTTAAAATTTTGATCTTCCTGCCTCAGTCTCCCCCATATCTGGGATAACAGATGTGCAGCCATATTTGTCCAGGTTTCTAAACCATTTTAATTGTATAGGCCCAGCTCCTCTAACAAGTTTATTCTTAGATGTTTTATATGTTTCCTGCTATCATAATTATTAATAGATTTTTCTTCCATTTCCATTTGCTCATTGCTATTATAGGGAAAAAGTATCTGCTGTTATCATTTTATCTCGAATCCAGCCCCTTTTCACTGTACCTTGTGAATCCTAGTAACCCTTTAGCAGTCTGGTAAGTTTTCTATGTATAAAATCAAATCACTGGCAAAGAAAGCTACATTTTCATTTCTTCTCAATGTTTACTCTATTTCATCTAGAGCTCACAAAACAATTTTTGAGACATAGCGGGAATCTATTTTTTTTGTGTGTGTGTGTGTGTGTGCACATGCACGTGCTAGGGATTGAATTCCATGGTGCTTTACCACTGAGCTACATTCCCAGCCTCTTTTATTTTTTGAGACACGTTCTAAGTGGCTGAGGCTGGCCTCCTGCTTGTGATCCTCCGGCCTCAGTCTCCTCAGTTGCTGGGATTACCTGTTTTTCTTTTTTGTTTTTGTGATGCAGGAGTGGAACCCAGAGTCTCACATATGCTAAGCATGAACTCTTCTACACCCTCTGCCCTTTTTACTAATTTCAATGGCAATAGTTCCATTTACTTTTTGGTATAATATTTCAGGGCTATGTTTCAATTTCATAAGTAATTTTTGTGATATTTAACTTATTTTCTTCTTCCCTAATTTTGAGCTTTTATTAGTAATGGTTGTTGAACTGTGCTAGATGCCTTTGGGGTATAAATTAGTAGCAGCATGTCACCCCTAATTTGCTGATGTAATAAATAACAGTATTAATGTTTATCATCTTCTGGAAAGGAGAGACTCAGACTCCCCTGTAGAAGAATTTTTTTTAAAGAGAGAGAGAGAGAGAGAGAGGAGAGAATTTTTAATATTTATTTTTTAGTTTTCGGCGGACACAACATCTTTGTATGTGGTGCTGAGGATCCAACCCAGGCTGCACGCATGCCAGGCGAGCGTGCTACCGCTTGAGCCACATCCCCAGCCCTGTAGAAGAATTTTTAAGAGAGTTTTTAAAACATTTTTTTTCCAGTTGGTGTGGTGATGCACACTTGGAATTCTAGTAATATGGGGGGCTGAGGCAGGAGGATTTCAAATTTGAGGCCAACCCCAGCAATTTAGCAAGACCTTGTCTCAAAATAAAATAAAAAGTCTGGGGATGCACATGTAATCTCAGCAGTTTGGGAGGCTGAAGCAGAAGGATCATGAGTTCAATGCCAGCCTCAGCAGTGGCAAGTTGCTAAGCAACTGAGTGAGACCCTGTCTCTAAATAAAATACAAAATAGGGCTGGGATGTGGCTCAGTGGTTGATTGCCCCTGAGTTCAACCCCTGATACAAAAAAAGAAAAAATAGAAAGAAAGAGAGAAGGAGAAAGATTTTAAATGTTAAAATGGAAAAATAATAAAAAGTGGCAGAAGAGACTACCCATTCATTTTCACTGAGATTGCTAAGTCTCCTGTCTTCAGTCACCTACCAGGTCCCCAGGAACAAGTCCCTTCTCTACCTACCCTTTGGAGTTTCACCATTCTCTGGCCCACTTCTACCCTCCCTTCAAACCCAGATCTGGAATTGAAGAGTAGGCTGGCTTGTAGAGTGTGAAGCACCCTGTGGAGCCACTCAAGGATAAGGGACTCCAAGTCCATTAATTTGATCCCAGATTTCATTATCATTTTCATAATCCATGCTGAATAATACTCAGAATAGAGGTTGTTGAATTTTGTGGGGTGAATGTGGAACAACACTGATGACATGGATACTGTCCCTTTTAGGATTTCTTGATGTCTCTGTGGAGCCATTGAGCCTTGTACCTTACTGGAGGCTGCAGAATTGTCTGCATACGGACATCTCCCCAGCTTTGGAAGGGGGACTGAGGTCCAGGATGAACATGCCAGCTAATGGGAAATCACCACAGAGGTTCCCTGCACAGATTCCAGGAGAACTTGGAAGACCATTTGAGGTAAGGAGGAAGAGCCTACTTTTTTCTTAATTTATTTTTTAGTTCTCAGCGGACACAACATCTTTGTTTGTATGTGGTGCTGAGGATCGAACCCGGGCCGCACGCATGCCAGGCGAACGGGTTACCGCTTGAGCCACATCCCCAGCCCCTACTTTTTTCTATGAAAGAAATTTCATTATTTCTCTAGTTCGTTTTTATTTTGAAATAATTATAGATTCAATTGCAATGTACTGTTTACCTAGTTTCCCCTAATGGTAACATCTTATTAAACTTTGGTACAAGATCGTTACCAGGATATTGACATCCATCCCACAAGGATATCTCATGTTACACTTTAATAGCCGAGACCACTCCCCTCCCATCCCCACTCCCTCCTTAACCTCCGGCAACTACTAAACTGTCTCCTAATACAATAAATAATTTTGCCATTTCAAGAATGTTATAAAAGGCTGGGTACAGTGGTGCATGCCTGTAATCCCAGGGGCTTGGAAGGCTGAGGCAGGAGGACCACTAGTTCAAAGCCAGCCTCAGCAAAAGCGAGGTGTTAAGCAACTCTGAGACCCTATCTCTAAATAATATACAAATTAGGGCTGGGGATGTGGCTCAGTGGTCAAGTGGCCCTGAGTTCAATCTCCCGTACCAAAAAAAAAAAAAAAAAGTTAATGACATATATCCCCAGCATTCCAGTTTCTTTTTTTAAAAAAATTTTTAGTTATGTGTGGACACAATATCATTATTTTGTTTATTTATTTTCATGTGTTGCTGAGGATTGAACCCAGTGCCTCACATGTGGGAGGCAAGCATTCTGCCACTGAGCCACAAACCCAGCCCAGCATTCCAGTTTCGTTTTTTTTTTTTTTTTTTTAGAGAGAGAGAGTGAGAGAAAGAAAGAGAGAATTTTTTTAATATTTATTTTTTAGTTTTCGGCGGACACAACATCTTTGTTTGTATGTGGTGCTGAGGATCGAACCCGGGCCGCACGCATGCCAGGCGAGCGCGCTACCGCTTGAGCCACATCCCCAGCCCCTCCAGTTTCATATAAGCAGTGTCACCTGTGCTTCAGCTTTTCCTCTTTCTGCCCAAATATCTTCCGGCAATTACAGATGATGATGATAATGATGATGATGGTGGTGGTGGTGGTGGTGATGGTGATGATAATTTGGTACAGGGGCTATATCCCCAGATGTTTTTACTTTTTTAATTTTGAGACAGGGATTCACTATGTTGTTTAGGGTCTCACTAAGCTCAGTAAGTTGCTGAGGCTGCCCTCGAACTCATAATCCTCTTCACTTAGCCTCTCAAGTCACTGGGATTACAGGTGTGCACCATCACACTGGGTCAGATTATTTGTTTGTCTATAGTTTTTTTTTTTTTGTGTGTGTGTGTGTGTACTAGGGATTGAACTCAGGGGCACTCGACCACTGAGCCCCATCCACAGCCCTATTTTGTATGTTATTTAGAGACAGGGTCTCACTGAGCTGCTTAGCGCCTCACTGTTGCTGAGGCTGACTTTGAATTCTTGATCCTTCTACCTCAGCCTCCCGAGCCACTGGGATTACAGGCGCACCTGATTGTCTGTAGTTTTTACCTTTTCTAAAATGTCAATGTAGTTGGAACTATATACTATTTAGCTTTCTCAGACTGGGTTCTTTTTTGTTGTTGTTGTTTATTGATTTTTTAAAAAAATAAGTGACAGTGGAATGCATTACAATTCTTATTACACATATATAGCACAATTTTTCATATCCCTGGTGTATATAAGGTATGTTGACACCAATTTGTGTCTTCATACATGTACTTTGGATAATGATGTCTATCACATTCCACCGTCCTTGCTAATCCCTTGCTCCCTCTCTTTCCTTCCCGCCTCTAAGACTGGGTTCTTTCACTTAGTAATTTATATTTAAGGTTCCTTCATATGTTTTTGTGACCTGATAGTTCATTTCTTCTTACCACTAAGTAGTACTCCATGGTATATATGTACCACAGTTTGTTTATCCATTCCCGTATTGAAGAGCTTCTTGGTTGTTTCTAGGTTTTGGAGATTTATGAATAAAACTTCTCTGATAATTCATGTGCATGTTTTTGTGGACCTAAGTTTTCAACTTAACTGGTTACACAAGTAGGAACATAATTGCTGAGTTATATGGTAAGATTGTATTTATTTATTTGTTTGTTTGCTTGTTTATTTATTTATTTATTTATTTTGGTGCTGGGATTGAACCCAGGGCTTTGTGCATGCTATACAAGCACTCTACCAACTGAGCTATATCCTCAGCCCTATGGTAAGATTTTGTTTACTTTTGTAAGAGTATTGCCAAACTGTCTTCCAGGGGTTTTCAGCATTTTGAATCCCTTCCAACCACAAATGAGAGTTCCTGTTCCTGAATATTCTCATGAGCATTTGGTATAGTTGGTATTCTGGATTTTAACTGCCCTAATACGTGTGTAGTTGTACCTTACTTTTTAAAATGTTTTTCAGTATTGGGGATGGAACCCAGGGCCTCATATATGCTGGAAACTGCTCTACCACTGAGCTACCTCTCCAACTCTCTTTAAATTTTATTTCAAGTTTCTGAGACTGGCCTTGAATTTATGATCCTCTTGCCTCATCCTTCCCAGCAGCTGGTATTGTAAGCATATGCCACCATACTCAACTATATCTTATTGTTTTAATTTGAAATTTTCTAATGATATAGTACATAATATCGAGCACATTTTTACATGCTTATTTGCTATCTGAATGTCTTCTTTGGTGAGATATCTGTTCAGACCTTTGCTTATTTGTGTGTGTGTGTGTGTGTGTGTGTGTGCGTGCGTGCGCTGTTTGTAGTACTGGGGATTAAATCTAGGGCCTTGTGCATGCCAGGTTTGCTCATTTCTTAATTATTATTATTTTCTTGGTACTGGGGATTGAACTCAGGGATGCTTAACCACTGAGCCACATCCTTAGCCCTTTCTTATATTTTAGTTAGAGACAAGATCTTGCTAAGCTGCTGAGGCTGTCTTTGAACTCAAAATCCTCCTGCCTCAGCCTTCCAAGCCATTGGGATTATAGGCATGTATTACTGCACCCAGACTTAATTGTTTTTTTACCCCCTCAAATTTATTCAATTAAAGGACAAGACACAGTTTGTTTGCCTTCTTATTGTTGAGGTTTTTTAAAATATTATTTTAGTTGTTGTTGACCTTTATTTAATTAATTTATTTGTATGTTGTGCTGAGAATTGAACCTAGTACCTCACACATTCTAGGCAAGTGCTAAGAGTCCTTAATTTTTAAATTTTTAGGCAGTGCTAGAGATTAAACCCAGGGCCTTGTGCATGCTAGGCAAGCACTCTACCAATGAGCCACATCCCAAGCCCTTAAGAGATTTTTTAAAATATATTTTGGGTAAGACTTGCTGGATAAATGTTTTACAGACATTTCTCACAGTCTGTGCCTTATTGCTTCATTTTATTAATACTGTGTTTCACAAAGCAGAAGCTTTCTTTTTATTTATTTTTTTATTGATGCCAGGGATTGAACCTAGGGGTGCTTTACCACTGAGCCACATTTCCAACCCTTTTTATTTTTTATTTTGAGACAGGATCTTGCTATGTTGCTGAGGCTGGCCTTGAATTTGTGATCCTTCTGCCTCAGCTTTCCAAGTCACTGGGATATGGGCATGTGCTATCACACCTGGCATGAAGTTTTCAATTTTAATAAAGTCTCATTTATCAAATTCTCCTTTTGTGGATCATAGTTTTGGTGTTGTATTTAAAAAGTCATTGCCAAGCTCAAGATCACATGATTTTCTCCTATGTTACCTTCTAGAAGTTTTATACACACAGGTCTATGATCCTTTTTTTTTTTTTTTTTCGGTGGTGGTGCTGGGGATTGAACCCAGGGCCTTGTGCATATGAGGCAAGCACTCTACCAACTGAGCTATGTCTCCAGCTCTAAAAATCCATTTTTGAGTTAATCATTATGAAATGTATAATGTCTGTGCTAGATTCTTTTTTAATTTTTGCATATCACGTTGTTCCAGCATAATTTGTTGAAAAGACTATTATTTCTTAGCTAAGCATGTAGCTCAGTGGTACAGCATTTGCCTAGAATGGGCAAGGCCCTGGGTTTGGTCATCCCAAGCATGGCAAAACAAACAAAAACTCATTATTTCTTCATTTCTTTTCTTTTCTGTTTTCTTTTTCTTTTTTTGGCACTGGGGATTGAACCCAGGGACACTTTGCCACTGAGCTGCATCTTCAGATCTTTCTTATAATATTTTTTTTATTTTGAGACACAGTCTCACTAAATTTCTTAGGGCCTCACTGATTTGCTGAAGCTTGCCTCGAACTTGTGATCCTCCTACCTCACTTTCCTGAGTCACTGGAATTACAGGTATGCACCACTGTGCCTGGCTTGCTCTTGCTTTTTTGTCAAAGATCAGTTGGGTATATTTGTGTGGGCCTATTTTGGGGCTCTTTACCATGTTACATTGATCTATTCATCTATTCTTTCACCAGTAATGTTACCAGAGTTTTAGGAAGAAGGCCCTGGCTCTGGGGGTCCCAACAGACTAGGCTCAGTCACATATCTCAAGATAACAATTGAAAAAACAAGCAATAGTGAAGGCAGGAAAGCAGCTTTTTTTAAATGGTATTGGATATTGATCCCAGAGTCTCACACATGCTAGGCAAGTGTTCTATCACTGAGCTACATCCCCAGCCCTTTTTAATTTTTTAAACATTTTTAGATATAGAGGGACATAATACTTTTATTTAATTAATTTATTTTTTATGTGGTGCTGAGGATTGACCCAGTGCCTCATACATATGAGGCAAGTGCTCCACCACTGACTGAGCTAAAACCCCAATTCCCTTTTTAAATTTTGAGATGAGGTCTCACTAAGTTGCCCAGCTGGCCTGGAGCTTGCAATCCTTCTGCCTCAGCCTTGGAGTACCTGGGGTTACAAGAATGCATCATGCTTTCCTAGGAAAGGAGTTTTTTAAATTAATTTTTTTTTGCAGTAGTGGGGATTGAACCCAGGGGTATTTTACCATTAAGCTACATCCCTAGCCGTGTGTGTGTGTGTGTGTGTGTTGCTGGAGATTGAACCCAGGGCTTCATGGGCAAGCACTCCACCACTGAGCAACATCCCTAGCCCCAGAACTTTTAATTTTTATTTTGGAACAGGGTCTTGGTAATTTATTTGCCCAGGCTGACCTCAAACTTGCAATCCTTCTGCGTCAGCCTCCTGAATGGTTGAATTCATGCCCAGCAGGAAAGGAGTTTTAATCAGTGTGGTCTCATTGAGAAGAACAGAAAAAAACCAAAGATCTGTCTATGAGGGACTGAGAAGAATTTTGAGGTTTTTCTAGAAAGAGAAATGAAGGGAAGGGTTAGGATTTGCCTAGCTAGGGGCAAAGCTAGATAATCTGTTCAGGTCTTGGTCTGGTTGATTATTATCTCAAGATGATCAGGCAGGGTCTTGATGAAGATAAGAAAATTGCTGTTGCCTGGATTATAGTTACTATTCTTGTAATAAGATATTTATCCATCGGACTTGTTTTTCCTGGTGTCCAAGAAGAAAATGACTGAGGAGAACTCAGAAGGAAAAAATAAACATGTCAGAGAGGCAAGATGGAGTCAGGGAGACAAATTGGAGTTAGTTAGGACAGTGACTAGAGGCCCTCTTTCAATACTGATGTCTTTATTATTTAATTGAGCATTATAGTAATTTTTTAATACTATGTCATTTATTCTTTTACTTTTCTGATACTGTGGAAGTGAAGCCATGGGTGCTTTACTACTGAGTTCCCAGTCCTTTTATCTCACTAAGTTGCTGAGTTCCTTGCTAAATTGCTGAGATTGGCTTTGAACTTTCAATCCTCTTGCCTCAGCATCCCAAGTCAATGGGATTACAGGCATGCACCACCACAGTGGCTGTAGTAAGTCTTAACGCTGGCTAGCATCTGTACTGTGAGTTATAGATGTATGTGGTTTGGGAAGAAAAAGGCTGAAAAAGCAGGGATGAGGAATCTTTGATTCTTGGTTGGTATCATGGCAAAATTATTCAGACTCTTGTTAAAAACAGCAAGGAAGACTTTATTCAGGACTTTTGGAATAGAAAAGATAAATCAAACTCAACTCTGTATGCAGTAGAGACAAACGGGGATTCATGGCCAATGGTCAGTGTGGTGAAGGAATAGATAGAAAACTCTTTTTTGAAAAATTTTTAAGTTGCAGTTGGACACAATACCTTTGTTTTCTTTATTTATTTTTATGTGTGCTGAGAATCAAACCCAGTGCTTCACACATGCTAGGCAAGTTCTCTACTACTGAGCCACAACCCCAGTCCCAGAAAATTCTTGAGAAGAACTGGGTTAGGTATCAAAGATGGAGGAAGAGGAATTTGGTTTGATTATCAATGATAGGAGAAGAAAAACTTGATTGGGTGGGCAATCGTTTCTAAATTGGTTTGTCAATATTCTTGGTAAAACTGGGTTTGTGAGTCCAGGGATGAGGCCTAGTCCAGAAGAGGGCTGTGAGGATCCTGACTAAAGTTTGGTTAAAGAGTTTGTCCTTGACAGTGGTCATGTAATCACCTATGATATTATTAGTCTGCCCTAATCTTGTATTGTGTAGGTGACCTGGCTGCATTTCTACCCTTCTCTAATTTTGTCTTTGAGGGTACCCGAAGGCCAGAATTTCCTCTTTAGGTGGGTTAACTGAAAGTAATTAGATCTAAGACATGGGAGCCTCATTCACTCAGGTACCAAAATCCATTGGTGAAATCCTAACTTGGGCTACAATTGGATTGAGAGAATATAGAAATACAAGGGTTGATAGGATTAAGGGGGACTTTATGATGAAAATTGACATGCTCAAATGGGCTTTACCTGAATGATCTATGGATATGGATATTATGTCTGATTGGGGAACACTTGCCCTACCTGGCATCCTAAAACCAAAACCTGTTTCAGCAATCCTAATGGAGCTACACATAGGAATGTAAAGGTTAATGGGATCAAGGTAAAAATGTGGGGAAGAATTGCTCTATTTGAACAGGCTTGATGACAAGTAGTGGCATCTCTTTTACCTAAATGTATTATGGAGATGGATATCATATCTGATTATGGAATGTTTCCCTTCCTTGGTATTGTTAATTCACCCTTTAAGCAGTATTACTTGAAGATAATTACTTGGAGATACTAAATGGGAACCTGTAAAATTGTTCAAGCCCACAATGTATAGAATAGAACCGGGGTACTGGTATAGACAAATTCTCTGCACAATAGCCCTGTGTAGAATATGGTCTGGTGCTTATGATAAAAGCCCATGAGCGCCTCCCAGTGGTAACTACTAGGATTTTGGGCTAGAGAATTTCCATTTGAGGGATAGTTACTAATTTGCTATCAGATAGATATTAACTGAAACTGTCCCTATGACTGAAGGACATTAAGTAATTTTGAGACCTAAAATATCCGTGATGTCTTGACTGATGGAGAAATGCACTACTTCCAGAGGAATTCCATAATAAAATGGAAATGGTTTGTATAGGCATATGCTGCCAGGGGAATGGAGTTAGCATATTTATGAGCATCAGAAAACTCTTTTTTTCTTGGAATTGATATATGATGAGGTGGCAGATTCTGTTGTCACTTGGACAGTGTCCTAGTTTTCAGCTGACCAACAAAGAGCTGCTTGGTTTGTGGGTCGTAGTTCCAAGGTAAATGGACAGTATCCTGACTTGGAACAGTACCACTGTGACTGAATAAAGTAAATGCAAATTACCTGAGTTGGGTGAAGTGCTTTATTACTTGCTAGCAATGATGAAAGAATTGAACAAAATTGAGAGCTGGCCATATAGTCAGGCAGAAGGGCAATGAAATACTGGCCATTAATGTCCCTGTGGAAATCACTATAGGAATTTGAGGGAGGCATGAAAGTGAGACACATTGATGCCCATCAGAAGATTCCCCTTCAGCATTAGAAGGTGAATAGAATCAACAAACAGATATCCTTATATGTCTGTTTGTAGTAGCCACTTGGGTCCATGAAATGAGTGGATATGGGAGTATTGCAGCAATTCAGAGATGGGAGAGAATCTACCTAGAGGAGTTGGTCCTGTGTGTACCACACATGTATGGAATCATGCATGGAAAATATTTGGAAAAAAATACATCTATACTAAACATGTATAGACTTTTTTCTTGTCATTATTCACCAAACAATACAGCATGACAACTATTTACATGGCACTTACATTGTATTAGGAATTATAAGTAACCTAGAGATGATTTCAAGAGGCATTGTATATAGCTCAGCTAGCATGTGCAAGGCCCTGACCTTGATCCTCAGCACTGCAGAAAACAAAAACACAATGGAGGCATATAAAGGATTTTTGTAAATGCTATACCATTTTGTAGAGGGATTGAGTTTATGTGGATTTTGGTATTTGCAGGGGTACTATAACAAATCCTCTAGGAATACCAAGGGACAGTTATAATTCTTTGTGTACCCCCAAAGAAAAAAACACCAATAAGAACTGTTCTGTTTGCCAACAAAAGAGACAGAGACAGTAGATATCTATGTGGCAGATTCCCCAGGGGGACGATCCTGAACATAGTTAGTTGTCAAGTCAGACCATTGCTGGTAGCCCCAAGGGCCACAAATGGGTGCAGACAAGAATAGACACTGCCTCTTGATTTGTCTTTGCTTACTCAGTGGTATGTTTAGTGCTCTCAGTGCTATAAAAGATGCACAACAGAAGATATTGCACCAGTTTGGGCCCCCGAGTCACATTTCTTCTGACCCAGGAATGCATGTATTCCTGTGCAGTGAACTGCAGCAAGCAATTGAAGCCCTGGATCTTTACAACAGGAGTGGGAGGGGGGAGATACAAACATGAAGGACTGATTTTACACTTTTTCTCAAATGTTTGCTCATCTTCAATGTAAGAGGGGGAAAGGAAGTATCCCCATTAAATAGATTCTGTTTTTTTTTTTTTTTTTTTTTGATGGATGCAGGAAAGAGGATGGTGGTATGATGACTATGCTTTTCTGTTTCTTCCCCATATCACCTTGACTCTTTCTTCCTACCTGATGCAATGTAGCAGGACTAGGGCTACAACTAGGAGTGCCACAAGCAGGGACGAATCCTAAGCAAGGAACTGTAACTATTTTTTCTAAATATTTATTTTTTATTTGTAGTTGGACACAATACCTTTATTTTATTTATTTAGTTTTATGTGGTGCTGAGGATTGAACCCAGTGCCTCATGTGTGCCAGGCAAGTGCTCTACTGCTGAGCTACAGTGCCTTTGATGGTGTTTTGATGAATAGATTTTGTTTTAATAGTTTGTATTTGAAACTATTTTAAGCTTATGTAGAAGTTGCAAGTACAGTAAAAATGCCTTTTTTTCCCCCTGAACCAGTGGGTGTGGGGGTGGGTGTCCCTAGTCCTAGCTGCTGCTTGGGAGGCTGAGGCAGGAGGATCCGTTGAACCCAGGAATTTTAGACCAGCATGGGCAACATAGTGAAACCTGACTCAAAAAAGACAGACAAAGGACTGGAGAGGTAGCTCCGTGCTAAGGCTAAACATACTTAAGTTCCTGGGTTTGATTCAGCACTGCAAACAATTTTTCTTTCTGAATATTTGAAAGTAAGTTGGCAGCCTGCTGCCCCATCATTTCTGAATGCTTCAGTGTTTTCTACGTGCAAAGACCTTCTGCATAACCCCAGGACACCAGCAAAATCAAGAAACCTACACGACTACCAGCCAGACCCCAGTCAGGTTCCACCTGTGGTCCCACTAGAGTCCAGTATAGCTAAGGATCCTGGTCAGGATTCCATTTAGCCTTCAGCAGGCATCACATTAGTGTTCCTCAATAGCTAGAGTTCCTCTGTCATTCTTGGTCTTTTGTAACTTTTTGGAGATTACAGGGCAGTTATTTTATAGAATGTCCTTTGATTTGGACATGCCTGGTACTTCCTCAGGATTAGATTCTGGGTATTTATATTTGTCAGAGATGTCACAGAAGCCATGCTGTATCCTCAGTGCATCTGGTCAGGTGGCCTCTGATCTCAGTTTGTCCCACTAGCAATGACGTTCACTGTGGTTACCTGATGAAAGCCGGTATGCTAGGCTTCTCCACCATTAAGTTGCTCTTTTTCCCTTTTAATTCACAAGTAGTTTGTGAAGAGGCTTTGAGGTCAGATAAATATCCTCTTCCTCATTAAATTTTCAATTTACTCTTTTGTTTATATTAGTATGGACTCATGGTTCCTTCCTTTCTTCTATGGATTAAAATCTTTTGTTATTATTCTGATTTTTCCCATATTGGGGATTGAACTCAATGGCAGTCTACCATGGAGCTGCACCCCAGCCCTTTTAGTTAATTAATTAATTAATTAATATTTTGAGACAGAATCTCACTATGTTGCTGAGGCTGGCTTCAACATGTGATCCTCCTGCCTCAGCCTCCGAAGTCACTGGGATTACAGGTATGTGCTACCACACCTGGCTGGTTGCTTTTTCACTGTTAAGATTCATTCATTCATTCATTTTGGGGATTTAACACAGGGGTGCTTTGCCACTGAGCTACATCCCAGTCCTTTTTATTTTTTATTTTGATAGGATCTTTCTTAAGTTGCTTAGAGTCACACTAAGTTACTGGCCATGAATTTGTGATTCTCCTGCCTCAGCCTCACAAATTGCTAAGATTACAGGCATGTGCCACCACACCTGGCATCTGTTAAGTTTGTTTTTATTTTATAAAAGTTTTAAAAATTGAAGCCAGACCAGGTGGTGCATGCCTGTAATCTCAGTGACTTCGGAAGCTGAGGCAGGAGGATGGCAAGTTCAAAGCCAGCTTTGGTAACTTAGACCCTGTCTCAAAATGCAAATAAAAAAATGTCTGGAGGTTGTAAAGCACACCTGGGGTTCAATCCTCAATATTAGAAAAGATTTTAAATTAATAAATAATAATTGTACATTTTATTGGACACCAGGTGATAGTTCAATAAATCAATACAATGTGCAATGATCAGATGAAGGTAATAGGCATATCCATCACCTCAAATATTTATCATTTCTTTTCAGTGAGTTTTTTTTTTTTGTGGTACTGGGGATTGAACCCATGGCTTATGTGCATGTGAGGCAAGCACTCTACCAACTGGGTATTTCTCCGGCCCAGACATTTATCATTTCTTTGTGTTGCAACCATCTAAAATCTTCTATACTGTCTACTTTAAAATATATAATTAATTGTTGTGTTATTGAACATGAAAAGTTATTCCTCTTTCCAGGTGTGGTGGTGCACTTCTGTAATCTCAGTGACTCGGGAGGTTGAAGCAGAAGGATTGCAAGTTTAAGGCTATCCTTGGCAGCTCAGTGAGACCCTGTCTCAAAATAAAAAATAAATATGGGAGCTGGATACAGCTGGGTACAGATGTACATTTGTAATCCCAGTGACTTGGGAGGCTGAGGCAGGAGGATCACAAGTTTGAAGTCAGCCTCAGCAACTTACTGAGGCCCTAAGCAGCTTAGCTAGACTCTGTTTCAGAATTAAAAAAAAAAAAAAATTGAAAAAAGGGCTGCGATGTAGATCAGTGGTTAGGTGCCCCTGGGTTTAATCCCTGGTACAAATAAATAAATGGATAAAATAAAATAATAAAAAGCAGGGGTTGTAGCTCAGTGGTGGAGCACCTCTGGCTCCCTGAGTTTAATCCCCAGTACCACAAAAAAAGTTATTCCTCTATTCCTTTTATCCAAATGTACCCCTATATTCATTAACCATCCTGTCTCCACCTATCCCCTACCTTCCCAGGCTCTGGTCACCACTATTTTACTCTTTCCTATGAGATAAAAAAAATTTTTTGGCACTAGGGATTGAACCCAGGGGCACTTAACCACTGAGCTACATCCCCAGTCTTTTAAAATTTTGAGGCAGGGTCTTGCTAAGGTGCTTACAGCCTCATTAAGTTGCTGAGCCTGGCTTTGAATTTTTAGTCCTCCTGCCTCAGCCTCCTGAGTTGCTGTGGGATTATAGGTGTGTGCCACAATGTCTGGCTAGGTCAACTATTTTTTAGCTTCCCCAGATATGTGAGAACATGGGGTATTTGTCTTTCTGTGCCTGCCTTATTTCACTTAACATAATTAATGTCTTCTAGTTCCACCCATATTTCTTTTCTTTGTTTTTATCTTTTTACTTTTGGTACCAGGGATTAAAGCCAGGAGTGCTTAACCATTGAGCCATATCCCCAGCCCTTTTTATTTTTTATTTTGAGACAGAGTCTTGCTGAGTCACTTAGGGCCTCACTAAATTGATGCTGGCTTTGAACTTGTGATCCTCCTGCCTCGACCTCATGAGCCAGTGGGATTATAGGTGTGCACCACCGCACCTGGCTCTAGGTTTTATTTCTGAAAAAAAAAAAAAGATTTTGGTAGCTTTTTTCTTGTTTTGATGGTACTGGAGATTGAAACTGGGTCATTCTACCGTGGAGCAACACTATATATATATATATATATATATATATATATATATATATATATATAATTTTTTTTTTGAGACAGCTTAGTTGCTGAGGCTGCCCTTCAATTTTTGATCTTCTTATCTCCTGAGTCAGGATTACAGGTGTGGGCCACTGCACCTGGATTTTGGTAGGTATTGAATCCAGGGCCTCAAAAGTGCTAGGCAAGTGCTCTGCCACTGAGCTATGTCCCTAAGTCTTCTTATTTTATTTTTATTCTTTTCTTCTTTCTTTATTGGTGCATTATAATAATACATAATAATGGAATTCATTGTACTGCTTAGCTGATTCCTCTGATCAGAGTGTCACAAAGATGAAAGGATATTGGCCAGACTGTGATCTTTTTCCAGAGCCAGGACTATTCTTCCAAGTTCTTTCAGGTTGTTGGCAGAATTGGGTTCCTCGGAGTTGTAAGACTGAGGCCATCAACTCCTAGAGGCTGCACTTCTGCATTGAAGTTCACAACTTACTTGTTTGCTTCTTCTTGATAAAATACATAATAAAATATACTTTATAGGTAGTTCAGTGCTTTTAAACACATTCACAATGTTGTGAAACTATTACTACCATCCATCCTCAGAACTCTCTTCATCTTGTAAGAGCGCCACCATGCCCGGCTGTGTATCTTCTTTGGAGAAAAATTGATCAAGTACTTTGCACATTTTTGAATTGGTTTGTTTTATTTATATCTTTATTTTTATTTATTTATTTTTATGTGGTGCTAAGGATCAAACCCAGTGCTTCATGATTGTAAGGCAAGCACTCTACCACTGAGCTATAACCCCAACCCGGGTTGTTTGTCTTTTGTTCTCAGTTTTGGGGAGGAGTACTGGGAATGAACCCAGAGGCTCTTTACCACTGAGCTACATCCCCAAACCTTAAATTTTTTTTTTAAATAGTAACACAGATTTAATTAGGGCAAGCCTGTGGAGGTGGTTCTAGTGAAGACTCTTTTTACTTATTTTTATATTATTTAAATTTTCATATGGGTTTTATTGTGTTGCCAAGGCTGGCCTCAAACTTATAATCCTCCTGTCTTAGCCTCTTGAGTAGCTAGGATTATAGGCATGCCCCACCTTGCCCAGCCCCACTCAGTTTTCATTTGATAATTTATTTACTTATTGCTTTAGTTTTTCTATGGATTTTAGGAAGACTCTAAGTTTAAATAGATTAATGTTAGGATTAAAGGAATAAAGAGGGAAGAAAGTGGAAACACAAGTTTTAGAAGGTAAGCATGCCCTACACAACTAGAAACTGTTATTATTATTATTTTTTTGTACTGGGTATTGAACCCAAGAGTACTGAGTTACATCCCCAGACCTTATTTATGTTTCACTTTGAAGTGAACATAGATTTCACTAAGTTACTGAGGCTGGCCTTAAACTTGTGATCCTCCCCATCTCAGCTTCCTGGGTAGATGGGATTATAGGCATGCACCACCATGCTTAGTTCACAGCCAGAAACTTTGAAATCTAGATTTGTCTTTTGTTCTGAGAAGACATGACAGAACAGGAAGTGCATTCAGGCACATGAATGATAATTTTCCCTTGGAGAACTCAATTTATAGTAGGCTGCTGAAATATATGATTTTTATGATTTATCAAATTATTTCTTGGGAGGCAAAAAACATGTCTACACTAAAAACAGTTCCTGGTACTGGAGGATCAAGAAATCTTTCACTAAATCATCAAATGGATGATGGAGACAATATCTTTTTTTTTGATGGTATTTTTTTATTAGAGCTTTATGGTTATACATGTAGTTGGGTTCATCCTGAGGAAATAGTATCTTTAATTAAAACTTTGTCATAAATGCTAATATAGGTATTCTGTGGCTGTTTTTCTTTTAGAAAAGATTAAAAAAATTTAGTGGTAGAGGGACATAGTACGTTTATTTATTTACTTTTATGTGGTGCTGAGGATGGAACCCAGTGCCTCACACATGCTAGAAAAAGGTTCTACCACTGAACTACAACCACAGCCATAGAAGATTTTTAATTCCATATTTAAGATTAAAAACAAGATTTTGATGAGTGTGGTGGTGCACACCTGTAATTCCAGCAACTTGGGAGGTTGAAGCAGGAGGATCACAAGTTCAAGGCCAGCTTCAGCAACTTAGTGAGTTCTTGTCTCAAAATAAAAAAGTGTAAAAGGCCTGGGATGTAACTCAGTGGTAAAGTGCCCAAATTCAATCCTTAGTACCAAAATAAATAAATAAATAAAAGAAAAAAAATTTTCTGGCAGTTGGTGAGTGATAAGAGAAGAGATGAGCATAAATTAACATATCTAAAAAAATCTGATGGGTCAACAAAAATTGCTTTGGATCTACAAATTATTCAGTGATATACCTGAATAATTAGAATTTTACAGCAAACCAGGCACACTGGTGCACGTCTGTAATCCCAGCAATTTGGGAGGCTGAGGCAGGAGAATTGCAGGTTCAAAGCCAGCCTTAGCAATTTAGTGAGGCCTTATGCAACTCAGCGAGACCCTTCTCATAATAAAACAAGGCTGGGTGCGATGGTGCACACCTGTAATCCCAGAGTTTCGAGAGGTTTAGGCAGGAGGATGGAGGTTCAAAGCCAGCCTCAGCAAAAGCAAGGCACTAAGCAACTCAGTGAGATACTGTCTCTAAATAAAATATAAAATAGGGCTGGGGGTGTGGCTTAGTGGTCCAGTGCCCCTGAGTTTAATCCCTTGTACCCTGCCAAAAAATCATAAGAGGGGCTGTAGATATGGCTTAGTGGAAAAGTGACCCTGGGTTAAATTCCCCCCGCCCCCATCAAAAAAAAGTTTTAGAGCAAACTACCTCTAAACAAAATCCAAGAACTATGGACAATGGATGTATGAAATACTGCATAAAGAAGCCCATGGAGGAAAGTTGTGTCAGGCTTTTTGATTTTGTAGCCTTCTAGCAGTGGGTATGTGAGGACTTAGTTATTTCACCTTAGATTTTTCTGAGTTGGACCATTTTATTTTATTTTGATAGCAGGGATTGAACCCAGGGATGCTTAACCACTGAGCTACATCCCCAGCCCCTCCCCCTCTTTTGTATTTCATTTAGAGACATGGTCTTGCTGAGTTGCTTTGGACCTCACTAAGTTGCTGAGACTGGCTTTGAACTCACAATTCTCCTGTCTCAGCCTTCCGAGCCCCTGGGATTACAGGCGTGAGCCACGATGCCTGGCTGAGTTAGACCATTTTAACCTAACTGAGCAGGATTAAAGAGATACTTTAGGGCTGGGGGTGTAGTTCAGTGGTAGAGCACTTGTCTAGCATGCCCTAGGCCCTGGTTTCCATCCCCAGCACTACAAAAAAGACATTTTTTAATATAGATATTATATGTTTATTGCATACACTGTACTTGTTTGTATCTAAGCAGAATTTGTATTGCCGCAGTCTGGCTGGACACAATCAGGAGCCACTTGTCAAAAGAAACTAACTTTACTTTTAGAACCACACACGCCAAACAAAACAGCTCCTCAGGAAAAACCCTCAGAGCCCCAACTGCCACCACCGGCTTCCCACAAGCCTCTCCCTCTACCACAAGCCTCACTACCTCCCCCCATCCTCCTGCTCTTGAGGCCGATTGGCTGGGTCGCATGGGCGGAGCCAAAAAAGTCCCCCAATGAGCAGCTCCGTGGTCTGAAAGGGCAGGGAAACAGCCCAATGAGCATCACCGCAGAGGAGCCAATCAGCTAGATGTTGCTGGGGCCGCTGTGAGCCAATCATCAGCTGGCAGTCTGAAAGGGCGGGGAAACAGCTCAATGAGCATCTCCAATGAGCATCACCACAGAGGAGCCAATCAGCTAGATGTTGCTGGGCCGCTGTGAGCCAATCATCAGCCAGCAGCTGGAAGTTTGCTGGGGCCCTTTCGGCTGTGGCTCTCAACATTGTATAATTTGTACTCCCAGCAATTTCATTCATCCTCACTATCATCTTTCATTATCTTGAGTCTTCTGTCCCTTATCTTATCTTCCCTCCCTTTTTGAAGTCTTCCTGTGCTTTTCCAGGAGTTTTGTCTAGCTGTTCTGTTTTTTTTTTTCTGTGTTGCTAGATTGTGCACACTTTGTATTCTTATGTTGTTCTTAAAAGAGTCAGTGTGGAAGAAGTATTACTCACTTCCCTGGTTCAATCTGGTGAACCTCCACTGCTCCCCATCCCCTCTTATTGTGAGTTAGCATTCGCATATCAGAGAACATTTGGCCTTTGGTGTTTTGGGATTGGTTTATTTCACTTAGCATGACAGTCTCCAGTTCCATCCATTGACTGGAAAATATCATAATTTCATTCTTTTTTATGGCTGAGTAATATTCCATTATGTATTTGTATCCTATTTTCTTTATCCATTCATCTCCAACCAGGTAGTTTTAATGGCCCATTTCCTGCCAGTGAAATTTTGGAAGTCTGACAGTCACTTGTCCTGTTTCTGTCCCTTTAAGTTTAAGCTGGCATTGTTTTTGCTGATGTTAACATTCTTGAAAGCCTGTGATTCTCTTGTGTACCATCCCCATTTGACAAAAAGTTCCTCCACAGATCTTTCCTGGATATTCCCATCTCTGTTCCTGTCTTCTGATAAGATAATTTAGTAGATTTGTGAGTTACATACCTAATCTTTGCAGGAAAATAAGAGTTTCCTGACACTGTGACCTTATTCTCTGCTGGTGTAGAGGTCTTATTTCCAATGAAAGGAATGTTTCTACCATGTTACACAACAGTGATTTCACTGAATTGGAAGCTAAGACTTCTGGAAGGCCACTTTGGTTTCCTCATGCCTCAAATCGACAGGTGAGGAAGGGAGCAATTTTTCTAATTTTAGCATCTTTTATAATCTGTCAAGATCTCCAAAGCTACCAGCATCAGTCTAACTTGACCTCCAAGTTTAAGGCCTTTGCATCTGGGAATCTGCCATATAGCCATCTGCAGTCTTTTTTGCTGGGAGTCAGAACAGTTCTTATTGTCATTTTATACCTGAGAGAGTGTAAGAAGAACATATCTAGATTCAGCCCATCTTTGCAATTCCCCATATCCACTCATCTCATGGACCCAGGTGGCCACCTCCAGTGAGCAATGGGATTTCTGCTTATCTATTGTAATCAGATTGAAACAGGAAACAAAAGCATGCCCAACAGTCACACAAGGTCAAATCATCATCTCCTTGACCAAAAGAACCCACATGAAACCCTTGCCCAGTCAGCAGAGAAGATCAGCATCTTGTGCTCAGGCAGACTCCAAGCTCAGTGGTGGAAGACATCTCTGCACTTTACAGAAAGCATTGAAGGGATGGGGAATCTGCTTTCATGGGACAATGGACACTTTTTTTTTTTTTGGTACCAGGGATTGCCACATCCCCATCCCTATGTTGTATTTTATTTAGAGACAGGGTCTCACTGAGTTGCTTAGTGTTTTGTCATTGCTGAGGTTGGCTTTGAACTTGCGATTCTCCTGCCTCAGCCTCCTAAGTCACTGGGATTATAGGCATGTGCCAATGCACCCAGCACAATGGACACTTCTAAAGGAAAGGATGGCATTTGACTATCAAAAATGAAATTAAAAATTAAGCAGAACCTAGTGAAGGATAATGCATGAAATGATTATAGTGTAATCTTGAGATCCCAGTGGGTACAATTTAAAAATGCAAGAATTTAAGAGCATCCCAAAATTATGATACAGAAGAGCAATCCTAAAATAACTTGACCTAAATGAGAATTTCAGTGGCTTGCACTGACTGTCTGCTGCTGCCTGGAGCTGGCCTGCAGTGGATGGGACTCACAGTCTAAAGACCCGGAAGTGGGTTCTTTTGATAGGCATTGACATGTCCTACTTGGATGCATCCCTCAAATTCCTGTAGTATGTACCCCACTTGGGTATCCATCCCTTTCATAACCAGGTTTCTATTGCCTCCCTACTTGAGTATTTGGTCAGGCCATTCACCATTGCTCATGAATAAGTAAGAGCCCAAACACAAGGGGCTTTTTAAGCACTGTTCAGTTCTTCCATCACTTCTAGGTAAACAGCATGCAGTTCAGTCCACCAAGTTGATTTATTTTTACCTTCTTCAATCACAGTGGTGACCTTCCAATATCCAGGATGTTGTCCATTCCCTTGGAACTGCCATCCATGAACCCAGCAGCTCTTTGTCAGTCAGTTGATGGCTGATTATAGGACACTGTTCTAGAATCTTGCCATTCCTCATGCTATAAATCAGTCTTAGGACAAAAGATTCTTTCATTCCCCCTGGTTGCATGTTCCTATGTAAATCATTTCCATTTTACTATGAAACTCTTTTATTTTTTTGGAGGTAGTGGGGATTAAACTCAGGGCCTTGCACATGCTAGGCAAGGGCTCTATTACTGAGCTGCGTCCCCAACCCTTCTCTTTTTTTTTTTTTGAGACAGGGTCTCATTAAGTTGCTGAGGCTAGCCTCAAACTTGCAGTCTTCATGCATCAACCTTTCAAGTTTCTGGGATTATGCCCAGAAACTTGTAACTCTTCTGGGCACTTCCCTTCTCATTAGAATTTCTCTGACATCACCCAAGACAGTGGGCATTTCACATTTTAAAATCATTTTGTGTCCTTCCATCACAGAGGTAGCTTCAATTAATGTTCCATAGCAAAGTAAGAAACATCCCTTAAGTGGAAAAACTCCAAAGTCTCAGTAGCCATCACTGGGAGGTCCTGACAGGCTCCACATTTTTTTCTGAACCAGCACTCCACTCCTTCTATTGTACATCATGTGGGCTTGGGTAATCTTACTGGTTCTCATTTAGCATGTTTAATTCATATTGTTTGTCTGATTTCTTTTGTTGTGTTGTTCTGGTGTGTGTGTGTGTGTGTGTGTGTGTGTGTGTGTGTGTGTGTTTCTGGGGATCAAACCTAGGGCCTCATGCATGCTAGGCAAGCATTGTACCCTGGACCAACCATACCCTAGCCCCCTTGTTTGAAGGGTGGGTTTACATATTTTCTGTTTTACAGTACAGATAGGGGAAACATTTTCACATTAGTCAATGTTTGGTTACTATGGCCAAAATACCTGACAAGAACCACTTAGAGAAAGAAAAGTTTATTTTGGCTCATGGTTTCAGGAGTTTAGTCCATGGTGAAGCAAATTCATTGCTCTGGGCCTAGGGTGAAGCAAAACATCATGGCAGACAGACATGGTGGAGAAGCACTGCTCCACTTATGGCCACCTGAAAGCAGAGAAAAAAAGAGGAAGGGGCCATAGGGAAGGTGCATCCTTCAAAGGTACGTCCCCAGTGTCCCACCTGCCTATAGATACCACCCAGTTAGTCCATTCAAGCTAGGATGGACTAATTAAGTTAAGATTTCACAATCCAGTCCTTTCATCTCTGAATATTCCTACATTAATACAGGAGCCTCTCTGCCACGGCCTGTGTGGGAAGGGAGTATGTACCCGTTGGAGGTATGGGCCAGCTGCAAATAAAAGCTAGGAAAGTAAGATTAATAAATGAACACAAGGGCTGGGCTTGTGGCTCAGTGGTAGATTGCTCACCTAGCATGCATGAGGCACTGGGTTTGATCCTCAACACCACATAAATGTAAAATGAAGATATTGTGTCCACCTATAATTAAAAAATAAATATTTTACAAAAGAAATAAACACAAAAGATGAGAATTATATGTATTCAAAGCAGAGGCTTGACCAGTGGAAGAAACCTGATGGGTCTGATCCTAACAAAGGGAAAAGCAGACAAATGCTTTATTTATAGTGAAACACACCAAAGGAATTTATTGTGAGGAAGGGTTCTTCAAAGGTAACAAGGAACTGAGGCTGTGGGGAAGTTGGCTTGATTGGGGACTTATCACTTGAGCAGTAATTCTTCCTCCTCCAGGCAGCTGGCACCACAGGGCCAGTTAGGCATGGGTATCTCTTTCTCCTAGGGAAGCAGGCATCTGCATTCAAAGCTATTGAACCCATAAATTCCACACCACGCATGGAATCTGCCTCATTAACAGCAGCTGCTTGCAAATGGGTGTGTCTTTCTGCACTGTTGCACTGAGAGAAGCCCAAAAGGGCAGTCTAGCTGTCCAAGGCTGCGGAGTTCAAAGCAATGATTCCTTTGTTGTTCCCAACAGGAGCCTTTGGGGGACATCTCATACCCAAATCATAACAATTTCCCAGTGAGATACAATGTTCATCCCCCCTAACAATCAGATGAAGGTGATAAAGCTACTTCACATGAAGTCTGTTCAAATATACCAACTCTCTCATTCACTGTAACCTCAACTCCATCAACCCTTACTTTCTAACTATAGCATCCATTGGGACTTTTTGTAATTCTTTGTTATGATGCTGGGTATTGAACCTAGGCCCATGAACATCCTAAATAAGTGCTGTACTGATGAGTTACTTCTCTAGTCCCTGGTTCCAGCTTTCTAATACCCTTCTTTTTTTTTCTAATACCCTTTTAAGACTAAATATCATATGTTTATGGGGTGACTAGGGGCCCTCAGCCACCAGTCACCCCATAAACATATATAAAAAAAACTCTTATCACTCTAGAAATTCCAAGGATTTTGGGAGTTATATGTCAGAAGCCAGGGACTGGAGACCAAATCTATATTTGACAATATCACAGCATCTAGTAATAGTCAAGCAAGTAATACTAAAAATAGAGTTATACAGAAGTCTTTGAGAGGTGCAAAACTATTGGATGAAAGTTTAATAAAGAACAAAATATATACATAATCTCAATATATCTCCACTGATTACTCATTTTAATTATATAGGGAGAAATGGTAACTTTATAGTGGAAAAACCTGATGGACACTATCTTTTTTTCCAAATATTTATTCTTAAGTTTTAGGTGGACACAAGATCTTTATTTTACGTTTATGTGGTGCTGAGGATTGAACCCAGTGCCTCGTGCATGCTAGGCGAGCACTCTGCCACTGAGCCACAACCCCAGCCCCTGATGGCCACTATCTTAACCAAATGATTAGAATTAGAAAACTTTTAATTTGAAAATTTCTCATAATCTCACTTTATGGAATTAACCAATCTCCTCCCACTGGGAATTGAACCAAGGGCCTTGTAAATGCTAGCCAAGCCCTCTACCACTGAGTTACACCCCAAGCCTTTCTTAATATGGTGGGTCATATTGTTTTTTTTTTTTTTTAAACGCCAGGGGTATTTAAGACCTGAGCCACATCCCCAACCCTTTTTATTTTTTATTTCGAGAGAGAGTCTCACCAAGTTTCTTAGGGCCTCCTTAAGTTAATGAGGCTACACTCGAAGAACTTGTAATTCTCCTGCCTCTCCTATTGGTTTTTAAAATTTCTGCCAGCCTTATACTCTTTGGTTAAACTTCAACTGATCAGACAGTATGTTTTTACATGTTTCTGGATTTGATTTGCTATTTGTTGAGGTTTCTTCTGTGTTTATGAGGGATATTAGACTGTAATTTTCTTGTCATGTCTTTGGTTTTACAATCAGGATAATGTTGACCTCCCCCAAAATGAGTTGACAATTGAGGGCTGGGGATGTGGCTCTGTGTTAGTAGATTGCCTACCTGGCATGTGTGAGGCCCTGGTTTCAATCCCTAGCAGAGAGAGAGAGAGAGAGAGAGAGAGAGAGAGGGGGGGGGAGGGAGGGGAAGAGGAGTTGAGAAGTGTTCTCTTCTAGAAAGTAAAAAAAAGAGGGATTGTGTAGAATTGATATATTCCTTAAATGGCTGGTAGAAATGACCAGTTAACCCATCTGGGCCTGTGAATTTCTTTTTTCAGAGGCTTTCAAGTAAGAATTCAATTTTTAGTAGATAGTTCTTTAGGTTATCTATTTCTTCTTGAGTGAGTTTTGGTATTTTATGGATTTCATAGAAATCGTCCATTTCATCTAAGTTGTTAAATTTATGTGAACAAAGGTGTTCATTTTTTTCCTCATTTCAGTGTCTAGGGAGTATACAGTGATATCTCCTACTTCTGCTATGAATAAGTGATCTCTTTTTTTTTTCTTTCTTAGTCCATCAAGAAGTTAATCAATTTCATCAATCTTTTTAAAAAATGAACTTTTGGTGTCATTTATTTCTCAATTCTTTCCCATATATTTAGTTTTGCTTGTCTTTTTATCATTTCCTTTCTTCTGCTTGCATTGAGTTTATGTTACTCTCATTTCTAGTTTTGTAAGAAGCTTAGATTGTTGATTTCAGATTTTTTTACTGTAAGTATTTCTTGTTATAAATTTCTATCTTGGGGCTGGAGATGTGGCTCAAGCGGTAGCGCGCTCACCTGGCATGCGTGCGGCCCGGGTTCGATCCTCAGCACCACATACAAAGAAAGATGTTGTGTCTGCCGAAAACTAAAAAATAAATAAAAATTCTCTCTCTCACACACTCTCTCTCTCTCTCTCTCTCTCTCTCTCTCTCTTTAAAAAAAAAAATAAATAAATAAATTTCTATCTTGGGCTGCGTTTGTGGCTCAGAAGTAGAGTGCTTGCTTAGCACGTGTGGGACCCGGTTTGATTCTCAGCACCACATTAAAAAAAATAAAAAGGCATTGTGTTGTGTCCATCTACATAAAAAAAGATTCATTCTCTCTCTCTCTCTCTCTCTCTCTCTCTCTCTCTCTCTCTTTCTCCTTTTAAAAAAATTCTATCTCAGCACTACTTTAGCTATACCCCACAAATACTAATATGTTGTTAATTTTTAAAATATTTTTTTAGTTATACATGGATGCAGTATCTTTGTTTATTTACTTTTATGTGGTGCTGAGGATCAAACCCAGTGCCTCCCTCTACTGCTGAGCCACACCCCAGCTGCCTGATATGTTGTATTTTAATCTTCTTTCAGTACAAAGTATTTTTTATTTACCTTGAGTCTTTTTTTTTTTTTTTGGACCATGCATTATGTGGAAATGTGTTTTTTTGTTTGTTGTTAGTTGTCTAGGCTGGTCTCAAACTCCTGGGCTCAAGTAGTCCTCTTGCCTCAGCCTCCTGAGTAGCACACTACCACAACCAGTGGAAAGCGTTTTTGTTTGTTTGTTTTTTTCCCAGTACTGGGGATTGAGCCCAGGGCCTTGTGCATGGACAATATCTTCTTCAGTTTCTGAATATTTAGGAATTTTCCAGGCATCTTTCTATTATTGGTTTCTAGTTTAATTCCCTTATTATCAGAGAATACTTGGAATGTTTTCAATTCTTTTAAATTTATTGAGGATTGTTTTATGATCCTGAATATGGTCTATGTTGGTAAATATTCCATGTGTACTTGAAGGACCCATCTTTTCTTTGGAGTAGAGTGTAAAGTTATTTGGTTGATTGATGGTGTTCAATTTCCCTATATCCTTGCTGATTTTCTGTCTACTAGTTCTTACTCCTAGAGAGCTGTTGAAGTCTCTAGTCATTGTTGTAGATTTGTCCATTTTTCTGTTCAGTTCTTTTCATTATTTAATTATCATGTTGCTGGGGATTGAACCCAGGGCCTTGTGCATGTGAGGCAAGCACTCTACCAATTGAGCTATTCCCCAGCCCTCACTTTTGATTGTTTTTTTTTTTTTAATTTCTAGGGCCTCTTATGTGCTAGGTGAGCACTCTACTGCTGAGCCCCAGCCCCAGCCCATCCACAAGCTTTTCCTCCTCCCACTGTAGCTCCCTGAGCTGACTACAGAGCTGGAGATATAGCGTTTCCACTATGGCACTCAGGGTTTCCCAAGTAGGTTTGCCTTCAGAACCAGCCTTTGATAGGATAGGATAAAAGTGGCAGGGGTCCTTCCCACTGTCTCTGGTCAGAGAGTAGGACTCCCTTTCCTTCAAGGTGACTGCTGTTGCTGGATTGCAGTGTTGGCACTAGGCTTTGTTGGGGGCAGCACTGCATGAAGAAAAAAAATAGGATTTCTCCTAGTGTCTTTGTCTCACAGGGGCCTTCCATTTTTCTCCGAAGATTATAAATATTTTTTTGGTGGTGCAGGATGGAACCAGGGCCTCATTTATGCTAGGCAAGCTCTCTACCACTCGGCTGCGCCTCAGCCCAAAGGTCTTCTTTTAGCTTTTAAAGATAGGCGAGATGAATGGGTGTGTTATTATTCACTATCCTTTTCTTATGGAGGTGCTGATGGTGGAACCCAGGACCTTGTGCTAGGCAAGCCCTCTACCACTGAGTCACACTATCTTAAACTGGAAATGGCACAGTTATCTGAGACTGTCTCCTGGCTTATGTTCCAAAACATCATACTTTCCTGGTTCTGTCCCTACCATTCAAAAATTTGCCTTGTAATCTTCATGGCACATTGGTGCCTCTCAGACTCTGTACTCAGTTCTTGCCGCAGTCCGGCTGGGCATGAATAACTGAGCCGCCACAAAGCCTTGTAGGTTCAAACAGCAACTACTTTATTTAAACTCTCACCAGCACTGCACCTGCGCTTTTCTGCCAACGCCACCCACGTGGCCTTCTCCCGGGACACACCACACACCAACCGGAAATCCCTCCTCCGGCACTTCCCCAACCAATGGGAACTCTCCGGGAATCCCCGCGAGAACTCCAAAGTAGCAGGCCCAGGCGGACAGCAGGGGTCTAATATACACAGCTTAACATAACCATTATCATCTCAATGGCTTGCGTCACCTCTCAACCACTCCTTCTGGCAAAAATGCCATGCGTCATTTGGACTCGGCTATGACTCTCGGCAGGTTCTCCTCTCAAACCCATGTTGTCTCTTAGCTTCCCAATTCATTGTAGTAGCTTCAGATAGTAGTGAAATAATCTCGCCTCCCAAGCCTTGCTCTATGCCAGCCTTCTGTCCTGAATTCCAGCTGGACATTTCCATTGGAATATTCCATAGACACTCCTGCTGGGTCTCAAGATCTACCTCACTTTCTCCTCCCTTGACTCATTGTCTCTCATTTTGCTGTTCTCAGCAACCCCCCCCCCTTTTATGAGGTATTGAGGATTGAAACCAGGGACACTTAACCACTGAGCCACATCTCCAGCCCTTTTTTGCATTTTATTTAGAGACAGGGTCTCACTGAGTTGCTTGTGTGAACTTGTTAAGTGCAGATCCCATGGCTTCTTCATTTTCATTTCCCCAGAAACTTGCCGAGGACCAGGCACACAGTCTCAATTCAGTAGTTTAGTAATCTTTTCTTCATGAATTAATGCATGAACACAGTAGCGTGACTTTTCAGGTTTCCTTTGCCCAAAAAAGTGTAATATCAAGTAAGATACTGGATGGGGTATCTGGTGTGCCTCTTTCTAGTGTGCTCTCAATAAGACTCCATTGAAAGGATCAGTTCTCAAACATCTTTTTTTTTTTTTAATTTATGCATCCAATTCTGATCACTGGAGATTGTTGTTGTAGGGGTCCGTGTCATTCGAGGATGTGGCTGTGGATTTCACCCGACAAGAGTGGCACAGACTGGACCCTGCTCAGAGGACCATGCACAAGGATGTGATGCTGGAGACCTACAGCAACCTGGCATCCGTGGGTGAGGATATTTGTTTTTGTAACTCCTGGGAGCATGTGTTCACTAGACCACATGCAGCCTCTGTAGAGTTTAGTGATATTTTATTTTCAGATTCAAGGGTCACACTGGCTGAACAGTTTATGGCACCAGGAAGAACTGTGTGTATTCTCACCTCCCCAGTGAAAGGTTTAAATGGGCCCCCTTCCTTGTGCAGCTCATGAAGATGCACCTTCCTCCTTCATCAGAGGCCCCAAAGCTCAGACATCTTGGCCCACGTCCTGTGCCATTTCCCATTAACAGGCCTCTGCGTGGCCAAACCAGAGATGATCTTCAAATTGGAGCGAGGAGAAGAACTGTGGATATTAGAGGAGGAATCTTCAGATCATGGTTACTCAGGTGAGTAACCAGGTGAGTTACTCAGGTGAGTAACAGACATATGGAACACAGGGGGAGTGAGATCCCAGGAATTCAGGTCAGAGGGTATCCTTGTACAATATGTTCTAGGAATCTCTTTTGCTAGGCCTAACTCTTTGAAAATAAGGACAGAAGGTTTAACTGCTTTCAATACCTAAATTCCATACCCCAACATCATGCTCACAATTCACTGTTGTTTTATCTTGATTTTTGTCAAGTTATCCAGTACTCTTTTTCTTTTTTTGTACCAGGGATTGAATCTAGGGACACTTACCACTGAGCCACATCCATAGCCCTTTTTTGGGGGGTGCCAGGGATTGAACTCAGGAGCACTAGGTCACTGAGCCACATCCCCAGCCCTATTTTGTATTTTATTTAGAGACAGGAACTGAATTGCTAAGTGCCCAGTTTTTGCTGAGGCTGGCTTTGAACTCATAATCTTCCTGCCTCAGCCTCCTGAGCCACTGGGATTATAGGCATGTGTCACCATGCCCAGCTCCCCAGCCCTTTTTATATTTTATTTAGAGACAGGGTCTTGCCAAGTTGCTGAGGACCTCACTAAATTGCTGAGGCTGGCTTTGAACTCACAATCCTCCTGCCTCAGCCTCCCAAGTTGCTGGGATTACAAGTGTACACCACCACACCTGGCTGAGCCATATGAATTTTGAATATTGTGGGCAGATTGAACCCAGTGCCTAAGCCTAGTCTAAGTGACATCTCCTGGGACTTGCAAAAAGGCCAGGGCAAAAGAGGGAAAAATGTTGAGAGGTAGTATCAGTGAGTCATCAGGGGGCCAAAATGATATAAATTATAAAGGCTCTGGTGGAGTTTAATTTTACACTATGAAAGAAGCCATTTGAAGGTGTTAGTACCTCAAAGAGTGACAGACTCTGGTTTGTTTTTAAAGGATCTCTCTCGCTACTGTGTGGCAACAGCTCTGTTGGGGCTAATGCCCTCAGGCTGGATAACAGCCTGCTTCAGCATCAGAGTCTTCACAGTTTGAATCAAAACGTTGAATATAATGGATGTGGGAAAGGCTTCCACCAGGAAACCGGCTTCCTTCAACAGAAAAGAACACACACTGGAGATAAAAGCTTTGAATGTCACGAATGTGGGAAGGCATACTGCAGGAAATCAAACCTGGTTGAACATCTGCGAATACACACAGGGGAAAAACCTTATGAATGTGGCGACTGTGCCAAAACCTTCAGTGCCAGATCATACCTCATTGCCCATCAGAAAACTCACACGGGGGAGAAGCCTTTCGAATGCCCTGAATGTGGGAAATCTTTTGGCCGGAAGTCACAACTCATTTTACACAGGAGAACCCACACAGGAGAGAGACCCTATGAATGTACAGAATGTGGGAAAACCTTTTCCGAGAAGGCAACTCTCACCATCCACCAGAGGACCCACACGGGGGAGAAACCCTACAAGTGTAGTGAATGTGGGAAACCATTTCGTGTCAAGATAGCCCTCACCCAGCACCAGAGAACTCACACGGGGGAGAAACCCTATGAATGTGGGGAATGCGGGAAAAATTTCAGGGCAAAGAAATCCTTAAATCAACATCAGAGCATTCACACAGGGGAGAAACCTTATGAATGTGCAGAATGTGGGAAGTTCTTCCGAATGAAGATGACTCTCAATAATCATCAGAGGATCCACACGGGTGAGAAACCCTATCAGTGCAATGAATGTGGGAAAGCTTTCAGTGTGCACTCCTCTCTTGGGGTCCATCAGAGAATTCACACGGGAGAGAAGCCTTACCAATGCAACAAATGTGGTTATGCCTTCTACGTGAAAGCACGTCTCATCGAGCATCAGCGAAGGCATTCAGGAGAGAAACCCTATGAATGCACTGAGTGTGGGAAGATCTTTAGCATGAGGAAGTCCCTTCGCCAGCACCGGAGAACGCACACAGGAGAGAAACCATATGAATGCAGCGAGTGTGGAAATGCCTTCTATGTGAAAGCCCGTCTCATTGAGCATCAGCGAATTCACACGGGGGAGAGACCCTTTGAATGTCAAGAGTGTGGGAAGGCTTTCTGCCGGAAGGCACACCTCACAGAACACCGGAGAACTCACTTAGGCCGGCCCTTGCCATGTGCAATAGAAAAAGCCCCTCCCTAAAGACCCTCCCCACCCCTGGATCAAGCTCCTTGGGGCATCTGATTACCAGAGCACTCAGAATACCCCTATCATGGTGTGGCACCTAGCTTGGTGGAAAGCTAGTTCCTGACCCCCTTAGGGGGCAGCTCCTTGTTATTTTCATTTGTATTTCCCCAGTTGGTGGTGAAGCTGAATATCTTATCCGTTTGGCCCTTCAGGTTTTTCCTTCCATGTATTGACTGTTCACACTCTTTCCTCAATGATTATTTGGTACTGAGAATTGAACCCATGGGCACTTTACCACTGAGCCACAGCCACAGTCCTTTTTTATTTTGAGACTGTGTTTCACTATGCTTCTAAGGCTGGCCTTGAACTTGCCTCAGCCTCCAAAGTAGCTGGTGCTCACTGTTTTCTTTTGTCTTTTTTAAAAAAATTTTTAGTTGTTGATGGATCTTTATTTTATTTATTTGAATGTGGTGCTGAGAATTGAATCCAGTGTGTCATGCGTGCTAGGCAAGCATGCTACCACTGAGTCACAACCCCAGCCCCTCTTTTGTCTTTCTTTTTTTCTGTACCAGAGAATGACCCCAGGGGTGCTTAACCACTAAGCCACATCCCAAGTCTTTTTTATTTTTTATTTTGACACAGGACCTCACTAAGTTACTGAAGGTGGCTTCAAATTGTGATCCTCCTGCCTCAGCCTCATGAGTTGCTGGGATTACATGCAGGTGCCCCTGTGCTTGGTATGCTCACTGTTTTCTAATAGGCTGTTCATGTTTTACTTCCTGGTTGAAATGGTGTTTAATATATGAGATTATAAAAATCCTTTTTCGTGTGTTATGTAATGTGTTCTCTCAATCCATGACTGATTCATTTTGTTCATTCTTCTGCTAAAGTTTTTTTTTTCTATACTTTTCTCTGCAGTTAAAGTTTCTACCAACATTTAGAATTTCAATCCACTTTGAGATTTCTTTTTGTATAGAATGAAGTCTGCAATGTATAATACTACATGGTCTTGTTAATGTTACACAGATGCTGTCACACTATAGATAAAATTTGGTGGGCTGGGGATATAGCTCAGTAGGTATAGTGCTTGCCTAGCATGCACAAGGCCCTGGGTTCAATCTGTAGTTCCACCAAAAAATAAAATAAAATAAAATTTGGTAGCTGGCTTTTTTTTTATGTGATGCTACCTTCTCAATATCTATCCATGTTGATAAAAGTCTAATTTATTTATTCCCCTCTCCATTCCCCTTGTGAAGGACATTGTATTGTTTCTGTGTTTTGTGACCTAGAAGTGGAACTGCTGATTCATAGGGTGTAGTGATGTGCCAGTTACTAAGCTCTTTTTTTTTTTTTTTTGGTATTGGAGATTGAACCCAGGGGCACTTTACAACTGAGCTACATCCCCAGTCCTTTTTATGTCTTATTTTGAGGCAAGGTCTCTCAAAGCTGCCTGGATTGCTCTCAAACTTGTGATTTTCCTGCCTCAGCCTCCCAAGCAGCTGGGATTACAGGTGTGTGCCACCTCAGCCAGCAGTTATTAAGCTCTTGTGTCCCAGCTCCAAACCCACCTTTCTAGATTATACTTTGTGAGTCTAAAAACCACATTTCTGAATTGCCAGCTTCTCTCTGCCAAGAAGAGATACTAGATGTAAATTTTAGGACTGGAGAGAGAGGGGGGAAAAAAGGGACTCGGTCCTTTTGCCCCTTCCTGTTAGCTCCTCCTTCATCTGTGTGTCCAGCCAACACTGCGTTTTCACTAGGCAGCAGAATTCCTTGTCATAGAAGCAGTTTTGTGCACTTCGAGATTTCCCAGTCCCCCCAGATTCAGCTTTATGGGACTCCACCTGCTTTGAGACATAGGCATCAGCTGGCTGATAAAACCTCCTTAGAGGCATGAGTCCCAGTCACATGGGACCCCTCTTCCACCTTTCTAATTTTTAATAATTCCAATGGTATCCTTTTGTTACTACCTAGCCTAGCTGCTTTCTACAGTTGCTACCTCCCTGAAAACTTAAATTTGTTTTCTTTTTGTCTCTTAAGTTATATGTGGGAATTCTCCAATTTTATAAGCAATTGTTATTTAAAATAACTTTTCTCTGTGAAAATAATGAGTGTGGTTTCTGTGTCTTACCTGGGCCCTGATTAATCTGCGTCAAAGTTTGTCAACTTCATTGTTTTTTTTCTCTTCTGAATTTGATTACTTTATACTGTCAGAAGTTTGAGAAGTTCCTATCATCACCAGCACTTAATATTCGTCTTCTAAAAAATTTTTTTGGTACTGAGGATTGAACCCAGGGGTACTTAACAGTGAGCCACATCCCCAGCCCTTTTGATATTTTATTTAGAGACAGGTCTCTTTTACTTACACAAGGTACTCTTGCTAAGTGCCTCGCTAAGTTACTGAGGCTGGCTTTGAACTCAAGGTCCTCCTGTCTCAGCCTCTCCAGATGCTGGGATAACAGGTGTTGCACCACTGTGTCCAGCTAGTCCTCTAAAATTTTAACAGCAACTTTGCTCATATGTGTGTGTGTGTGTGTGTGTATGTATATGTGTATATATATATATATATATATATATATATATATATATATATACACATACACACACACATACACCCACATATACACACATGTGTATAACCAAATGGTTACATTATACAAGCTGTGAGGTTTTTAAACTTATGACAAGGGACAGAAGGGAAATTCTACTTATTGCAAGGAAATTTTCACTTAAGCTTCAGTGAGCCACAAGCACTTCAAACCCATGAACCTTCAGCTGATTGCCCTTAGCCAGTCCAATCTCTACCAGGAACTGGCATGTTCTTGCGCTGGTCGCCCTGTAGCTGAATTACTTCTCCATATTCTGGATGCTCAATTACAGTACCATTGCAGGCAAATTTCTTCCTAAACACCTCCATTAGTTTCTTTTAATCGTAATCACCAGCGACTCCTTGGACAGTAGTAAGGGTCTTCCAGACGTTTCTCTGTTGAATTCTTATGTGGATCTAATCCTCAGTGCCAGCAGGAAGCAGGTCATAACCCTTGCTTGCATCAGCAAAAGAGTGGAGGTTCTGGATAGCAGAAATATGGGAAATAGGGTAGGATTCCTTTTCTACAGTGGAAATGGCCTGCAGAAGGCGGCTGCGCTGCGGGAGAAGGCGGGCGGGGGGTGGGGCCTCTGGAAGCGCAGGGGGCATGGAGCGGGAGGCTGCTGAGTCCTTGGCAGCGACTCAGTGACTGGGGATTCACGAACATTTTTATCTTATATTGGCAAGATTTTTTTTTTTTTTTTTTTTTTTTTACTCACATATTTGCCATCTTGGTTCCTCTTCTTTACTTTCTGCACTCCATCCAGGGATCATTTTCCTCTTTTCCTGAAAAATACCCAGTAGAGTGTGCTCTAGTGGGTGTCTGTGGTGAACTTCTCAATTTTGTGTGGGTTTTGTTTTGAGAAAAAACCCAGGGGTACTCTACCACCGAGCTACATCCCCAGTCCTTTTTTATTATTTTGAGAAATGGTCTCTTACATTGCTGAGGCTGTCCTCAAATTTGTGACCTTCCTGCTTAAGCCTCCTGAGCTGCTAGGATTACAGGCATGAGCCATCGCATCCAGTCTGAGAATGTTTCCTTATGATACGTTTTTTAAAGAGTTAATCCTTTACCTTTTAGTATTGGGTGGCATTATGCCAGAGTAAATAAATGCTTTGCTTTTCCCCTGAATCTCCCATGCTTATGATACACAGGGCATTTCAATTAATCCTCAGACACCCACACTACAGCATATATTGAATATATATACTATCCTTCCTGTATTTTCTATACAGCATGCCCTTACTCTGGTTTACTAAGTATTAAATGTATCAAAAAGCCATTTCATCAACTCTTCCAATCTTTATCTCACCCATTTAAAAGAAAATCAGATTTGATGTTTTAAAAATTTTGTGTTTCAATAGTTTATTATGGAAAATGTCAAACCTAAATACAGGGCATCTATAGTAACAAAACAGACCAGTGGTTGCCTCTGGAGGTGGATATTAACTCATAAAGGGTAGGAAAGAACTTCTTGGGTTGATGAAAATATTTCATATCTTGATTGGAGTGTGTGTTGATGGGTGTATACAATAGTCATCAAATGGGCAGCTTAAAATGTATGCATTGTATTGTATATAAGTTATGTCTCAATTAAAATGTGAAAACAAAACAATAAAAAGTGTTCTGTTCTCATTCCAGGAGTCAAGACTTGGGTTTCCTGAGGAAAAAAAATCAGGAATACTGGCCACTAAAGCAGATGAAAAACTTGGACAGTGGAAAACCCCCCATCCTCTTAAGGCTTTAGAAATTGTCTTTACCCCTGAATATGACCTTTTCTGAGGCCCCTGCTGGGATATGCTGACCCTCCTTTAACTATCATCATGACCAGGGCATTCCTCCACTCCACAGTGTAGATTTGATCCTCAGAAGTCTAACCACAGTCTCTTCCCAACTTAACATTAGTCTCCACCCCACTAGTTTTTACCTCCATGACTTACCATCCCATGTCTACTAACTCCCCATTAGCTCACAGCTCTGCAGACCAGAGCACAATGTCTGCCGACTGACAACTAGCCCACAAAACCTTGTTTGATCACACCCTTATCCCCAGCAGAGTCTGCCAAACTCCCATTAGCTCACAGCACCATGTCTTGCCATCCCCATGAGCTGCCATTACAATTCTTGCTGACCCCATTAGCTGACATCAAGTTTGATCAGCCCCCTGATAAGACTGGTGATTCTCCTTCAGGTTGGTTTTGTAGCTTACTGTCCTTTACATTGAGCATGGGGACAGTGACCTCCCATCACAGCCACGTGTCTTACCACCTTCCTTCAGACTAATGTAGTGTCTGTTGACCTCACCATTTTGTCCTCTGGTGCCCCATTGGCTACCAGTATGATGTAATTAACCCACTGAGTTGTCATCATGGTGTCTGCTCACCCATCATTAGATCACATCTGCACAGTGTGTCTTCCACAGTACACTTTCGTCAAGGTCTGTCTGCTGTTCCCCAGTTAGCCACCAGTATGGTGAATCTGATCCTTCTGAGTCCTGGTGTCTTCAGAACTCATTTGACCTTGTCCTTCTGTCTTCTGATTTCTCACTTGCCAAGTTTCAAGGTTTCTTAACCTTGAGGACACAGTGGTATCCATGTTCCCTATAATAGGCCCCATTACTGTGTCTTCCAACCATATATTACAGCCTATCAATGTTTCTGCTGACATTAATGTCTTTAGACTTATTTGCTATCAGTACATAGTATGACCCCCTTTAGGGCCTATCACCATAGTTTTTGTCCACATGGTAGTCCAGTCATTGTGTCTGATGGGTCTCCCCATTAACTATGGGGATTGTATCATTCGCTTCTTAAGGCCTCATCAGTACAGTCTACTGATCCCATATTAGCCACTTTCATAGTTCTGTTGATCCTCCAGTAAATAGCTATCTAGATTCTTTGATACCCATGATGCTCCAGCAATGTATTTGCTGATTGTACCCTAGCTTACCATCACTCTGTCAGCTGATTCCCAATTAATTACAAGAGCACAGACTTTAACCTCCATGAATTCCCAGCACAGTATTTGCTGAGTCCACATTAACCTCACCTTGCTGGTCATTCAGCAGTCATGAAGAATGTCTTTGACCCTTACAAAGCCCAATCACGGTGTTTGCTGACAATGCAATGATCTCCATCACTGTGCACGTTGATTCTCCATTAGCTGCTGTTAGAGTGTCTGGATGCAATGATGCCCCAGCAGAGTGATTCTGCCCTACTTCAGAGCCGGTCACTATTAGACTCAATGCTATGACTACTAGCCACTGTCTTTGCCTCATGTTTCTCAGTCACAATACCTGTCTACCCTACATTAATGCCATCACGGTGTCTGATAATCTTGGTGATAACTACAGGGTCTTTGAGCTTCATAAAAAATCAGCTGAGGCAGGAGGATTGCAAGTTCCAAGCTAGCTTTAGCAACTTAGTGAGATCCTAAGCAACTTAGTGAGACCCTGTCTACAAATAAAATATTTTTAAAAAAGGGCTGGGGATGGACTGGGATTGTAGTTCAGTGGTAGAGCACTTGCCTAGCATGTTGTGAGGCACTGGGTTTGATTCTCAGCACCGCACATAAATGAATAAATAAATAAATAAAGGTCCATCAACATCTAAAAAAACAGGGGGAGTTGGGGATGTGGCTTCATGGTTAAGCGCCCCCAGGTTCAATCCCTGGTACCAAGAACAAAATGCAAAACAAAACAAAAAAAAAACACAACAAAAAATGAAACCAGTGTCTGCTGACCCCACTTTAGCCCTTAATCACTTTGCTGATTAGCTCTCAAGCACCACTAAAAAGTAGTTTAGTCTCCATCACAGCATCATCCCATTCACTGGCCCCATCCCCATGTAGGTTGATGCTTCATTGTCCCCTGGTGCAGTGTACTGACCTCATGTGCTCCAGCATAATGCCAGAGGTGCATTGGAGGCTCTCCTTCATTAAAGCCCTTTAGGGTTTTAAATGACACCACATTAGCCACCATGACAATGTTTTGGACCCCAATGATTTCCCATAGCCATGTGTGCTGATGCTATGTCAGTTCCTATCATTCTATTAAATCCTCACTGGTCACCAGAACTGGCTTTGATCTCTATGGTGATGCCACACACTTCTGGTGACCGTATCTTAGGACCAATCAGTGTTGCCTGATCTCTTTAGGCTGGTTTATTGGCTGTTCTTTCCATCACTGTAATTGTTCCTGAAGAATTGGTAGTTCCCCAGTTCTTCAGGCTATTGTCTTGTTTCTCTGAATGTTCACTGAGCTTCAGGGAGGGTTCCTTGGTCTTGTTGGCTGTGGGGTCTATCCTCTCTGCCTCTGTCTATTTTGTAGGCCTTTGGACTGTTTTCCAAATAGAAGGACTCTTGTGGTCTCTCCAGATGTTTGACAGTCCTGCTGTTCCCCAGATCTGAAGGCTTTGCCTGTACCTCTAGCTATTTTCTTGCTTCTCTGGTGTCCCCTGAGTGCTAGAGATAGATCCTTGTTCTCTCTGGCTGCCTGCTTAGGTATTTCTCACTGTTACATAACATTTGGGGATGGTTTCCTCTTCCATTTGGTTGTTGTTATATTCTCTTTGCCTGTCCACTAACTATAAGGACTGATCTCTGGCCCTGCTGGCTATTTGATAATCATTCTGACTGTTTATATCACTACAGGACTGGTCTTTGAACCCGGTGGCTATTTTTCAGTTTCTTGGGATGTGTTCTCAGTCCTGGATTCTTCTGCCTCTTTCTAGCTGCTCCCTAATACCTAGAATAGGTTACCTTACTCTTGTTACCCCAATCCAGCAATGTTCAGATTTCATACTGATGTTTTCTGGTCTCTTCAACTATTTTTCAACCCCAAGGACTGTTGTACAATAGTCCTCTGTTATGTGCAGAGGATACAACATGCCACAATCCCTAACAGATGCCTGAAACTGTAGACCATATCAAACTCTCTATATACTGTTTTCTATTATACATACATATGATAAAGTTTAATTCATAAATTAAACACAGTAAGAGATTAACAATAACAATAAAATAGGACACATAACAATAAACTGTAACAAGCAGTACAGTGTAATATTTCATCATTCTACTCAAAATGGCATGCAATTTAAAACTTACAAATTATTTATTTCTGGAATTTTCTATGTACTATTTCCATGTACTATAGATAACTGAAAATGTGGAAAGTAAAACCATGGATAAAGGGGACTACTGTACCCACTGGATGCAACTGAGGACGTTAAACAGCAACTGAGAATTGCAGGCTGTAGAGGGAACACCTTTTTCCCAGTAAGATCCTTGCCACAGGGGAGCAATTTCTATAGAGAGGCTGCCTGCTTCAGAGCCCTGGTGTGGACTCATGGCAGGACATCTGGTGCCCTGGGGTCACTGTTTCCTTCCATTACCCTTTTAGAAAATCCATTAAAGTGAGCGCTCCCCAGCATTCACTGTGTCAGTGTTGAATCTCTGTGATAGCTGAGAGGATGTGCATGGTGGGGATCACAGGCATAAAAGGTGTGTAGCATAGGATCCATCTCAGTGGGTAACTTCTGTACCAGTCCTCCTTTAATGGGAATCACATCTCTACCCAGTATCCTTCAGATGTCTGTGCTAAGATTGAAGGATGACTATGGGATGTCTTTGCTCCTTGGAGATTTTTATTTTTATTTTTAAAAAAATATTTATTTTTTAGTTTTAGGTGGTGACAATATCTTTATTTTATATTGGTGCTGAGAATTGAACCCAATGCCTCATGCATGCTAGGTGAACACTTTACCTCTGAGCTACAACCCCAGCCCTCCATGGGTATTTTTAAAACCGAAATATGAAACTCTCATGATAAGAACTTAAACTACAATATTATTAACAGTGATTTAATTTCTAGATACTCAGTGTGGTGTAACACATAAGAATACTAAAGCCAGATCAACATTTCAATGCTGGCCCTGAATGGCTTCTTAGATGTGATAGCAAAAACACATAAAACAAAAAGTAGGTAAATGGGACTTTATCACAAAAACTTTTCTGCTATAAATTTGCAAATCCCATATCTGGTTAAAGATTTGTATCCAGTATACATAAAGAACTCTTAAACTTGGATATAAAAGCATAAATAACCCAATTAAAAATGGGCAAAGGTTTTAAGTTGATAATTTCCCAAAGACATACAAATGCCCAATAAACACATGAATAGATATGGAACATCACTAGCCATTAGGGGTCATGGCTCGGGATGTAGCTCAGTGTAGAGCACTTGCCTTGCGTTCCATTCCCAGCACCACAAAAACAAACAAACCAAAACAAAATAAAATGAGATATCACTTTATATCCTCTAGAAATGGATAGAATAAAAAAATGAGACAATAACAAGTGTTGCCAAGGATTGGAACACTTTAAAAATTTTTTTTTTGTAGTTGCAGATGGACAGAATGCCTTTATTTGTTATCTGATGCTGAGGCTCAAACCTGCCACTGAGTCACAACCCCAGCCCTTTAACACTTTTACATTGTTGATGGGATGTAAAGCAGTGCAGCCTTTTTGGAAAACAGTGTGGCAGTTTTTTTCAGAATGCTAATCATACAGTTGCCATGTGATCTAGGAATTCCACTCTTTGGTATCTATCTGAGAGAAAGGAAAACACACACTCAACAAAAACTTGTACACAGATATTCACAGCAGCATTATTCATAGTTGCCAAAAAGTAGAAACCACACAAATTCCCATTAACTGATGAATAGATAAACAGAATGTGGTGTGTGCATACAATAGAATATTAATTAGTGCTATAAAGGAATGATGGCCAGGCATGGAGGTGCAAACCTGGAATACCAGCAACTCAGGAGGCTGAGGCAGGAGGAAGTTCAAGGCCAGCCTTGGCAACATAGTGAGACCCTGTCGCAAAATAAAATAAAGGGTTGGGGATGTAGCTGAGTGATACAGCACTTGTCTAGCATGCATGAGATACTTAGTCCCCAGTACCACACACACATGAACAAGGAATGATATATAAGCATGGATGATCTTTGAAACATGTTAACTGAAAGAAGCAAAAGACTGCATATTATATGATTACATTTATATGAAATGTCCAGAATAAGCAAATCTATAAAGTCAAAATGTAGATTAGTGGTTGTCTAGGGCTGGGGTGGGGAGCAATATAAAAATGGAGAGTGATAGTGGAGAGTGTTTAAGCACCCCTGCGTTCAATCCCCAGTACCAAAAAAAAAAAAAAAAAAAAAAAAATGAAGAGTGACTTCTAATGGGTAAGAGGTTTCCTTTTGGGATGATGAAAATATTCTAAAATTCTATTGTGATGTTTGTACAACTTTGTGAATATACTAAAACTAATGTAATTGTTACGTTATAAGTGAATTTCATTGTGTGTGAATTATGTCTCAATAAAACTGTTTACAAAGAAAGATTATAAAAATAAATATCTAAACTAAGTCAGTATTTTTAAAATTTGAATCTTTGCAAGATTTTTTTGCATTTACTTAATTGTTAATAATGTTGAAAATTTTTTCATGTTTCTTGCCTATTTGTGTTTTTTTTTGGTGTGTGTATATGTATGTGTGTGTGTGTGTGTGTGTGTGTGTGATGCCAGGGATTGAACCCTGGGTCTTGTGCATCTTGCCTATTTGTATTTTTTCAGAGGTATCTATTCATTCATTTGTTAATTTATTGGGTTACTTGGCCCTTTGGGTGTTTTTTTTTAAAGTTCTTTATATATTCTGGATTAATCCTCTGTAAGAAAAGTAGCTAGCAAAGATTTTCTTCCATTCTGTAGGTTCTCTCTTCACATTATTATTCCCTTTGCTGTGAAGAAGCTTTTTAATTTAATGCCATCCCATTTATTAACTGTTGGTATTATTTCCTGAGCTTTAGGTTTTCTATTGAGAAAGTTGTTTCTTGTGACTCTATGTTGAAATGTTTACCCTACATTTACTTCTGGGAATCGTGAAAGATTTTTTTTTAAACTTTCATTAGTGCCTGCTTAAAATTTTGGGGAAAATCCTGCCCTGGCCTTGTCCTAGTTCTGTGTCTTTGGAAATCATATTAGTGTTCTATGCCTCAGTTTTTGCATCTATAAAATGGGAACAAAAATAATACCTAACTCATAGGGACAATGTGAATATTTTTTTCAGTTTATTTATTTATTGAAGTACAAAGGATCAAATCCAGGGGTAGTTTACCACTGAGTTACATCCCAAGTCCTTCGTTTTTAAAAATTTGAGACAGGGTCTGGCTAAGTTGCTGAGGCTGGCCTTGAAATTACAATCCTCCTGACTCAGCCTCCCAAGTTGCTAGGATTACAGGTGTGCACCACCACACTGGTGACAATATGAATATTATATAAAATCATATATGTGAAGAGCTTATAATAGTGCTAGACACATAAGCCAGCCCTCTGTATTAATTATTATTAGTAGTAGTAATCATAAATATAATTTAATTATTAGTTATAAATCTTATCATTAATGATTCTTTTCAGGATTTTAAATCATGTTTAAGACTAGGAATGGTATTTTACAATATCAGAATAATGTATAGTATTAGCAGCAATAATTTCATGCAGCAATTTCAATTTGACTCATGATTCTGACAATCTCTCCTAGAGGCGTTACAAACAGAATATGCTCATTTATAAAGTTTTTATTCTCATTATGAGACTTGTACACTGTTTTATAGTGTGAAAACCCCTCACACTGGCAAATACCAACATTTCAAAGACTTCCATGGACAATCACCCCTCAAGTAATAATGTTCCTCTTCCTATTTCCAAGTAAGGTCATGTTTGGAAGCCTGGTGGTTAGGACTTCAATGCCTGTTTGGTGGTAGTGGGAGAAAGCAAGCCAACCCATAACAGTTTTCCATTATGCAGTCCTCACTGAGAAAGTCCCCACATTTATAAATATTGATTGTCACCTAGACAATAGATAGCATATCCCTAAACCCTTGTTAATAAATTCCCTTGAAGAGTCCTCTGTCTTGACCCAGTTATCCTACTCCTCTGTTTATACCCAAAGGACTTAAAATCAGCATACTACAGTGATGCAGCCACATCGATGTTTATAGCAGCTCAATTCACAATAGCTAAACTATGGGACCAACACAGGTGCCCTTCAACAGATGAATGGATAAAGAAAATATGGTACATATACACAATAGAATATTACTCAGCCTTAAAGAAGAATGAGATTATGGCATTTGCTGGTAAATGGATGGAACTGGAGACTATCATGCTAAGTGAAATAAGCCAGCTCCAAAAAACCAATGGTTGAATGTACTCTCAGATATATGGATGCTAATCTATAACAAGGGAGTATAAGGAGGGGAAGTATTAAAGTTCTTTGGATTAAACAAACAGAATGAAGGGAAGGGAGGGGAGATGGGAATAGAAAAGACAAGTAGAATGAATGGGACATAACTTTCCTATGCTCATATAAGAATACATGACCAGTGTAACTCCATATCATGTTCAACCACAAGAATGAGATCAAATTTATAATGAATTGCACCCTATGCATGCGCAATAAGTCAAAATGCACCCTACTGTTATGCATATCTAAAAACAGCAAACAAAAAGTCCTCTGTCTATAATGTGCCATATGCTATCTTTCACAAATACCCACTGGCAAATACTAATGTATTGCTGGGCGCAGTGGCACACACCTATAATCCCAGCAATTTGGGAGGCTGGGGCATGAGGATTGCCAGTTTGAGGCCAGCCTTATCAACTTAGAAAGGCCCTAAGCAACTCAGCAAGACCCTGTCTCGAAATAAAATATAAAAAAGGGCTGGGGATATGGTTCAGTGGTTAAGAGCCCCAGGGTTCAATCCCTGTTACAAACAATAAAAAAAATGTATTCATTTTCTATTGACAGAGAGAGATCTATAACAAATTGCCACAAAATTAGCTTAACATAAATCATCACCTGGGCCTCTTCATCTTCAAAGCCAGCTAGGACATGCGAAATGATTCTCATGCTTCCAATCTCCCTGACTTCCTCTTCTGCCATCAGCAGGAGAAAACTGTCTTTTTAAAAGGTTCCTGTATTTAGATTAGGCTCACCTGAATAATCTCCCTATTTTAAAATCAACTAATTCATAACCTTAATTAGATCTGCATGATCCCTTTTGCCATATAATGTACTGTAATCACAGCATGAAATCTCATCATACTCAGGTTTTTACTCACACTCAAGGAGTTCATACAAGGGCAAAACATATTGTGATTCATTCTTAGGATTCTGCAAACTGTGATCACTTCTGAGCTATTTCCTCTATTCATGAATATCTTACTGACATTCCCATTGATGACTCCCATTGGGCAATCTCCCTTTTATAGATATTTACTGTTTTAGTTAACATTTTTTATTTGGTGCTGTGACCAAAAGTCCTGATGAGAACAATTTAAGGAGGAAAAAGTTTATTTTGGGGGCTCACAGTTTCAGAGGTCTCAGTCCATAGATGGCTGACCCCATTCCTCGGGGCCTGAGATGAGCCAAAGAGTGTGGCGGAGGAAAGCATTTGGGGACATAGCACTAGGAAGCAGAGAAAGCCTCCCCTCACCATAGACAAAATATACACCACAACAGACACCCTTAATGACCTACCTCCTCCAGCCACACAGTATCTGCCTTCAGTTACCACCCAGTTAATTCCAATCAGGGGATTAATTCACTGGTTAGTTTAAAACTCTCATAACCCAATCATTTCACCTCTAAACTTTCTTGCATTGTCTCATATATGAGCTTTCTGGGGACACCTCATAACTAAACCATAACACCTACCCACTGGCAAATCTTTCATTCATGAGCCTGTTTGGAGAAAAAAACCACTCCATCCAAAAATATCCTCAAAAACTTCTGATCCATGACCCCTCTGAATCTTTCTATTTAGAAATAAACACCATTGACAGAGTACCTACAGCTTTCTCTCATGAAAAATCCTGTTCACAAACACTCACTGGCATTATAACCCCTGTCAAAAATTCTTTTTATAAGTATCTCATATAACACTGTCTTAGTCTGTTAGGGTTGCTATAAAAATACCATAATTTGGGTGGCTTATAAATAGCAGAAATGTATTTTTCACAATTCAAAAGTCTGAGAAGTCCAAGATCAAGACACCAACAGATTCATTATCTGGTAGGCCCTGTTTCCTGGTTCACAGATGGAGCCTTTTATCTGTGTTCTCACATGGTAAAATGGCAGCAGCGATTTTTTATTTTGTTTTGTTTTTCTACTGGGGATTAAAACCAGGGGCACTTAATCACTGATCCCCCTCCCCAGTCGTTTTTTTTTATTATTATTTTTTATTTTGAGACAGGGCTTGCTAAGTTACTTAGGGCCTCACTAAGTTGCTGAGGCTGTTCTACAACTTGGAATTTTCCTGTCTCAGCCTCCCAGGTTGCTAGGATTACAGGTGCCTTCTGGGTCTGGGGCTTCTTTCCAAAGGACACTAATTTCTTTTATGAGGCTCTGCCATAATGATGTAATCATGTTTCAAAGGCCCCATCTCCTACTGCCAGCACATTTTAGATTACGTTTTTGTAAAGCAGAAAAGGGCACAAGAGGCCAGGAACCATGGAACAAGAATAAGCTACCATGGGGCTGGGGTTGTGGCTCAGCGGTAGAGCACTCGCCTAGCATATGCGAAGCCCTGGGTTCGATTCTCAGCATGACATAAAAAAATTAAATAAAGAATGTGTCCAACTACAACTGAAAAATAGAAAAACAAAAAGAATAAGCCACGAAAAGGAGTTTTATTGGGAAGTGGGAGCTGGGGGCACTCTCAGGCAGTTTGGCTGAGCAGGGTTTAGGGGCCAAGTTTAAGGGCTGAGTCTCTTTAGCCTGGTGAAAAGTTCCTGCCCATGGCCTCGATGGGAAGGGGAAGGGAAAGCTGCCAGCCCAACAGTTTCAACATATGAATTTTGAGGGGACATAAACATTCAGATTGTAACAAATACATATGCCATTGCTGCTTGCCATTTAAAAATCTCTACATTCTTAAATAATCAGCTAATGCCATAATCCATTTTTTTTAGTGGTACTGGGATTGAACCAGGGCCTTGTGCATGCTAGGCAAGCACCCTGCCAACTGAGCTATATCCTCAGCCATTCTATAACCAATTTATGACCTTCAATGACAAATTGCTTTTTTATTCTTTCTACATTTTTAAAAGGTGCATTATAGTTGTACATAATGATGGGATTTGTTGTTACATATTCATACATGCACACAATATAACAATGTAATTTGGCCAATATTGTAGGGTCAGGCACTGGTGATCAAAGGAGGCAGATTAAAAGCAGCTAAACAAGGCTTTATTGAGATTCACTTCCGGTCCACCCTCCAGTCCAACAGAGTGGGTCAGGGAATCACACTCAGGCTCAGCTAGATTAGAATTTTATTGGGCTTGGGACAGGAAAGTGAGGTTTTTAGAGTCCCTTCTCCTGCTGGGGTTGGTTGGGGGATCTTGATGAGCTTCATGTCCTTCCAGGATTAGTCAGGAGACCCTGCTGATTGATAGGTGGTTATGAGGCACCATCACTGCTTGTCTGTTGATGTCTGATTGGTTGTTCTTTCGTGCATCCAGGTTGCCTGGTGCTTTGTTCCCTTAGCACCTCAAACCCACCTAACAAATATTACTCCCCAGTACTTCCCACCTCTCACCTCCTGGTCCTTTTCCTCCACTCTCTTTAATTTTCATGAGATCTCCGCCACATCACCTTTCTTTTCCTTTTTCCTCTTTAGCTTCCACACATGAGAAAACATGACTTTCTGAGTTTAGCTTATTTCACTTCCACCCATTTTCCTGTAAATAATATGATTTTATTTTTCTTATGGCCAAATAAAACGTCTGTGTGTACACACACACACACACACACACACACTTTTTAAAATCCATTCATCAATTGATGGATAGCCTGGTTCCATAGTTTGGCTATTGTGAATTGTGCTGCTATAAACATGGGTGTGCATGTATCACTAAAATATGATGACTTTAATTCTTTTTTTCTCGTGCTTTTTTTTTTTTGGTACCAGGGATTGAATCCAGAGGTGCTTCTTCACCACCGAGCCTCATCCCCAGCCCTTTCATAATTATTTATTGTTTTGAGACATGGTCTTGCCAAGTTGCTTAGGGCTTTGTTAGGTTGCTGAAGATGGTTTTGAACTTGTGATCCTCCTGCCTTAGCCTCCCAAACCACTGGGATTACAGGCATGTACCGCTGCACCCAGGTACTTTTTTTAGGAAAAATACTGGGGAGTGATATATCTGGGTCACATGGTGGTTCCATGCCTAGTCTTTTTTTTTTTTTGAGGGGGGGGGACCAGGAATTGAACTCGGGGCACTCAACCACTGAGCCACATCCTTAGCCCTATTTTGTATTCTACTTAGAGACAGGGTCTCATTGAGTTGCTTAGCACCTCACTTTTGCGGAGGCTGGCTTTGAACTCACGATTCTCCTGCCTCAGCCTCCCCAGACACTGGGATTACCGGTGTGCATCACCACACCTGGCACCATGCCTAGTCTTTTGAGGAACCTCCATACTGATTTCCACAGTGGTTGTACCAATTTAGAGTTTCACCAACAGTGTAAAAGCATTCCTTTTTCTTCACATCATCTTAAGCAACAAATTGCTTTATTTTTAAAGTATCTGCCTACTGGCATCTCTCCTATTGTTCATCTCAATTTGCAACATGTGGACATCACCAAAGAAAGTCTTTATTGGCTGCTTTTTCCCTTTCCCCAGAGACTCACAACTCCTCTGTGTGTTTGTGGATTGCTTTGCATGTCTCATAATTGTTAAATTATGTTAAATTGTCTCATTGGTAGCGAATGCCAAGTTTTAGCAAATCTGCATTTCTGGATTATGATCCCTCTTTCGTTATTAATGTTGCTCTTGTCTTTCTTTCTTTCTTCCTCTCCTCCTCCTCCTCCTCCCCCTCCCCCCCCCTCCTCCTCCTCCTCTTGGTGTGTGTTTGTTTAGGGACTTGTGGGAACTATTTTGATAGGATTTATCTTCAGTGTGCAGCTGACTGATGTCTCTTGTCCATTTTATTTTATTTTGGTACTGGGATTTTGAATCCGGGGTGCCTTTTACTGAGCTACATCCCCAGCCACTTAAACAATATTTTTTGGTGGGGGGCACAGGGTCTTGCCAAGTTACTGAGGCTGGCCTTCAACTTGTGATACTCTTGCCTCAGCCTCCTTAGTTCTGGTTCTTTTTGAGTCAGGGATTGAATCCAGGAGTACTCAACCACTGAACTAGATCCCCAGCCCTTTTTTATATTTTATTTATAGACAGGGTCTTTCTGCATTGCTTATGGCCTCACTAAGTTGCTGATGCTGGCTTTGAACTCATGATCCTCCTGCCTCAGCTTCCTGGGCTGCTGGAATTACATGCATGTGCCACTGAGCCTCACTCTTTGCTCAGAATTCTTTTAATTTTTATCCCTAGCTTCCTTGCAGTCACTGGTGGGTCAGCATAGTTTAGTGTCAATCAGAGATTCAGAAGCTGTGGTTATACATGTTGAATCAGTTTGGCTTCCATTAAGGAAGTAAATGTATGAGTTTGGGAACAGAAGTTCAGGCTGTTTATAAGTCTGTGCTGACACACATTTCCGCTTGTGTAGGTCTCATATTCATCCAGGAATGAGTCAACATCAGGCCCTGTTGAGAGCCACAGCCGAAGGGGCCCCAGCAAACTTCCAGCTGCCAGCAAACTTCCAGCTGCCGGCTGATGATTGGCTCACAGCGGCCCCAGCAACATCTAGCTGATTGGCTCCTCTGCGGTGATGCTCATTGGGCTGTTTCCCTGCCCTTTCAGACCATGGAGCTGCTCATTGGGGGACTTTTTTGGCTCCGCCCACGTGACCCAGCCAATCGGCCTCAAGAGCAGGAGGATTGTGGGAGGTGGAGAGAAGCTTGTGTGGGAGAGAGAGGCTTGTGGAAAGCCGGTGGTGGCAGTTGAGGCTCTGAGGGTTTTTCCTGAGAGGCTGTTTTGTTTGGCGTGTGTGGTTCTAAAAATAAAGTTAGTTTCTTTTGACAAGTGGCTCCTGATTGTGCCCAGCCAGACTGCAGCATTTGGTGGCTCGCACGGGGAGCGACTGAGGGTAAGTGAAACTGCTCGCCCCTGAGGGCAGGGTGAGAGGATGGGTAGCCATTTTAAGATTCCTCTTTTATTTTGCTTCACTTTTGTTTTAAGTTGCCTGTCCCTGGAGATGAGTGAGACGGAAGAAAAACCGCTCACATCTGAGGAAAAACTATTTACGTCTGAGGAACAGATAGGGAGAAAGGACGGATGCACATGTCAGGAGGATAGAAAGGCTATAATGACTTTTTGTTGTTCCCTTTTTATTTCATTCTGTCTCGGTTTTGTTTGCTGTTATCTTGTTGGGTTGTATTATAGTAGAAATACGGGATCAGAAACTAGCAAAAAACAAACTGAAAGAGTGTTAAGTAAATTGTTAGAGGAAGGAGGCATCTCAGTAAAATCAAGAACAGTCAGGGCATAAGTTGATACAATACAAAAATGTAGCCCATGGCTTTTTAAGGAGGAGTTGTTAAATATATCACAATGGAACCATCATGGTGAAGATTTAAAAAGAATAGAAAAGAAAAGCCCAGGGACTCTGCCAGTTGGCACATTGCCATTGTGGACGTTCGTACCTTGTTTGCTTAGTCCAAAGCCTTCAGTTCAGACAATGGTAGAGGAAGGAGAAGACATAATGATTCAAGTAAAAGAGAAGGTCTCTCAAGTTAGTCAGACAGAGGAAAAGATTCAAGTAAAAGAGAAGGCCTCTCAAGCTAGTCAGACAGAGAAAGAAAGTGTAAAACAGAAAAAGCCATCAGGGGGAAAGTTACAACAGGAGACTGCTACTAACACCTTTCTATCACCAGAGGGTGTAAGTGTCCAACCAACAGCACCACCTCTACAGGAGACTGCTACTAACACCTTTCTATCACCAGAGGACGTAAGTGTCCAACTAACAAGGCCACCTCCATATGCTGGGAGGTCCCCAACCCCCACAGTTGATAGTTGGGATCCTGAGACAAGATCTCAAATATTAACATGCCCTGTATTTGAGGTAGGAGGGCAGCGATTTTATCAAGTTTTAAATTTCAAAACAGTGAAGCAGCTAAAAGAGGCTGTAACAACCTATGGTCCTCAAGCACCCTTCACTGTAAGCATGGTCGAATCCATTAACAACTTGAACATGACGCCAGCAGATTGGGCTAATATGTGTAAAGCTGTGCTAAATGGAGGACAATACCTGTTATGGAAGGTTGCCAATGAGGAATTTTGCAAGGAGACAGCTAGGCAAAATGCAGCAGCTGGTTATCCTCAGAGAAATCTAGATATGTTGTTAGGAAAGGGACCTTATGAGGATCAGCAGCAACGAATTGCATATGATCCTGGTGTATATGCACAAATTGCTGTAGATGCAATTAAGGCATGGAAGACTTTACAAGGACATGGAGGTTTACAAGGTCAATTATCTAAGGTAATACAAGGAGCTAATGAACCTTATGCTGAATTTGTAGATAGGCTTATTCAAACAGCTACCAGAGTTTTTGGAAATACAGAACAAGCAATGCCATTACTAAAACACCTGGCTTATGAGCAAGCGAATCGTTGGTGCAGAGATATCATTAGACCATGGAAACATGAAGATTTAAACACATATAGTAAATTATGTAGAGACATTAATGAACAAGAGCAAGTCGTGGCAGCTGCAGTAAAACAGGCTTTAGATGCCAGGCCAAGAACATGCTACAATTGTGAACAAACAGGACATTTTAAAAGGAATTGCCCCATTGGAGGAGGGTTTAACAAAACTAGGTATCAAAGGAGTAGAATACCAGGTATTTGCCCACGATGCCGTAGAGGGAGACATTGGGCTAATGAATGCCGTTCTCAAACCACCATAGAGGGTACTCCATTATCAAAAAACGAACAAGGACCAGGTGTTTATCCACGATATTGTGGAGAAAGGCATCGGGCTCCATTGCCAAAAAATGGACAGGGGGGCCCAATGCTCCGGGGCCCAAAACCACAAATATACGGAGCACTGGAGGAACCCAGCAACCCCATCAGGGTAGTGCCCAGGACACATTGTCCATCAGATCCCTCATCAGACAAACCAGAGGGAGCGCAGGGTTGGACATCTGCGCCTCCGCCAGAGCAGTACTAACTCCAGAGATGGGAGTTCAAATCATTCCCACAGGGGTGAAAGGACCTCTTCCCAAAGGAACAGTAGGCTTATTATTGGGACGCAGCTCTTCTACTCTAAAAGGACTTATGATAAGTCCTGGGGTAATTGATCCCGATTATGAAGGTGAAATAAAAATTATAGCCAGTTCTCCAAAGGGTATATCAGTAATTTCACCAGGAGATAGAATAGCACAGTTACTAATAATACCCAGCCTACATGATAAATTTTCCAGTCGTACTGTAGAAAGAGGTTCCAAGGGATTAGGCTCCACAGGTGTAGATTGGGCTATGCTTTCTTTAAATTTAGATTCTCGCCCCATGCTAAAACTAAATATTCAAGGACATGAATTTAATGGGCTACTGGATACAGGTGCAGACCTTAGCATCATCTCTCGTCAAGAATGGCCAAAACATTGGCCATTACAACAAGCCACTCAAACGCTTCGAGGCCTAGGAGTGGCAACTAATCCCCATAGAAGTGCAATGGTATTAGATTGGAAGGATCCTGAAGGATGTGAAGGAACTATACAGCCATATGTATTGGATCATCTTCCCGTAAATTTATAGGGACGAGATGTCCTAGATCAATTAGGTTTGACATTAACAAATAACATCAACCAAAATGCACCCACTATTATGACTAGACAAGGTTTTAGGAAAGGAAAAAGATTAGAAAAACAAGAACAAGGTATAGCAGCACCAATACAAATAGATCAAGGAACAGACAGACATGGGTTGGATTTTCAGAAAGGGCCACTGAGACAATAAAAATTACTTGGAAATCAGAAAGACCAGTATGGGTTCCTCAGTGGCCCCTGACTAAAGAAAAGATACAAGCAGCCCATGACCTGGTCAAACAACAATTAGCAGAAGGACATATACAACCTTCTGTATCTCCCCATAATACTCCCATTTTTGTCATCAAAAAGAAATCTGGTAAATGGAGATTATTGCAAGATTTAAGAGCCATTAATAATGAGATGGTTATTATGGGACCTGCTCAATCAGGGATTCCTCAATTGTCTGCTTTGCCAAAAACCTGGTATGTTTTAGTTATAGATATTAAAGATTGTTTTTTTTCAATTCCAATTCATCCTGAGGATTGTCCACGTTTTGCATTTACTATCCCTGCACTGAATCATGAAGGTCCTGATCAGAGATATGAATGGAAAGTACTCCCTCAAGGGATGGCTAACAGCCCAACTATGTGTCAAATTTATGTTAACAAAGTAATCCAGCCACTTAGAAATCAAAATCCTGAACTACAAATATTTCACTATATGGATGATGTATTATTAGCACACAAAGATAAAAACACATTGCTAGAATGTTATGCCACACTTACAAACTTATTAAAAAATTATAATCTAGAGATAGCAATAGATAAAGTACAATTAAATTTTCCAATTAATTATTTAGGAGTTCTATTATCCTCAACCATGGTCCGTCCACCAAAAATTCAAATACGAGTAGATCAACTCAAATCACTTAATGACTTTCAAAAGTTATTAGGAGACATAAATTGGATAAGGCCTTATTTAGGTATACCAACAGGAGAGTTGGGACCTTTATTTGATATCCTAAAAGGTCCATCAGATCCAAATTCACCCCGAATGTTAACGCCTGAAGCAAGAAAGGCATTAAAAATCATTGAAACATATATGGAAAATATGCATTTGGATAGAATTGATATAAGTTTGCCTTTATTATTTATTGTACTACCAACAAAAAATATTCCTACGGGAGTATTTTGGCAAGAAGGTCCATTATTATGGATACATTTATCTTATTCTCCTAACACTATTCTTACTAGGTATCCTGAGGCTGTAGGACAATTAATACTCAAAGGAATAAAAGCAGCAAAGGGAGTGTTTGGAATTTCTCCCAATAAAATTATTACTCCATATACTATGAATCAAATTGATGAGTTAGCTAATGAGTTAAATACTTGGGCAATAATCATGTGCAAATCTAATGTTTCATTTGATAACCACTTACCATCTAATCCTTTATTGTCTTTTTGGTCATCGCATCCTGTAATTTTTCCAAAAATGACAAGAAAAACACCTATCATGAATGCTCCAAATATATTCACCGATGGATCAAATAATGGTACAGCAGCAATAGTTACACCTGATCAAACTTTTACATTTTTAGTACCCAAACAATCAGCTCAAAAGGTACAGCTTAATGCAGTATTACAAGCTTTTGTGATGTTTAAAGATTCTGTATTTAATTTATTTTCCGATAGTCAGTATATAGTTAACGCTATAGTATCCCTTGAAGATGCTGGTAGGATTTCCCCTTCTTCTACTGTTTTCTCTTTGCTTTCCACTATACAAAGTCTAATCTGGGACAGAAAAGATCCATTCTTTATAGGACATATGAGGGCACATACAGGATTGCCTGGAGCCCTTAGTTTGGGCAATGATTTAGCAGATAAAACTACACATGACATACATATTTTCTCTACACTAGAAGAAGCTATAAATTTTCATAAAAGGTTCCATGTCAATGCTAATACTTTACAAAAGCGTTTTAAAATAACTAAGGAACAAGCTAGACAAATAATGAAACAATGTCAAAATTGTGTGACCTTTTTACCACAAGTTAATCTTGGAGTCAATCCTAGAGGATTGATACCTAACCATATTTGGCAGATGGACGTCACACACTTGCCAGAATTTGGAAAATTAAAATATTTGCATGTTACAGTTGATACTTCTTCTGGATTTTTGATGGGCTCCCTTCATGCCGGAGAAAAAACTAAAGATGTTATAGCTCATTGCTTACAAAATTTTGCCACTGTGGGTGTTCCAAAACAGTTAAAAACAGATAATGCCCCTGGTTATACTTCTACCTCTTTTAAACAATTTTGCTCAACATTTGGCATTACTCATATAACAGGAATCCCATACAATCCACAGGGACAAGGCATAGTTGAAAGAGCTCATCAAACTATTAAAATGTACTTATTAAAGCAAAAAGAAGGAATTGGGAAGGGGTATATATTCCCCAAAGATAAACTTAAAATAACCCTTTTTACTCTAAACTTTTTAAATTTGGATTCATCAGGACTTAGTGCTGCGGAAAGGCATATGTGTCCAAAAAATGTGCATAAGCCCAAGGTACTTTGGAAGGATATTCTAACAGGACAATGGAAAGGTCCTGACCCAGTAATTGTCTGGAGTCGGGGGTCTGTTTGTGTGTTTCCACAGGGAGAACAGCAGCCGATTTGGATTCCAGAAAGATTAACTAAAGCGATTTCTACAGACCAAAAAGAAGATGATTTGGCTCAAATCCATAACAACTGATATCCAAAACTCCAGTTTGGCTATTCTTACATCTGCAACAGAACCAGGATGCTTTTTTCAATATCTATTTTATTATTGCCCTTTGCCATATCATGAAGTTCTATTTTGTTTTTTGAGCTCATACAGACCTAGGTTAATGTTTTGCTGATCAGTTCTATTTTTTGACTATAGAGTTTTTAAACATTGCAATGGAGATTTCACCTGTAAAAAGTTATAAGGCCTTTACTATAATGTTATGTGTTGTATGTATTATATTATGTGTGCACACTTGTGTTTTGTGTTATATGTTTGAATGTATGTATGTCCATATATCATATATGATGAGCGCTCATGATAAAATGGATCCAAATATTTTGTTTTTTCACGTGATTTATATGGTTTAATTTAAATTGGGTAAACAACTGTTGAGGATTGTTTTAATATGTAAACAAAAAAGAAGGTTAACAGATCTGTTTGTTTACTTTCACCTTTCCTTTTCATTATATTTAATAATTCTCTTAAAGATAATGTAAATTGTTAAGAAAATTGTTTTCTTTTAGTGCCTTCTGTAATGTTACATAATTTTTTCTTTAGCCATTATTGCCAGAATTCCTATCTTCATCCCAGTGCCGGTGAAGACAATGTAAATTGTTAAGAAAATTGTTTTCTTTTAGTGCCTTCTGTAATGTTACATAATTTTTTCTTTAGCCATTATTGCCAGAATTCCTATCTTCATCCCAGTGCTGGTGAAGTCAAAGATAAAACCAATCTACAGCTTCTACAATAGCCATCACTAAACTGCTTGCAGAACTTGCCTGGACACATTGTGAGCTCACCTGTATGCATTGTGAACTATCTGTTGGTGCAGCGACTTGTGGTAGTGTTGGGGTATTTTTGCTGATGATGTCATTGGTGGTACAATTTTTCTAAAAGGAGCCGTCAATCGGCTTGGTGTATCTTCCTCCCTTCTGCTTGTCATGATCGTCCAGCTAAAATTTGGGGGCCAACAGAGGTGAGGCAAAGAACCTCACCCCCCCGCTGGTACAAAGACCTCTCCACAGGTGTGGCTGTATACTGGACCAGTAGTCAGTGACGGGTAAGATCCAATTGCAATGGTACCAACCTAAGGACCATATGTACTATTGGACAACCTAAGGCAGGCACGGTCCCTAAGCCACATGCTTGTTGTTTAAACAGAGAGGGGGAGATGTTGAGAGCCACAGCTGAAGGGGCCCCAGCAAACTTCCAGCTGCCAGCAAACTTCCAGCTGCCAGCAAACTTCCAGCTGCCGGCTGATGATTGGCTCACAGCGGCCCCAGCAACATCTAGCTGATTGGCTCCTCTGTGGTGATGCTCATTGGGCTGTTTCCCTGCCCTTTCAGACCACGGAGCTGCTCATTGGGGGACTTTTTTGGCTCCGCCCACGTGACCCAGCCAATCGGCCTCAAGAGCAGGAGGATTGTGGGAGGTGGAGAGAAGCTTGTGTGGGAGAGAGAGGCTTGTGGAAAGCCGGTGGTGGCAGTTGAGGCTCTGAGGGTTTTTCCTGAGAGGCTGTTTTGTTTGGCGTGTGTGGTTCTAAAAATAAAGTTAGTTTCTTTTGACAAGTGGCTCCTGATTGTGCCCAGCCAGACTGCGGCAAGGCCCCTTCTATATTTTGTGGTCATGCCCATGGCCTTCCACATTCCCAGAGACAGGGAAGCTTATCAATACTCACCTTTGCTGTCTCATTTTCCATATCTCCCTGTTAAGTTTTGTCTGGTGTGCTTATCCAAACAGTGTTGCAGTTCCAGGAAGCTCTGATTGTGGCCTTCCCCAAATAATTGCTCCCATTTTTGTTACTGTCTTTGACAATATCCCTAAACATAGAGCTTTTCTATAGTGCTCCGAGTCAGGCCAACCCTCTCCAGTTTCAGTGAGGCTTCCATTTCTCATAGCTACTATTATGGTTTTGATCTTAAATATTCCTGAAAGGGCTGTGTCAAAAGATCTGGTTGCCAACCTGTGGTACTGGAAGGTGATGGAACCTGCAGGAGGTGGGGCCTGGTAGGAGGTTAAGTCATTGTGGTTGCAGTCTGGAAAGGGATATTAGGACCCTAGTCCCTTCATACCCCTCTGTTGCTTCCCAGCTGCCATGGTGAGAATGGGCCTGCTCAGCCATGCATTTCTGCCATGATGTACTATGCTGCCACAGGCCCAATAGTCAAATGACCATAAACTGGAACCTCTGAAACCAAGCCAAAATAAACCTTTCCTCTTTTAAGATTTTTTTTTTAATCTGAGATAGTTTGTCACATTGATAGAAAGATGACTTAACATAGGTACCATACCCACAGAGATGGGGATGGTAGCATTTCCAAGTTTAAATGCCACTGGTCTTACTAATATTTGGTTTTCCAATCAAACAGTTTCCAATTTGATATGCCTCTGGTGAATTTCCAGTGTTCTAAAATACTTTTACAGTTAAAAATTGCTTTTACAGTTCTGTAGCTGCTTTGGGGGGAGGAGATTTGATGAGTTTGTTATGGTTTGGATAAGAGATTTGATGAGTTTGTTATGGTTTAGATAATTAATACCTTCTGTATTAATTCAGGAGTGTTCAGAAATTAAATGATTAGATTACAAGTGCTGTGACCTAATCAGTCCATTCTAGATTTAATGGACTAACTGGGTGGTAAGTGTAGGCAGGTGGGACATGGCTGAAGGAGGTGGTCACTGGAGGCATTCTCTGGAAGGATTTATCTTCCATGCAGTCTCTTCCCCTCTCTCTGCTTCCTGGCCACCACGAGTGGAGCAGCTTTCCTCTGCCATACCTTTCTGCCATGATGTTCTGCCTCCGTTCAGGCCCAAAGCAATGAAATCAGCAGACTATGGACTGAACCTCTGGAACCATGAGCCAAAATAAACTTTTCTTCCTCTAAGTAGTCTTGCCAGGTATTGTAGTCACAGCAATGAAAAGCTAACACAAACTCCTTACTTCACCATTCCAGAACTTCTGTGAACAAGTGATTTTTTTGAAAAAGTGAAATATGGAGAAAGAATACTGTTTTTAAACAAATGCTGTGGAAACATTTGGTTTTATATTCACATGCAAAATAAAACATAAAAGAACTTGGATTCATATGTCATACTATATTACACATTAACTAAAAATGGATCATAGACCTAGATATAAAACCTAAAACTGTAAAACTTCTAGAAGAAAACACAGGAAAAAAGTCATTGTGATCTTTGTTTAGGCAAAGATTTCTTAGGTACAACACCAAAAGTGCAACTCATAAAAGAACAAATTGAAATGTAGGACTTCAACAAAATAAGAAGTTCTGACCTTTTGGGCTGGGGCTGGAGCTCAGTGGTAGAGTGCTTGCCTAGCATGTGTGGAGCACTGGGTTTGATCCTCAGCACCACATAAGAATAAGCAAATGAAACAAAGGCATTCTGTCCAAAAAAAGTTCTAGTCTTCAAAATACACCACCATTAAAAGAATGAAAAGGCAGTCCAGTGACTGAAAGAAAATTTTTGAAAGGATAATGGACTGATGATGGACTTATATGCAGAATATGTAAATGCTCCAAAAGAAGGAAAAAAAATTCACCAAATTAATAATAGGTAAAAGTTCTGAACAGACAATTATATGTGTTCAAAAAAGATATCCAACATTATTAATCATTAGAACAACATAAAATTAATATCACTTTGTTCTGTAATATCTATAATAAAAAGACTGATATGGCCTAAGAGAGTAGCTCAGTGGTTAGATCACTTGCTGAGAATGCACAAAGCCCTTGGATTGATTTTTTGATTTTGTGGTTACTACAAAAAAAAAAAACAAAAACAAAAAAAAAAAAAACGAATAAAAATAAGAGTTGATGATGATGTGGAGAAACTGGAACCCTCATGTATTAATATAGGAAATGTAAAATAGTGTAGTCAAATGAGGAATATACCAGGGTTTCAGGTCTGCATATACTGGGAAGGTACTATCATAATTTGGAGAATAATGAAATGAAAACTCAAATCATACTAAGATATCGCTATACGCCAACTGTAATGGCCACAGTAAAAAAAAAAAGGAAAAGAAAATGAAAAAAGAAAAAGAAAATATTAAGGGTTGGAGCACCTAAAACTCACATACTGTACTGGGGGTGTTGGAAACTGGTTTTATAATGTTGAATATATGAATACATACCTGGCAGTTCAACTTCTAAGTATATACCTAAAGGAAGTGCATACAAATGTTCACCAATAGATAGCAGTAGTATTCCTAAGAGCCCCAAGCTGAAAATAACTCAAATGTCTACCAACAGTAGAATGGATAAATATATTGAAGCATATTCACACAATAGAATACAACATGACAATGAGTTATTTACAAGTATATGCAACAATATGGATAAATCTCACATTCATAATGTTAATGATAAAAGAAAGACACTAAAGAGTCTATAACTCATATGAAATATCAATTTATATAAAATACAAAGCAGGTGAAATGAATCCATGCTGTTAAAGTCAGGATAGTGTTTACTCTTGGTATGTGTGGAGGTCCTGGGAGGAAGTACACAGAGAGTTTCTAGAGTGCTGGTCATGTTGCTTCTTGAGCTGAGTATGTTCCATATGTCAGAATTCATTGAGCTGTACTCTTATATATGTAAGTGCATTTTCTGTATGCATTATACTTTAATAAAAATATTTTAAAAATAAAATAATATGCTAAGAAGAAAGCCTTTTTTCTTATGAGTATTGTGAAAAATGTTAAAGGGAACGTGGGAAACTGTCTATATATCAGTGCTTAAAAAAAGCAGCACTTGCTCAGCACAGTAGCACACACCTGTAATCCCAGCAGCTTGGGAGACTGAGGCAGAATTGTGAGTTCAAAGCCAGCCTCAGCAATATACCATGGCCTTGTCTCAGAATAAAATTTTTTTAAAAGGCTAGGGATGTGGCTCAGTGGTTAAGCACCTGAGCTCAGTCTTCAATCCCCAGTTTAAAAAGAAAAAGAAAAAGCGGTGTTCTTTCTAGAGAAATCTCCCAGTTATTCAACAATAAGAAACTATATCTTGGAACAACCAATTGCAATGCAATATGACTTTATCACACAGTAATTTACACAAAACCACCCTTAATGTGCATGTAGGAAGTGAATATATATTAACCAAATTGGAAGGAAAATACAATTTTGTGTATTGAAATCCAGTTTCTCAACCATTCTTTTTCAAAAAGGAATTCTAAGGCAGGCAGGGACATCCATGGATGAGGCTGAAAATCCATAGTGCTGTGGCTCAGTTCCATTGTCTTGGGGTCAATTGGGTAATAAGAGGATAAGGAGTCTTTGTTCTGAAGCTTATATAGATGATAGCTTTGGGGGAATGGGTTAGAAAGCATGTAGGGTATGATTCACCTGTGGCCAGAGGAGAGAATTAATAAGGGAACAATTGCCATCTTTAGATGTCTATAACCTTTAATGACTATATTCTTGTAACACAGGACAAAGCTGTGCCAAATTTTCCAATTCTTTAGGGGTGGGTACTGGGGATTGAACTCAGGGGCACTTAACCACTGAGTCACATCCCCAGCCTTATTTTGTATTTTATTTAGAGACAGGGTCTCACTGAGTTGCTTAGCACCTCGCTTTTGCTGAGGCTGGCTTTGAACTCGCAATCTTCCTGTCTCAGCCTCCCAAGCTGCTGGGATTATAGGTGTGCACCAGCACACCCAGCTAATTTTCCAGTTCTTAAGGTCAAAATTTAAGTTTAAAAATTCTCTTTCATTTAGAAAGAGTAGTTCTTCATGGGAATCTTTTCTGTGTCTTAACTATCAAGGATCACAAACTCTTCTGGTTCTACTGACAAATCTGCATTTTCAATAAATTTTTGGCCTTAACTTCAGGGCCCTTCAACTGGACAATGGAAAACTTCTCCTCACCTAGAAATGTGAAACAATTTGGGCCAATATTGAGTACTTTTATGTCCCAGGATACAAAGAACTGAAATGTATAAGTCCTTCATCCTAAAAATGGAACATAAGAGATGATGAGTCATCTCGTGTCTTTATTTCTACCATTTTCAAGAGTTGACAGCCTCAGTATCAATCATGTAACCAAACATAACTGTTGCTCAGATGTTCTAAATGGTCTTTCTGTGCATTTAAGAGTCTGTCAATTGTGGTGATGCTGGAACTTTTATTTCTAGTTGAGTGAAGGCTATTTGGGTTTGCCTGGCTTCTGCTCCCTCAGGTCACTGCCTCTCATTTCTACTTCCCCCTGCACAGTGATTACAGTATCAGGCATTCCTCTTTACCACTAGGACCTATCTGATGGATGTGTTGTGATTTTCCAGTTCTGAAACAGCCTTCAGTCACTGGCTTTGTAGCATTTTTCTCCACTGTGTGTTTTTTGGTGTTTAATGAGATTTGATCTGTCAGTGAAGGCTCTTTGACATTCTGTACAAGCATAAGGTTTCTTTCCTGTATGAATTATCTGATGCATGCTGAGTGTTGCTTTTTGGATGAATGCTTTCCCACATTTACTGCACTCATAGTGTCTCTCTCCAGTATGGGATTTCTGATGTATATTGAGGCGTGACTTCCAGGTAAAGGTTTTTCCACAGTCACTGCATTTATAGGGTTTCTCCCTTGTATGGATTTTCTGGTGTGTTATGAGATTTGACCGATCTGTGAAGGCCTTTCCACATTCAGCACATATATTGGGTTTCTCGCCTGTGTGAATTTTCTGATGCACCCGGAGCTGTGACTTCTTGGTGAAGCATTTTCCACAGTCACCACATTCATAAGGTTTTTCTCCAGTATGAATTCTATGATGTGCAATGAAATGTGATTTCTGGATGAAGGCCTTCCCACATTCAGGACAAACATAGGGTTTCTCCCCTGTGTGGATTCTCTGATGCACTCTTAGTGTTGATTTCTGGATAAAGGCTTTCCCACATTCCTTGCACACATAGTGTCTCTCTCCAATATGAGATTTCTGATGGATTTTGAGGCGTGACTTCCATATGAAAGCTTTCCCACAGCCACTGCATTTATAGGGTTTCTCTCCAGTATGGGTTTTTTGGTGTTTGATGAGATTAGACTGATCAGTAAAAGCCTTCCCACATTCAGCACACATATAGGGCTTCTCTCCAGTGTGAGTCTTCTGATGTGTGGTGAGATTTGTCCTATGAGTGAAGACCTTTCCACACTCTGTACATATGTAGGGTTTCTCTCCTGTGTGAATTCGCTGATGCACATGGAGCTGCGACTTCTTAGTGAATGATTTCCCACAGTCTCTGCATTCATAAGGTTTCTCTCCAGTGTGAATTCTCTGATGTGTATTGAAGTGTGATTTCTGGATGAAGGCCTTCCCACATTCAGTACACACGTAAGGTTTCTCTCCTGTGTGAATTCTCTGATGCATCCTGAGGGCAGATTTTCTTGTGAAGGCTTTTCCACATTCGCTGCATTCATAGTGTTTCTCTCCGGTATGAGTTTTCTGATGTATACTGAGGTCTGAATTCTGGGAGAAGCCTTTTCCACACTCACTACATTCATAAGGTTTTTCTCCTGTATGAATTCGCAGATGTCTAAAGAGATCTGATTTCTGGAAAAAGGCTTTCCCACATTCACTGCATTTATAGGGCTTCTGCCCAGTATGAATTTTCTGGTGTGTAATGAGGTTTGACTTGAAGGTAAAGGCCTTCCCACATTGAGTACATACATAGGGTTTCTCTCCTATCTGAACACTCTGATGTCTATCAATTTTTGGCTTCTGAGTGAAGACTTTCTCACTTTTGTTGCATCCATGGGATTTTTCTCCAGCATGAATTTTCTGATGTCCAAAGAGATCCAACTTCTGACTGAAGCCCTTTACACATTTACTACATCCGTGAAGTTTCTCCCCAGTAGGAATTTTCTGATGATCGATGAGAGTTTGTTTGTGATTGACGTGTTCTTCACACTGATTATGTCCATGGGAATTCACTCTTGTGTTAGTATTCTCATTCTTAGTAGAGCAAGAGCTGTCAGCAAAATTGTTACTATTTCCAAATATCCTCTCAAGGCTCTTTGTTGCAGTGCTTCGGTTATAATTATGTAAGTTTAAAGTATGCTTCAAACTCTTTCCAAATGTGTCATATTTATGGAGTCTTTTAATTGAAGGAACAAGCTTGGTAGTCATGTGAATTATTCTTTCAAGGTTTTGACATTCATAGCCCCTCTCCTTAATTAATATTTTGACAAGACTTAAAGGGTTCATCTGGTTTTCCTGATATCTCTCTAGTTGGTCATTCTCTTGCCACAGTTCTTCCAAAATGGAACACAATGAATCTTCTCCTGTGGGTTGATCAAATCTCTCACAGTGGAATGCAACTTCTCCAGAAATTTCCTGTTGTTGAGTTTTCCTAATATTTTCACCTAAAAAGAAAAGTAAAAATGAGAATGACGGCTGGGGTTGTGGCTCAGTGGCAGAGTGCTTGCCTAGCACATGTGAGGCACTAGGTTTGATCCTCAGCACCACATAAAAATAAATAAATAAAATGAAGGTATTGTGTCCATCTACAACTAAAAATATTTTTTTTTAAATGAGAATGACACAAAGAACAATTAGCAAAGGATGGGAGAGGGTCAAAGTAGTTCAGAAAGGATGAACACACAGAAATGGAAGTGTCTATATGACAATAATAATAACAACAATGTAATAATAAAAAATCTTCAGGACACTTAAAAGATGCAAATGATTCTATATCATTTATGACACACCAGACTGTTCCAAGTGCTTTCCACACAGTAACTCATGGACTCTTCAATGAAGTCTATGAGGTGGTTGCCACTATGAATGGTGTTTTATAGAAAAGAAAATGGAGGCACACTGAAGTTATGTAACTTGCTGAAGATCAAATCACTAAGTGGGAGAGATGGGATTTGAACCTTCAGAATTTGGCTCTGCTAGGATATCTGGATAGTGAACAGAGTAAACAGAAGAAACTGAAGTCTGTTAAGAAGCCTGGGGGCTGGGGTTGTAGCTCAGTGGTAGCTTGGCTAGCATGTGTGGGTCACTGGGTTAGATTCTTAGCACCACATAAAATAAATGAATAAATAAAGGTATTGTTTCCATTTACAACTAAAAATATATTTTAAAAAAGAGGAAGCTAGGCTTGGAAGAAATATTCCAAAATGCGTGTTCTTATTACATATCAGCTCAAAACCTTTGTGAGATCTCTGCTCTCTCTTGCTTTTCCCGCTGAGCTATTAGCAGCAGCAATATTACATTTCTATGTGACAAACACCACCACCTTTATATCAGTAGGAAAACTGCAACCCTGCCATTCTGACAGCTCCAGCTCTAAAACCAGCTGCAAGTTTTTCTTGGATTCAGGAACACAGGCTTCTAATAAGAAGTATAAAATAGAAGAGGGAAAACCATATGAGGCAGAAACTGCAAGCCTTTCACCAAGATCTCTTCTTTCTTTAGTCATAACAGAATGTGGCTAGGCCTACATTCACCAGCCTCACTTTCTTCTTACCAATGGGATTTGAGCTGAAGCAATATATATTGCTTAGGAAGGCCTAGACAGTGGGCAAATCTCCTCTTTCCTCTTTCCCCTTCCTACTGGATTCCACAGTAATCAATGCAGCTGACAATGCCTAGGAAATGGCAGAGCAATGACTTTGAACGTAGTCCCTGATTGATGGATCAGGATCAGCATGATATTAAGCTTTGTCCATGGAAGTTGCTGGAGAGGCACTGCAAGCCAAGGTGGGTTTGCTTCCTGGTTCGAGGAGTTCACTCAGCAGAACTTGTTGAACTGAACCAATTCATCTCAGAATTCTAAGATAATTTTGTTTAGCTTGTAGTTTTGTTCTTCTGTGCATTTTCAAATATTATTCAAAATAATAGCTCCAATTTCACTACTCTAGGGATGTTATATTTGCTATTAATTTTTTTGGGAGGTACTAGGGATTGAACCTAAGGGTATTCTACCATCAAGTTATATTCCAACCCCCTCCCCCCCCCCCCGCCTTTTTGAGAAAGGGTGCTAAGTTGCTGAGGTTGACCTTGAACTTGTGATCCTCCGGCCTCAACCTCCCAAGTTACTGGGATTACAGATGTATGCCACCACACCCAGCTGCCAGCATTTAATAAAGCAGACACTGTGCCACTCATATTTTTTTGGTGTGTGTTTGTAGTACTGGGGATTATGTCTCTGAGCTACATCCCCACCCCTTTTTTGTTTTAATTTTGAGATAAGGTCTCACTAAATTGCCAAGACTGGTCTCAAACTTGTGATCCTCTTGCGTTACAGGTGTGTGCCAGTGCACCTGGCAGTACCACTCATATTGATACTTGATTTGTCACTGTTTAATGTTATAAGCAAAAGAACTATTACAAAAAGGCTGAGAGTGTTAATGTTCATGCAGTTATCTTCCCTTTTAAAATATAATGCACAGTCCTCTGTATTTTTCTGAAGACTTGCTTAAAAAAGTGCTTCTCAAAGAGCATATAATGTCTGCTTCTATCTCCCAAAATTCAATAAATTTAAGTTTACTACATATATTCTACATATTTCACTTCAGGAAAATGAAGAGTAAGGGTGCCAGTTATGAATCAATTGCCTCTCAGCTCCAGGTTCACCCTTCACAAAACATGGATCTGGGTTTCCTTAAGTACTTTTTTTCCCTTTCCAGCAACCATGATATTAAACTTTGTCCATGGAAGTTGCTGGAGAGGCACTGCAAGCCAAGGTGGGTTTCCTTCCTGGTTCCAGGAGTTTACTCAGTAGGCTCCTCCAGCCAGGGCAGCTTGTCTAGCATTCCTGCAGCATGGGTGGCTTTACCATCTGGCACCTGATGCACACACAACATCCCTGGATCCCAGGTCTTGCAGTATGGGTGGCTTCTCTGAGCTCAGTGCCTGCAGCATGGATGACTTTTTCAGCACCCAGTTCTAGCAGCTCATATGGCTTCCCAAGCAATCAGCTCACACAGCACCAATAGCTTCTCCAGCTCCAAGCTCATGCAGTGCGTTTTGGTCAGTAGCACCCAGCACCTAATACCTTACTCTGCACCCCTCTCAGATAATTTGTAGTAGACTCCCTCCAGTGAGACACCTCCCTATGAAGAGTTTTCTCTGGAACCTCAGAGTGAAGATTTCCAGCAAGTTCTGGCAGTGTGGTACTACAGCAATTCTTTCACCAGGCCATAAGCCACAGCTATACCCTCCTTACAAGGTCTGGATCTCATCCCTGGGAAGTAGAGGAGCCTCTTCCCTGGGCACTTTACCTCAGACTGCTATGGGCTTGGATACTGTTTATGTGGAAGGTGACTGGGTCTCTGGGAGCACTGACCTTGGAAGGGATTAATATAGTTTTTATGTGATCCAACTTAGTTCTCAAGAGAAGATTGGTATAAACAAGTGAGACTGGCCCCTGTCTGATCTTTCTCTGGCTTCCTGTCTTATCATGTGCTTTCTCTCTCTCACACATGCTCACATCCTGATGCTATCTGCCATGTGGTGATCCAGTGAAGGGGGCCCTGACCAGAGGTCAAATCCATCAGATTGCCTGATCTTGGACTTTGTCTCCAAAACTGTGAACTAAATAACATCTTTTCTTTCTAAATTATCCCACCTCAATATTTTGTTACAGGGCTGGGGATATAGCTCAGTTGGTAGAGTGCTTGTCTCGCATACACAAAGCCCTGGGTTCAATCCCCAGTATCACACACACACACAAAAAATTATTACAGTAACAGGAAATAGATTAACATACAGCCCTGGAGGAATTGGCTTTGCCTTGTATCTGCTATTCCTTTATTTTTAGGATTCTCTTTACTAGTTAATATCTCATTTTTTCAATTGCATTACAGTTAAAAATCTTCATGTTAAACTTTCTCTGTTCAAATTAGTGTGTGGTTTTTCTCTCTTGATCAGACCCTGCATCATACAATATGAACTAGGCTTCTAATGTACACAGATTTTAAAAATCATGCATATGATATAAACAATTTTTATTTGTCAATTTAAAATTTACTGCTTAAAAAACAACAATCATCCAGGCATGGTGGCACTGGGAATGCTGAGGCAGGAGGATTGCAAGTTCAATACTAGCTTTGATAGTGGAACCTTGTTTCAAAATCAAAAATAAAAAGAGATGGGAAGGTTTCTCAGTGATAAAGCACTTCTGGGTTCCATCCCTGGTACAAAAATAAAATAAATAAGGCAAAGCTGGCTCCTAAATCTGGATACTTTCTAAAACATAGAATTAAAAGCCTCATAGTCTAAAATTCTGTACTTTCCTCTGAGCTGCTGTGAAATAGGAGATGGAAAAAATGGAGTGAGACATACATGTGCTAGAGTAATTAAGAGCTACTGCCTGGCTGGGGTATGGCTTAGTGGGAGAATGTGCTTAGCATACATGAAATCTTGGGTTCGTTTCCCAGCACCACAAAAAAGTCATTACATGGGACAGGTGAACTCTGATCACAAGATGGAAAATGTGTCATTGGGATAGACAGAGTTCAGGATGAAGACTCAGATGTTCATGGAAGACTAACAAATATTGTTGGGAGCCACTCTGGATAGGAGCTATGTACACACCTTTAAGTCCTGAGTAAAGAGATATTGAACTGGTATTGCACCACTGCAATGCAATTGAACCTTTCCTCCACTCAGATAAGAGAAGTGCATCTCCAGGAGTGGGTGTCACCCAATGGGGTTGGATTGCACCCACTTGTTTGTTGTAACTCTACCCTTGCCTCAATTTAAATGGCTTCTCCCCAATAAAACCCGGGTTGGAGGCATGCTCCTTCTCTTTCTTGCCTGCCTTGCCCGCTTTGTGGGAGCTGTGGCTGAGGAGTAGTCACTGAGCCCAATGAAAACAATACTTTCTATGTCTGTGTCTTTATTTAGTTAGCCCAAATTCACTTGGAGTGTCCCTGATTGATTTAGTTGCATATCCCCACAAAATATGATAAACATTAAGAAAATATTAAAAGTGGATTTAAGCAAAGGTTATAAAAATATACAGATACAATTCTGAATTGGAAATATGTTGTTTATCTCTTTGGAAGAAGAGTTTCATTGTCACATACTAGACAAGAGGGAGAAACTGTAGCTTTGTCTTAGCTCATGACAAAATAAACAGAGTGTTTTAGGTAATGAAATCTGTCATTAGCATTTAAAATGAACTTATAAGAGAATGAAATCAAGCTGGTCACAGTGGCACATGCCATTAACTCCAGTGATTCAGGAGGCGGAGGCAGAAGGATTATAAGTTTGAGGCCAGCCTCAGCAATTTAGTGAGACCCTATTTCAATACAAAGAGTAAAAAGGTCTAGGGATGTAGCTCACCGGAAAAATGCCCCTAGGTTCCATCCATAATACTAATATTACTACTACCAGGACGACGACGACGACGACTACTACTACTACTACTAAAATAAGAAATAAAGCACCAGACTGAGGATATCAAAGGAGGAGCCATCAGAATATCAATATGTTTAGGCCACTGGATGAACATGAAGAAAAGCCTGATGAACATTAGACAGGGTTTCCAGGACAACCCAATTTATGGGAAAAAATTGTAGAAAAGGCTAGAGAAAAAGGCAAATAATGAACTGGATACAAATCAGTAAGAAACAGACAGTTGAAGATATTCAATTGAAACAATGAAAATATTATGAACATTCTCATAGAAAGCAAACTTGAAGAGATATCAGGTAAATTCTGAAATGCTCAAATGAGGTACTAGAAAAAATGCAAAATTTGAAAATGAGGTATCACACTGGATGTAGCAGCACATATCTACAATCCCAGCAACTGGGAAGGCTGAGGCAGGAGGATTGCAAATTTGATACTAGCTTCAGCAACTTAGTGAGACCCTGTCTTAAAATAAAAAATAAAAGGATTGGGGATGTAGCTTAGTGGTAAAGTGCCACTGGGTTTGATCTCAAGTACAGCAAAAAAAGGGGGTTGGGAAAAATACAGCTTAGTGGTAGAATGCTTGCCTAACAAGATTGAGGCCCTGGGTTCAATCCTAACTCCACAAAGACAGAAAGAGACATATGGGCCACTTTATACCCACTGTTGGACAAAAAAACAAGACACTATTAGTACTATTAGACACTATGGTTACTATTACTTGTTAGCAGATACACTGGGATAACAAGAGCCCTTGTACTCTGTTGTGGGGAGTATAAATTAGTGCAGACAATCTAAGAATAATATGTGGTACTTAGTCAAATTCAGGATGAGGGACTGGTAGTTTAGTTCAGTAGTATAGCACAAGCTTAATGTGCACAAAGCCCTGGGTTCCATCCCCAGCATCAAAAGAAAAAAAAAGACAAAGAAAGAAAGAAAGAAAAAGAAAAAAATTCAGGCTGAGCATACACAATATTTAGGCAAACTCTCTTTTTCACACATCCTTGAGAAATTTTCATACTCCATAAAGGAAAATTTGTATGTACATTTATCGTGGAATTTGCATTAACTGGAAGTTCAGTGTCCACTGGATGAATGGTTAAGTAACGTGTGTTCTTGGCGTACTGCAGAATACTGTGCAGCAATCTGTAGAACAAAGCCAGATGAACACACTACAGTTACGAACATCCCTTAGGGAGGAGTGGGAAAAAAGAATAGAATTAAGATATATAGTATAATATAATTTGTATATACTATAAATATATACTCATAAACCAATACTTCAGGGTTTATGAGAATATCACATAAATTCATGGATCATGTCATTAATTGCCATCATAGAATAAGGGATGGATATGGGGAATGGAAATAAAATAAAATAGAAATTTTAAAGCATCTGATGTACAAGGGAAGAATCTAAACTCGGGGATAGGAATGGAGTAAGAAGAGTGAAAAGGTCCTAGCTAGGTGCAGTGGCACATGCCTATAATCCCAGCAACTCAAGAAGCTGAGGCAAGAGAAGTTCAAAGCCAGCCTCAGCAACTTAGTGAGGCCCTAAGCAATTTAGTGAGATCCTGTCTCAAAAAAAAAAAAAAAAAAAAAAAAATATATATATATATATATATATATATATATATATGACTGGAGATGTAGCTCAGAGGTAAAGCACCACTAGGTTCAATTCTTAGCAACAAAAAGAAAATGTTGCTTAGGGTCTCACTAAATTGCTGAGGCTGGCCTCAAACTTGCAATCTTTCTCCCTCAGCCTCCCGAGTTGCTGGGATTACAGGCATGTGCCACCATACCCAGCCCCAAAATTTAGAACTTTCAAGATCAAATCATCTTCACAACCTTTCTCAGGCATTGGCCTCTTCTAAGAAAAGTGGGGTTTACTTTTATATACAAAATACATTATGCCCCCATCTGCTGGGTCACACACCTGAACAGCTTTGACATGGAGCTTCCCCCTCCAGTGTCCATGGCCTCTCTCCTTGCTCCAACTTGTAGATGGCTTCTAATTTGGGAACTTGATATCCTATTAACAGAATATAATACAGGGTTGGGTCTAGCCAATCAGGTTTCAGGGACCTTTCAATGAAGCTTCCCATTTGCTCTTCAGGAAAGTCCCCAGGTTTGATGGAACAAAGAAATAGACAGAGGTGAAAGGGACTGAAGAATCACAGTCAAATCAAGGGTGACACCATCACACACTTGGGATGCCTCAGAGCACTCAGTGGCTGAGAATAGAAATGTCATACTGAGGCCCCTAGCCGACTCATGAGCACCAGTGCTTACCCACTGAGATCAGATGATGGTAGTTCTCCAGTGTCACATCCCAGTACAGACGTCTCTGAACAGGGTCCAAATGCTGCCACTCCTCCCTGCTGAAGTTCACAGTCACATCCTCAAATGATATGGATACCTGTAACAACACAACCCTGTTCAAGGTGACATGGTCAGCACAGGGGGATGGCAGAAGATAGAGAAGAAATTGTTTTTTAATGCTCTTTTACCATAATGTAACATATAGGGTTTTTGCTAGATTTACCTTTTATGATATGAGAAGTAAAAACTTAACTAAAAGTATTTTGACATTCCTTGTGTACTACATTTATTCATTTATCCATTATGTCATTCTACTTTAAAAATGGAGATTTAAATGGGCTTTCTTTCTTTTTTTTTTTTTTTTGAATGCCAAGGATTAAACTCAGGGGCCTTCAACCACTGAGCTGCATGCCCAGTCCTATTTTGTATTTTATTTAGAGCAGGGTCTTACTGAGTTGCTTAGTGCCTTACTTTTGCTGAGACTAGCTTTGAACTCATGATCCTTCTGCCTCAGCCTCCCAAGTGGCTGGGATTAAATGTGTATGCCACCATGCCTGGATAAATGGGTCTTCTTTAAATTCTCTAGTTAACTTAGGAACTAGACACAATATATTTAATCATCAGTTATGTGCTGGATGTGTTAGGCAATGGCAATATAAAGTTGAATAAAATATAAAATGACTTAAAGAATTTGACTAACCAACAAAGGAAGACAGAAGAGGGTAATGGATGATTTAAGATTAGGTTACACAGAGATTTTATGGTTAGAGTTATCTAGAAAGGATATGAACAAAAGTATGAACAAAAGTATGGAATAAGGAAACAATTAAAATACATGATTTATTCAGGAAATTTCAAATAATTTTATAAAAGGAGAGGAATTTATGTAGTAGATTGAGAAGGCAGTTATGAGGAAAACTGTAGAGATATATTAGGGTTAGAACAAGGAACAATCCTTTTTTTCCTCATGGAGAATGGACTGCCATTTAAACACAGGAAAAGACAGAATCATAATAGTGTGCTTTAAAACAGTAGTCAAGGTACATCATAGGAATGTTTGAAATGGTTGAGACTTGATGATCAGTGTGGAGATGCACTATAGAGTTCATGTGAGAAAAAAGAAAAGCTGGACTTAACAATGGAATGGAGAAGTTGAGGATATAGAAGACAGTTTTAAAAATATATTTATTTTTTAGTTGTAGTTGGACACAATACCTTTGTTTTATTTATTTATTTTTATGTGGTGTTGAGGATCGAACCCAGGGCCTCCCATGCACTAGGCAAGTGCTCTACCACTGAGCCACAACCCAACCTCTAGAAGACAGTTTTTTTAGTTGCTGATGGACCTTTAATTAATTGATTAATTAATTTATATGTGGTACAACTCCAGCCCCTTAAAAGACAGTTTTGATGCAATGTTTTAAGGAGGCTGAATTGTGGGAGCAGGATGCAGTGGCACACATCTGCTGGGTCACACATCTCCCCGTGACATGGGAGGCTGAGGCACAGGATCACAAGTTAGAGGCCAGCCTCAGCAACTTAGTGAGACCCTGTCTCAAAATAAAAAATATAGTTCAGTGGTAAAGTTCCCTGGGTTCAATCCCAGTACCAAAAAAAAAAAAAAAAAAGAAGGAGGAGGCTGAATTTCAGGGTGAGAAAAATAATGAATCTAAGGCAATATTCAGTGATTGGTTTTACATAAACATGTAGATCATAAACTGAGAGGTTAACAGAATAGGAGGGGTGGGGAAGAGGATGAAACATAATGTCATATTTTGAAATTAAGGTGATAAAACTTACATGGGATTGTATGACATGGACTAGGATAGAAGTTCTGATTTGGAAGTTCTCACTACAGAGTAGGGAATCAGTTGAGACTGCTCAGGAGGAGCACACAGACAAGACACGAAAGCCTACCATACAGACCATCTTTAAACATAGTGCAACTAAGTCAAAAAACATTAATGGGCTCGGGATATGCTCAGTTGGTAGAGTGTTTGCCTCGCATGCACAAGGCCCTGGGTTCAATCCCCAGCATCACACACACACACACACACACACACACACACAAACATTAATAAGTGGGATCTTTTCAAAAACCACAATTTTAAAGTTTTAAAAACATAGTTCAGTTGGGCACAGAGGGGCATGTCTATAATCCCGTGACTCAAGAAGCTGAGGAAGGAAGATTGCAGATTGAGGCCAGCCTCAGCAACTTAGTGAGACCCTGTCTCAAAATTAAAAAAAAAAAAAACAAAAACATAAAAAGGCTGGGGATGTGGCTCAGTGAATAAGCACCCTGTGTTCAATACCCAGTACCAAAAATAAAACAAAACCCTAAAAAACATAGTTCAAAATAACTGATGGTCTTAAGAAGATACAGTTGACCCTCTCTATTAATGGCAAATTCCATTCCTGTGGATTCAACCACCTGTGGATTGAAAAAAAAATGCTTCTGTACTGAACATGTACAGATCTTTTGTCATTATTCCCTAAACAATGCAGCATATCTATTTATACAGAATTTATACTGAATCAGGTATTATAAGTCATTTGCATATGATTTAAAGAACACCAGAGGATGTGCAAAGGTTGACTCAAGCATCCAAGGATTTTGGTATCAGTAGTGGGTTCTAGAGTCAGTCTCCGGTGGATACTGAGAGACAACTATAGTATAGTCTAAGAAAATACACTAGATACACCTAGAGCCAACACTAATGAAATTAGTACTGTAAGAATTTAAAGGATAATGACATGGTAATTGGAGTGGAAACTAGTCTTTAATATTCATATTACAAATGAATACAGTCCAAACTTTGATGAATTAAGCATCTAAATCAAAACATTATAAAAATGACACAGTAAACCCCAAGACAGAAAGACTAAAAAAGCAAAAATTCAATCAATTCAATGCCATCCCAATCAATGTCACAATTCAATTTCATGGACTCTGACAAGTCATTTCTAAAATTTCTGTGGAAATGCAAATGGCCAAGACTAGCCATGAGACTCCTGATTAGTAAAAACAAGGTGGGAGGACAAGGTTTACAAGACTTTAAGATTTACAAAGCAATGGAAATTTATGATATTGTGGTACTGGTGCTCAGATAATCCACTGGAACAGAACAGAGAGGACAGAAACACACCCACGTATATGATCATGTGATTTAAGCCAAAGCTGTTCAAGCAGATAGTGAGAACATTTTCAATAAATGATGCCATGAAAAAACTTTGTGTACAATCAGTGACTTGAAAAATTGTGCTCTATATGTGTAATATGAAATTAATTGCATTCTGCCATAGTGTATAACAAATTAGAATAAACAAATAATTTAATTTAAAAAGTAAATGGTGCCATGACAGGTACATACAGGAAGAGATTAATTTTTTTTAATATTTATTTTTTAGTTTTAGGTAGACACAATATCTTTATTTTACATTTATGTGGTGCTGAGGCTTGAACCCAATGCCTCTGAGGATTGAACCTAGTGCCTCATGCATGTTAGGCGAGCACGCTACCACTGAGCCACAACCCCAGCTCAGGAAGAAGTACAATTTGATCCCTACTCCACATCATATGCAAAAAAAATCAACTCCAGATAAATTATACACCTAAAAGTGGAAGGCAAAAACTTTTAGAAGACTATCTTCATGATTGTAGATTAGAAAAATAATTCCCAATGGGAAGAAGAAAACATTAACCATAAAAAAAGACTGATGGGGCTGGTATGTAACTCAGGTCTAGAGTGTTGCTTAGCATGTGCAAGGCTCTGGGTTCAATTCCTAGTACCAAAATAAAAAGAAAGAATCCTGGCACAGTGGTACACACCCATACTCTCAGCTACTCAGGAGGTTGAGGCAAGAGATCAACTGGGACAACTTAGGCAAGACACTGTCTTAAAATAAAATAAAATAATAGGGCTCAGGATATAGCTTAGTGGTAGAGCATCACTGGGTTCAATCCCCAGTACCATACACAAAACATGACTGATGAGAGTATGTTTACAATGAAGTTTAGCACTTCTAGTCATTTAAAAGACAGTATTTAAAAAGGAAGAAAGGCCAGATGCAGTGGTGCATGCCTATAATTCTAGCAACTTGGGAGGCTGAGGCAGGAGGATCCACAAGTTCCAGGTCAGCCTCCATAATTTAGCAAGACCCTGTCTCACAATATAAACAAAAAGGGTCGAGAATATAGCGCAGTGGTAGAGAATTTCTGGGTTAAATCCCCAGTACCAAAAAATTAAAATTAAAAAAGAAGAAAAAAAGAAAGCTATCACATAAAAAGATAACCTGCAGCACATATTACTAATAAAAGGTGTACAGAATTTCAAACCAGTGAGAATAAGAGTTCACCTAGTACAAAAATGGACAAGGGATTTAACGGGCATTTTACAAAAGAGGAAATCCAAGGCTTCAATACACATAGGAAAAAGGTTTAACATTTTAGACATTAAGGAATACAAATTAAAACCATAATGAGATACCACTACATAACCCCTAGAATGCCTTAAATGAAAAAAAAAAACTGACAGTACCAAGTATTGAAGAAAACATGATGCAAAAAGAACTCTGTTATTGCTGATGGTGATATGAACTGCTGCAACCACTTTGGAAAGTACTTAAGATCTATCAGTTAATGCTGAAGACATATATACAATACAGTGCACTGCCCTAATCTTGTACTGACTAGGTGACCTAACTGAATTTCTACCTTACCTTAACTTTGTTTATCTTTGAGGAAAGGATGCCTGAAGGCCAGAAGTTCCTCTTCAGGTGGGCTGGCTGCAACTGGTGTACCTGTGATGGCTGACAGAGTGACCTCCAAATAATCACTAACTTCATTATAATAAAACACATTAATATTCCTCCCCTGCCCCTTTTTTTGGTACCAGGTATTGAACTCAGAGGCACTTAGCCACTCAGTGCATTCCCAGCCCTTTTTTTTTTTTATTTTGAGACAGGATCTCACCAAGTTGCTGAGGCAGTCTAGCTAAATTGCTGAGGCAGGCATTGAATTTGATCCTCCTGACTCAGCCTCCCAAATCACTGGGATTACAGGCATGTGCTACAGCGCCCAACAATATTTCTCATCTTTATTCATCTATCCCTCCTTCTCATTTTTTACCTTGTATCTATAATCTCCTGACCACGTGGGGGGTGGTGGGGAGTTCAGTTGATCTTCAAGTTTATTGTCCACTTCCATTCTTAGCCAAGAGTAAGTCTCTTTCACTACTCAATTGGTGTAGCATCTTGTTATGGTTCCACAGAGGGAAAGTAGTAACAATTCCACTCATGGAATATATGCATATGTACAGCAGGAGACACATTCAACAATATTATTCAAAATATGTGGAATATTTCATAACAAAAGATTAAAACACTAATTTTTAAAAATTTGTGTTCAACAAATGTACAGTATCTACTGTCTTTGTAGGAAAATACTAAGGATATTTTCTCAGCTGCTTTTATTTGCATAACCTCTGAGAATGTATCTAACCTATCCACAAACTAATGAAGATGTGTGTGTGTGTGTGTGTGTGTGTGTGTGTGTGTGGTAACAGGGATGCTCTATCACTGAGCTACATCCCCAGCCCTTTTTATTTTTTATTTTGAGACAGGGTATCTTATGTTGCTGAGGCTGGCTTCAAACTTGTGATTCTCCTGCCTCAGACTCCCATAGTAGCTGCAATTACAGGTGGGTGCCACTATACGCAGCTAGACTGATATTCCATGTTAGGGGGATTTGGGAATGTATTACCTATTCAAAAAGTTAAATTAAAAAAACGCCAATAGAAAAAATGGAATTGACACATTTCTTTCTATTTCTCCTGCTAAGTATAGCTAAAAATCCAAAACATTGAACAAAGATAAGAAGACTAAAAGTTGAAGAGAAGAAGGCATTCTGGGAAGGGGCTCTAGAACCTAAGGAATGATACAACAGTGAATTCCCTGAGTTTTCTTCTGGCCTCAGATATCCTGGACTAGTGCTGGATAAGTTGGAAACCCAGAAGGGCAATGGGCTTGGATAAAAGCCCCAAGGAAAGCTTGCTGTCTAGGCAAAGATCTGAGAAAAGAGCAACCTAGCAAATCAAGAAAAAACAAAACAAAACAGAAAAGCTCCCTAATCCAGCCAAGCATTGACCCTCACCCCCATCATCAAAGGCCCAGTGGGCAGCCTAGATTTTCATCCCTGCCCTGGGGGGAATGAGGAATCTCTCCCATGCTATCAGTTTAGGCCATGTGGGGATCTCAGACTCCCACCCACACCCACTTTTCCACCAATGTGGAGTTAGAAGAGATCTGGTGGGGAGCCTGAAATTGTGCCCCTAACTGACAATAACAAAGCACCCCTCACATGAGACACAGTGGTGCACACCTATAATACTGGTAGCCAAGGCAGGAGGATTGCCAGATCAAGGCCACCCTGGGCAATTTAGTGAGACCCTGTCTCAAAATAAAATAAAAAAGCCTGGAGATGTAGTTTGTGGTAAAGCATCCCTGGGTTCAATCCTCTGTACTGGAAAAAAAAAAGTGCTTGCCCTTGCCAGGGTGTTAAAAAAAGGTCAGTGGGGATTATTAACTCCCACCTCCACTTGGCAGTAAGGGGGGGAGAGTCCTGCTTTGTAGCAGAACAGTGTCAGAGGAGGTCTTCTATGAATTAGATTTAAATAATTTCCCAGATTCCCATAATTCTCCAAAACAACTAAGATGTACTGAAAATCAGGGATCTTATGAAGAACCAGGAAAATGTGAACTTGAATGAGAAAAGGCCATTAAGAGACACCAATATGAAGATGATATAGACATTAAAATAATCTGACAAATAAAGCTATTCCTATTACTAAGTGGAAATTTTAAAGCAGCCATCATAAAAAATATCAGTATCCTAAAAGAAATGCAAAACTAGAAAAGTCTCAGTAAAGAAATAGAAGATATAATAAAAAACTAAATGAAAATTTAATAACTGAAAAATAGAATAACTAAAATTAAAAACTCAGTGGATGGGCTCCACAGCAGAATAGAGAAAAGCATCAGAGAACTTGGGAGTAGAAGAATAGAAATTTCCCAATTTGAACAGAAAGCAAAAATGAACAGGGTCTCAGGAGCCTATGAGACTATAAAAAAAGATTTGATATTCATGTTCATCAGAGTCTCAGAAAGAGAGGAGAAAGAATATCAGATGAAAAAGAATATATTTGAAGAAACAATGGCTGAAAAATTTGGCAAAATATGCCAAACTAGAGATTTAAGAATTTGAGAAAATCCCAAAAGTGTAAACCAAAGAAATCTATGCCAGGGTGCAGCATAATCAAACTTCAGAAAACTAAAGACAAAGGAAAAATTATGAAATCAGCAAGAGAGAAGTGACACCTTACCTACAGGAGAAAGATAAAGTGACAGCTGATTTCTTATCAGAAACCATGAAGGTAAGAAAAGGAAGTTGCACATTTTTCAAGGGCTGAATGAAATGAATTGTCTATCCTAAATTCTGTATCTGGCAAAATTATCCTTCAGACATGAAGGTATAATGACCAACAAGCATTATGAAAAGATGTTTAACATCAAAAATTATCAGGAAAAATGTAAATCAAAACTACAAGGTACTACCTTTCACACTCATTAGAAAGGCTAGAATCAAAAAAATAAGAAAATAGCAAGTATTGGTGAGGATATAAAGAAATTGGGACTTTTATACACTAATAGGAGTGTAAAATGGTGCAGCAGATTTGGGAAAGAGTCTGGCAGTTCCTCAAAGAATAAACAGAGCTACTATTTGAACCAGCAATTCCACTCCTAGGAGTATATACGTGAATATTTAGAATGACAACAGATTCGTGGATAAAGGAAATGTGGTATATCTATATAGTGGAATAATGTTCAGACATAAAAAAAATGATGTTGCAACATGGATGGGCCTTCAAAACATTATTCTAAGTGAAAGAAGCTTAAAGACCACATATTATATGATTTCATTCATATGAAATGTCTAGAATAAAGAAGGATATAGTGATAGCAAGTAGATTAGTGGTTGTTTAGGGGTTGGGGGACATGAGGAAGGGTGGGGAGAAGAAGAGGATAGCTAAAGGGTGGGGTTTGTTTTTGAGGTGATGAAATGTTATAAAATGGATTTTGTAAAGCTGGATACAGTGGTACATGCCTAAAATCCCAGTTACTCAGGAGGCTGAGGCAGGAGGATCTCTTGAGCCCAGAATTCAGGGATAGCCTGGGCAACATAGCAAGATCCTGTTTCTTTAAAAAAAAAAAGGATTTTGCTACTTAAATTGTCCTAGCCTTGGCCAGAGGAAGCTCTTTCAAACTGGTTCCTGTGTCATTTGAACAGGTCCCATATTTTGAGCAGTTCCTTACTTTCTAGCAGTTCTTCAGTGATTATTTTGTACTTTGTCTGTATTAGCTCTGGAGTAAGCCATTTCTCCCCAAAGCTCTAGTTCCTGTTAGTAATTATAAATCAAGGTGCACTCATGCCTGGCATGTCATTGTCTTTTCAGGAGTCAGAGCTAGGAATATTTCTTCTTATAATACAATGCCAACTTATAAATGTAGAAATGACAGAATTAGAAAAACACCATTAGGGAAACAGCATAATAATTCATTGTCACAGGTAGGAATCACTGATGTGTGCTATAATAAGTGGGCAAAAATATGAGAAATGGGGTATTTACATAGTCTCAAACTAGTCCTCTATGAAACACTTATTAATTACATTGGAAAGTGCAGATGCTTGACAGTACTTTAACCAGGTAGTCAAAGTAAACATTTTCAGTAACAGGACAAATGGATATTGAATGCCTCTCAACACAAGGCACTGAGAACATGGCGTCAATTTTTGTTAACTTCCTCTCAAAAATTGAATAATCTGAATCTAATTGTTTGCTATTAGCAAACCCAAATTGAAAGATTGTTTTTGAAACTGTCCATGTCATAAAGTCCAGAGTAAAGACTGACGAGACATGGCCACTAAATCTAACTTATGAAATGTTTTGGATCTTGGATGGGGGGTGTTGTAAAGGACATAATTGTGACACCTGGAGAAACTGCATATAAACAGTCCCAATTGATGATGGTTCAACTTATGATTTTTCTACTTTATGATGGTACAAAAGCAATCCCCACACAACCAGTCTGTCTTTCACTGTCAGTATAGTATTCAATAAATTACATGAGATAGTCAATACTTTATTATTAAACACACTTTGTGTTTGATGATTTTTACCTAACTGTAGGCTAATATAAGGGTCTGAGCACATTTGAGTTAGGCTAGGCTAAGCTATGATATTCAACAGATTAGGTGTATTAAATGCATTTTTGATTTATGATATTTTCAATTTACCATAGGTTTTCAGGATGTAACCCCATAGGAAGTTGAGGAGCATCTGTTTTAGATATTGAATATTAAATAATTAGACAATATATACTATATATTAGATAATACTATATCAATATTAAATTTCTTGATTTTGATAGTTGTCCCATCCTTTTTTGTGTGTGGATTGGGGATTGAACCCAGGGCCTCATACATTCTAGGTAAGCATCCTACCACTGAACCACATGTCTGGCCCTTTTATTTTTTTATTTTGAGACAGGATCCCACTAAGTTGCTGAGGCTGGCTTCAAACTTGTGTACCTCTGGACTCAGCTTCCTGAGGCACTGGGATTCCAGCTTTGCACCACAACACCTGGCTGAGAATGTCCTCATTGTTTTTTTTAAAATTTTTTTTTAGTTGTAAATGGACACAAAACCTTTATTTTGTTTATTTATTTTTATGTGGTGCTAAGGATCGAACCCAGTGTCTCACATGTGCGAGGCAAGCACTCCACCGCTGAGCCAAAACCCCAGCCCCAGAATGTTCTCATTCTTAAGAGATAAACATAGAAGAATTTAGGAGTAAATGGAAATTATATCTGCAAATTACTTTCAAATGGTTTGAAAAGTAAAAGTCATTTATCTATCTATTTATTTTTATTGTGCTGGGATGGAATCCAGAGCCTGGTTCATGTTAGGCAAGCACTGTACCACTAAGCCATACCCCCAGAACCCAGAAAATTAAAAAAATATATATCTGGGTGTATACATACATACACATTCACACATAAATTGAGACAATGAAAGCAAAGTAGCAAAATGTTAATGATTATTGATTCTGGATAAAGGGCATATATAGTTACGTGTACTCTTTTCCCAAGTTCTCTTTAATCTTGACACTATTGCAAAATAAGTTACCAGAGAATCAAAGCTTTAAAATTCTTAGAAAATATAGGTGAATCCAGGCATGGCTGTTCCATGCCTGTAATCCCAGCTACTTGGGAGGCTGAGGCAGGAGGATTATAAGATCAAGGCTAGCCTCAGCAACTTAGTGAGACTCTATTTCAAAAAAAGGTGGGGGGTTGGGGATGTACCTTAGTGGTAGAGCACTGGCAAAGCATGTGTGAAGCCCTGGGTTTGATTCCCAGAACCACACACACACACACACACACATACACAAAAGTTGAGTATTGGTTTAGGCACTGGGGTAGGTGAAGATTTCCTAAACAAGACAGAAGATAGTACTAAGTAGCAAAGAAAAGCTCTAATGATTTGACATAATGAAATGATAAACCTTTATTCATTATGAACTATTGGACCTTCCAGAGCCCCAGGGGTCCTCTCTTTATTGGTGACTATTCATGGGTACAGAACAGGCAGAGAGTTCCCATAATTCCTCCCCCAATCTCTTCACTCACCAATACCCTGGAGCACAAGCCCTGAGGGTTGCTGGGAGCAGGACCTGAGCCTTGAACAACACACTTGAGTGCCCCCTTCATCAACTAAAGGTGAGAGCCTTGAGGGTCATGACTGGATGCATCCTCCTACTGACCCTTGCCGGTGTGGGTGCTATGGGGGAGGAGCCTCAGTGGAAGGAGAAGTGTTTATTTCCTACCCAATATGGACATGTTAAAATATTTTAATATCTATTAAATATATTTTGCTTTTTAAATTTGATTTTATTTATTTTGATTAACATTTATTAATTGTACTATTAAACAGTTTAACAACTGCCTCTGTCTACCTGTGGACTCATAGCCTGAGATGTTAGATGAAAGATCACCCTTATCTAACCCTCCTTCTTGGGAAGTCACTAAGGCCAAATACACAGAGATCATGTACAAAGATCATGCCAGGCATTACAAGCATTGATGGATGCAAAAGGAAAACAGGCAAGGTACACTCTCCATCAATGACCCCATTTGATTCCTTATCCTTTTAAGACAGAAGTTTTGAACTCCACTATGGCTGTGAAGGCAGATGTGGGGTGGTGGAAAAGGACTGTGGTAGGATTTGGGTATGAAGTTGATGGCACAGACCCACCAGATTTCAGCCTCACTTGCCACATATGAAAATGTTTAATTAGCCTGGGCAGTTTCTGCCATGGCGGATGGTATGTGTCCCTGCCATCACAAGGACTTTCTTGTCCTAGGTAAGGACTTACATCCTGGCTCGTCTCTGCTCTCCAGCTAATCACAGTGATATCTCTCTTCTGGATGATCTGAGTCCCACCATATTCTACACCCTCACCCTGGGGATGCTCTGGGCTGCCAGGAATGACCACTTATTGCCTACTCTGTCTCTGATCTACTGACCATCTGCTTTGGCTGGGGATGCAGGCCACCTGCCTAAGACTGCTCTCACTCCTGCTCTGGGACACTTGTATATCACCTCAGTGATGTGATCCTTCCCTTCCCCTTGGCCCCAGGCCCAGCAGAAGGGGTTCTAAGGAATTTCTGCTTCTCCAGACTTTCCCCTGCTCCTTCTTCTGGTTCTTGCTCCTCTGAGTGTTCCCCATCTATTTCTTATTCTTTTTGACTTCCTTGGTTCCTGTTTACTACTCCCTCTAGATGTTTTTTGTTCTTTGCGACTCCTCCCATTGTCTTATTTATTGCTTCCTTTGGCTGCACCTGGGCCCCTCTAACTATACATATATCCTGTTTCCTGTTTTGTGTTCCCTCAGACATTTGTCCCTCCAGCAGGTCCATTGTTCTGATGGAGCCCTAGTTGATCTTACTGGTCTCTGGTTCCTAAGAGCTTTTCTTGTTCCTTCCAGTGGTTCACAGACTAGTTGCTGTTGGATTCCCTTGATTGTTTTCTAATATCTAGATCATTTTCTGTGCCCTTGGACAGTTCTTTGCTTATATGCTCATGGTTTTGGCCCAAGGACTACTCTTTGAATAATGCCAGTCTGGCTGGTTCCTTAGCCTGGGCTCTTTACCACTAAAGTACACTGATTCTGCTGTATGTTCTCTACCATGACTAGATTCTGTACTTCTACCATCTTCATTATTCACATTACCTCTATTGGCTGGTTCTTCTGGTTGTTTCTTGGTCATCACAGTTTCCCCAGGAATTTTGCTGTTTTAACACAAAAATCCCATGTCCCCTTAGTCAGCTTATTCCTGGGAACTCTGGCTGCTCCCTAATCTTTCCCTGGCTTCTTCACTGTGCCTTAACCCTAGTGATTACTGCATGGAATCTCTGGCTCTTATCCCACTTTAGTAATTTATCTTATTCCTTGTAGTTCTTCTCTGGTTTCTTTAGCTCTTCCCAAGTTGGTCAGGCTGCTACCTACACCAGATAAACATTTATTATTTACTATGCCTGCTCTACTAGATCCTCTGGTTATTTCCTGGGGGTGCTGGCTGACACTCAGAGCCAAGTACTTTTGTGGCTCTCTCTGGCTGTTTCCCAACAGAATTGATCCTTGTGTCACAGGTTCCCTGCTATCCAATGCCATTCTGCAGCCTTGCAGGCTTTCCCACTATTCTGTTCTTTCCTTGATCCTCTGCAATTGTCTCCTATCTCTGCCTATATCCTCTGACTACTAACCATTCTCAGGGTCATATTTCCCATTTCTTGTTCCCTGTTCCTTTTTGTTCCTTTTCCCTATGCCCCCCTTGTTCTCTGAACCTAGGAACTGTTCTCTGGTTCCTCTGGAAGTTGTTGGACCCTCAGGCTCACACTCAGCTTCTTGAACGTTTGAACATTTTTGCCTTTTCCTTTTCATCTGGTTTGTCACCCCTCAGGGGCTACTATCTGCTTCCTCTTTTTCCTAGTCCCTCCTCCTATTTCATGATCCTTTCTGATTTTTGTTTATTTCTTTTTTCATACTGGAGATTGAAGCCAGGGATGCACTACCACTAAGTACATCCCAGTTCTTTTTATTTTTGAGAAAAGGCTTTTGATTGTTCTTAAAACTCATGTTCTTCCCTGCTCCATGACTACTTCTCCAGTCTCAAAGACTATTTTGTAGTCTGTCTCACTGTGTCTGGTTGTCCCAGTATGCCTCCATTTGTTGTCTGTAACCATAGTCTATAATCTATCTCCAGAAGTGCTCCATGCTCCCTCCAGCTGTTCCTTCTTCCTTCTTATCCTGCCTATTCCCAATGGCTATCCCTCTTTTTCTTCCTGGCTCCTCTCCTTAACCTCCAGTTTCAGCTGTTTCTTGGTCCAACTGGTTGCTCCCCAACCCCGGGGACATTTTTATTGGTTCCTTGGCATTTCCACCTATATCCTGCTCCCTGACATCTAATGAAAAAAAAAAAAAAAGAACCTAATGAATAAGTGAACAAGTAGCATTCACCAGAGACCTGGTCATTTTCCATCTCTTCTCAAGTAGGACCAGAGATCTGTGGTTGGGAAAGAAAGGAAATGAATGGAGAATGTACCTTGCAGATCCCAGAACCATTCATCTAGACACCCATACTGATTGGCTGGACAAGAGGCCATCTGCAGGACTCAGGAGGACCACACTGTCATAGTTTCAGCCAGTGTGTCAGTGATTATATGAATGAGCAGAGCTTAGAAAAAAGGGAAGTATAACTAATATCAATATTCATACACTTACCAACTAATGCTTCTATATATTTTACTCAAAAATATAATTTCAGTGACTTGCAGCAAAAAGATCCAAATGCAGAAATTTCACCATAGCAGTTTTAATCACATTAGAAAACCTAAACTCCCCTAAATACATATTACTAGTGGAACTGATTGTGAAGAGGAAGTTAAAGCATACAAAGTTAAAGCATACAAAGTTTTTGTTAGATAGAAGGAATAAATTTTTGAGATCTACTGCATAGCATGGTGACTACAGTTAATAACACAATGCATATAGTAGTCCCCCATTATCCGCCATTTTGCTTGTCATGGTTTTAGTTACCTGCGGTCAACTATGGTCCCCAAACATTAAATGACCAGATGTGGGGATGCATGCCTATAATCCCAGTGACTCAGGAGGCTGAGGCAGGAAGATTGCAAGTTTGAGACCAGCATCAGCAACTTAGCAAGGCCCTAAGAAACTTGGTGAGACCCTGTCTCAAAATAAAAAAATAAAAAGGGCTGGGGATATGACTCAGTGGTTAACAGTCCCTGGGTTCAATCCCCAGTACCAAAAAAAATTAAATGGAAAATTCCATATTTTGAGAAAGAGAGCCCAGTTACATACTTTTATTACAAGCATATTGTTATAATTATTGTTTTACATTATTTTTTGTTATTAGTTTCTTATTGTTTCTAATTTATAAGTTAAATTTTATCATTGGTATGTATGGAAAAAAACAGTGCAGTTATGTGTTGCTTAATGATGGGGACAAATTCTGACAAATATGTCATTAGGCAATTTTGCCACTGTGCAAATATTCAAGTGTACTTAAGAAAACTAAGATGGCTAGGACACCACTAGGCAATATAATCTTATGAGATCACTACTGTGTTTGTGGTCAATTGTAGAATGAAATGTCATTACGTGGTGCATGACCATATATATAGTGTTTGGTACTCAATAGTACCTCAGATAGTACCTTCATGCATCCAGTGGGGGTCTTGGAACAAATCTCTCAAGAATAAGACGAGGCAGGCATAGTGGCATAGCCCTGTAATCCTAGCAACTTGGGAGGCTGAGGCAGGAGGATTGCAAATTCAAGGCCAAGAAACTTAGTGAGACCCTGACTCAAAATAAAATTTTTAAAAGGGCTGGGGACACAATTAAGTGATAAACAACACTGGGTTCAATCCCCATCACTGGAAAAAATAAGAAGGGACTGCCATATTTCAAAATTGCTGAGAAATTAAAACAAAGGCAAGTATGTGAGGTGACAGATGTTAATCAGCTTGACTTAATCATTCCTTAATGTGTGTGTGTGTGTGTGTATATATATATATTATATATATATAATATATATATAATATATATATGTATATATATAATATATATATATACAATTAGTATTTATTAAAAATTAAAATTAGGAGCTGGGGTTGTAGCTCAGTGGTAGAGCGCTTGCCTCGCATGCATGAGGCCTTGGGTTTGATCCTCAGTACCACATAAGAATAAATAAATAAAAATAAACATAAAAAATTAAAATTAAAAAATAGCAGACTAGAGGCTGGAGTTGTGGCTCAGTGGTGGAGGGCTTGCCTAATACATGTGAGGCACTGGGTTCAATCCTCAGCACCACATAAAAAATAAATAAATAAAATAAAGGTATTATGTCCATCTACAACTAAAAATATTTTTTAAAATGGTAGACTGGTTAAATTATGGACATCACATATGTATGAAAAAAAATTACTGCCTAGAAACTTTAAACTGCTGAGTTAAAAAGGAGGTAGCCATGGTCTGGGGGTGTAGCTCAGTGGTAGAATACTTGCCTAGCATGCACAAGGCCCTGGATTCAATCCCCAGCACAAAAGAAGAAAATAACTAAAATAGTATGATTCCATTTTTAAACCTTGGCACTATGTATGTGTGTATATATGTGTATGTGTGTGTGTGTGTGTGTGAGTGTGTGTGTGTGTGTATGGTACACATACATATTTATGGTTCCACACATATACTCACACACATACATACATGCTCATGCAAAAGAAAAAACAACACAAAGAAAATATATAGTTCAGTGTTAATGATGGTTAACTTTGGGTTAACTTTTGGATGGTTAACTTTGAAAAATAACAAGTAATTTTCTATTCTATTTGTTAACTTGTATTTTCTACAATTTTATTATAAAATAATGAAATGAGGGGCTGGAATTATGGCTCAGTGGTAGAGCGCTCGCCTAGCACACATGGGGCGCTGGGTTCGATCCTCAGCACCACGTAAAAATGAAATAAAGATATTGTGTCCACCTACAACTAAAAAATAAAAATATTAAAAAAATGAAATGACATAAACCAAAATAATTTTTTAAAGTTTAATATTATCCCAATGACCATATAACCCTGAGTCCCTGTGGCAGCAATCCCTTTCCCTAAGTGACATTATAGGTAGGTGTGAAAGGAGGGCATTACGGGCAGGGTCTCTTGTTTACACAATCTTAAAGGGACTCCAAATGGGAAACTTGGTCTCTGCTGCAGTTCTCTGAGGGGGGTGGGTATACATTCAGGGAACCTGGCTACAGGCCAGTGCTGTCACTGCCAACTTGAGAGGCCTGCATTAATCTTAAACCTCCTCAAGCCATTTTACTTATATCTGAAAGAAGAAGGAAGAACTGGAAGGTCTCTAGAGACTGTGGTAGCCTTATTACCCTGCTAGTCTCAGTTTCAAGAAAAAAGATTTTTCTTCACCTAAATCAGGATAGACAAGTCAGCACTTCCTCAGAAGCCAGGGGAACTGAGGGCTCAGGTGGGGATTAGCTGAGTACCTGTAAAGAACCAATATAGAGGAAAGGGCTGTACTGGGTTGGGGGTTATGTTTCCTTGGTCATGGCCGGTGGCTGCTCCCACCCAGACCTCAGCCTCAGATAGCCTGCGAGAGTTTCCTGACCCTCTCCCCCAGGATATGGGGTGGGCCTTCCATATCTCCTTCTCCATCAGCCACATGGCCTTTTCCACTGAAACCCATAGGGCTCTGGATGTAGTGACTTCAGACATGTGGTGCTTACTCTCAGCAGGAGGATCTAGATCTGTCTATGGGTCAGCAAGTATTAAATCTGTGACTTCCTATGACTCACCTGCCCTGACCCTGAGGCCCTGGGGAAAGGTCAGGGGTATTTCCTCACTGAATGAATTCCTACCCATGGTGTCCTTTCCCTCCTCACCTCAAGTGAGCTGCCATGTTTCTCTGCAGCCAGGGCCACGGACGACTGGACAGAATCTCCATTGGCTGGCATGTTCATGCTGGGCCTGGGCCCTGATGACTAGACTCTTCCCAGGAGCTTGAAGCTGGGCTGGCATCTGTGGGCTCACCCAGGTCTGGCGGCACAGTTGAGCCTGGTTAGAAGGAAGATCCTGCAGTCCCCACTAACCGTTCTGGTCCAGGGACTCTGCAGAGGCTCCAAGAAAGCTGCAAAGACAAGTGTGCACATGGTTAGCCACTCCCTGGTCACTCATGAATGCTTCCTGTAGGCACCAAGGGGAAGCTCACTATGCTGGATCTTTCAGAAGAGAAAAGTTCAGTAGAACCAATACCCACCAAATGATAGTATAGGATGTGGGAAAGATTCACAAAATTTGGTGTAAGATGAATGGGTGCCCGGTGGAGTGGCACATGCCTGTAATCTCAGCATTTTGGGAGTCTGAGGTAGAAAGATTGTGAGTTCAAAGCCAGCTTCAGCAAAAGCAAAGCACTAAGGAATTCAATGAGACCCTGTCTCTAAATAAAATAGGGCTGGGGATGTGGCTCAGTGTTCTGGTGCCCCTGAGTTCAATCCCTGGTACCCCCTGCAAAAAAAAAAAAAAAAAAGAATGAGTGTTGGAGTTCCAGCTTTTCTACATTCTAGCTGAAATTTGAGGAAATCATTCTAAGCTGAGTTTGCTTGTCTTAAAAAAAGATGAAAATACCTATCTTATAGGGTGTTAGAATTAAATGGAATATGTCTTTGAAGCACTCTTCGCTACCTAGCCCCTGGAATACATTCAATTATTGTTAAATATTGCTATTATTATAAAGTACAAGTCATGTTTTATTAACTACCTAATTTCACACTCATCTTAAGAGATAGGCATTACTTTTATTATCATTCCCATTTGCCATCTGATAGAGCTATTCATATAAATAAAGAAATCCTCCCCTCAAATCACCCAGGTTGAAGGGAAGGAGAGGGAGTCAAACCCAGGTATGCCTGGTTCCAAAGTACCTTTTCTTTTGGTAGTCTTGGGGATTGAAATCAGGGGTACTTTACCCTGAGCTAGATCCTCAGTACATTTTATTTCAGGAAAGGATCTCAATAAGTTGCTGAGGCTAGCCTTGAACTTGTGATCCTCCTGCTTTAGCCTCCAGAGTCACTGGGATTACAGGTGTGTGCCACAGCATCTGACTCCAAAGTGCTGTTTTTAAACTATTGAGCCATGTGGTAGTCTATATGTGGTACAGTCACAATAAACATTATTTCTGTTTCCAGTTGCCTTCAAAGTGCTCTGGCTGAGAGGTGACCATGTCACGAATGCATAAACTGAGATTCTATTATAATTCAGTATACATTTTGGGCAACTTATATAGCCCACTATCTTTTGTCAAAGATGAAAGCTTAAACTTACACTCCTACCTCACTATTCCCATCTGGGTTCTGAAAAAAAGCAGGTCTACACAGGTTCCTAAAACATCAGCCCAAACTGTCTGACAAAAACTGTCATGAATCGTGTGATCAACTGGTGTCCACAGGCTCCTTAAGTGAACACCAATATAGGCAATACATCCTCAATACAAAATTAACATTGATTTGCTCTAAGAATCAATTGAGCTTCTTGGGGACAAACCTGGCCTCCAGTAGGACCCTATAATTCACAGCCCACATATATAATCAATGATCTTCATAAAAGCCTTAGTAGATCTTCCTGTCCATCACATACCAACTTACACAGTCCTTCAATAACCAATGTGCACAGGCCCCAATCCACGACTCATATTGGTCCACCCCAAAATGACTCCCAAGACTTGTAATACCTTGATGATCCCAGGCTTGAAATCGATCACTCACCACCTTAGTGCCCTAATCAATAAACTCATGGACTGAATCAATGACTTTAGATATTTAGATCTCTAATTCTTATTAAATCTCAAGAATTTCTACAGAGGTCCCAATCACTTAACCATATATGTCTCCAATTGTTCCCTTCTAGGATTCTTCCCACTTGTCACTTACTACCCCCAGATGAATGGCAGATATAGGCCTTGGATTATCTTTTGGATCCTAACTCATTGATCCTCCCCCATAGAAATCTCCCAATCTTTGACTCCCAGAAGAACCCAAACAACCAACTCCAAATTTGGATTGGTGTTGAATTTAAATGATAAAAACTTAAAACACTTTCAGGCAGAAACAACATGTTATTTGCAGCAAAAGAGGATTATAGAGCCACTAGACTTTGTATGGCAACACTAGAAGTCATTTAGAAGAAAACATCTACAGATTATTGAGAACTGAGATCCAAGAATTTGAAACTCACTCTGACTAGATATCATTCTTCTGTCAGAGCATAAGAAACACAACTTTAGACATAAAAGCATTTACTATATAATATGCTTATTTTTCCTAACTCAGAATGCTCAAGAGAATAGTCTAATTATAAAGAGAATAGTAACAGAATCTTCAAAATAGAAGGAAAGTAGTTTTGGAAAATGACTTGCAACTGACATATACTTATATCTGAATAAAGATGATGTCATAGAGTATTTATTTATTTTTGCAGTGCTGAGGATTGAAGCCAAGGCCTTGTGCATGCTCAGCAAATACTCTACTACTGAACTCCTAGGCTTAAGCAAGCCTCCTGCTTCAGTCTCCCAGGTAGCTGGGAATACAGGTAAGTACCACCAGGCCTGGCTTGAGGGCTTTATTTGTTTAAACTTTATTTATTTATTTTTATGTGGTGCTAAGGATGTAACCCAATAACTCACACATGCTAGGCAAGTGCTCTACTGCTGAGCCACAATCCCAGCCCCTAAACGGCTTTTGATATTGGTCTGGAGTATCACCAAGGCAACTTTTAAAAATACCCATGTAATCACAGGGTAATATGTAGCCAAAGTTTGGAGCCATTGCTTACAATTAACTCTTCACACAACCTCTCAATCCTCTTAAAATCCTGAGGCAAAGAAAATAAGTTGAGGTTACCCATCAGTTCAACTAGAGAAGCAACAAAATCCTCAGAGCCCTCTTTCCATAGCACCTTGTTATCAAACTCTAGAAAGGCTCATGCAGGCTTCCTGGACCTTCATTGGTGGGCCTTTCAACTTGACTATGCTTAAAAGTCACCCAGCTTGTTTGGTGGAGCAGGGTTTTTGTAATTGAGCATTTAGAATAAATAAAACTATTGCTATTACTGAGTGGAAATTTTATTTAATTTTTAAAAATATTTTTTAGTTGTAGTTGGACAAGTATTTATTTTTCATGTGGTGTTGAGAATCGAACCCAGTGTCTTGCACGTGCTAGACGAGTGCTCTATAGCTGAGCCACAACCCCAGCCCCTGAGTGGGATATTAAATTTAGTATAATATACTGGAGGAACATAATGTTCAGGATTAATGTGGAGGTTCATCCATGCTATTGTAAATGGCAATATCTTTTTTTTTTAAGGCTGAATGATATTATTTCATTTTATGTGTGCATTTTATATGCACACCGCACAATTTTATCCATTCATCTGTTGATGGACACTTAAGTTGAATTAAGGTTTTGGCTATTGTGAAGAGTGCTACAAAAAACATGGAAATTCAAGTATCTCTTCAAATGACTGAATCATTTTTTTGTATGTATATCCAGAAGAAAGATTGGTTGTTCATATAGTAGTGTTATTTTTAATTTATTGAGGTACCTCCACACTGTTTTCCATAATGGCTGTGCCAAATTACATTCCCACTAACATGTACAAGTGTTCCCTTTTCATATATATATATATATTCACTACACTTATCTCTTGTCTTTTTTATAAACAGCCCTATCGTGAAGTGATAGCTCATTGTAGGCTTGGGATTTTTTTTTTGGTATTGGGGATTGAACCTAGGGACCTTAATCATGGAGCCATATCCCCAGTCATTTTTTATTTTTTACTTAGAGACAGGGTCTCATTGGGTTGCTTAGAGTCTTAATAAGTTGCTGAGGCTGGCTTTGAATTGCAATCCTCCTTCCTCAGCCTCTTGAGCCACTGGGATTATAGATGTGCACCACCATGCCTGGCTTCATTGTAGTTTTGATTTGTATTTTCCTGATAAATGATGTTGACGTTGATGAGTGATGTTGAGTACTTTTGCATATACCTATTGACCTTTATTTTAAAAAGTGATATTCATTATTTTATTAATACATTAAAATGAAAATAAACCATGAGAAGCTACAAAGACATGAAACTTCATGAATATTAAGAAGCAATGGCCAGGCATGGTGGTGCATGCCTATAATCTCAGCGGCTTAGGAGGCTGAGGCAGGAGGATCACGAGTTCAGAGCCAGCTTCAACAAAAGCTAGGTATTAAGCAACTCAGTGAGACCGTCTCTACATAAAAATACAAACTAGGGCTGGGGATGTGGTTCTGTTGTCGAGTACCCTTGAGTTCAATTACCAGTATGCACCCCCCCCTCAAAAAAAAAACAAGCAATGGAGGGGGCTGGGCTTGTAGCTCAGTGGTAGTGTGCTTGCCTTACATGCATGAGGAACTGGGTTTGATTCTCAGCACCATAAATAAATAAATAAATAAAGGTCCACTGACAACTGAAAAAAAATCTTTTAAAAAAGAAGCAAGGGAGGCACCTATTCTAAGTTAAAATTGGCTTGCCTTGTAGGGGATGAAAGGACTACACACACAAAGATCATTAATGGTGAGATTACTGATAGTCCGTCATCTTTAATTTATTTATGTATCCATGGGAAGTTTAGAAATAAATTTAATGGAACATTTACTACTGTTAACCTCTAAGCCAGGGAGTACAGGTAATAAGTCATATGGTGCCTAAAATTTCTACAAACACACAGGTTTACAAAAACCCAAGCCTAAAATCAAAACTCTCTGGCAATGTTGAAATTTGCTCTTGGGAGAAGATCTCCATTTATGATGTTTGAACACACTCTTTTTTGTTGTTGGATAGTTTCTTTGAGGGGAGAGTATTTTTCCTTCAGTATAGTTTTCTTCAGTTTTGATTTGTCAAACCTCTCTACTTCAGACAAGTCTAGTTTATCACTCATCGTGACTAAATGAAAGACTGAAGATTTTAAGTCTAGCATAAAGCAGTCCCTGGGTTGATACCTTGCTCACTCTGGACCAGGTTGCTGTTCTGTGCAGAACCAGGTGCTTGTAATTCCTGCAGCGGGCCACCCCCAGACCACACCCCAGCTTTCTGATTAAATGAGGGATCCCAGGCTCACGTGCTGGCCCTCCCTCCACTTTAGCCCTACAGGCCTGCATCCACTGTCTTCTCTCTACATAGAACCTCACCCCCCCATTGGCCTTTTTCGTCTTCTTTGCACGTTTTTAAATGAGGTGGGTTTTTTAAAAGTATTTTTTTTTAGTTGTAGTTGGATACAATACCTTTATTTTATTTATTTTTATGTGGTGCTGAGGCTCGAACTCAGCATCTCACATGTGTTAGGCAAGCTCTCTACTGCTGAGCCACAACCCCAGCGCCCCCCCCCCCCGGTTTTTTGTTTTTTTTGCTACTGAGTTTTGTGAATTCACTATATATTCAGTATATTAACACTTTATTGGATATATGGTTCAAAAATATTTTCCCAATCCATAGGCTGCCTTTTCATTGTTTCCTTTGCTGTGTAGAGACTGGGGACATGAAGGAGAAGAAAATGGGGAGATGTAGGTCAAAGGGTACAAATTAATAGTGACATTTGATAAATAAGTCCTAGAGATTTAATGTACAGGAGGACTACAGTTAATATTAGCATATTGTATATTGAAAATTTACCAAACAAGTAGATTTTAGGTGCTCTTACCACACACGCACACATACACATGGATAGGTATGCAAAATTGCTTACCCATAGTAATCATTTATATATATAAATGTTCAAATTTTATATTTATAAAAACATCATGTTTTACATCCTTAAATTTATATGATAAAATATGCAAAAGTAGAGGAGAAGGCAAGTTATGCATCTCCATGGGTAGGTATTGCTATGATATAATACAGATCTAGTGATGTACAAAATATAGACAACCTTTTTTATTTTTTTGGTACTGGGGATTGAATTCAGGGGCATTCAACCACTGAGCCACATCCCCAGCCCTATTTTGTATTTTATTTAAAGACAGGGTCTCACTCAATTGCTTAGTGCCTCACCATTGCTGAGGCTGGCTTTGAACTCATGATCCTCCTGCCTCAGCCTCCTGGAGCTGCTGGGATTATAGGCGTGTGCCACTGTACCCAATGGCAATCATTTATTAATGAAGGTGAAAGTAACTACTAGCAGAAATTGACAAAAGTAATCAAAATTCCAAAGTATCAAAATTCTGAAATAATGGGAATCAGAAGTCGGATTAAGAAAAATATGAGTAAACCAAAAAAGCAGGAAAAGGGAAAGAAGAAATATCAACCAAGTACAATGAATAGTAAACATAGGGGGCATAAAATAAATAATATTAGAATTCAACTAAATTGAATGAGGTGAATTCTGCTATAAAAAATAAATACTATGAAACTGGAATCGTAAAAACTCTGAAACTACTAGAAGAAAACATGGGAAACACTTCAAGACATTGATACAGGCAATGATTTTCTGTATAGCACCCTAAAAACTGACTAATAGGATGACATCAAAATGAAGATTCTGCACAGCAAACAATCAATAGAGTGAAGAGACAACCTACAGACTGGGAGAAAATATTTACTAGTTATTCATCTGACAGTGGGCTGATATCCAGAATATATAAAGAACTAAAAACCTTAACAATAAAAAATAAGTTGTTATGGGCCAGGCTATATGGGCAATGACCAAACAGACTCCATTTTATCCTGAAACCTCGTATCATGTAAGAAATGCTTCTCCCATGGGAAAGCCCCATCTCTGTACCTGTTAATAGATACTTAGCATAACATACTTGGCAACACAAAATGGCAATTCTTATACAATGTAAAATTGTTCTCTTTGCTTTCCACTTTTCTTGGGCAATGTACCTTGTTAGAGATTGATTGTCTAGTAACACTTCTCTAACTTATACTCAACTAGGGTCATTTTGAACCACTTCCCTTCTGTTTGCTTCCTGCTATGCCAACCAGGAAAGTCCCGTGGGAAATACCAATATACCCACTGCATTATCTCGCTAACTGCCCAGTTCAGTTTCTGTACCTGCTGGCTTGCGGCTATGTCAACCCAGACGTGGTTTTTGCTTTTAAATATCCTAAAATGCTCAAGCTCAGGGATGTTCTTTGCAGAGACGTTATGGGTCCTGTGGGGAATAGTCACTGGCTGGCCGGCTAAATAAAGACTCTTCAATTTGGACAAAACTGGGACTTAATGTGTTTTCTGAATGACCTTCCCCACAACAAAGTAACCCAATTAAAATGGGCAAATAATCTGAATCGACACTGCTTAAAAGAAGAAATACAAATGGCCAATAAATATATGAAAAGATGAGCAATATCATTCCCTACAATGAGATACTGTCTTGACTCCAGTTAGAATGGTCTTTATTAAAAAATATAACAAATTCTGGGGAGGATACAGAGAAAAAGGAAGCATTATACACTGTGAGTGGAATGTAAATTAGTATAGGCACTATGGAGAACAACGTGGAGGTTCCTCAAAAAAATAAATATAGAATTATCATATGATACAACTCTCCCACTCTTGGGTAAACATCCAAAGGAAATGAAATCAGCATATCAGACGAGATGGGGCATTCAGGGTGGTATGGCCATAGGCTGAAATAAGCATATCAAAGAAATGCCTGCACATCCATGTTTACTGTGACAATTCATAATAGCTAAAATATGGAAACAGGGTACTGATCAAAAGATGAATGCATAAAGAAAATGTAGTATGTATACACAATGGAATATTATTTAGCCATAGAGAAATGAAATACTTTGATTTGCAGCAAAATGGATGGATCTAACGGACATTATATTAAGTGAAATAAGCCAAGACAGACAAGTACCCCATGTTCTCTCTCATTTGTTGAAACCAAAAAGAGTTGATCTGAAAGTAGAAGAGTGATTACTAGGGATTGGAAAATGTATGGGGGAAGCATGGAAGAAAGGTGGTTGGGTATGATCAATAGGCATTGTATGCATGTATGGAAATATCACACTGAACCTCATTAATATGTACAATTAATATGTATTAATAACATAGAAAAATTTAAAATGTAACAAAATACAGTTGTCACACATCTAAAACAAAATGTCAAAGATGTGAAACAAAGTATTGGGCAGAAATATTATTTATCATTCTTTCTTTTATATTTGGTACTCATTTCTTCATTGGAAATCTTTGCCTACCTTAGGGTCATAAAGTGTTTGTTTTCTTCAAAAAATTGTATTGTCTTAGCTTCCACATTTCAACCTACTGTCTATCTGGGAAGGATTTTGATGTGTGGTGTGTGTTAGGGTCAAGATTCATTTCTTTTATGAAGATAGCAAGATGGTCCAGCACCACTTAGTAAAAAGACCATCTTTTTCTCACAGCTCTGCAGTGTCTACTGGTGATCATGTATGTGGGGGTCCATTCTTAAACTCTTAAACCAAAAAACAATAAAATCAGATAAGTATGAAAAATGTGTACACTTTCTTATATGTAGTTATGTTACAAGAAGGGTTTATTTGTTTTTGGTACTAGGGGTTATGCCCAGGGGCACTTTTCCACCAAGCTACATCCCCAGCCCTTTTAACTTTTTGTTTTGAGACAGAGTCTCACTAAGTTGCTTAGGGCCTCACTAAATTACTGGGGCTGGCCTCAAACTTGTGATCCTACTGCCTCAGCCTCCCAAGTTGCTGAAATTAGAGATGTGTGCTCCCACTCCCAGCAACATTATCTTATGTAAAGTTGAAAATCAGAGTTCTTGTCTAGAAGGTGCAAGGCCCTGGATTCGATCCTCAGCACCACATGAAAATAAATAAATAAAATAAAGTTATTGTGTCCAACTACAACTAAAATAAATAAATAAATAAATGTTTTTTAAAAGGCCATATACTGTATGGTTTCATTTATATAACATTATCAAAATGACAAAATTTTAAACACAGAATACAAACAGTCACACATGATGGTGCATATCTGTAATCTCAGCAGCTCCGTAGACTGAGGCAGGAGGATCACAAGTTCAAAGCCAGTCTCAGCAACTTAGCAAGGCCCTAAGCAATTCAGTGAGACTCTGTCTCAATAAAAAATAAAAAAGGGCTGGGGACATGGCTTAGTGGTTAAGCACCCTGAGTTCAATCCCTGGTACCAAAAAAGAAAGAAAGGGGGGGGTGGGGGGAGGGAGGGAGAGAGAGAGGGAGAAAGAGAGCAAGCAAGAGCAAATGACTGGTTGGCAGGAGTTACGAATGATAGTGGGGGTAAAGACTCTAAAAGAGTGACAGTCCTATATCTTGATTGGGGGGTAATTTAAGCAAATTTACACACAATGACAAAATTACATAGAACTATGCACATATCTTGTAACAATGTCAAATTCTAAATTTTTATATTATGATATTGTAAAATGCAACCACTGGGGAAAACCAGATGAAGGTTTCACAGGATGTCTTTGTACTATGTTGAAACTTCCTATGAATCTAATAATTATTTCAAAGTAAAAACTTTGATGCTTGCCTAGCATGCACAAGGTCCAAGGTTCAATCCCGAGTACTGCAACAACAAAAAAGTTTAAGAAAGTCATAATTATGCTGAACAAATTTATTGTATCTTTCTGTAGTAAGATGTAACAGGTAGCAAAAGAAAAACCAAAGTGGATTTGAAAAATATAATCAATAAGGCTAGTTTTAATACACATAAACTTATTGTGCCTAATGAATATATAGTCATTCCTCTATATCTGTAGGCTCTCCATTCTAGATTCAACCAAATGTGTATTTAAAATATTTTTTTTATTCCAAAAAGTAAAACTTGAATTTGCTGCATGCTAAGCACTGTACTGAAACCATATGAATGAAGTGGAGTTATGTGGATTACAAAAGCAATCTGTAAGTATAAGAAGAAAGAAAATGCTACCTTGTTGTTGACACATATTATGTAGCTATGCCAACTGTGGTTCTGTCTGTATTAAACATGTATAATACAGTATAACAACTATTTACATAGCACTTACATTTTATCAGGTATTAAAAGTCATCTAAAGATGATTGAAAGTATACTGGAGATGTGTATTCATTATACACGAACACTACGCCATTATATATTTTATATAAGGAACACAGCATCAACAAATTTTGGTGTCTACAGGGGGTCCTGGAACCAATTCCTCATGGATAACACGGGACAACTGCACAGTCTTCTTAGACTCATGGCATAGCTTATAAGCATTTTTAAAATGGGTGACAAACGGTGCAGTGGTGCACTTCTGTAATCCTGGTGGCTCAGGAGGCTGAGGCAGGAGGATAGGGAGTTCAAAGCCAGCCTCAGCAAAGTTGAGGTGCTAAGCAACTCAGTGAGACCCTGTCTGTAAATAAAATACAAAAAATAGGGCTGGGAATGTGAGTCAGTGGCTGAGTGCCCCTGAGTTCAATCCCTGGACCCCATCCCTAGAAAAAGGGTGACTTGGACTCCAAGAAAAAATCTTGATAACTTTTAAAAATTAGAATTTTGGCAGACTGCATTGACTATAACTCTAGAAAATCAGAAACATACAATAAAAAGATAACCAAACTACCAATATAGATCAGAGGTAAAGTGCTTGACTAGTATGCATGAGGTCTGAGTTTAACCCCCAGCACTGGAAAGAGAAAGAAAGAGAGAGAGAGAGAAGGTAGGGGGAAGGGAGGAAGAAGAGGAGGAGGAGGAGGAGGAGGAGGAGGAGGAGGAGGAAGAAGGTGAGGAGGAGGAGGGGGAGGAGGAAAAGGAAACCATAAACACATTAGGATTGAAGATGAAATTTTATAATAAAATTACAGAACTCAAACCAAATTCTGAGACACAGCTAAAGCTATATTTAAAGGATATGATAGTTTGGAATGTTTTTTATATTTAAAAATAAAAGTCCAAGGTAAATAAACGATTAAACCTAAGAAATTAGAAAAAGACAACAAAATGTTCATGGGAAGTGTGATAAAGATAAAGAGGGGCTGGGGTTGTGACTCAGTGGTAGAGTGCTTGCCTAGCATGCACAAGGCACTGGGTTCGATCCTCAGTACCACATAAATGTAAAATAAAGATATTGTGTCTACCTAAAACTTAAGAATAAATATTTTCAAAAAAGATAAAGAAAAGATATATACACATACATACATGCACTTGTACATACCTAAATTCGTTCAATTTTATGAATGAAAAAGGATCAATTGCCATAGGTGGGAAAGTGATCAAAATAAATTAATAAAGCATTATGCATAGTGCCATGAAAATATAAAATTCCTAGAAAACATATATTACCTTTATTATTTGTCCCAAAGTAAAAATTTACAAAGATCAGTAATCAGAGAAAAATAGTTAAAATTTATACTTAAAAAAAACAGTTCTAAGTGTGTTTATAACTGAACTTTAAAGAATATAATATCTATGCCATTTTTGGAGGGGAGGTTCCAGGGGTTGAATTCAGAGGCACTCAACTACTGATCCACATCCCTAGCCCCTTTTAAAATTTTTATCTAGAGACAGGGTCTCATTTAGCTTAGGGCCTTGCTAAATTGCTAAGGCTGACTTTGAACACCTGATTCTCCTGCCTCAGCCTCCAGAGCCCCTAGGATTACAGGCATGTGCCACCCCACAGGGCCATGTCTATGCCATTTTAACACAAAGATAAAAATTTCCAATTTCCTTTAAAAAACTGGCTTAACCTTAATACCAACAATTGTTAAATATGGCACAAAACAAGAAGACAATGAATAATTGTCTCATGATGGCAAAAATTTTAAATAAAACATTATTAACTCAAATCCAATTGTGACTCACTATAAAATTGTGACTTTACCAAACAATTATTCCAGGAAAAAAAAAGGATAGATTTGGGGCTGGGATTGTGGCTCAGCGGTAGAGCACTCACCTAGCACGGGCGGGACCTGGGTTCGATCCTCAGCACCACATAAAAATAAAGGCATTGTGTTGTATCCATCTACACTTAAAAAATAAATTTAAAAAAGTAAAGGATAGATTCATATTACATATCAATGTAAATCATACAATGATCAATTAAAGAGATAAAACCATAAGAGTATTAATATCTAAAAGGTCTCTGACCCAATTAAGAACACATTCTTAAGAAAAATACAAATTAAAATATAAACATATAAAAACACAAAGTCACCATCAAGAACGTTAAAAGAGGGCTGAGGTTGTGGTTCAGCAGTAGAGCATTCGTCTAGCACATGTGAAGCCCTGGGTTCAATCCTCAGCTCCACATAAAAATAAATAAATAAAATAAAGGAATTGTGTCCAACTACAACTAAAAAATAAAAAAAGAAAGTGAAAAGAGCTGGGTATGGTCTATAATCCCAATACTGTACAGGCTGAGGCAAGAGGGTCATAAGTTTAAGGAATTTAGCAAGACCCTGTCTCAAAACAAAAAATCAAAAGGACTGGGGATGTAGCTCAGTGGTAAAGCACATGACTAGCATGTATGAGGCCCTGGCTTCCATCCCCAGGATCATCACAAAAAAGGTTATATGACACTCAAAGGATGGCACAAAATATATACAAACTGCATAAGGGACTTATATCTAGAATATATTAAAGAACACTTACAACTCAATAATACAAATAACTCAATTTTAAAACAAATTATTTGAACAGAAATTTCTCTTAATATAATAAACAGGGGCTGGGGATATGGATCAAGCGGTAGCGTTCTCACCTGGCATGTACAGGGCTCTGGGTTAGATCCTCAACACCCATAAAAATAAAATAAAGATGTTGTGTCCACTGAAAACTACAAAATAAATTTTAAAAAAAGATAATAAACAAATGACCCTAGGTATAGGAAAAGATACTCTGCATCAGTAGTCATTAGGGAAATGTAAATCAGAATCACAAGGAGACATCATTTCACATCTAGTAGAATGACAAGAATTTAAAAAAAAGATAATAAACATGTTTTAACAAGGATGCAACAAACTGGAATAATCATATATTGCTGATAGGATATAAACTGGAACAGCTATTTTGGAAAATAGTTTGGCAGCTCTTCTAAACATAGAGGCACCATGTGATTTAGTGAAAGATTTGAAAATATACCACTCTGGCCTTACATGCTCAAGACCTCAGGTTCAGAGGTTCAGCATGCACATGCGCGCGCGCACACACACACACACACACACACACACACCCTTTCTGCCATATTGATTATTTTGAGTTAAAGGCACTTGAAAAATAGCAGGTGCAAGATCATTCTGACCTTCATTCTGTTTCTTAAAATGTAGGAGATAAGGGCTGAGGTTGTGGCTCAGTGGTAGAACACTTGCGTAGCATGTGTGAGGCACTGAGTTCGAACCTCAGCACCACATATAAATAAATAAAATAGAGGTCATTGACAACTAAAAAAAAAGTATGGGATAAAATTTCATGTAAAAACTGGAAATTTACCCCAAGGAAAGCAATATTGTTATCAACAAAGACAAGAATTTGAGACGCACAGGGTGGCACAACTCTGTAATCCAGTGGCTCGGGGAGGCTGAGGCAGGAAGATGGAGAGTTCAAAGCCAGCCTCAGCAAAAGCAAGGCACTAAGCAACTCAGTGAGACCCTGTCTCTAAATAAAATATAAAATAGGGCTGGGGAAGTGGCTCAGTGGTCTAGTGCCCCTGAGTTCAATCCTCAGTACCAAAAAAAAAAAAAAAAAAAAAAAAAAACCAGAGAATTCTGTAGATTTTGTTAAAATAATTGTTTTAAGATTCCCCACATAATTTCATTGCTTTTTCACAATTTATTCTTTGTCCAACAGAGTATATAAGTGATTAACACTAACTACTTTTTTGAGTATATCATTTTCAGTGCTGGGGATTGACCCCAAGGTCTCTGCATGCTAGGTAAGTATTCCATCACTGAGTCACATCCCCAGCCCAAGTCTTCATTTTTTAATTGGTACATTATAATTATATTATGGTACATTAGAATAGTGAGATTCCCTGTTACATATTTTTAGACTCACACAGATCATCATTTCTTCATGATAGTTCCTATGCATTGTAAAACTTACACTTACTAGATCTGTATGTGTTCTCCCTGCTTGTCTTATGTCATTTTAATTCTCAAGAATAGGCAAAAAGAAATCCTAGAAGATAAGAGGTAAAATTCTGTTTCACTCCCCTACACCAACAAAGTTCATTTCTGGGTATCCATCCAAAAGAAAATTTATACAAACACTTGTAAAAAAATGCTCAGAGCAGCATTATTCATAATAGGTAAAAAGTTAGAAATAATTCTGAACATGTACAGAGATTCTTTTCTTGTCATCATTTTTTAAACAATATAGTATAACAACTTTTTATATAGCATTTACATTGTATTAGGTATTATAAGTAATCTAGAGATGATTTAAAGTATACAGGAGGACTATGAACATTATATGCAAATGCAATTTATGTAAGTGTTATGGTTTGGATGTGAGGTGTCCCCCAAAAGCTCACGTGTGAGACAATGCAAGAGGTTTGGAGGAGAAATGACTGGGTTGTGACAGTTTTAACACAATCAGTGAACTAATTCTTGATGGGATTAACTGAGTGGTAACTGGAGGCAGGTGGGGTGTGCCTGGCTAGTGTTTCACTGGGGGCGTAACTATGGGGTATATATTTTGTATCTGGAGAATGGAATCCCTCTCTCTGTTTTCTGATCACCATGTGAGCTGCTTCCCTTTGCCACACTCTTCTTCCATGATATTCTGTCTTCCCTTGAGCCCCAAGGAATGGAGCTGGCTTTCTGTGGACCAAGACCTCTGAAACTGTGAGGCCTTAAATAAACCTTTTCTCCTGTACAATTGTTCTGGCTGGGTCCTTTAGTCACAGCAGTGAAAAAGCTGAATAAAACAATAAGGGACTTAGGCATCTCAGGATATTGATATCTGCAGGAGGTCCTAGAACCAATCCCCCTAGATACTAAGGGAGACTGTAATTCTAAAATAGTCAAACTCATGAAAACAGTAGAATGGTGATCGTCAAGGACTGAGAGGAGGACAAAATAGGGAGTTGCTGTACAATAGGTATCTTACTCCATTTTCTGTTGTGATAACAAAATACCCAAGGCTGGAGAACATATAAACAAAAAAGGTTTATTCAGCTCACAGTTTTGGAGGCTTGAAATTCCAAGATCAGGTAGCACTATCAGTATGGTTTCTAGTGAGGGCCTCATGGCAGATGGCATCACAATTCTGAGTCCATGCAGAAGTGATCACATGTCGAGACAGGAAGCCAGAGGGATTCAGGGACCAGGCTTGATCTTTCATATCAACTTGTTCTTATGGGAACTGAGGTCCCTCAAGAACTACATTAACTTTCTGAGGATAGTACCCCCCAATGACCTAATTATCATTCACTAGGCCCCACCTTCTAAAGGTTCTACTATCTCAGTACTACCACACTGAGGACCCAGCTTCCAGCACATGAACCTTGGGGGGACACATTCAAACCATATCCAAATAATAGCAATGGAAATAGAGTTTCAGTTATACAAGATGAATAAGTTCTAAAAACCTGCTATACAACATTGTCCCTATAGTTAACAGTATTGTATGGAGCACTTAAAAATTTACAAAAAGGTAGATTTCAGTAGATTTCATTTTAAGTGTTCTTACCATAATAAAAATAAATAAAATGAATAAGGTACTGATACATCCTATAACATGGATGAACCTTGAAAATAATATGCTAAGTGAAAGAAGACAGTCATAAAAAGACCACATATTTTATTGTTGCATTATTATACAGTGTCTAAAATGTACAAAACTTATAGACAGGAAGTAAATTAGTGGTTGTCTGTGGCTGGTCTGAAGGTGAAAATACTAAAACCCACTAAACTGCAGCTTTAAATGGGTAAATTTTATGATAGGTGAATGATATCAGTAAGGTTGTTTGGGGAAAAACATCATTTAGCCAGTAAGAGGTCACGCTGGGTTTCAAACTCAGTATGTGGCATGAGATAAGTACTCTATAAATGTTTGTTAAATGAATAAATGAATAAACAAACACCTTTTACTCCCAAATAAAAATGTTCAACTGAACTGGGGTTGTGGCTCAGTGGTATAGTGATTGCCTAGCACGTGTGAGGCCCCGAATTTGATCCTCAGCACCACATAAAAATAAATAAAACATTCTGTACATATACAACTAAAAATATTTTTAAATGCTCAAGTTATTTTCATTAACATTAGCAACAAGATAGCAATACCCTCTATCAAGTATTACTCAACATTGTTCTGAAAGCTATAGCTAATGCAATAGAAGATAAGATGATCAGAATAGATATTTGAAAGGAAGAGTATCATTTTTAATTTGATGTGATATGTTATCTAGGAAAATTAAGACAGTATTAAAAAGCAACTACATCTCATATAAGAATTTGATAACTAGATTGGATAAGAAAATTACAAAAGTCAACAGACTTTATGGAAATAGAAAAAAATATGCTATTCACAATGATGACAAATACAAAGGTAAAATATCTAAGAATAAACATTTTTTTAAAACATGCTAGGAAATTCACAATATCCAAATTATGGAATAAATCCAGATGCCCATCAACAGATGAAAGGATTAAGAAAATGTGGTATATATACACAATGGAGTTTTACTCACCACAAAAAATGAATGAAATGATGGCATTTGCTGGTAAATGGATGGAACTGAGTAACACCATGCTAAGTGAAATAAGTCAGACTCAGATAATTGAGGGTCAAATGTTTTCTCTCATATGTGGAAGCTAGAGAAAAATAATGGAAAGAAGGTGGTTGGGGAGGGGATCGTATACCATAAAGATATAGGGAAAAACAGTAGAGTAGAAGGAAAGTGAGAGTGAGGGGGCAAAGAAGGGAAAGGGAAAGATAAATGGAATGAATTTTACAATATATCATGTTATATTTGTATATAAAGATACCAAAGGGAATTTAAACTTTATGTATATGTAGAAAAAAGGAAGTTTAATAGAGTAGAAGAGGAAGAATAGGGGAAGGGAGGAGGGAGGAAAAGGGGGGTGGGGCTTGAAATCAAATTCCTTGCATTGTAATTTTGTCAAAATGAACCAAATTACTATGGATAATTATGATATGCTCTAATAAAAAACAAATAAATAAAAAATGATTGACTCACAGTAAAAAAAGGTGCTAAACCTATTAAAAAACTACAAAATATTATAGTTTCAATTACTATTTTTGAAACTAGATTAAATAGTTTTAACATTCTTACAAAAGAATAATTGCTCAAGAATATTAAAGAAAACAACAAAAGCCAGGTGTGGTGGTGTAAACCTATAATTCCAGTGATTTGAGAGGCTGATGCAGGAGGATTGCAAGTTCAAGGCCAGCCTCAGCAATTTAGTGAGGCTCTAAGCAATTTAAAAAGACCCTATTTCTTTTTTTTTAAGAGAGAGAGAGATAAATTTTTTTAATATTTATTTTTCAGTTTTTCGGCAGACACAATATCTTTGTTTGTATGTGGTGCTGAGGATGGAACCCGGGCCACATGCATGCCAGGTGAGCGCGCTACAGCTTGAGCCACATCCCCAGCCCCAACAAGACCCTATTTTAAAATCAAAAATAAAAAGGGCTGGAGATGTAGCTCAGTGATAAAAACCTCTAGGTTCAAAACCTCCAAACCAGCAACAACAACAAAAAATAAAACAACAAAAAAAGAACAGTGAAGAGGCTGGGGTTGTAGCACAGTGGTAGAGTGCTTGCTTAGCATGTGTGAGGCACCGGGTTTGACACTTAGCACCACATATAAATAAATAAACAAATAAATAGATAAATAAATAAATAAAACAAAGATAAAAAAATCTTAAAAAAAAGAACAGTGAAGAAAACTAGCATTATTTGACATCAAAACTATTTCCAAAGTCAAAATAATCTTTAAAAGGGAGTAAAAATACATATTTCAGAAGAACAAATTAGAGTTCAGAAATAAAACAATATAGCCAGGCAGGTTGGTGTATTCCTGTAATTCCAGTGACTCAGGAGGATGAGGCAGGAGGATCATAAGTTAGAGGCCAGCCTGGGAAATTTAGTGAGAACTTGCCTCAAAATAAAATAAAAAGGCCTGGGGATGTAGCTCAGTAGTAGACAGTATCCCTGGGTTCAATCCCAGTACCATTTGAAAAAAAAGTAAAAAAGAAAGAAATATATATTTAGGAATTTGTGTGACAGAAGTAACATTTTACTGGGTTAGAAAAGAGTATTCATTTAATGATTGGTGCTGGCAAACTGGTTATCCAAATTAAAAATACAAACTGATCTCACTTCCTGCACATACCAGAAAAAAATTTCAATTAGAATAAAGTTTAATTCTAAAAGTTAAAACAATAAAAATTTTAATAACTTTAGGCCATATATTTATTTAAGCATGAAATAAGAACTATTGGGCAAGACAAGAAACTCAGAACCTGAAAAGGAAAAACACAGATACATCTAATCAGATCAAGTTTAACATTTTTCTGATTATACCTGAGGATAACTTTCAAAAATCAAGATAAAGAGATAAAGAAATATACTTATCATAAATGGCAGAAGGTAAATACAACACAAATTAATAAGAAAGACAAATCACTTGAAGGAAATAAAAGCAAAAGATAGGAAAAAATTTAAACATATTTCAATATATTTAAGCAATAGTTGTCAGGAAATTGCATATCAAAGTAAACTAGATACCTTTGTGTTTGCCTCTCAGAATTGGGAAAATAAAAAAAGCAACAATGTTCAGTTTGAGAGCTGATCTTGAAATAAGCCCTTTCATAGATTTCTGGTGGGAATTCCAATTTTACAAAAGTTTTGGAAAATGATTTGGTGGTATGTTTTGAACTTAAAAGCATCGATCCCTGCACCTAAAACTCACTCAAATGACAGTCTCTGACTACAATTTTGAAACCAATGACAGTTTTGGGAAATCAAAATCTCATATCTAAATAACAGGGGTCAAAGAAGAAATCAAAACAAATTAGAAAACATTAGAAGTAAACTATGGTCGAAATGCTACATAGCAAAACTTGCACATATAGCTAAAGTGTTCTTAGAGAAAAATAAATGTAGCTCAGTAGCAGAGAGCACTATTAGTAGAGTTCATAAATGTAATGCTTATAATTATAAAAGAAAATGATTGAATAGTAATGAGTAAACATGCAATTAGAACAAAATTCCAAAGAAAAATAAGGAAGACAATGGCAAAAATTAATGACAAAGAAAGCAAAGATACAAAAGGGCAATCAAAGTCAAAGTAGGTTTTTGAAACAATCTCAACTCAGACATAAAGATCTGTCATTGACCCCTAGAAACTGAGGAGCTAATTCCATAGGCCCCCATTAAATAGTTCCAAATAAATATTCCCTTATCCCACAGAAACCTTAGCCACCCACCCAATAAACCCAATTCTATACCCCAATGATCTCTATCACTCAACCTGCAGAGATCCCCCATGGACTCCTCATCACTCACAGATCTCCCATAATTTACTAGAGACTCCTGCATCACTCACTCCAGGGTTCCCATCACTCATCCCACAAATCCCAGTCACTCACTCTCTGCACCTCCCCATAAGTGGCCTTAGAGAAGCCCCATCACTCACCCTACAGAGTACCATCATTGATACGAAATCCGGTCATCACAACCTTGTAATAATCTCATCTCGATGTTTAACTGGCCTTTAATCTGCCTGTTAAACTCCTGCACTCTTTAAGACCTGAAACTGTTTTGAGGGAGCCTTGAGTTTCTGGATTTGTTCTGCACATGCTCACTGTCAGCTTCGAAGCAGCCGCTGCTCCAGCGGCCCACAATTACACCCGGCGCACTTATACGTTATCGGTGCGTGAGTGTGCGTGAGTGTGCGTGAGTGTCAGAGGAGAGGCGGGCTTTCCAATTTTCTTCAGTGACTCTGTCAGGCAAGGAACATGGCTGTCCCCTTGGGATTGCCTCTATGGGGGCCTCCATCTTGGAAGGCTGGTCGTTTTGGCCACAGAGGCCGCGCTTTCCCACCCTATCTTTCCCAGTGCAATTTCTTGGGGGCCAAGGCGAAGGACCGTGGACTGTACCACCGGGCTTCTCTTCCCTCCGCCACAGCCTATAGGAGTTAGTTGTCTCAGAGACCGCTGCTGCAGGGCGCTTCACCTTAAGCCATCAGGGTACCAAAGCCTTGGTTGTCCCCCTACCCACCCACGGGAAGCCAGGGCTCCTTTAAGCGTCGCCTAGCACCACCACCTCCCCTCCCCTCCGCGGGCCGGGGAGCTGACCAGCCCCCCCCCCCACGCCCCCGCCAAACTTCTCTGAGGGACCCGGCAGCCTTTCCTCTGTGCCGGCTTCTACCGGGGTAACCAACCCTGGCACCCTTTCGAGCCCACCTGGTGGTGTCTGTGTCACAAACTGACTCCGGTCTCAGAAAGGGTCGGTTGGTTGCAGCGTCTCGGCTGTCACTACACCTGTACGGTTGCCTGAGGCGGGTGTGTGTGTGTTGGCGGAGGTGGGATGGGGAGGCGGGGGTGGGGGGGTGGGGGTGGGGTCGTACATGTCAGACTTAGGCCAGGAAGCGGAAGTCGCCGGCAGCCAGAGTTTAACCTCTGTGGGCACTGGGTGTTGTGATTCCGCGCCGGGAACTGTGGATCTGTGGAGGGAGCAAGGGGATGTGGGTGACATCCGTAGTGGTGTATCTTAGCTCGCTTTCAAACTCCTTTCTGATTTTCTTATACTGTCATGAACACTGAGTCTGAATTTTCTTCTGAGGATCCAATAACTCCCCACCCCCTTTTGATCCCTGAATTATTTAGAAGGCCACTGTCATAACTTGCAAAAATTCCCCCCAAAACAAATGCCGAATGTTTTCTCTGATATAAGGGGGGTGACTCAAAGGGAAGGAGAGCATGGGAGGAAGATTATTTCTAGATAGGGAAGAGGGGTGGGAGGGAAAGGGAGGGGGAAGGAGATTATCAAGGAGAGTGGAATGTGATGGTCATTATTATACAAAATACATGTATGAAGATTTGAATTTGGTGTCAACATAACTTATATGCAAACAGAAGTATGAAAAATTGTGGCATATATGTGTATTAAGAATTGTAATGCAAAAAAAGAGTATATGTATAATGCCATAATTTTGGCATGAACATACTTTATATAGAGTTACGAAAAATTGTGCTGTAAATGGGTAATAATGAGTGTAAGGCATTCCATTATTGTCATGTATGTAAAAAATAAATAAATATTTTTAAAAATAACTTGCAAAAATTCTCTGAGACTCAAAGGGTAGAGGAATGGGTGCTTTTTATATTGGGTGCCAGCGGTGTCCCCTGGAACGTGGGGGAATGAGCAGAGTTTTACAGAAAGGAAACAAAGACGACTGAGTGCTGGCTGCACCTTACCTGGGATTTGGTCCACTGGGGTAGAAATGCTGCCCAAAGGAGCCTTTCATGATTTGACCTTACTCATTCTGTTGTGCTTTTTTTCTCAGAATTGATGTCTCAAAGAAAGCATGTAGAGGGAGTGTAGAAAATGTTAGTTTCCTGACACAATTTCATTTTACCAAACAGAAAGTTGAGCCTTATGTCAGTGATTTCTAACCCAATTGCTTTGTGGCCTCAGAATGCTCTTTGAGTGATGTCAAGTCTGAAACTTGATGAAACTTGCCCAAAGTCTCAATTACCTGGCCAGTTTTCAAAACTTTCATATTTTGATTGAGAACACCATCTTCCAATTGTTGGGTTTAGTGTACTCTGTGTGTCTGTTGGTTAAAACTTGGTAGTTGGGGTGTATAAAATATGTATATCTTTCCTGATGATTTTCTTCTGCTTGTTAATCATGAGTTACAGAGAAGGGGGAAAGAGAATGAGAATTTTCCACTGTATTGTTGATGCCAGGTTTTCATTGTGCCAATCAATTTGTAACTTCTTATATTTTGAAGTTTTATTATTAAATGCTGGTAAAGGTACTGTGTTATTGTTAAATAGATATAGCCAAATTCCTTCCTCCAAAGGCTGCAATGTTTCCCAGTCCCACTGTTACAAATGTGAAACTCAAAAAGGGACCCAATGAACAGAGGACAAGTTGTTGGGGCAAGAAAGAAGATTTATTTGATAAGCCAGCAAAACTGAAAAATGGTAAAATAGCATCCTAAAATAACCATTTTAACTCAGCATAAATTTTGAACTCCTTTTATCCTCAGTTAAGGGAGAAAGGAGGGGGCTTAGGTTAGGGGAGACTTCTAGGCACTACTCTGTTGATCTTGAATGGGATGTTGTAAAACATGGAGATTGATATGCACATAATAACAAGTCTGTGATGGCCTTCCTTGAAAATATCTTCATTATCCTCATCTTGGTGTGATCAGTCTAGAGGGGGGAAGAAAGATTAGGGCAAGTTTCACATACATAAATTTTGTGCTGCCAGTTCCAGATAAACATTGCCTAAATGACTAACATGTCTGTGTGCAGATTTGAACAGAAACAGCCTGAATCCAAGTTTAAGGTAGCAAAAGAAACAGACATAATATGAAGGTTGAGATGCTACACAATTTTGACCCTGCTTTAGTCACCCATAAGATACCAGCACAGGCCCAAGTGGAGTCAGTACTTTTGAGAATAGTAGCCTTCAAATCCCTGAATAGTAATTTAAGCAACCATTATCATCATGACCCAAGTTTCAAAGGAATAATCTAAGCAAAACTGGTGGGAAACTAATAAAATATTGCTCAGCTGTGTGACCTCCAAATTAATGGTATTGTTTTTGCCCCACCCCCTTTAAGGCAGAGTCTCACTATGTTGCCCAGACTGGACTTGAACTCCTTTGGCTCAAGAAATTTTCCTGCCTCAGCCTCTTGAGTAGCTGGGACTACAGGTGTGTACCATCATGCACGGCCAAAATTGGCAATTTTTAAAGTCAACTAAAACAAGTGAAGTTAGAACATATGCTTAGATTTTCCTTCCATTTCCCTCCAGCACTGGATGTTGATGCTTTCTTTAATTTTTGCCATTTCGAGGGCTATTAATATTTAATCAATTTAATTTGCATTTTCTCACTACTTGTACAATTGCAAATCTTTTTTTTCTGTTTTTCCCCTCTTCTTCCAGTTTTCATGTCCTTTTTCCCATTTTCTTTAAGGTAATTTGACTTTTTCATATCAATTTTTTTGTTGATGGACTTCTATTTTATTCATTTATTTATATGTGGTGCTGAGAATTGAATTCAGTGCCTCACACATGCTAGGTGAACACTCTACCTCTGAGCCACAACCCCAGTCCCTCATAGCAATTTTTGGAAGGCCCTTTGCACATTGGTGATATTAACACTCTGTCAGTTACGTTGAAATAGTTTTTCCCAACCCTGCCTGTACTTTGCATTTATAGGTATCTTTTAATAAATAATTATAAAAAATGTAGTTTCTGATCAGAAATGTCTAAGCTTTCCTTTATGACTTCTCTAATTCCATCTTGCATGGTTCACCTTCTCTATTCTAGATAGTTCTTTCTAGAAAGATAGTCTTAACATTTATTTCAATGATTGTTTTGGCTTTCTCCACTGAAACCTTTAATCTAATTGGAATATACTCTGTTGCATAGTATGAAATATGAGATCAAACTTTGTTTTTTGTGTCAAATATATACAAATCCAGACTCAGTTAGGAAGAAACTTTCACTAGAATGAGATTTTTGCAATAGGGAGACCATTCCCATCTCACAAATCTGCAAGCATTTCAAAACCAAACTGAAAAGGGCTTTTGAAAAATAGGGTAAGGGGAGGTAAACAGAGATACATCAAATCAGTGGAGAGGAGGTTGTACAAATAGGGGAAGTGACCAGTGGAATCTTACCATATATGGAATACGAACATAATCTGGAAAATATCTCTCTAATCTATTTCATTTCAAAGGATTTTTATTCTTGAAATTTTATTTTCTGGGAAGTCTCTGAAGTTTAAAATCATTTTATCACATTTCAAAGTGAATGCTAATCCCCACCCCACCGCCCCCCCCTCAAAAAAACAACAAAATGAAACTATTGTAATTCTGATTGGAGTTATATAACTTCAATATATTAGTTTGGGGAGATTTAATATTTTCATTACATTAAGCCTTTGTATCTACATTTGGTGTCTCTGATTATATCATATGACTCAATGATATTTTTGTATAAATCTGTCATCTCATGTTTAAATTTATTTTTAGGTATTTATAATATCTTTTGTCATAGTTAAGACTTATTTTTGCTGATCCCATCTGCTTATTGGTATAGAGGAAAAAAGCATCATTTTTATAACATCTATCTAGTACTGATTCAAAACTACAAATTCTGGTAGCCTCTTAGTATAGTTTATTAGGTTATCTTTTGTGTGTATGTGATGCTGGAGATTGAACCTATGGTCTATGCAGGCTAGGCAAGAACTCTATCACTGAGCTATATCTCCAGCTTCTAGGTTTTCAAACTATATAATCATATCAGATATAGATAATATTCTTTCTCTATCTGATATTTGATAATATTATTTATTCTTTTTTTCATGGTATTAGCTGTCCAGTACAGTAGCCACTAAGGCTACTGTTAAAATTTAAGCTAAACAAAATTTAAAATTCAGGGCTGAGCATGGAACTCAATAGTAGAGCACTTGCCTAAGCATATACAAGACCCTAGGTTCAATCCTGAGCACCACAAAAAAACTTTTTTTAAATTCAGTGTCTCAGTCACCTAGGTACTTTTCAAGTGCTCAGTAGCCACATAAGGCCAATGGCTACTGTATTGGATGGTGCTATATATGAAACATTACCATCATTGCAGAAAGTTGTATGGAAAATGCAGAGAAAGAGTATACAAAATAATATTGGATAATAGATATGGTAGAAAACATCCCTCTTTTGTTTCCCATGTTAATGAAATTGATTTAAACCTTCTACCATTTAGTATGAAGTTTTCTGGAAATGTTTGGAAGATGGTATTGTCAACTTTTTGGGTTTTTTTTGGGGGGGGGTACTATAGTTGAACCCAGGGGTACTCTGCAACTAAACTACATCTCCAGCCCTTTTATTTATTTATTCATATTTATTTTTTTCTTTAGTACCAGGGTTTGAATCCCAGGGCACTTAACCACTGAGCTACATCCCCAGTTGCCACAGTCTGGCTGGGCACAAATGCCGCAGTCTGGCTGGGCACACAATCACGAGCCACCACACAGCTTGTAGATTCAAACAGCAACTCTTTATTCCCGAACTCACACCAGCCGTCTAAAAACACGTTCTGGGGAAATCCACGTTCTCTGCCCAAATCCACCTCCACTGGGCTTCTATCTCCCAAAAAATACTGTCTGAATCCCGTGAGAACTCAAGGGGAACTCAGGCAGCAGGATACGCCCTATTCCCAGCAGGAATAATCTTAAACCTGGAATGCCCTAAACCCAATTATCCTAAACCGGGAATACCCTAATCCACCCTGGTCCTTGAGCAAGGTCACATACATGCAATGTCACTGCAAAATGTCCTATTTCCACGAGTCCTTCCACTAAGCAACATGGGGTACGCTGGCAAGGAAATTGTCATACCTACTTGGCTAATGGCTCCCAGCACCCAGTCCTTTTTAATTTTTTTAATTTTAAGACAGGGTCTTGCCAAGTTTCCCAGGTTGATGTCAAATTAATCATCTTCCTGCTTCATCCTCCCAAGTAGCTGGGATTTACAGGTATGCACCACTGCACCTGGTGGCATTGTCAAGTTTAAATGGTTTCCTTCTGTTGCTATTTTATCTCCAGTTTTTATCATGCATACAATGGCTATTGAGTTTTATACTATATACTTTTAATATTAGTTATATTTTATATTGATTTATACTTTTTATACTAATTATAATTATATTTACATTAATTTATATTTTCATGTTAATTGATAGCATTGTGTGACATTTCTAAAGTATTTGTATAAGAAATCATTATATAAGAAATTATGTTGATTGACTTACACATATTAAAACATACTAGCATTCCTGGAATCATCTTAATATTTATGGTATATTATTCTCTTGAGGTGCATCTGTATTTTATTTGCTGCTATTCTATTTAGAATTTTTTCATCCATATTGTGAATGAGAAGAATCTTAAAATATGTGATATGTTTGGATCAGTCCAATGTGTCTTTGGGATTCATCTAAAGTGGCAATCCCTTTCTCCACTGAAATGTCTTAACTGGGCCTCTCCAGGAATCTTCACCCAGACTGATTTTAGGACTGTCATCAAAAGAGTCTCTGCAAAAGAGTTCAATGTAGACAAATTTCCTATTTTCTTGTCACCCTGTTGACTTGGCCACTGGCCGAAAAGATACCAGTATGGTTCCCTCACCACCACATGAATCTAATGACTTGAAAGACAGAGTAGCTGGTAAAGAAAAAGCTTTATAGGCAACAAACCTGCAGGTGGAAGATGGGGGATGGTCACTCAAATTTCATCTTGCTGGGGGTTACAGGTGCAAAAACTTATATGTGGTTTCTGGATAGTGTAGTTTTTGCCATAGCTAGGTAGCACCAGAATGGTTATTAATTTTGGGAGATATCAGTTCCCTTGATATGGTTTGGTTGTTATCCACAGATCACCAGAAATGCCTAGAAGCCTAAAGAAAGATTAACTCAGGAGGTTGTATGACTGGTGGTGTCTATTTTTTTTTCAGACAAAGTTGGACTTATCAGTTAATTATGTGGGGAGTGAGGCATAGAGAAGTAAGGCAAATCAGAAACAATGAAACACAGATTTGCTAGTGCTCAGAGCAAGTTAACCCACTCACTGGCTTCAATATTAGTGAAAGATTATCTCCATCTTCTTTTTATAGCAGTATATTTTAGTGTCTTTTATAAAATGAATTTGGATCTTTATCTACAGACTGTAAGAGTTTATATAGTGTAGACTCATTTAGTACTGATTAGTTTAGTAAAGAGTTCCTTAATTTACAACCGGTTAAGATATTTTGGTAATATATTAATTTTTCTGATTTTGTTGAATTTTAAAGCATGTCAACTAGCAAAACCCTCTCCTCATTTTTTGAATTATTGGGGAGTTTTAGGAAGCTTTTTTCATTGCTGAGACCAAAAGACCTAGCAAAAACAATGTAGAGGAGAGGAAGTTTGTTTGTGGCTCAAGATTTTAGAGCTCTCAGTCATAGGTGGCCAACTCCATTGCTCTGTATCTACATGAAGCAGAACATCATGACAGAAGAGTATGGTGGAAGAAAGCAGCTCAGGAAATGGCAATCAGGAAACAGAGCTCTACTCCCCAGGGACAAAATATAACCCCAAAGTCATGTACCCAATGTCCTACCTCCTCTAGCTACACCCTACCTGCCTATAGTTATCACCCAGTTAACCTCTCAGTGATTAATGCACTGATTAGATTAAGGCTCTTATAACCCAACCATTTCACTTCTAAACTTTCTTGCATTGTCTCCCACATGAGATTTTGGGGGATATGTGCTTTTATGTCATATATATATATATATATATATATATATATATATATATATATATATATATATATATATATATAAAAACAAGCTCCTCCTATCAGTGGAGGGAATTGAACCCAGGGGTGCTCTACCACTGAGCTGAATCCCCAGCCCTATTTATTTTTTTAAGACAGGGTCTCCTTAATTTCCCTAGGCTGGCCTTGAATTTACAATCCTCTTGCCTCAGCCTTCTGAATAGCTACCATCTACAAAACTCTACTTTTTTAAATGTATCAATTATTTTTCTAAAGGAAAATTAGACAATTGAATGCTTTTTTAATGCTGGAAGGGCATAAGAATAGAAATTACATAATTGGCTTATGAGTTACAAAAAATTTTATATCTGTTATCAGTAGCTTATTGATTATAATTTTAATGTTTTTTTTGTATCAGGATTGAACGTAGGGGCACTTTACCACTGTGCACAGGCCCCAAGCCATGACTCCTATTGGTCCACCCAAAAAAGATTCCCAAAGACTTGTAATTCCTCGATGATCCCAGGCTTGCAATTGATCATTCATCACCTTAGTGCCCTAATCAATAAACTCATGGACTGAATCAATGACTTTAGATACTTAGATCTCTAATTCTTATTAAATCTCAAAAATTTCTACAGAGGTCCCAATCACTTAACCATATATGTCTCCAATTGTTCCCTTCTAGGATTCTTCCCACTTGTCACTTACTACCCCCAAATGAACGGCAGATATAGGCCCTGGATTATCCAATTCTGTTGGATCCTAACTCATTGATCCCCCCCTACAGAAATCCCCCAATCTTTGACTCCCAGAAGAACCCAAACAACCAACCACAAATTTGGATTGGTGTTGAACTTTAATGATAAAAACTTAAAACACTTTCAGGCAGAAACAACATGTTATATGCAACAAAAGGGGATTACAGAGCTACTCGACTTTGTATTGGCAACACTAGAAGTCATTTTAGAAGAAAACATCTACAGATTATTGAGAACTGAGATCCAAGAATTTGAAACTCACTCTGGTTAGATATCATTCTTCTGTCAGAGCATAAGAAACACAATTTTAGACATAAAGCATTTACTATATAATATGCTTATTTTTCCTAACTCAGAATGCTCAAGAGAATAGTCTAACTAATTGTAAACAGAATAGTAACAGAATCTTCAAAATAGAAGGAAAGTAGTTTTGGAAAATGACTTGCAACTGACATATACTTATATCTGAATAAAGATGATGTCATAGAGTATTTATTTGTTTTTGCAGTGCTGAGGATTGAAGCCAGGGCTTGTGCATACTCAGCAAGTACTTTACTACTGAACTCTTGGGCTTAAGCAAGCCTCCTGCCTCAGTCTCCCAGGTAGCTGGAATACAGGTAAGTACCACCAGGCCTGGCTTGAGGGCTTTTGATATTGGTCTGGGGTATGGCCAAGGCAACTTTTTAAAATACTGATATGATACTGGCACAGGATCTGACTTCCTGAACAAGACTCCTAAAGCACAAGAAATAAAATAAAAAATAAATAAATGGGATAGCATCAAACTAAAGATTCTTCATAGCAAAAGAAACAATTAAGAGCATGAAGAAAGCCTATAGAATGGGAGAAAATCTTTGCCACCTGAACCTTAGATAGGGCATTAATTTCCAGAATATATAAAGAACTCAAAACACCACTGATAAAGTGGCACTTTACCACTGAAGCACATCCCCACCCCTTTTCATTTTTAGTTTAAAACAGGGTCAGTTTTCATCTTGTTTATCTTTAATTGTTTTATTAACATGATCTAACATTCTGAAAAAGGTATATTCTTGCAGTATAAATTAAGATGATAAGATTTTATTACATTTTCATGAATTTTTGCTGATGATTGCATAAAGGTTTATGTGTATTACATCTAATTCATCTAACGTATACTTTGTTACTATGCAATATGTATTTTTATCTGTTGGGTGCTTTTAGCCTTGGATTTCAGCTTGAACATTATATTACCAGACCTGCTTTTATTTTTCATGCATTTGCCTGATTACTTTTGCCTCTTTATTTTCAATATATTTCTAGTAAATGACACATAACTTTAATTTTTTTTACTTATTTAAAGCTTTATTCTTGCCTGCTCGCTGTGCGGCCGCTGGGTGCGGATTGGCCTGGATAGTGTACCTCAGTGCCTCATTGTCCCCCAGAATCTCCAGACAAGACTCAAGCCACAGGCAGCATGAAGATCTGGACCTTGGAGCACGTCTTCGGCCACCTATGGGAAAATGTTACAACAGCTGCAATGCATAAATACCCAAACCCTATGAACCCGAGTGTGGTTGGAGTTGATGTGCTTGACAGGCATGTAGATCCCTCTGGAAGGCTGCACAGCCACAGACTTCTTAGCACAGAGTGGGGACTGCCTTCCATCGTGAAGTCTCTTATTGGTTCAGCAAGAACCAAAACATATGTGCAAGAACATTCTGTAGTTGATCCTGTAGATCTGCTGGCAGCTGGAAGTTTGCTGGGGCCCCTTTGGCTGTGGCTCTCAACAACAATGGAGCTTAAATCGACTAATATTTCCTTTACAAATATGGTTTCAGGGGATGAGAGACTTATCTACAAACCACACCCTCAAGACCCAGAAAAGACTATTTTGACTCAGGAAGCCATCATCTCTGTGCAGGGAGTCAGCCTTAGCAGTTACCTGGAAGGACTGATGGCGACCATGATATCTTCTAATGCTAGTAAAGGCCGAGAAGCAATGGAATGGGTAATACATAAATTAAATGCTGAGATTGAAGAGTTGACAGCTTCAGCAAGAGGAACATAAGGACCAATGGTGGCAGCAGCATTTGTAGAAAAATGATAAAGTCAGTATAGAATATCAAATCCCCAGGTCTCTCCAAGCAGACAGTGTATTTATTTGTTACTTAAAAAGTAAAACTGTATTTTAGGTAGAATTTTTTTTCTAATAACCTGGAGTAAGGCTATGTGACTTTTGATCAAAACAAAAAGATACAGGGCTTCTAAAATCCAAGGGATCATCTGAGGTTATTATGGCTTGAAATGACTAATTTCTAGGGTTTTAGTATTTATGTGAAATTTAACAAAGTTTTTTTAAAGTACTCGGGAGAAATGGGTATTGACGTTGAGTCTTCTTAAAATAGAATTTTAACACTTTTCAGGCATTGGAACTGTACCTGACTTTGGACCAACCCCAGAGCCGAGCAAGCAGAGCCTCTCCTCATACATACACACTCACCTTGCTAATACAGACTAGCACAGCCTGCAAGGGGGGACTGACTCTAAAATGAGAATTTGTATAGTTTTAAAAGACATTAAATTGTATAAAATAACTTGCTCTGCTAAAAACCACAGTGTTTTGATTTGGTATTTAAATGATATTTTTAGAGTAAAAATCATCACTAAGTCTATATGACTTCAACATAAATAATATTTTATTGTATTATAGAGTACTGTGCTGATTTGCCAAAGTTTTGTAACTTAGTAAAGGTATTACCTTCCTTGGACTTGTACTTTATGATTTAGCATGCTGTACCGTGGGCTGGTTATGTTAACTAAAAAAATAAAGTCATTACCTGAGTTTCGCAGCACTCTTAAATAGAACACTTATACAGAACAGCTGTTCACATCTTTTATCATTTCACATTTTCATAACATAAATTGCCATGTGTCAAAATCATGATTTTGTAATTGCTAAGGCTTGATGTGTCAGGTTATTTGAATATAATTACTTTTTGAGGTAATTGTGACCACAAAACATCTTTTTTACATGAAGAGCTATACATCATTTGAAATTACTCAAATGATGTCTTGATGTGAAGCATAAATCCCAGGAACTTAATGTTTTTAATAATATGGTGCCACTGTGGGGGCGTTTGGGGAGAAAAAAGAATAATGGAAGGTGGGGACAGAGTGGCCCAAACTAACCACTGAGCCAATTGCACTGCAGGTTTTATTAATGGAATGTCCTTATTTTTGATGCCAGAGGGTGGCTGAAAAGTGAAAAACAATCCAATAAATGTATTTTGTTTAATATTTTGTAGCAGGAAGTTTTAATCACTAAATGATATCTTTGATACTTGCAATTGTTGCATACAAAATATTTTTGTTAAAAGGTGATGAGCTCTTGCCTTTATTTTACAGTGCTTAATGAGATCATCTTCTAAAAAAGACAGTTAATATGTGTACATAAAACGACAGAAAGATACCAAACTTTTTAAAATTATGTTTTTCTATTGAAAATACTATTTAGCTAAAGAATTCTTAGGATATTTGTAAAAGCAAGTTAAATCTGATAAGGTTTCTGATTATGTTGTTTGGTAACCGGAGATGGTTTTTACAACTGAAATAATATTTCAGCTAAAGAAAACATTGCTAAATATTAATGTTTCACAAAAAGTGACTTGTATAATCTGTTATACTTTTTCTGAAAAAAGTTGTAATATCCTAATTAAAAACAATTTTTTAAATCTTTTTTTTTTTTAAAAAAAAAAGCTTTATTCTTTCATTAGCAACCTTGGAAAGAGAAATTCATATCAGGACTCAGAGCAAGAAAGAGACCCCAAAACATCTAGGTTTTCCTTAATTCCTTTGGCTGTAGAAGTTGTAGAAGAATTTAAACCAAGCCAGACCCATTCCATCTCTGGTCACAACCTCATCTCTATATCCTGGTCCTGGTCACTTTGGCTGGAAATTGGCTTCACTTCACCCAAAGACCTAGTTCAAGGGCATTCTTAGCTTCCTCGAGTTTGAGCATTCTCTCCTGCTACTGGTGGTGCCACTCAGCCATGGACTGAAGCATCGACTTGGTATGGAGCTAAAACAAGTAGGAGCCATAAACCATGACCTTGGTGAGATCTGAAGATTCCAGAGCCTTCAGTTGCAAGCATGGCCTTGCTTATGCTCAATGTAAGGGATGTGAGATCTGTGTGGGCTGAACAGGGCTTCCAGTAGTCACATCTGGACTCTAACACCTCTGGGTCTTTCAGGTCTTTGGGAACTTTCACCCATGGTGGGATATCTCTACCATCTAGGAGCTTATCCATCTTGAGTCCCTGGAAACCAGCTACTCTCCAGTGGAGGAGAGTCCTACTGTCATAGGAAAGCAGGGAGCTGAAACTCCAAACCTCAGTTCTTGTGTTCCAATGAAAGAAAATTTAAAGTCAGACACAAAAAGCCATGCAAAATAATTTTATTATAAGTGAAAGTGAGGTAAAAGTAAAGTAAAAGCAAACTGAGTCTTAAGCAGAGAGCACTCTCAAAAGAGAGAATGGGCCAAATCTGAGCAGAGAATGACAAAGGAGATAATGCTATCTCCAAATTTGTTACTGTTTAATGTTTGCCAGGAGAACTGGGGACCATCTTCTGTACTCTTTGCCAATCAGGTGTTCAACTCCTCCTTCACATTGGGTGGTGGAGTTTTTGACCTTAGTTGGTTGTCTCCGGAATGATCATAGTGGCCATCCTATTTAGTGGGGCTTCATTTACAAATCAATCTCATGTTAATGTGGGCATTGGGGTCAATAGCTTGTCAGAAGTTACCTTAGTGTGCTGCGCTGCTAAAGGAATCTTCCTTCCCAGACAAATGGAGACACCTATAGTCTGTGGGGAGCCATTCTCACACGTGACTGGGCAACTCCCGGTTTGGGTCTGAGGCTCTCTGGCTAAACTGTGTCGGAGCTTTCCCGGCCCTCTCCTGGTGCAAGAGCCTGTCCGTGTGGGGGTGTGACTGACCACTGACCCTGACCTTGGAGTGCGGCCCCCCTCAACCTTCATTGGATGGAGTTCTCCCCTGAATTTCTTGTTCCCCAATAAAAGGCTACTCCCTGGTGTGCTCCCTCTCTCTCTCTCCTGCGGCTGAGTAATCCTTGCTGCCCTACCGGGTGGTTCGAGGTGGGAACCAGAGGGGGAGCTGTCTCGGACCTGGTCATAGAAAAAGGTAACTGAGTCTGTGTGTTTTATTTCGATCTCACTAGCTAACTTTTATGCCAAGAACCTCTTTAATGAAACCAGTGCGCTGGTCGCATGGTGGAATTTGGCGCCCAACGTGGGGCATTCTAGATTAGCTAGATTGAGTGGGAGCGTGCTATAAAGATAAAGGAAGTGGTGACAATTTAGAGTCACAAAAGTACCTGGAGATATTGAAGGAAAGAGACGTTAAATTAATTAAAATGGGAAATTCAACTTCTATGGATAAGGAAATGTATCTATTTTAGACAGTATAATTAATCAGAAAGGAAAACAGATAAAGAAAACTCAGTTATTACAATTCTTAAAGATTGTAGGCGAATATTGTCCTTGGTTTTGTGAACAAGAGTCTCCAAATTTACTTACTTGGGAGAAACTAGGAAGGAAGTTACAAAAAGTTTGTCTTTCTAATGAATTACCTGCAGGCATAGAGAATATTCAGAAAACTTGGACGGCTCTGGAAGTTTGTCTTTTTGAATATATGGGCCAGAGTTCGTGGCCCCCTGAAGATCTATTAAAAGGCATTCAGAGAGCTATTAGGTCTATTCAAATGGAAAATCCGCCTGAGGCTAAGTTAATTCCCTTTCCCTTGAGCCGTTTAAAAACAAAGTCTCTAGGGGCTAAACTGAAGGTTAATAATGTGACTTTAAACTTGCAGGATCAGGCTAGCCCGCAGGGAGATTATAGAGAGGAACATCATAGAGGAAAAACCTCCGCAGTCCTAGAAAGTCCTCCGGAAGAGGTAGAGGATCTTCCTGGGGAGGAAAATCCAGAAGAGATTCTTAGAGGGGCACAGAGTTCTTCTCCACCACGTGGCTTAGAAGCCCAATTTCAAAATGGCGACAGTGCAGAGTCTACCCACGACTCGCAGTCTGAGGAAGAAGAATCAGACATTGAAATCCAGGACTTACAGAGAAATTTTAACAGGCTGCGTTTAACACCGCCTGCCCAGGCTATTCAAATTCGGCCATTACCTGCTAAAAGGACAAAATTTAACAGGTACTCTGAATTAACAATGACTTTTCTTACCCCGTTCCAGCGAGGTATTAAGAAAGCACAGGAAGCTGGGGAAAATACTGGCGGTTTTCAACTTTTTCCAGTTTTTGAGCAAGTTAATGAGCAAGATCAGAGAGTTAGAGTTCATGCTGTAATCCCATTTAAAACCATTAAGGAACTAAAAAGTGCGTGTGAGACGTATGGTCCGAATTTGCCTTTTGTACAGAGCCTGATAGAAAATATTTGCTCGCAGCCCCTTCCTCCTAGTGATTGGATTTCTTTAGCTAGATCTTGCTTGAATGGAGGAAATTTCTTACTTTGGCATACTTATTGGACTGATTTTTGTACTGAACAGGCAGAAAGAAATAGAAGACAAAATTTAGAGACGCCAATAGAAATGTTTTTAGGAACAGGTGGATTTGCTGATTTAGAAAGACAGTTAAATTATGAATTTGTAGTATACAATCAAATAACTGATTGTGCGAAACGTGCCTGGAAGCAGATTATCTCTAAAGACCAATCCAATTTAGTTCTTACCAAAATCAGGCAGGGTGCAAGTGAACCGTACTCAGATTTCGTAGCCCGATTGTACCAGGCCGCAAACAGGTCTATCGGGGACCCAGGGGAGTGTGAGTTTGTCAGGACGTTCTTAGGCTGCACCGTAAAAAAGGGATGGTTTCTAAGTTTATCCGCTTATGTTCTGAGATAGACTCTACTCATTTACAGACTGTAGCCCTAGCTGCGGCACTAAAAGAAACATTAAGGCCGCAAGATTTAGTAAGAAAGCCCCGCGGGAGATGCTATGTTTGCGGGAAAAGTAACCATTTTGCACGCGAATGTCGCCCGCGCAATTTTAAGTTCAGGGCTCCATCTACTGTTGATAATAGATATTGCAGGACTCAACCCCATGTGGCGGATCAAGATGGCGCGGATCAGCCTGCCTTCTTGCTGTCATTTCCTCCTAGCGGGAGGACAAAAAACTTCCAGTCGGCCCCTCCCCGGGCCGAGCAACAATATGGGGAATTCGAGGAGAGGTCGCACAGTGTGACGTCACTGGCACCGACCAGGACAGCCCGCGATTTTTACCGGAATGTAGATCGCAGACAGTTTTCTTAGGACCTTCAACGACAGTTGAATTGAATCCTGAATCAGGGCCAAAACAAATCTCTACTGGGATTTTCAGGCTGCTTCCTGATAATACTATAGGTTTAATTTGGGGACGTAATAATTTAAAGGGAGACATTGAGGTGATACCTGGTGTGATAGATTCAAATTTTAAAGGACAATTAAATGTTACTGTAAGGTCCAATTATGTCCTAAGGCTCACTCCAAAGGATACATTTGCCCAATTGATTTTATTGCCCTGTGATGCGGGGAGACACCCACCAGTAAATTCAGTTTCTAAACTGCTGGACAGAGTGTACTGGTCGCAGTTAGTGCGATAAGAACGCCCTTTATTGGAACTTAAAATTAATAATAAAAAATTCCTAGGAATCGTAGACACAGGAGCTGATAGCTCTGTCTTTTCTAGTAAATTCTGGCCTAGGAATTGGCCCTTACATGTAGCACCAGCTAACCTAGAGGGAATAGGACAGGTTTCACAGCCCGCTCAAAGTGCCAACTATCTCCGTTGGGAAGATTCCGATGGGAACAGTGGAGTATTTAAGCCTTATGTGTTAGAGTCTTTACCAGCTAACCTATGGGGAAGGGATATTTTAGCCAAAATGGGATTGTTATTAGTTACTCCAAATTCTATAAGGTCAGTTGAGGAAGTTAATCAGAGGTATTTTCCTGGAGATGATAAGAAGACCCTTCAGGAAGAGTATCTGTTTACAAACCAGTCTCCACGACAAAGATTAGTAAATGCTCCAAGCCAAAATTTTTACTAGGGGCCCTGAGTACTTCCCCGAACCCTAAGACAGCTGAAAAAAATCACCTGGCTCACAGAGGAGCCTATATGGATTTCTCAGTGGCCCATCTCAGGGGAAAAGCTTAAAATAATTCATAGGTTAATTGAGGAACAACTTCAGGCTGGTCATATAGAACCAACATTTAGTCCTTGGAACACACCTATTTTTGTTATTAAGAAAAAGTCAATTAAAAAAAAAGCAAAAGTCAGGAAATTGGAGATTGCTACAGGATTTAAGGGTGATAAATCATGCAATTAGGCCTATGGGATCATTACAGCCAGGACTTCCCTCCCCCACAGCCATCACTTTAGACTATAGCTTGATGGTAATAGATTTAAAAGACTGTTTTTTCTCTATAAGGTTACATCCTGGAGATTGTGAAAGATTTGCTTTCACTGTCCCAGCAATTAATTTTAAAGAACCTGTTAAAAGATATTGCTGGAAAGTACTCCCCCAGGGAATGCGTAATAGTCCTACCCTGTGCCAAAAATATGTCGACCAGGCGATAGATCCCATAAGAAATAGCTTTCCTGATGTGTATATTATTCATTTTATGGATGATATATAATTGGCTCATGCTAATCCAGAGGTACTTTCAGAAATTTTTACTCAGTTAGAGACTTTGCTTACAGCAATGGGTTTATGCATCACTCCTCAAAAAATTCAAAAGGTGCCTCCTTTTCAATATCTAGGTCAGGTAATTCAAGGACGTACAATCCGTCCTCAAAATCTTCAGATAAGAGTTAAGGAGTTACATACCCTTAATGATTTTCAAAAGCTATTAGGAGATATTAATTGGCTGAGGCCATCCTTAAAACTAACTTCTTCTGAGTTAAGTCCTTTATTTCAGATATTACAAGGAAATCCTTCTCCAACCTCTCCACGTCAGCTAACCTTAGAAGCTAAAACAGCTTTAAGGAGAGTTGAACATGCAATTAAAAATGCACAGCTTACTAGAGTTGATCCTAAAGAAATAGTGTATTTATTAATATTTCCAACTGAGCATACCCCAACAGGAGCCATATGGCAAAGATTAGGAGTTATTGAGTGGATTTATTTATCCTACTCCCCTCAAAAAACATTAATTCCTTTTCATGATTCCATAGCTCAATTAGTAATTAAGGGCAGAACTAGGATTTTACAATTGATTGAATCTGAGCCTGATATCATAATTATTCCATTTTCTGTTCAACAGACTAATTGGCTTTTTCAAACTTCTAGCTCATGGCAAATAGCTTTTGCTGATTTTCCTGGCCAGATAGATAGCCATTACCCTCGTGATAAAATTATACAATTTGCATCATTAACGTCACTTATTTTTCCAAAGATTATATGTGCACATCCTATAGATGAAGCTTTATCGGTGTTCACTGATGGTTCAAGCTCAGGTAAAGCAGGTTTTTATAGTCGTGTTCACACAGAGGTAATACAAACTTCTTATACTTCTGCCCAAAGAGCAGAGCTTCAAGCTCTGATTTGTGCCTTAAATTACTCTTCAAATGAGCCTATTAATATTTATTCTGACAGCTCATATGCAGTCGGAGTTACTAAAAATATTGAAACTTCAGTTATTGGGTATACTTCATCACAAGAGTTATTTGAATTATTTCATAATTTACAAAAGGCAGTGCTAATGCGAAAATACCCATGTTTCATAGGACACATACGAGCTCATACTAATCTTCCAGGACCCTTAGTTTCAGGTAATGACAAAATTGATAAATTAGTAATTTTTGTCAACAGATGTCTTCATATGACTGTGCACTAGCTTCCCATTCCTTACATCATCAAAATGCTTCTAGCTTACGTAAAAAATTTAATATTACCAGAGAACAAGCTCGTCAAATTGTAAGCCAATGCCCTAAATGTGTTATTCACACTCCATCTCTGCCATCAGGGGTAAATCCCCGTGGATTAAAACCAAATCAAATATGGCAAATGGATGTAACTCATATTCCTCAATTTGGTAAGCAATGTTGTGTGCATGTCATAGTGGACACTTATTCCAGATTTATTTTTGCCACAGCACGTACTAAGGAAAATACTCAACATGTAATTTCTCATTGCCTAGCAGCTTTTTCTGTGTTAGGGTGCCCTATGCAGATTAAAACAGATAATGCTCCAGCTTACTTAAGCTCTTCTTTTCACCAATTTTGCCAAGAGTTTCAAATTAATCATAAAACAGGAATTCCTTATAACCCCCAAGGTCAAGCCATTGTGGAACGAGCTCATTTATCTATTAAGCTTCAATTACAAAAATTAAAGGGGGGGAATAGGGTTATGACTCCCCAAAATAGCCTCAATCATGCTTTGTTCGTTTTAAATTTTTTAAACTGTGACGCAGAAGATCACACTGCTGCTGAGAGGCAAATGTCTCCCTCAGTAACAGGCCCTTTAGGCAGAGTTTTGTGGAAAGATTTACAGACCGGTCAATGGAAAGGCCCAGACCCAGTGATTATGTGGGGCAGAGGTCATGCTTGTATCTTTCCAGAAGGCGCTTTTCGTCCTATTTGGGTGCCTGAACATGCTATCAGACATGGAAGAGATAGAACCCAGATTCAAGCGTCTGAGGATCGACCCGGAGGAGCCCCTATCCAAAAGGAAGAGATATCAGAAAAAGATGAAGAAAGACCAGATTGACCCAGCCGAAAAGCTGATTTCATGGGAAGACGTGAAGAAGCTAACAACACAGGCTTCCCAAATACTTCGACTCCTAGGAAAGAACAGGACCCCAGTGATGATGGTAGCAACAGTAATTGCCCTGCTGGGCTGTCAGGTAAAGGGGAATCAAATAGACACTTACTAGACATATTTCCCAGATCCACCCCTGGTACACCCAGCTGTGTGGACTGGAGAATCTATTCCAGTATTTACTAATGACTCATTCATGATGGGAGGATTTACAGATACTTATATTACTCCCAATCATGTGACTAGATTTAATTATTCTGGCTACAGTGCCCAATTACCTTTGTGTTGGTCCCACGATAAACATGCTGGCTGTCTGAAAGTATCATTCGAAGAAAAGACAGCGATTGGTAGACCTAGACTGACAAATAATTCTATTTATGGAGACTTAAAACCTTATACTAGATCAGTAATTAAGATGGGATTTTCCCATAACAAGCCAGTCATTTCTGCAAAACCTCCATGGATAACCCACTGTCCAAATAGTTCTACAATTGAGATTGGCACCTTTCCTAGATGGATGGATTGTGTAAATACCTTTCCTGTACAACACAAGGTGTCTAAAGATAGTGGGTATATTTTAGACTGGTCTCCAAAAATTGATGAGACAATTACAAAGAAATTCTGCTATGACACCTGCAGGATTTGTTAGTAATATTTTGACTTATAGTGAAGGTGGTATTCAAAAGTATGTTTGGCGTTTAATTGCTGCCTCAGAATTCTTACATTTTACAGACAAGCCTTTACCAAAATTTGTTGGCAAGAACTGTAAAGAGGGATCTTGCTATGGCTTATGAGCCTGTGTCCAATCTCCTTATGTTTTAATTATTGGAAATGTAAAAATTAAATGGATAGATGACAGATATATTGTTACTTGTAATAAATGTAACCTAACCAATTGTATTACTAGGTATAATGGAGGAAAAGGAGTGCTGATACTTCATCCGCCCTCTTTCGTTTTATTACCTGCTAATATTTCAGAGCCATGGTATGCTGATACTGGTTTACAAGTCTTGCAGCAAATTCATGCCCAGCTAGCAAGACCTAAACGTGCTATTGGAGTTATAATTGTTGGTGTTTTGGCGCTAGTCTCTCTTATTGCCTCCACTGTCTCTGCGTCTCTGACATTGTCTCAAAATATTCAGCATGCAAAATTTCTTAATAATTTAGCTCAAAATACTTCCAAGGCTCTGCGTAATCAAGTAAATATTGATGAAAGGATTGAGACTAAATTAAACGCCTTAGAGGTGACTATTATAGACATAGGTAATGAACTTTCAGCTTTAAAAATTAAAGAAAGGCTTAAATGCCATGCAAATTATAAGTATGTTTGTGTTACAGCTGCCAAGTACAATGCTTCTCTCTGGGATTGGGAGAAGGTTAAAAACCATTTGTTAGGTATTTGGCAAATTAGTAATAATAGCTTGGATATTCTGGAACTTCATCACCATATCCAAGACATTCAAAATAATAGAGCTGATTTTTCGGATCCTTCTTCTTTGGCTAACCAAATATTGAAGGAGTTGAATGGATTCAACCCTGGAAATATTCTTAAACACTCGGCCTGGTACATTATTGGATTATTCTCTTTGCTGTTAATTCTCTTTTGTGTTGTAATTATAGGATGGCGAGTCTTCGGAACAAGAATACAGAAACTCCAAAGAGTGAACCGCCACCTCATTTTTAAGAAAAGAAAGGGGGAATATGTGGGGAGCCATTCTCACATGTGACTGGGCAACTCCCGGTTTGGGTCTGAGGCTCTCTGGCTAAACTGTGTCGGAGCTTTCCCGGCCCTCTCCTGGTGCGAGAGCCTGTCTGTGTGGGGGTGTGACTGACCACTGACCCCGGGGGCCAATCACTGACCCTGACCTTGGAGTGCAGCCCCCCTCAACCTTCATTGGATGGAATTCTCCCCTGAATTTCTTGTTCCCCAATAAAAGGCTACTCCCTGGCGTGCTCCCTCTCTCTCTCTCCTGCGGCTGAGTAATCCTTGCTGCCCTACCGGGTGGTTCGAGGTGGGAACCAGAGGGGGAGCTGTCTCAGACCTGGTCATAGAAAAAGGTAACTGAGTCTGTGTGTTTATTTCGATCTCACTAGTTAACTTTTATGCCAAGAACCTCTTTAATGAAACCAGTGCGCTGGTCGCATGGTGGAATAGTCATAATTCCTAGCTTCACATCAACATCAATGGACCCTGTCAAGAGTTAGTCCCATTAATCCTTTTCTTTTGACATATTCTCCCATTAGCTCCTTTACTGCTGTTTATTTTCTACAAATTAACTACCACACTTTGCTTTCTCTTTCACTTTGAAAGTTTAAAGAAGACCCTAAACTAATTTAAAGAACACTTGACCTTGCCATGCATTTCACTGCTTGTTGCTACCTACCTAACACTAACAGTATAACTTTTGTTTTTAACCCAATTTCACAGTCTGTGTATTATTGATGAACCAAATTCATTCACTTTATCAATGATATGCCCAGTTTTGTGCCTACCACTGTATTGTATTTCCTTGTTTCTGTTTTGTTGTTTCCCAGTTCAATCTTTTTTTAAAATTATTTTTAGGTATAGATGGACCCAATATCTTCATTTTACTTATTTATTTATTTTCTATGGTGTTGAGGATCGAACCTAGTGCCTCATGCATTTGAGGCAAGCACTCAACTCCTGAGCTACAACTTCAGCCCTCAATCTCTTTATACTTAATGGCTCTGTCAAGTTTCTGTTCATTCCCCTTTTCCTTCTGTTTTAGTCAGCTTTTGTGTCACTGTAATCAAAATACCCAACAAGAACAACTTAGAGGAAAAAAAATTATTTGGGGCTTCATAGTTTCAGAGGTCTCAGCCCATAGTGCCGCAGTCTGGCTGGGCACAAATGCCGCAGTCTGGCTGGGCACACAATCACGAGCCACCACACAGCTTGTAGATTCAAACAGCAACTCTTTATTCCCGAACTCACACCAGCCGTCTAAAAACACGTTCTGGGGAAATCCACGTTCTCTGCCCAAATCCACCTCCACTGGGCTTCTATCTCCCAAAAAATACTGTCTGAATCCCGTGAGAACTCAAGGGGAACTCAGGCAGCAGGATACGCCCTATTCCCAGCAGGAATAATCTTAAACCTGGAACCTAAACCGGGAACACCCTAAACCCAATTATCCTAAACCGGGAACACCCTAATTCGCCCTGGTCCTTGAGCAAGGTCACCTACATGCAATGTCACTGCAAAATGTCCTATTTCCACGAGTCCTTCCACTAAGCAACATGGGGTACGCTGGCAAGGAAATTGTCATACCTACTTGGCTAATGGCTCCCAGCATCTCCCCCCTTCTGATTAATTAAACAACAAGCAATGTGGCTTAAGGACCGTGCCTGGTAGGTTGTCCAATTCAACATATGGTTCTTACCCGTCATCGGAAAACTGACCTTTAGGCGTCAGCCTCTTGTCTTAGGTTGATACCACTGCAATTGGATCATACCCGTCACTGACTACCGGTCCAGCATACAGCCATACTTGTGGATAGGTCTATGCACCAGTGGGGGGGTGAGGTTCTTTGCCTCACCTCTGTTGGCCCCCAAATTTGGCCTTGGTGCCAGTGGGGGAGTGAGGTTAATGTGGCTTAAGGACCGTGCCTGGTAGGTTGTCCAATTCAACATATGGTTCTTACCCGTCATCGGAAAACTGACCTTTAGGCGTCAGCCTCCTGTTTTAGGTTGATACCACTGCAATTGGATCATACCCGTCACTGACTACCGGTCCAGCATATAGCCATTGGCCCCCAAATTTCAGACCATCACTAGCAGAAGGGAGGAGGATACAGAAATGCCACGACACCAAGCCAATTGACGGCTCCTTGGGAAAAATTGCATCACTGGTGACACCATCAGCAAAGATATGCCAGCACTACCACAACTAACATGGGGTGTGCTGGCAAGGAAATAAAAATTGCATCACTGGTTAATCACTGTCGCAGACGTAAGAATGGCCAAGCTGGAGCTCTGGATATCAGCTGTTATGGATTTGAGTCAAATCATCTTCTTTTCGATCTGTAGAAATTGTTTTAGTTAATCTCTCTGGAATCCAAATTGGCTGCTGTTCTCCCTGTGGAAACACACAAACAAAACCCCAACTCCAGACAATCACTGGGTCAGGACCTTTCCATTGTCCTGTTAGAATATCTTTCCAAAGTACCTTAGGCTTATGTACATTTTTTGGATACATATGTCTTTCCGCAGCACTAAGTCCTGATGAATCCAAATTTAAAAAGTTTAGAGTAAAAAGGGTTATTTTAAGTTTATCTATGGGGGATATATACCCCTTTCCAATTCCCTCTTTTTGCTTTAATAAGTATGTCTGTATCTAATAGTTGTCTTAGTTTTTGCATTTTCTATCTGTGTAATACCTTACTTGACATTTTCAACCATTTTCTATCTTATTTCTATCTTCTAGTTTTTTTTTCCTAAGGTTTGTATTTTTACCCTTAGTTGCTTATTTTCCTCCTAGTTTTTTTTCCTATTTTGTGTGTTTAAAATTCTTGTCTTCCTACATCTTTTCTATCTTTCTACATCTTCTTTATCTTTTTTCTTTTTAACTTTCTATACTTCTGTCTTTAAAGTTTTTCACTTTAAATTTTTAATCTTCTTTATCTAAATATCTTTTATCCTATTATCTTCCCATTTTTTTTAAGTAATGCCTTTAAGATTAACTAGGCTTCGAATGATGCAATAAAGCAATCTTTTTTCCGCCATGAAGGTATCTCGACCACCTTCAATTTAACCTTTTAAAGCCTTTTAATTATCATCTATACTGTACTTTTAAATGTACTTTTTCACCACCTACAACTTCACTCTTTTAAACGAGGCTTAGATTCTGTTTAAATCGCTTTAATGTTAGTTTACATGGCTGCCCTTCAACCAAAGGCCTTTTTTTTTTAACTCCATTGAGAAGCTTTGTCTCAATCTGCCATGTACAAATATCTTTTTCTTCTTTCTTCCTTTCTCAAGCTTTTAAAGTAAGTCTAGTTTCCTCAAAATCTTTTTAAATGGCATTTTACAACTTTTTACTTTACCACACAGAGATTATCTCATCTAGAAACATTTCTTTTTCTTTTAACCTTCCATATTAAAATATATTCCCACATCTTGAATCTTTTTATATCTCTTTTTTAACTGTTAACCCTTTTTATAAATTTACATTCTGAAACAACTCTTATAAAATTTCTGATTTAGACAAATTACTCCACTTTAATAAGATGAAAGACTTTCATGTTTTTTATGATACTATAATGCAATATTAAATCTTTTTCCATTTACCAATTTATGAAAACACACATAATGTTTAAATATATTACCTTATGGAACTTAATAAGTAAAGAGTACTTGATTTCATATTTAGTGGTTGATATTTTAACACTTTAGCTTTGTAAATTAATCAGATGTCTGTAAAAACCAAGATCTTAGACAAGTGTAGTAAACAGAACTAGCCATCTCTTTCTTGTTGAAGAAAAATCCTTCTACAGGATACCATGATGGTCTCATTAATATACTTAATAACTCATCTTTAAAAAGCCATTGGCTACATTTTTGTATTGTATCAACATATGCCCTAATTGTTCTTGGTCTCACTGGGGTGCCTCCTTCCTCTAACAATTTCTCTTGCTCGGAGGCGAATAACTTCAAACCTTGAGTCAACCATTTTCCCCGGTTTGCCTGAGAAAGTTCTAGGAACAGGCAACTTGAAATAAAAACAAAATAAATCAAAACAATAACACATTGTTTTTTGAAATGTTCACCCATTTTTTTTCTCTTCCTCAAGGGTGAGAAATTTCACTTACCTCTAAGCTTCAGAAGTTCCCCGCACGGGACGCCAAATGCCGCAGTCTGGCTGGGCACAAATGCCGCAGTCTGGCTGGGCACACAATCACGAGCCACCACACAGCTTGTAGATTCAAACAGCAACTCTGTATTCCCGAACTCACACCAGCCGTCTACAATCACGTTCTGGGGAAATCCACGTTCTCTGCCCAAATTCACTCCCACTGGGCTTCTGTCTCCCCAAAAAAAAAACTGTCTGAATCCCGTGAGAACTCAAGGGGAACTCAGGCAGCAGGATACGCCCTATTCCCAGGAGGAATAATCTTAAACCTTAAACCTGGAACCTAAACCGGGAACGCCCTAAACCCGATTATCCTAAACCGGGAACACCCTAATCCGCCCTGGTCCTTGAGCAAGGTCACCTACATACAATGTCACTGCAAAATGTCCTATTTCCACGAGTCCTTCCACTAAGCAACATGGGGTACGCTGGCAAGGAAATTGTCATACCTACTTGGCTAATGGCTCCCAGCACCATAGATGGATGACTCCATTGCTCTGGGCCCAGAAGGTCAGGGAAAATATCATGGGGGAAGGGCCCAGTGGGGAAAAGCTATCAGCTCATGGCAGGGTCAAGAAGCAGAGAGAGAAATAGGGGGCATCACAGGAACAACAACTCTTCCAGGGCATGCCCCCAGTGGCCCACCTTGTTCAGCCACACCCCACCGACATACAGTTACTACCCAGTCAGTATGTTTAAACTAGGTGGTCTGATTAGGTTATAGTTCTCATAATCTTATCATTTTACCTCAGAATATTTCTCTACTAACAGGAGTTTTGGGGGGATACCTCATATCCAATCTATAACATTTCACCTCTGGCCCATAAAAGCTCATGTCCACCTCACAATGTAAAATGCATTAATCCCTCTGCAGGACTCCCATAATCTTAATAGTTCCAGATTTGCCTGCATGTCCAAGTTGAAAGTCTCCTCTGAGACTCAAGGCAAACTGTTTGCTGTGAGCCCCTGTTAAAATCAAAAGCAAGTTACATATATCTACTATAAAGTAGCACAAGGTAAACATGTTCATTCCAAAAGGGAGGAATAGTGGCATAGGAAGAAGTGATTGGATCAAAAGAAGTCTGAAACTCACCTGGGCAAACAGGTCCTATAACTTCATATATAGCATCTAGGATATATGGCCATGCCGTGTGTTCTCCAAAAGGCTTGGGAGGTCTTTGGATCTTGCTGGTTGCAGTGCACATGGGCTGTCTTTTTAACTGTGTGAGAAATAGAAAGTCCAGTGGTCCGTTTTCAGAAAATAGAATTTAGCCTTCATTGGAATGTGAAATCCAATCATAGCCATTTTGAGCTCCCCAACCTGCATCCAATGATAGCCATTTTAACTATAGCCCTTCCTTTTGTCCTTCCCAATTTAAAAATTAGCCAATCAAATAATCATAATCCCGGGCTGGGGATGTGGCTCAAGCGGTAGCGCGCTCGCCTGGCATGCGTGCGGCCCAGGTTCGATCCTCAGCACCACATACAAACAAAGATGTTGTGTCTGCCAAAAACTAAAAAAAAAAAAATTATAATCCCAAGCTCCTCCTATTAGAGCAAGTGACAATGCTACATCAGGGATAAAAACAGGAAGACTGCCTGCCCAGGAGTGCTTGCTTGCCAGATTTTGTTCTGCAGCACACCCTTCTAACAGAGGTAAATTTATCTTGCCGAGCTACTTCCGAGCATATGTTTAATTTCTTGTGGCACCCCAGTATTTCTAACACCTAGTTCTGTCTGTATCCAGCAGCTTTTCTCAGCAGACAGTCCATATTAATGGCATTGCTTAGTTCCTTGGGTCTCCATTCCAGCTTTGGCTTCACCTTCACAGCTTTATGCCTCACCATCTCATGGATAACCCACAGGGACTCTGACCCTGCTTCATTTTGCCTGGCTTCCCAGGTCTGTCTTTCAAATCTTGGTGGAAGTCTCCATGGTCTCCTAAAGCCAGCCTCTTGCATTCCTGCAGCACCACATGGTTGATGTCAGTGTCTGACACCAGCTTTCACTGTACCTTGTCCCTCTGGTGGCAAGGCTGTAGTGGCCTCTGAGTGCCTGTGTAGCACAGCATGATGAAACAACTTCCTAGGACCCCAAGTGTGAGAAGAGTACCCACATGATCTCTTCTCAAAGGAATTTTCTCATCTAGACCCTTGAGCCAGCAATGGAATTGGTCTTGGAAATTTCTGAGATGCCCTCAAGGCATCTTTTCTATTGTTTACATGCAAAGTACTTAGCATCTATTTAGGACCTGTAATCTCTTTAACAAGTACACTTTCTTTGGCCCCAGCATTACATGGACTTTTCTGGCCGAACATCAAGTTTTTAAAATCCTTTAGCTTTGTTTTCTGCTCCAGATTTTTTTTAGAGTAAACCTAGCTGAAAGATGACATCAAAATCCATGCTACTGACTGAATGCTGCACTGCATTAAAATTTCCTCTACCAAATTGATGAATTCATCACTTTTAAATTCAGCCACACAGAGTCTCAGAACATGGGCAAAATGTACCCAAGTTCTTTGCCAGCCTCTAGTCCAATTCCCAATAGAATCCTCATTTCCCTCTGAAATTTAATGAGCAAAGTCTGCATTTCTATTCCTATTGCCATTTTGGTCTTCTGAATTCCCACCAGAATCATCCATTAAGCTCTGCTTGTAGCAGTGTAAAGATTTTCCAGCTTGCACATCTAAATTATTTGAAAGTCCTCTGGTAAACCAGTTCCCAATGCTTGTGAACCAAAAGATCAGGTTAGTCACAGCAACAACCCCACTCTCAGTACCAGTCTCTGTTTTAGTTAGTTTTTTTTATCACTGTGACCAAAATAATTGAAAAAAGAACAAGTTAGAGAAGGAAAAGCTGATTTGGAGCTCATGGTTGCAGTCCATAGGGAGGTCCATTTTTCTAGACCCATGGTGAGACAGCACCATGGGAGGAAGGGTCCAGTGGAGCAAAGCTACTTAGTTCATGGCAGGGTCAGGAAGGAGAGAGGGGGATGAGGGGCCACAGGAAGAACCCACCTTATCCACTCCACCCCACCTGCCTATAGTTACCATCTAGTCCATTCAAACTAGGATGCACTGATTAGGTTACAGCTTTCCTATCTAATCAGTTTACCTCTGAATATTCCTGCATTAATAGAAACTTATGGGGCATACCTCATATTCCAAACCATAACAACTTCCCTTAGTAGTTTGGAGGTTCAACTCTACTTAGCAATTCTGATGAGTATCTTTCCATTCTTTAGATGCATGATTCAAATTTTCTCTGTTGAGGGCTAGAGATATAGCTCAGAGGTAGAGTGTATGCTTAGCATTGCCTGAGGCCCTGGGTTTGATCCCTAGCACCAAAAATATTTTTTTCTTTATTGATAGATTTCACACACACGAGCATGCACATATGTACTCATGCTCACACACATGGAATCATAATTTCCATGGGACGATAATTCACCAAAATTTCTGTTATTTTCTGAGATTTTTAAAAAAAACTTAGAAGAGATTCTGGGACTGTGGTGGCAGCAGCATCTTTTTTTAAATCTCTCCTCATACCACAAGGCCCTGAATTCAAACTGCAGCACCACTTTTTTTTTTTTTTTTTTTTTTTTTTTTGCTTAAGCACAGGAGATTAAGCACACACATACTGTGTGCCCACAGGTGTATTATTGACTTCTATTCCTAATTTCTCAAGGGAATGAACCATTGAGAACATTTTTTTCTTCTTCATTCTACCCTGTTTTAGTCAGCTATTTTGTTGTTGTGACCAAAGGATTTGACCAGAACAACTGTAGAGGAGGAAAAGTTTATCTGAAGACTCATGGTTTCGGAGGTCTAAGTCCATAGAAGTCCATCTCCATTTCTTGGGGCTGGAGGTGAGGCTGAACATGGTGGAATAATGTGGCAGAGGGAAGCAGCTCACATCATGGTGATCAGAAAGCAGAAAGGGCGAGAGTGACTCCACTCTCCATATACAAATACAAACACCAAAGCCACACTCTAATTACCACCTCCTCCAGCCATGCCCCACCACTTCAGTTACCACTCAGTTAATCCCTATCAGAGGATTAAATCACTGATTGGATTAAGACTTTCATAATCCAATTGTTTCTTCTCTGAACCTTCTTGCATTATCTCACATGTGAGTTTTTGGGGGACACCCCACATCCAAACCATAACATACCCTTACCCAAAATTTATATTCTTTTCTGAGATAATTTTTCTTTAAAAATAGAAGGGACACTGAGACCATGATTGCAGCAGCAGTTTTGTAATTGATCCTCATGTTGCAACACCTTAGGTTTGATCCCCAGCACTGAAAAGAAAAAGGAAGAAACATAAAAAAAAAAAGCAAATGTCTTTATGCCAGCATACACAGAGTAACCAGGTAGCAAAATCAAACCTATGGACAGAGCTGGGATATAGCTTAGTCATAGAACACTTTGCCTAGCATGTGCAATAACCTGGGTTGCATTTCCATAAGAAGATAAACAACAACAAAAATTCCAAAAAAAAAAAAACATACAGATAACATTTACAAGGAAACTAGCGGACACAGAATCCTCAGTGTGGTAGGTTTGCTACAGGTATGGCTGCTAACAATATTTCCAAACCCGTACATGTTTGCCAACTCCTCCCATCAAGACTTGGAAGATATTTTTTCACTCTTTGCATCTGAACTGGCTTTATGCACTGTTTGACCAATAAAATGTGTTAGGGATGGTATCCTGGGACTTCTGAGCCATGGCCTTAAGAGAGATTGAACTGCTTTAATGAGAGGGGAGCTTAGACATCCCATCAAAAGGTTTAGGCTATGGGGAGGTGGGGAAGAATAGAGGTATTTTGGGCTAGACTGAGGGGAGTAAAGGGAGGGAAGGGGGAAGGGGGTATGGGGTAGGAATGATAGAAGAATGAACTGGACATTATTACCCTCTGTGCATATATGATTACATGACCTGTGTGACTCTACATCATGTACAACCCAACAAATGAGAAGTTATACTCCACTTATATATGATGTGTCAAAATGCATTCTACTCTCATATATAACTAACTAGAACAATAAAAATATATTTTACAAAAGTTTAAGCTGTCCTTCTGAAGAATGAGACAGCATTTTAGAAAGAGACCACAAAAAGAGAAGAAACATACACATGCACACACACCAGAAAGAAAGAAAGAAAGAAAGAAAGAAAACAAAAAGAAATAGATACATAAGAGACCATGCACATACCTCATGTCTCAGCTGACAACTGGCACTGAGGTCTCCTTCATGTGACCAATCATTTTGGATCCTGTAACTTCACTCCAACTGCCCTAGACATCATATGGAGAAGAAACAAGCCCTGCCCAGATCCCTAACTCAAAGAATCATGAACAATAAAATAGTTATTATTTTAAACTAAGTGTTCGTGTGGTTTATTTACACAGCAATAGATAGCTGGAATGTCCATGAATAATATCCAAATATGTATGGGTAAGGACAAGTCACCAATAGCCACATTAAATGCTTTAGAACCATTATCTGTATAGAAAAAAAGCAAAACAAAATAAGGGGCATTAGTCAAACCTGAGAACAGGAGACTACCAAAATAGTCAACAGACAGGATAGGCCAACTTGAATTCAGCCATCTGAAATAGAGAGTTTCACACAATCTAGAAACAAGAATAGAAGGAATCTCTAGTAAGATCAGAAGGGGCTGGAACAAACTAATTATCACGCACTCTTAAGAATGACTTCCAGGGAAGACCCAAAGACCGACTTCAGATTCAGTGACTCACTAGAAGGACTCACAGAACTCATCAAAACTGATTTATACTGGTGGTTACAGCTTATTATAACCCAAGAATACAGATTAAAATCAGTAATAGAAAAGAGCACATATAGGGAGTCTAGGGAGAGACAAGGAGAGCAAGCTTCCAGTTCTGCCCAGCAGAGTCATATAGCCAGTGCTTAATTCTCCCAGCAAGAAGTGAGTTAACATGCATGAAGCACTGCCAACCAGGAAAGCTCACCTGAACCTTAATATGCAGGATTTTTAAAAAAATTTAGTTGCAGATGGATGCAATACCTTTATTTTGTTTATTTATTTTTATGTGATGCTGAGGATCAAACCCAGCACCTCACACATGCTAGGCAAGCACTCTACCGCTAAGCCACAACCTCAGCCCAGGATTTTTATTTGGGGCCAGTCTCATAAGCATAGATGATCACTTTTGTGGCTGACTATAGTTGCTCAGTTTTCCAAAGTTCAGGCTAATATGCATGACCCAGGACTACTACCATAAATAACAATTTTGGAATAAACTGTCTGGCATGGCTCATGGACTCTAAAGTAAACAGAATTCTTAAGAGGCAGGATCTTTAAAGGGGTTAGAGGTTATCTCCAAGGAGCTGGGAAAGGGGTAAACCTTTGCTCAGAAAGAACAAGGTTAAGCTGGGCTCTGTGGTACATGCCTGTAATCCCAACAGCTTGGGAAGCTGAGGCAGGAGAATTGAAAATTTGAGGCCATTCTCAGCAATTTAGCAAGGACCTAAGCAACTTATCAAGACCCTGTCTCAAAAAATATTTTTAAAGGGGTGGGGATGTGACTCAATACATTGGGCACAATACCTTTATTTTGACTCAGTGATTAAGTAGCCCTAGGTTCAATCTCCAGTACAAAGAGAGAAGGGGGGCAGGAGGGAAAGAGGGAGAGAGAAAATAAAGTACAATGTAGAGAATCAGATGTAACTGCGTTACTATTACTGTCCTTGATGGAGTCTGCCTGCAAACTGGATATTCTGTCAAGGTATAGATAGGTAACAGCGGACATGCTTGAAAACAAGGTGTCTGCTGTCCCTGGGAGGACTTGCCTGCAAACGGGATGTTCTGCCAAGTGGGCTAGGAGGGCGCTGAGAAAAATTTTATTATCTGTTCTTAACAAAGAGCAGAGCTCAACATACTCCGGGCCGAGAATAGATTAGCCATGAGAAGCGGGTCACTTCTGATTAGAAAGTAAAACTTCTGTATGCTATGTTTAATTAGCTGAAAGACCTGATTTATTGCTGTTGGAAGGCTGACTTCTTTGTTCACAAGACTATAAAAAAATTGCTCGTACACAATAAAGGACTTTTTTTTCTGCTGCTGCTTTGCTTGCTCTGCTTCTTCTTTCTTTCCCCATGCTGACCTGCAATTACTGCAACAGTACAATGTTTAGAAAACCTGAACCTCCTAAATTAATCCTTTACTGTATGTTGATCTCCCAGGGCTTGCTCTCTGTCTCTTCTAGGACATGTTCCTGCACTAAGGAGAAACTGTTGAGAGTAAAACAAAACTTGAGCAAGATAAGATGCGGGGTGAGGGAGGGAAAAGGAGGGAGAGAGAAGTGCAAACAATTTTTAGCTTCTTTTTATTATGTTTTGTTTATTTGAACTTGGGATAGAACACAGGAGGCACTCAACCACTGAGCCACATCCCCAGCCCTATTTTGTATTTTATTTAGAGACAGGCTCTCACTGAGTTGCTTGGGGCCTCACTTTTTGCTGAGGTTGACTTTGAACTCACAATCCTCTTGCCTCAGCTTCTCAAGCCACTGGGACTACAAGCATGTGCCACCATGCTTGGCCCTAGCCCTTCTATGTATATTATTTTGACATAGTTTCTTGCTAAGTTGCTTAGGGCCTCACTAAGTTGCAGAGGCTGACTTTGAACTCCCAATCCTCCTGCCTCAGCCTCCCAAGCTGCTGAGATTACAGGCATGTTCCACTGCTCCCAGCCCTGTTATTTTTTAACAAAGAAAAATCATAAATATTTACGGTGTTAATAGAGATGGGAGGAAATCAGTAATTTTGGTATTCTCATATGATCAACATAACCCTTCTGACATCAGATTTTCCCAAAAATGACAGCTGTGTGTCCACTAGTTCAATTTCATTATGACACTATCTACCTGGAGATGTTATCTATGGTAGCCTGGGGAGCACGTTGTGTTTCTCAGTTCTTGTAATCTTACAGAAAAAAAAAATTCAGACAAGGCACAAAATGTAGTAAAAGCATACCAAATTTCATTAGGAAAGAAAGCACTCTCTAGAGGGAGTTAGAGAGTAGATCATCTCTAAAAGGAGAGAATGATGATGCACCCCCTCTTCTTTTTTTTTTTTGTACTAGGTATTGAACTCAGGGGCATTTAATCACTAAGTGACATCCTCAGCACCCCCCCCTCCTTTTTTTACATTTTATTTAGAGACAGTGTTTAACTGGGTTGCTTAGGGCCTTGCTAAATTGCTGAGGCTGGCTTTGAACTTGCAATCCACCTGCCTTGCCTAAGCCTCTCAAACTGCTGGGATTACAGGAGTGTGCCACCACGCCTGGCAGTATATCTTTTTGATTTGTTTTTTTTAAGATATACATGACAGTAGAGTGTATTTTGACATACATGGAGTGTGACTTATTCTAATTAGGATTCTATTCTTGTGGTTATACATGATATGGAGTTACACTGGTCATGTATTCATATGTGAACATAGGAAAGTTATGTCCAATTTATTCTACTATCTTTCCTATTCTCATCCTCCTCCCTTCCCTTCATTCCCCTTTGTTTACTCCAATGAACATCAATCCTTCTCCTCCCTATACTCCCTTATTATGGGTTAGTATCCACATATCAGAGAAAACTTTTGGCCATTTTTTGTTTTGTTTTGTTTTGTTTTTTGGGAGGGGGGAACTGGCTTATTTCACTTACCATGATATTCTCCAATTCCATCTGTTTACCGGCAAATGCCATCACTTCATTATTCTTTACAGCTGAGTAATATTCCATTGAGCATATGTACCTCATTTTCTTTATCCATTCATCTGTTGAAGGGCATCCAGATTAGTTCCATAGTTTAGCCATTATGAATTGAGTAGCTATAAACGTTGATGTGGCTGCATCACTGTAGTATGCTGATTTTAACTCCTTTGGGTGTAAACTGAGGAATGGGATAGCTGAATCAAATGGTGGTTCCATTCCAAGTTTTCCAAAGAATCTCCATACTGCTTTCCATAGTGGTTGAACCAATTTTCAGTCCCACCAGCAGTGTTTGAGAGTACCTTTCCCTCCACATCCTCACCAACACTTATTGTTTCTTGTATTCTTGATAATTGCCATTCTGACTAGAGTGAGGTGAAATCTTAGAGTAATTTTGATTTGTATTTCTCTAATTGCTAGAGATGTTGAATATTTTTTCATATATTCATTGATTGATTGTGTATCTTCTGTGAAAGGTCTGTTCAGCTTCTTGACCCATATATTGATTGGGTTATTTGTTTATTTGGGGTTTTTTTTGGTGTTAAGTTTTTGAGTTTCTTATGTATCTTGAAGATTAGTGCTCTATCTGGTGTGCATGTGGTAAAGATTTCTCCCATTCTGTAGAGTCACTCTTCACATTATTATTTCCTTTGCTGAGAAGAAGCTTTTTAGTTTGAATCCATCCCATTTATTGATTCTTGATTTTATTTCTTGTGCTTTAGTACTCATGTTAAGGAAGCCAGATCCTAAGCTGACAGGATGACGATTTGGGCCTGCTTTTTCTTCTATTAGGTGCAGGATCTCTAGTCTGATTCTTAGGTCCTTGATCCACTTTAAGTTGAGTTTTATACAAGGTGAAATATGGGGGTTTAATTTTCTTTTGCTACATATGGATTCCCAGTTTTCCCAGCACCATTGGTTGAAGAGGCTTTCTTTTCTCCAATGTATGTTTTTGGCACCATTGTCTAGTATGAGATAGACCCAGAATAGCCAAAGCAATCCTTAGCAAGAAGAGTGAAGCATGGGGCATCACAATACCAGACCTTAAACTATACTAAAGAGTTATAGTAACAAAAACAGCATGGTATTGGCACCAAAATAGACATGTAGACCAGTGGTACAGAATAGAAGACACAGAGACAAACCCACGTAGATGCAGTTATCCCATACTGGGCAATCTAAGATTTTTCTATCAAATTTTTCAACATTCTTCCAGCATCTATCTATTGTCCAATTACCCTATTTCAAAGCCATTCCTGCATTTTGGGGGTGTTTGTCCTTCTGGTACCAGACTCTGTATTAGTTTCCTATTGCTACTGTAACCAATAACCATGAAATTGGTGGGTCAAAACAACAGAAATTTATTTTATCCCAAGCTTGTTGCCATAAATCCAAAATCAGTATCAAGCGACCAGGATCAATGCGTTGTCAGGGCCACGTTCCCTCCAGGAGCTTGCCCCTTCTAGCTTCTGGTTGCTGCTGGGGTTTCTCTGCTTGTGACCACATCACTGTAATCTCTGCCTCTGGAGCCAGATTTTCTTCTGTTTTTCTATTTGTGTTATCTCCTTTACCTCCCTCACATAAAGACACTTGTGATTGCATTTAAGGCCCATCTGGATAATTCAGGATAACCTTTCATCACACCTGAAAAGTCCTCTTTTGCCACATGGTAATTTTCACATGTTTTAGGGGCTAGAACATAAATTTATTGGGGGTAGGGTTATTATTCAAATTACCTTAGCAAGAGAAGAGAAAGTCCAGATACAAGTAAGAGAACAGAGCCAAGGAAGCTCAGAAATAAACTTCAATAATTTCAGCACTATGCAAAAACAACAGAAGAGGGAGCTCTGACATTTGAGAAGCTACCCTGAATTCCAACCTCCTCCCAAAAGTCCAGAAAAACTAATTTGATATAAAGAAGAGCAACAAAAAATGTACAGAGAGCAAATCCTATATAATATTGATATTAGAATGAAAGAAAGGGGGGGTATAATACCATAGTTAGAGATAACAAAAGCATGGCAGAAACACATGCTTACAGAATAGATCAAAACTATAGCCAGCTCTCTCTCTCTCTTTTTTTTTTTGTACCAAGGATGGAACCCAGGGGCGCTTAACCACTGAGCCACATCCCCAGCCCTTTTTAAAATTTTTCTGTGGAGTACCAGTGATTGAACTCAGGGGCACTAGACCACTGGGCCACATCCCCAGTCCTATTTTGTATTTTATTTAGATACAGAGTCTTACTGACTCACTTAGCACCTTGCTTCTGCTGAGGCTGGCTTTGAATTTGCCATCATCCTGCCGCAGCCTCCCGAGCAGCTGGGACTACAGGCCTGCGCCACCACACCTGGCTCCTTTTTAAAAATATTTTATTATAGACAGTGTCTCGCTGAGTTTCTTAGGGCCTCGCTAAATTACTGAGGCTATGTTTGAACTCATGATCCTACTGCCTCAAGCTCCGGAGTCACTGGGATTACAGGTGTGTGCCACTGAACCTGGCTATTATAGCCAGCTCTTTTGAACAAGACATTAAGAAAATGATACAAGACAATGAAAGAATAATAAAAGTAAGAACTACTAGCTAGTACGGTGATATCTGCCTGTAACCCCAGCGACTCAGGAGGCTGAGGCAGGAAGACTGCAACTTCGTGGCCAACCTGGGCAATTTAGCAAGGCCCTCTCTCAAATGAGAAGTAAACAGGCTGGTAAAGTGTCCCTAGGTTTAATTCCTAGTACTGAAAAAAAAAAATAAAACAGTTCTGGAAAAACTCATAATTGATGATAGGTCACAGAAAATATTCATAAATAAAAGAAAAAATCATTCCAGAAGAGAAGACTAAATTACAAGAAACACAAAACAAATAAACACAACAACATAACACATTATGGCTTAAGAAATAGAAGGCATAGGAGTGAGGATGTGGCTCAGTTGTAGAGTGCCACCCAGCATGCACAAAGCCCTGGGTTTCATTCCCAGCACCACAAAAAAGGGCTGAATGGAGAAGGATTTGAGAGCAAAATAGAAATATCAAAGTTAGAAAAAAGAAGATCCAACTCATATACCATAGGAGTCAAGGACTAAAAGAAGAAAATAAACACCCAAAACTATAATTCAAGAAAACTTTCTGGAATTAAAAAAATAAAATTAAAAGTTGAAAATACATATTGAAAGAGTGCACCAGACTTCCTTCTGCTTTGGGCTAAGACAAAGTAACAGGAGCCAGATTTATCCTCTCACATAAAAAATGATAAAATATATGAAACAATGGTCTTCAAGACATTGAACATCACAAGGAAGAACAGCGATCCTTCAGAAAAGGGAAAAAGGTGAAGTGAGCCCTACAATGCCTCACTCTGAATAGGGATCCCAGAGAGAGCCCAGTGCTTCCTGAGTTAAAGAAGAACTGTGAGAGTCCAAGGAGACCAAGGTAATTGCAGTTCACAGGGTAGGGCACCCGGGAGAAGAGAGCTACATAGAGAATGAAAAGAGCTCCAGAGCTCTGTGTAGGGGCCCACTTGAATATTCAGTAGAGTACTCCCCATTTCATGCATGTGAGGACCCAAGGCTGGACAAAATAATCACCAGAAAGGATTAGACAGAATAATCCTTAGATTACACAGCTGGCTGGAAAGGGTTTCTGTTCCCAATACCTAGAAAAGAAAGCCTCATAATTGACAGGGAATTGAGGAGAGTACATAAAAGTCTTTTACCTCAGTAGTAGGGGAAATTAATGATTGACTGCCAGATGCCATGGTATACATCTGTAATGCTAGCGACTCTGGAAGTTGAGGCAGGAGACTTACAAGTTCAAGGTCAGGCACTGAAACTCAGCTAGATCCTGGCTCAAAATAAAAACAAAAAAGGGCTGGGGATGTAGCTCACTGGTAAAGGGCTTCTGGGTTCATTCTCAAGTACTAAGAAAAAAAGATTACCTCTAGATTAAAAGTTTCTCTGGCCCTGCCTAATAAAACTCAAAAAGCAGCATCTGAAGGGATCAAAATGTTTTCAGATCAATTAACTCTGTCTCAGAATAAAGCATAATGATATTTATAGGAATATCTAAATATCCAGCCCTAAGCAGGATAAAATTCATAATGGTTCATATTCAATCAAAAATAAACAGGCATGCAAAGAACCAGGAAAACCTTACCCAGGATTTGGAGAAAAATTAAAAATTCAAAACTGGCCCAGAAATGACACAGATTTTAGAATTAAGTTGAGAATATTAAAACAGTCATTATAACTCTATTCTGCATATTCAAAGTCTAAGAATATTAAGTTAGGAATATGGATGATTTTTCAAAGGTCCTATGAAATTGCATTGGATGGTATTAATTGCAGATTAGATGCTATAGATGAAAAGATTAGAGAATGTGAAGACATAGTTACAGAAACTATCTCAACTAAAATACAGAAGGAAAAAATGTACAGAGTATCAACTGTGGGACAAATTCAAGCTGCCTAATATGTATGTTGGTAGTTTCTCTGAGGGGTGAGAGAAACAGAAAAATAATTGATAGAGTATACCATATATCTGGGAACATTCGCCTAGAATGACCAAGAAGTCATGTTCTCATAAATTACTTGCAAATTAGATCACTGACAGCCAAGCATGGTGATCCATGCAAGTAATCCCAGTGACTTAAGAGACTAAAGCAGGAGGATCACAAATTCAATCACTATGCCTTAGCATAGTGTAATCCTGTTTCAGAAAAAGCAGACAATCTGAGGAAGCCTCACATGGATTCCTCTAGACTGTACCTTTTTCATTTGCTGATTCTGTTGCATATCCTTTAGCCATTATAAATCTTAGCTATGGATACAAATGTATCCCGAGTTCTAACAGTCCTTATAGAAAGCAAATCACTGAATATGGGGCGGTCTTGGGTTCCAGGGACACAGTGGTGGCAGTGGTACGATTCAAAAGGATGACCCCACCTCACTGAAATATGGCTACATTATTACTTTAAAAAATAAAGAAAAGAAAGAAAGAAGGGTGGGGATGAGAAATTCCTGGTGCTTGGGTGGGTAATCGAGTTACCTATGTTATAAAACAGAAACTAAGCTGTTTTAATCTCTTGTATGAGAGGTAAAAGTTATCTATAGAACTTGGGAGTTCTGGGATTGGTTCTAGCTCTGTTGCCCAGGCTGTCCTTGAACTCCTGGATTCAAGTAATCTTCCTGCTTCAGCACCCCCCAGTAGTTGGGACAACAGGCATACACTGGCCCTTACCTATGGAATTTGAAAATGGTAAACCCAGCAATGAGAGTTGGCCTGCTGGATTCCTTGGCTGCTTTTGGCCATGTTGGCTAATGAGAGAGAAAAATGCAGTTCAAATGATGACTTTGGTTTTTGTTCTCTTATCCAAGTGGAAGGAGAAATAGTCCAAATGTTCCTTCGACTTCCTATGAGCTAATAACAGTAAAATGATGAACCCAGCCTAATTCCCTCTTAAGATTGGGAGCCATTTCGCCACAAAGGCATGAAAAGTTAATTTTGGCTTTACTATAAATTACTGTGATTTCTAAACTTGCTTGGAATGCCTGCCCGTGCCTTGAACTCATCCATGCCTGGCTTTCCCTGACCAGATAGTAACCCTCTCTGAAACTTCAGTGGCACCTCATAAATCTGGCTTTCCCTGGCCAGATAATGACCCTCTCTGAAGCTCTAATGGCGCCTCATAAATTCTGATGTTGGGATCTAAATTTACTCCCTAAGTGCTGAACCATTTAGACCATCAACCAGCCTTTGTGTTATGCTTGTCAAAATTCTGTTATCTGTAAGTTCTCAAGACCCCCCTCCCTTTTTTGCAACTTTCTCTGCTATAAAGCTGCATTCTTAGAGAGCTGCAGGGCTGTCTTCTATTCCCATTGGTTTCAGGAGAGTCAGCCCCAGCTGGTTGGAATTACAGGCTTGCTTTAATTTGATTTCAATGGGAGTCGGTGGTATTTTTTTTGCATCATGGTTTAACAAAAAATGTGATTATAGTTGCTCTCTTCTCCTGGTTGGAGGGGAAAATGTAAAAAATTCCTGAAGGAGGGCTTTGGATGGAGCAAAAATGTTAAAAGCTTATTTATGTTGCTCTTCCCTCTAAGGGAAATAAAAAAATAGGGTAATCTCTTCCCAGGACTGAAGAAAGACTTCGGAAAAAAATTGGAGGAATTTTTTAAAAGGGGTGGGCAAACCATCAAAAATCAAAAACCTATTTATTGAACGAAGTGGCCAGCTGCTGTCGAAATCCTGGGTGCTGGTCAGTTATCCTAAGACACGAGGGACTGTCATCCTGTTCTCTAATTTGAAGGGGGCATCCCGGGCTGGGTAGGGGCGGTGAAGACACCTCTGGGGGACCAGGACCCTGCTCAGGTCTGTGGGTGCCTGCCATCAAAAGCTTCCTCTGCCTCCCCTCCCACTCTCTGGGGGACCCTTTTAAATATTCGATGCACTGAGGCAGTCCAGGGAAGGTCAAAGTTCTGAGTAGACTTGGCTCACATCCTGAGTGCCCAGGACACTGTTCAGAGCAAGCTGAGCCACATGGGCAGGTGGCCTGATTATCTGAAAATGTGTGCAGTAGCCATTCCCTTAACACTTAACAATCTTACAGACAAACAATTATAAAAGGAATGTAACCAAACACAATGCATTGGCCCCTTGGGAGTTATGAACCAGTAATCACAATCAGAAGATCTGAGAGTCAAGGACAGGCTATTTACAGCAGGCTGTCTGATCTTACTTTGGAGATTGGTATCAATGTTTATTTCCCTTTCAGAGTAGGCCTTCTTCCTATCTTATATTTTTTTGAAGGGGGTACAGGGGATTGAACTGGGCCACTGGACCACGGAGCCACACCCTCAGCCATATTTTGTATTTTATTTAGACAGAGTCTCACTGAGTTATTTAGTGCCTCACTTTTGCTGAGGCTGGCTTTGAACTCTCAAACATCCTGCCTCAGCCTCCCAAACCCATGTGCCACCATGCCCAGCTTCTTCCTGTCTTTGACCTGATGGTGGGCCCCAGACCCACCATGACTTTCCAACTTCACATCCTCAACTCAGGGAGTCACCTGGGCTCCACTTGGACTTCTCCTCCCTCCTCTGCAAAATGGAAACTTTCTCCAGGAAGTAAACTATGACAGTCCTAGGTTCACAGCCATAGTCATGCCATGAAACACTTCATTACCATTATTCTGAAAAGCTTTCTTTGCCCCTTTGCAGCCAATCCTGGTCTTTGGCAGCCATTGGTCTGCTATCACTATAGTTTTGTCTTCTGTGGAATTTCTATGAATGAAAATTTTGTACAGTATTTGATTATATTGTATCTGGGTTCTATCCTTCAGCATAAGGCTTTTGAGATTTACCTCTCTTTATCAGTAGTTTCTTTCTTTCTTTTTGCTTAGTATCCATTGCATGGATACATTGAAATTTGTTTATCTATTTGATGGACATTTGAGTCATTTCCATTTTGGGCTGCACTGGATATATTCATGCATGAAAGTCTTATGGATAAACGCCTAGAAAAAGAATTGCTTGGTTATACAGTGTTTGTTGAACCTTTTAAGAAATTGCTTAAGTTTTCCAAAGTAGTTATTCTATTTGTATTCCCACTAGCAGTGTCTAAGGGTTCTGGTGTTCCATATCCTTGCCAATACAGACATATCTTGTATTGCACTTTAGTGTATTTCATTTTGCACAAATTGAAGGTTTGTGGCAAGTTGAGCAAGTTGCTAGGTTGAACAAGTCTATCAGTACCATTTTTTCCCAACAATTAATATGATTGTTAGCATTTCTTAGCAATAAATTATTTTTAAATTAAGATACAATTTTTTAACTTAATACTGTCACACAGTTAATAGATTGCAATAGTTTTAACTTTCTTATGCACTGGAAAACAAAAAAAAAAAATCGTGTGACTCACATTATCGACATGTTTGTTTTATTGCAGAGATCTGCAACCAAACCCACAATATCTCTGATGTATACCTCAATTTGATATTGTCAGGCTTTTAAAATTTAACCATTCTAATTTGTAGTACTGGAGACTGAACCCAGGGTCACTCTGTCACTGGGCTACACCACTAGCCCTTTTTAATTTTTTTTTTTAATGTGGGACAAGGTCTGGATAAGTTGCCTAGTTTGGGTGAGCAAGTTGAGCCACATGGGCAGGTGGCCTGACTATCTGAAAATGCATGCAGTAGCCATTCCCCTAACACTTAACAATCTTACTGACAAACAAAAAGTATTATAAAAGGAATGTAACCAAACACAATGCATTGGCCCCTTGGGGATTGTGAACCAGTAAACACAATCAGAAGATCTGAGAGTGAAGGACAGGTTATTTACAACAGCTGTCTGAGTAAGTAGCAATCCTCCTACTTCAGCCTCCCCAGTAGCTGGATTAGAGGCATGTGCCACTGCATCTGGGTAAGTATTTTATTTTGATGAAGTCCAGTGTATCATTTTTTTTCTTGTAATGGTTTGTGTTCTTTGTGTCCTAAGAAATCTTTGCTTACCCAGATGTTGCAAAGGTAGGTCATTATGTCTTCCTCTAAAAAGTTTATAGTTTTTACTTTTATACTTTTATGTTAATGGTACATCTTGAGTTAACTTTGGTATACGGTATCAGTTAAGGATTGGAGTTCTTTTTTTCTCCCATATAGATATCAAGTTATTCTAGCACCATTGTTGGAAGACTAAATGCCTGGGCACTTTTGTTAAAACTCAGTTGCCCATATGTGTGTGGACCTATTTCTAGACCCTCAATTCTATTTCATAGGTCCATATGTCTATCCTTATGCCAATATCACATTGTCATGATTAGTGTAGCTACAGAGGAAATATTAAAATCAATAAGTGAAAATCCTCCAACTTAGTTTCTATTTTACAGAATTGTTTTGGCTTTTTTTCAGTTCTCTGCTTTACTATATAAATTTAAGAATTGTCTTCAATTTATACAAAAAAAAAGTCTGATGGGATTTTGATTGGGATTGCATCAAGTCTTTACATTAATTTGGGAAGAATTTATATTTTAGTATGGAGTCTTCCCAACCCATGAACATGTTATATATCTCCATTTTATTACTTATGTCTCCATTTATTTTCTTCAAGCAGTTTGTTTTTAGCTTTCAGTATGTAAGTCTTGCAAATATTTTTTTTAATTTACCCCTAGGTATTTTTTTTAGTTTTAATGTTATTGAAAATACTTTTTTTGAAATATATATATTTTAGTTTGGGATTAACCTTCATTTTTATTTATTTATATGCAGTACTGAGAATTGAACCCAGCACCTCACACATGCTAGGGAGACACTCTACCACTTAGCCACAACCTCAGTCCTAAAAATACTTTTAATATTCAATTCTTCATTGCTAGTATAGAGAAATCTAATTGTTTTTATTGACTTTATAGCCTGCAACTTGATAAACTCATTTATTAGTTCTAGTAACTTATTTTATAGATTTTAAAGAATTTTTTAACTTATACAATCATATTTTCTTCAAATAAAAACAGTTTTGTTTCTTTCCAAAAAATAAAACACTATATTTTGAATTTGGGGCTGTAGTTCAGAGGAAGAGCACTTGTCTAGCATGCATAAGGCTCTGGTTCAATCTCCAGCTTTGTATAAAACAAAAAACGCTGAGCACGGAAGCACACACCACTAATCCCAGCAACTCAAGAAACTGAGGCCAGAGGATCACAAGTTCAAGGCCAGCTTCAGCAACTCAGCAAAGCCCTGTCTCAAAATAAAAAATATAAAAAGGCTGGGTATGGTGGCCCTGATTTCAATATATGATATATATATCATGGCTGCATTGCAAGTTCAAAGCCAGCCTCAGCAACAGTGAAGCAAAAAGCAACTCAGTGAGACCCTGTCTCTAAATAAAATACAACATAGGGCTGGGGATGTGGCTCAGTGGTTGGTTGCACCTGGGTTAATCCCCAGTAACTCCCCCACACCAAAAAAAAAATATTTTCTACAGCTTGGTAGCTGCCTCTGCAACATGGCAGCCTTTCTTTTACACTGCAGCCTGTATGTCATGGCAGCTTAACATTAACCCTGTACATGCGGATTTTATAGCTAATGTTTGAAGAAAAAAGGAAAAATAATTTAGAGGCTTTGTACTTTGTGGCTATTCCATCTGGGTGTATAAGAAAAACTAATATAAAATGTTACATGCATCATTTCATCAGTGCAAAGTACAAAAGCCAGTATTAGCAGGTCAGAGAGTGTACTTGTTTTTTGGTGTCTGTGAGAAGATTGCAATTTTAACTCTTTGAGGATTGGAAACATAATTAAACTCCATAACTAATTTTTTTTCCATTGGAATCTCTGGGAAAAGGGAGAGAACAGGAAAAGAGAGGCAATCTCCAGGTAGAAATGCAATTTTGGAGTCTTCCAAAACAGCTTTTAGTCTGCTAATGTGCTTTTATTGACATGAATTGCCTGGTCCTGGTCCAGAGGGGCTGATGGTCTTCCAGCCTGTTGTACATCTCTTTTGAGTGCATCTGTTTAGACTCAAACTGACCAAATAAAAAAGGACTTTCTTTAAGAAAGTTTGGCTTGTCACTTGGACTTGGAACATGGCTGTCTGGCTCTTCCTTATCTCAGCTTTGCTTGTTGTTGAAGAAAAGCCACTATTGGTTTTTTTGTTGTTTATTTATTTATTTTGGTTTTTTCACTTATTATTTTTTTTAATGTGGTGCTGAGGATCTAACCGAGGGTCTTACACATGTGAGGCGAGTGCTCTACCACTCAGCCACAACCCCAGCACCTTCTTTTTTGTTTTTTTAAATCTTGAATTTACAGGTCCAATTTCCTGGCCTGAATCAGAGCTGAAGCCTGATACTGTTTTCTGTGCTGTTTCCGCCCCACCATAGGCTGCGGGGAATTGAAAACTCATTTCCAAGAATAGAACTCAGCTTAAGACAGCTCCTTTGGGGCCATAAACAAAGAAAATATGGATGATGACTGGGCTGTCTGGGTCACAGAAAATGCTGAGGCACTTATTCTCAAGAGACCATCTGAAATTGCACTGCTGAATGACTCTAGATTTCTGACACAGGCATAAATTGCATTCCTAATTTGTGATTCCTCATGAATGCTGTGGGTTGGGAGAGGACACATCACAGGGAATGTGAACCCTTCACCCACTCCCTGTGGATGGACCCACGTCCTCTCTTAGAGATGTCTCTTTGCTGATGACTCGTGTTCAGATTTCTGGATTAGTTGCAGTTTGTACTCACAGGCCAACTCTCTTCTGGTGCACACACCTTACTAGGTAGTTCTGTTGTTCAGTGCAGCTGTCCCCAGGAAAGGGTTGAATGTTTTTTCTAGGTTGCTCACTGAGTAAGTGAGCAGGACAAAAGGAATGGGAGGTTATGAAATTCCATTTAAAAAAAAATTCAAGAGTTCAGGATTCTTCCTGACTGATTCCTGAACATGATGTGTCTTTCTGGTTAAATTGCATAAAGACGTTTTCCTGGGAAAATATTTCTTGCTTTCTTGCACGCAACCCTCCCACTCTGATCTGGATGAGAGTAAAAGGATTGAGAAACGTGAAGTTATGATTACCAAATGAGACATGCTGCCTTTATAACAATGGAAAAAGAAGAAAACCCCTGGGAAGGTGCAGGGGGTAGAGAGAGGGCATTGATTACCTTCCCCCCCACCACCCCAGAACTACTTTTGGAAGTTTTCCTTTCTTCCTATAGAAAAATGGTTCATGCTTTCTTTCCATGCTTGTGAGCATTTTGAATTGAAACCAGCTGCTGAGCCTCCAGTCACCCCTGGCAGTGCAGACTAAGATAGCAAAGGTGGTACATGCTCCTTGGAACACAGAACACCTCCAGATGCCACCCACACTCATGAAAGTGATGGACTGGGCTGGGGATGTGGCTCAAGCGGTAGCGCGCTCGCCTGGCGTGCGTGCGGCCCGGGTTCAATCCTTAGCACCACACACAAACAAAGGCGTTGTGTCCGCCGAAAACTAAGAAATAAATAAATACTAAAATTCTCTCTCTCTCTGTTTCTATCTCTCTTTAAAAAAAAAAAAAGAAAGTGATGGACTGATGTTTTTGGATAATCCAAACTCATGGAACCCAATCACTTTCAGGTAGTCCCTCTGAAACCAAGAACCAAACTGAATTATTTGGATTGGACTGGGCAGGAGGCTCCACTGTGGTCCCTGTTAATCTGCACTGCCTAATCAATGTACATCCTGTGCAGGGTGTCCAAACAATTGTAAATTATTTATTTCCAGGGGTGTCACATGTGCCCTCTGAGGTTGCCCTTCAGTGTGAACCTGCATGTCCTAACCCAACCTCATCCTCCAAAGGCATTCAGGTCAGCTTCAACTTACTGGCCAGAGTTGGTCAGAGCCTGAATTGATGCTATGGGCCAATCCAAAAAGGGCTTAGTACAGAAATTTAAAGAGGAAGTCACCTGGCTTTCTAAGACAAACTTTTGTAGTTAATGGGATTTGTTTTCACTGGCTAAAGCCAGGACCCCTGGAGGGTATAACTGAGTTCAACACTGTAGGTTGGTCTCACCCTACTGCTGGGGGCTTACATATATTTTGCTGTAAAAATGCTTTGGCCTGGGCTGGGGATGTAGCTCAGTGGTAGAGTGCTTGCATCACACATGTGAGGTCCTGGGTTCAATCCTCAGCACCACATAACAATAGGTAAAATAAAGATATTGTGTTCATCTACAACTAATATATATATATATATATATATATATATATATATATATATATATATATATATTTTTTTTTTTTTTTTTAAAGATGCTTTGGCCTTCCGAGTGTAGTGGAGCCAGCCTGTAGTTGCAGCGACCTGGGAGGCTGAGGCAGTAGGATCATTTGAGCCTAGGAGTTCAAGGCCAGCCTGGGCAACATAGCAAAACCTCCCTACCCCTGCTACAAAAAAAAAAAAAAAAATGGTGCATTGGCCAGCGGCTAAGGCGTGGACTGTATAGAGGGGAACTAACAGCAGTCCTGTAATGGCTATCCTTTGCAAAGTCAGCCCTTAGCTGGCAGCTGGGATTTTGGATTTAGGGACTATTTTCAGCATCCTTTCACTGATAAGGATGACTCATTCTGTCTGAACTATGCAAAATGGTGGTTTATGCTGATCATCAGTTTTAATTCTGGGAATCTAAAATTTTGGTAAACACTAAGCAGAGGGTGCCTAGGGGCCAGACCCCAGTGAAACACTTGTGCACTGAACTATAATGGGAGTCCCTGGCATGAAGCACCATGTTGTTGCATTGTCATTGCTAGAAGAGTGCTCTGTGAGCCCTTCTGGGAGGGAGACAGCAGGAGGAAGCCTGTGTGGGCATCTCAAGACTCTGCCTGCACCTTTTTCCATATCATTTTGCCATAATAATCCTTAGCTATGAGTACAACTATACACTTAATGCTGTGAGTCCTAGAGAGTCACCAAAGGAGGTGTTCTTGCAAGCCCTGGACAAAATTGGATAATGTAAATGGGTAATTATGAGATACTCCAATCTTATCATGCCTAGTATCTTTCTTTTTCTCATTACTAGGAATTGTATCCCAGGGGTGCTCTATCACTAAGCTACATCCCCAGCCCTTTATTGTTATATATTTGAAACAGGGTCTCACTAAGTTGCCAATACTGTCCTTGAACTTGTGCCCAGCCCCCAACATCCTTGAGAACTGTCAGGGGCCATCATGAACAAGAATTGAGCACGAAGGAGCTCAGCATGTACCCTTAGCCTTAAGCAATGGAGGTGTGGAACTGGCTTGGCTCTCAATGCGAAAGCAGGTGGACCTCACCTTCCTTCAGCAAGGAATTACAGCCCTGGGAGTGGGCGTCCCCCAATAGGACTGGGCTACACCTCCATGAAACCCAATCCCTTGCCTCATTTGGGTGGAACTTTCTCGAGTGTCTTCCCTCCAATAAATAGGGCTTCAGGCATGCTCTCTTTTTTGCCAGCCTCCCTTGTTTCCCTTGTGGGAGCTAGGGCAGAGGAGCCATCACTGAACCCCACGAAAATGGTATTTTCTCTGTCTCTATGTGATCATTTGGTGCCAGCCCAATTCACCTGGAGTGACCCTGACTGATTTAGTCACATGTCATGGCAGAGAACCTATTTTTGGTGTGGAAGAAAGGAAATACAGATTCAGTTCACAGAATAGTGTAAGTTTTTTTAAAAAAAGAAAACTCACCAGATGTGGTGGTGCATAACTATAATCCCGACTACTTGGGAGGCTAAGGTAGGAGAATCATAAACTTCAAGGTTAGCTTGGGCAATTTAGTGAGTCTCTATCTCAAAATAAGAATTTTAATAAGGATGTGGATGTAGCTCAGTGGTAAAACACTTGCCTAGCATGTTTAAGATCCTAGGTACAATCCCAAGTACCACAAAAAGAAAAGAAAAACCCTACATTCCTCAATTTGAGTTGGAAATAACAGTATGAGCTCATGAAATAGTGTGTGTGTGTGTATGTGTGTGCACGCACTGCACATGCTCATGCATTTTCTAGCATTGTCTGCTGAAGAGGCCTAAAACAATGACTGACCAGATGGTAATTAACCCTGGCAACAAGATCATGACCTTGAAATACCATCTCCCACGGAAAAAAAATATGTTTCCTGGAGAAATGGCTGATTGGGGTCAGGGACTTGAAATATACAAGATGATCCTGGAATATCATAATAGCAGATTGAGAGGAAGCTGTCAAAACCTGCTAGGGTCATGTCAAAGCAACTCAGGAGCCAAATCTTGGAGTTTCTCACTGATTCTAAAAGAGAAAATTTGAGCTTCAAGAGGGTAATAATTGCAATTAGACCTAAACTCATCTAATATGTTTAAATACAATGATTTTTTTAAGCTAGTACCAGTTATTGAACCCAAGAGTGCTTAATCACTGAGCCACATCCCCAGCCCTTTTTATTTTTTATTTTGAGACAGGATCTCACTAGGTTGCTTAGAGCCTCACTAGGTTGCTTAGAGCCTCACTAAGTTGCTGAGGCTGGCTTTGAACCTGTAATCTTCCTGCCTCAGCTTTTCAAGCTGCTAAGATTACAGGCGTTTGCCACCATGCCCACCCACAATTATCTTTTTTAAAAATATATATTTATTTTGTTTATTTATTTTATGTGATGCTGAGGATCAAACTCAGTGCCTCACATGTGCAAAACAAGTGCTGTGCCACTGAGCCACAAGTCCAGCCCCCACAATGATCATTTAAGAAGTATTTACCTGAGCTGGGGTTGTAGCTCAATGGCAGAGCACTTGCCTAGTACATGTGAGGCACTGGGTTCAATCCTCAGCGCCACATAAAAATAAATAAAATAAAGGTATTGTGTCCATCTACAACTAAAAACAAATTTTATAAAAAGATGTTGTTACCTTTGGAGGATGATAGGGAACCAAACCATTTTCTTCAAAACTATTAAACAAAGGAAAAAGAATAAAACATTTATCCTGCCTTTCCTAAATGAACTGTAGCTTCAGTAACCAAATGATAGATGAACAAAAGCATCTTTATAAAAAGTGTTGTAATTAATTACTGAATAAGAATAATTAGAAATCATATATCACCATTTTGCAACCACCGATGGATTTAATGGATTTTCTAGGCATTGGATATCTCCACTTCTCATATCACAAAGAGTGATAATCAGACATTCTGTGCGCCCTGAGGAGAGGATATGCCACCACCTTTAGTCTTGATGAAGTAGTCAAGACTGAACTAGATCTGGCCTCTAAATCTAGTTGCCAATTTGCAGAAAACACAACAGAGTAGAGAGAAATACATTGCCCTGCACCACATACATGCAACCACCCAAATCCAGGCTGGAGGAAATCCAGACCTGAGTGACAATCTTGAAAGTAAGAGATTTAAAAACAAAAAAATTTGGGGGGGGGTGGTACTGGGAATTGAACTTGGGGGTGATTTACCACTGAGCCACATCCCCAACCCTTTTTTAAAATTTTGAGACAGGGCCTTACTAAATTGCTTAAGTCCTCACTAAATTGCTGAAGCTGGTCTTGAACTTGCAATCTTCTTGTCTCAGTCTCCTAAGCTTCTGGGATTTCAGGAGTGTGCCACTGCACCCAGCTGAAACATAACCATTTTTAATGGGCAAGACTTATCCAAAATGTTTAGGAATGCACACTTGAATGATGTAACTTGTAATGGTTAATTTGAATTGTCAACTTGATTGGATTAAGAGATGCCAAAGATTAAGGGGCTTATGCGTGTGTCAATGAGGGTGTGTCTAGGAATGATTGGCATGTGGGATAGACAACTGAAATGGAGACCCTCCCTAAGCAGGGGCAGCACTATCCAATAGGGTGATGGCTTGGATGGAAAAAAAGTTGGAAGAACAAGGAAGCAACAGCAGATGAAAGCTCAATTCTGTTTGAATGTGTTCTTGATTGCTACTCTGATTGTCTGAGGATATCAGACTCTCTCTTCTTCACTCATCCAAAACGGATTCTCCAGAAGCCTTCAGTCTTGGACTAGGGTAGCACTGTTGATACCTTTTGTTCTGGGGCTTCAGCCTCTTGGATTGTGCAGCTACTAGTTCTCCCAGCTCTTCAGTCTGCAGATGGCCATTGTGGACTTATAGCATAAGCCAACCTAACAAATTTCCCTTTTATAATTATAATTCCTGTTCTGTTCCTCTAGAGAACCCTGACTAATACATAAGAAATGCAAGGATAAATTATTATAAAGATAGGGTAATGATTGGTGGGTTGAAATTGGATGAGTACTATGGTTTGAATGTGTCCCTCAAAGTTCTTGTGTTGGAAACTTAATTCCCAACACAAAATTGTTGAGAGGTGAGACAACTAAAAGGTGATTAGGTCATGAAGGGTCTGCCCTCATGAATGAATTAATACCATTATCTCAGATATAAATTAGTTATGCAAGGAGTGTGTTCCTAATTAAAGAATGAGTTCATGGGTCCTCTTTACCCACCCCCACCCTGCTCCTGCTATTGTCCTTCTGCCTTCTACCATGAATGACATAGCAAGAAGGCCATCACCAGATGCTTGGACTTCTGAGTCTCTAAGACTGTGAGAAATAAAATTCTTTTCTTTATAAATTACCCCGTATCTGGCATTCTGTTACAGCAGCAGAAAATGTACTAAGGCAATGGAACTTCTTGGATGGCTGACAAAGTTCTTGATTACAGTGGTTGTTATAAGTGTGCTTGCCTTATAAGAACCTATTAAGCTAGGTTTTGGTATTATGTGGTTTTCTGTAGCTTTGTTTTATTTTACTTTAATAAAAATATTAAAGTCCTGCTGGGCACAGTGGCAAATCCCAACAACAAGGGAGGTTGAGGCAAATTCCTTGCAAATTCAAGGGAGCCTCAGCAATTTAGCAAGGCCCTAAGCAACTTAGGAAGACCCTGTCTCAGAAATAAAAAGGAGGTGGGGCTGGGGATGTAGCTTAGTGTTAAAGTGCCCTGAGTTAAACCCCCAGTAACCCCCCCCAAATAAATATATATATTAAAGTCCTGAGCTATTATTGGTTTTTCCCTCACAGTACAGAATAATTATCTTAAATGCCCAGTCTTCATATGCTTAGATTTAAATTTCATGCACATATTGCAAGAGTCATTGCTTAACACTGTTTTCCTCCTCCGAGATTTTTATTCTAAAATTGTCTCAGGTTCAGAACATCAGGGGTAACATTACATTCTTTTTCCAAAAAATACCTTTGCATTGACCAATAAAAATTTTCATACTTATCTTTAAGATGAGCTAAGTGAAAATGAAGCAACTTCTTCATATTCTCATACCTAAAATAAGAGAACTGGAATTGAAACTGTCCTTAACTTTCCCCAGAATTTCATTGGTATTTCCAGTATTTCATCATGACCGTCAATTCTACTGACCTTTGTATCTGCATTGTTCTGGCACAGTCACTTCTAGATACGTTTGCCAGTTAAATTTTAAAACATTAAGATGTTTTGTTTGTAATAAAAGGCACGTAACATAAAATTTACCATCTTAACCATTTTTAAGCATACAGTCCGGTCCTGTTAAATATTCATCTTGTACACTGAAACTCTATACTCATTCCATAACAAGTGCCATTTCCTTCTCCCCCAGCCCCAGGCAATCACTATTCTTTCTGTCTCTATGAATTTGACTACACTTGGTACTTCATAGAAGTGGAATCGTTTGGTTTTGGTCTTTCAGTGATTGGCTTATTTCACTTAGATTCATTCCAGTAAATGACTTAAAAATCCTTATAAATTGGAAAATTTCAAACATACAAAATAAGAGAGGAGTATAAAAAATTCTTATGAGCTATTACCTGATTCTAACAATGATCAACTTGCCATTTTTGTTTCATATGTTCCATAATTATTTTTTGTTAGGGTTTCCCCCAAAAATTTTACTATGAAAAATTTCAAACATACAGAGAAGCACAAAGAATTTTCCAGTTATTATTCAGTGTACCTGTCACCTCTATAATGAACATTTTGCCATATTTTCTGTCTATATTTTGCTTCATCTGTGTGACATTTTGCTACATTTTCTTACATCTGTCCATCTTTCCATCCCTCTATCCACCAATCCACCTTATTTATTGATGAATTTCAAAGTAAGTTGCAGATATCAGCATACCTTGCCCTTGCTAGAGTATTTCTAAGGAAATTCTTATTATTCTTTTATCATCATCATCATCATCATCATCATCATCATCATAACTGTGGATTGAACCCAGGGATGCTCTACCACTGAGAAATATCCCCAGTTCTCTCTCTCTCTCTCTCTCTCTCTCTCTCTCTCTCTCTCTTTTTTTAATTTTGAGATGGAGTTTTGCTGAATTGACCTCGAACTTGTGATCCTCCTGCCTCAATCTTTTGAGTAACTGGGATTACAGACAGGTGCCACCACACCTGGCCCACATATATTATTTCACTCATAAATACTTTAGTATAAGCTGGGTGGAGGCTGAGGAAGGAGGATCTTGAGTTCAAAGCCAGCCTCAGCAACTTAGTGAAGCTCTAAGCAATTTAGCGAGACGCTGTCTCTAAATAAAATACAAAAAAAAAGGAGGGGGATTGGGGATGTGGCTCAGTGGTTAAGTGCCCCTGGGTTTAATTCCCAGTATCAAAAATAAATAAGTACCTCAGTATATATCTTTAATAGATAAATACTATTTGTTTTAATGTAGCCACCAGCCATTATCACACCTGATAAAGTTAATAATTCCTTGATAATATCTCATATCCAACACATCTTGAATGTTTGTATGATGAGTGCTAAGTGATTAATCATGTGGACACTCGATTTCCAGGTGAGTCTCTGTAGGTTCCCTGGGCTAGACCTCTTAGCAAAAGCTGCAGGATGTTCCTTCTGACTCCAACACCTTTGATTGAGTCCACAGACCCCACCAAATTGGGAGAACCTGGGAAGGTTAGAGTTATTAGCAAGAGAGCTCCAGGGCTGAGGTCCAACATGAAATGGAAGCCAACAGTGACTCTCCCCAGAGATTCCTGGACCCAAAGAAATACAGTGACTCATGGGCAGTGAGGAGGAACCAAGGGGCAGTTCATCCTGGGAAAAGATACCTCTGAAAGGGCAGATGAGTCACAAGAACTGAAGCAGATCCTCTTGCTGGGAGTGAGCAACATGTACCTGCTATCATTTACATGGACAGAAATGAACAAGTTCCTGGTGAATAAGACATCAATGAAGAAATGTGTGCTCAAATTTATTGCTGAATTTCTTAACTGGGTGGATTGTTTTCTAGTTGTTGAGTTGTGAGAATACTTTTTATATATTCCTGAATTCCTCTGTTGCATGGGTGATTTGCAAATATTTTCCTCCAGTCTGCATTTTGTCTTCATTTTCTTTCTTTCTTTCCTTTTTTTGGTCCCAGCTGTGTTTATTGTCCAAGAAGAGCACATCACCATATCACCGTATTTTATTATACAATAAAGGAGGTAAATACATTATCATTTTCTTAAAAATATTATTGAGGTGAAATTTGCATAACAAATTAATCCTTTTAAATGGAACAATTCACTGGCATATAGTACAATCAAAATGTTATATATCCACGAACTTTACAAAACATTTCCATCACTACAAAGTAAACCCTTTACCCATTAAGTAGTTTCTCCTCATTTCTCCCTCTCCCTAGCCTCTGTCAGTTATTTGCATTCTGGTTCAATGGATTTGCTGATTCTGGGTATTTTGCATAAACGGAATCATACAACAGGTGATTATTTATTTATTTATTTATTTATTTTGATACCAGGGATTGAATCCAGGGCACTTTACTACTGAGTCACATCCCCAGGCCTTTATTTTTTTAATTATAGACAGGGTGTTTCACTAAGTTGCTTAAAGCCTTGATAAGTTGCTGCGGCTGGCCTCAAACTTGCAATCCTCCTGCCTCAGCCTCCTGAGCTGCTGGGATTACAGGAATATTCTACTGCATCCAGCAATAGGTGATCTTTTGTTTCTGGTTTATTTTACTTAGCACGATGTTTTTGAGATTCATTCATATTGCAGTGTGTAACAGTGTTTTGTTCCTTTTATAACTGAGTAACATTCCATTGTATAGATATATTACATTTTGTTTATCCATTCCTCTTTGGGTGTACGATTGGATTGCTTCTACTTTCTTGCTCTGGTGATAGTAATGCTATGAACATGCATTCACGTGAATGCCTGCCTTCAATTCCAATAGGTCTATACCTACAAGTAGAATTTTGGAGTCACATAGTAAGTCTGTTCAACATTTTGGGGACCTATCAAATAATTTTCCATAATAGCTAAAACCCCTTGCTATAACTTTTTATTTTCTGTTTTTTTAAAAATTATAGCTATTTGAGTGGGTGTGAAGTTCCACTTCATTGTGATTTGCTTTTCCCTGATGCTGTTGAGCATATTCTCATGTGCTTGTTTATCATTTTCATACCTTCTTTACCCATTTTATATATGTATGTATATGTGCATTTGATGGTACCAAGGATTGAATCTGGGAGCAATTTATCACTGATCTACATCCCCCAGTGTGTTTATTTTGAGAAAGGGTCTCACTAACTTGCTGAGGCCGGCCTCAAACTTGTGATCATTCTGCCTCAGCCTCCTGAGTCATTGGGATTACAGGTGTGTACCACCAAACCCAGTTTCTTTGCCCATTTTTTAAATTGAATTGTTTATAATTTTTATTGTTGAGCTATAAAAGTTCTTCATATATTTGGGGTTCTAGACTCTTATGGATATGATTTTCAAATGCTTTCTCTTATTCTGGAGGTTGTCTTTTAACTTTCTGACAATGTCCTTGATACACAAAAATGTTTAAATTTGTTCAAGTCTAACTTACCTATTTTTGCTTTGTTGCTCATGCTTTTGATGTCATATCTAAGAATTCATTGTCAAATCCAAATTCAAGAAGATTTACTCCTCTATTTTCTTCTAAGAATTTTATAGTTTTACATAAAGTTCCTGGAAGAAAACAGGGGAATAGCTTCTTGACATTGGTCTCTGCAATAATTTTTTTATGTGACATCAAAAGCACAGGCAACAAAAGCAAAGATAAACAAGTAGACTATATCAAACTAAAAAGCTTCTGCACTGCAAAGAAAATAATCAACAAAATGAAAAGATAATCTATGGAATGGTAAAAATATTTGCAAACCATGTATCTGATATGGGGTTATTTTATTCTTTAATCTATATTATTATTTTATATTAGTATTACTATATTTATATTATATATTATTATTTATGTGCATTTATCCTAAGGGCACTTAACCTCTGAACCACATCCCCAGCCCTTTTTAATATTTTATTTAGAGACAGAGTCTCACTGAGTTACTTGGGGTCCTCACTAAGTTGCTGAGGCTGGCTTTGAACTCAGGATCCTCCTGCCTCAGCCTCCCAAGCTGCTAAGATTACAAGCACTCCCCACCATACCCAGCTAATATAGGGTTAGTATAGAAAATATACAAAGTACTGAAGCAACTCAGTAGAAAAAATAAAATTAATCACCTGACTTTCAAAATGGGCAGGCTGAGGATACAGCTTAGTAATAGAACCCTTGCCTGGCATGCAAGGCACTGGCTTTATCCCAAGGACCGCTAAAAAAAAAAAAAGCAAAAGACCTAAATAGACATTGTTTTACTCAGCTTTTCCACCACTGTGACCAAAAGATCTGACAAGAGCAATTTTAGAGGAGGAAAAGATTATTTGGGGCTTACTGTTTCAGACATGTCAGTCCATAGATGGACAACTCTTGCTTTAGGCGCAAGATGTGGCAGAATATCATGACAGAAAGAAAGCATCTGGGGAGAAGGAACCAGGAAGCAGAGAGAAACAGCTCCACCTTAATTAAGGACAAACTATATACCCCAAAGCACACTTGCTCCTCCAGCCACACCCAACGTGGGTAGTTCCCAGTTAATCCCTATCAGGGGATTTATGTACTGATTAGGTTAAAATTCTCATAATCCAATCAGTTCACCTGTCTTGAGTTATCTCACACCTGAGCTTTGGAGGACATCTCATATCTAAACCATAACATATTTTTAAAAGAAGACATAAAAATGGCTAACATATAGGTAAAAGTGTCCAACATCTTTAATCATCAGGGGAATGCACGTCAAAACCACAATGAGATATCTTACCCCAGTCAGAATGGCTGTTCTCAAAAAGACAAAAATAAAAAAATGCTTTTTGAAAATGAGGAGAAGGGGGAACTCCCGTACATTGTTGGTGGGAATGTAGCCATTATGGAAAAACAGTTTGGAGATTTCTCAATACACTAGAAATATAACTACCATATGATTTAGCATAGAATAATGGAAATAATGTCAAAAAGATACCAGCATGCCTGTGTTTACTGCATCACTATTCACAATAGCCAAGATATGGAATCAACTTAGGCATCCATTGACTGATGAGTGGATAAATGGAAGACTATTCAAACATAAAAGAATGAAAACCTATCATTTGCAGCAACATGGATGGAACTGGAAATTGTTATGTTAAGTAAAAGAAGCCCTTTTTTAAGTAGAAAAAAACAAATAAAGCATGTTCTCACTTATCTGTAAAAGCTTCCAAAATTGATTTCATAGAAGTAGAGAGTAGAAGAGTGGTTACCAGAAGCTGGAAAGGGTGGACTAGATATGCAGAAAGGATGATTAATGGGTGTAGGTGTGCTGTTGAATATGAAGAATAACTTTTAATGTTTGATAGCACAGTAGGGTGACTATGTCTGATAACAATTAATTGCATATTTCAAAATAGCTTGTAGAATGGATTTTTAATATTCCCAACACTGAGGGCTGGGGATGTGGCTCAAGCAGTAGCGCACTCGCCTGGCATGCGTGCGGCCCAGGTTCGATCCTCAGCAACACATACAAACAAAGATGTTGTGTCCGCCAAATAAAAAATAAATATTAAAAAAAGAATATTCCCAACACAATGAAATTTTAAATGTCTGAAGGGATGGATATGCCAATTACTCTGATCTGATCTTTATATATTGTATATATGTGTTTAAATGTCATACTGTATCCCATAAATGTATACAATTATTATGTGGTCAATAAGTATTACTGGGCTGAAATTATGCATTACAGGGCCATACTCTCTCTGGAGTCTTTAAGGCAGAATTCATTTCTGGAATCTTCCAGTGTCTAGTGCCTGCTGACATTCATTAGCTATAACTTTATCACTCCAATCTCTGTCATTATGGTCACATTGCCTTCTCTCTCTCTCTCTCTCTCTCTCTCTCTCTCTCTCTGTGTGTGTGTGTGTGTGGGGGGGGTGTCAGATATTCCTCTGTCCTCTCTTGTAAGACATGAGATTGCATTTAGTGTCCATTCAGATAATACAGGATAATCTCCGAATCTCACGTTTATTAATTGATCCACATCTACAAAATCTTTACAGGGTAACAAATTCTAAGGATTAGATGTTGCTTTTTTCTTTCTGCTGGTACTGGGGATTTAATCCAGGGCATTGAGCATGTTGGGCAAGTGTTCTGCAGCTCAACTACATCCCCAGCCCTTTTTATTTTATTTTTTTATTTTGAGACAAGGTCTCACTAAATTGCTGAGGCTGGCCTCAAACTTGTGAATCAACCTGCCTTAGCTTCCAGAGTAGCTGGGATTACAGGTGTGAGCCACCACTGTTGAGAGCCACAGCAGAAGGGGCCCCAGCAAACTTTCAGACTGCCAGCTGATGATTGGCTCAAAGGGCCCCAGCAACATCTAGCTGATTGGCTCCTCTGCGGTGATGCTCATTGGGCTGTTTCCCCGCCCTTTCAGACTAGGGAGCTGCTCATTGGGGGACTTTTTTTGGCTCCGCCCATGCGACCCAGCCAGTCGGCCTCAAGAGAAGGAGGAGTGGGGGAGGTTGAGTGGCTTGTGGGAAGCCAGTGGTGGCAGTTGGGCTCTGAGGGTTTTTCCTGAGGAGCTGTTTTGTTTGGCATGTGTGGTTCTAAAAATAAAGTTAGTTTCTTTTGACAAGTGGCTCCTGAATTGTGCCCAGCCAGACTGCGGCACACCACACCTGCTCTGCTCTGCTGATAATTTCCAACTTTCCATTCATTTCAAGAATATCCCCTATTGTTCTTTTGGAGCATAAAAGTCTTTGACAAGTCTGACATCTGTGTCCTCTTGGAGTTGGCATCTACTGATTGTTTTCCCATGTAAGATTTTGAGATTTCCTTGGTTCTTCATATGTCAAGTAATTTTGGATTATATCCCCTAGAGTTTGAATTTTATCGGACTCTGGATCTTATTTATATTTTATATAAGATATTGATTTTTTAACTGGGCTATAATCCAATAATTACTAACTATTACTAATGTAAAAATCATCCCAATAATACATGTTAGGTACAGGCTGCCTATGGATGTGCGATGTCAATTCAGTTTTTGAAGCTTTCACAGCACTCTGCAGATGAGCCCTTTGAATGTACCACCCAGTGGCCAGTTCCTGATTTAGGTGGTGATCTACTCCTTAGTTCAAATCTCATACCCTCTGATATAGTCTTTAGTGTTATGTTAGATCCATGCAGATGCAGTTCATGGGTATACATGGGGAGGGGTTACACACAGCTTCATGTGATTGTTTTCCTGAATTCTTTCATTTCTGCAATGTCCCTGGCACTTACCTGCTCATTGTGGTCTGTCTTCTTTTCTTTTGTCACACACTTTTTACAATTTTGCCTTTTAATCAAGTAGTAAGATAATAGAGGGAAAGAGAACTTATAGGGGACCATCCCCATGTTTAGGGAACATAGGTTTCTCCAATCATAGAAAACAGTTAGTTCCAAGGCAGGTGTGGTGGCACATGTCTGTCATCCCATCTACTCAGGAGGCTGGGACAGGAGGATCTCGATTTCAAGTCCAATTTAGGGAGACCCAGTTTCAAAATTATAAAAAGGATGGAGCTCAGTGGTAGAATGGTAGAGTGCCCCCCGTGTTCAATCCCCAGTACCACCACCACCAAAAAAAAAAAAAAAGAACAATTCTCAGTTCCAAATTCTCTTATTTTAGGGACCTCTCCAGCCACTGCTGCTACAGCATGGCTGCAGTATTGCCTGGGTGGAAAACCAAAGCAAACAAAAGCAGGGACAACACAAACATCCCAAAGAATTTCACCTATGTTCTATGATCCATGATGGCCCTCTTTCTGCCCCTTAAAGCTGTGGTAGAGAATTTCTCTTGGAGCTCTTTCTATCTGTCAAGAAGATGTGTGCTCCCAGGACAGGAAAATCTGGGGAGAATAAAAATAGAACTCACAGATAATTTGGTCTCTTTTGTGATTTTGTAAATTTCCCCAACATGCCCACTAGCATTTCCTTTTCGGAGTCCTGAGGTAATTACTTCATTCCTTCTGTTTGGAAGTTTTAGCTGTATTCAGTGGGAGAGAGTAGAGTGTTGTACATGTTAATTGAAACCAGAACGTATCACAGTGGTTTGATACCAATAGGATTTTAACAAATTTTAATTTATAAATTTATAATTTAAAATTTATAGCCAGATAACTGTATCTACGCTGGCATGTTTCTCAGCTCTGCACCCCATTTTAGAGTGAGTGTGTGTGTGTGTGTGTGTGTGTGTTTTGCAGTGCTGGGGAACAAACCCAAGACCAAACCCTTATGCTAGGCAAGCACTCTACCACTGAGCTACACCCCCCAGCCCTCTGGGCTCTCTATTCATCAATCTGTTTATTCTTGATCACTTTAGCTTTGAAGTATAGTCTTGAAATAATGTAGCATCAGTCTTACTTATTCTTCAGCATTTTGTTGGCTATTCTGGGTCTTTTGCTGCTACATATGTATTTTAGAATCAGTCTGTTGATATCTATAAAATGACATTCTGGAATTTTGACTGGGTTTATAGATCGAGTTGGGAAGAACGTACATGTTAATTTTGAACATGAAATCAATAATATTGAACATGTTAACATGAATGTGGAATCCCTCTCCATTTATCTAGTCCTTTGATTTCTTTCATTAGAGTTTCAATTTTCCTCAAAGGAAACTTATACGTATCTTGTTAGGTTTATACCTAAAGTATATCATTTTTGGTGCTAATTTGAATTTTTAATTTCAAATTTCAATTGCTGATGTATAGGAAAGCAACCAATATTTGTATACTAACCTTGTCTCCTGCAAGTGTGCTGTAATTGCTTATTAGTTCCTGGAGTTTTTTTGTCAATTCTTTGGAATTTTGTATATAGAAAGTAATGTCATCCATGACCAAAGAAATACCCCTTTTTTCTATGTGCTGTTTGATTGGACATTTTCTATTTATGTATCTTTGTGTTCACTATTTCTTTCCTCTGTCTTCTCCATTACACTATTGAGTCCATTGAGTGAATTGTTAACTTTGGTTATTGTATTTTTCAGTTCTAAAAATTCCATTTGGTTCTTATCTATATCTTCTATTTATTTGGTGATACTTTTGTTTATCATTGTTGCAAAAGAGTTTGATATTTCTTTTTAAAAAATATTTTTAGTTGTAGATGGACACAATACCTTTATTTTGTTTATTTAGTTTTTTTAAGTGGTGCTGGGGATTGAACCCAGGGCCTCACACTTGCTAGGCAAGTGCTCTACCACTGAGCCACAACCCCAGCCCATGAAATTTCTTTTTTTAATATTTATTTTTAGTTGTAGGTGGACACAACATCTTTATTTTATTTTTATGTGGTGCTGAGGATCGAACCCAGCGCCCCGCACATGCCAGGTGAGCGCGTTACCGCGCCACATCCCCAGCCCCGAAATTTCTTATTTTTATAAGAATTGCTTTAAAGTGTTTGTCAGATAATTCCATCGTCTACAGCGTATTGTTATTGGCATTTGTTGATAGTCTTTTATATTTCAAGGTAATGTTACCATGGTTCTTCTATGGTGAGTAATTTGGGTCGTAATCCTTATCATATTATATAATATTAAAATTTTTATTGGTGCAGTATAATTATACATAATGTGGGATTAATTGTTATATATTTGTACATGCTTGAGTATGATATTATGAGACTCTTATTTCAGTTCTGAGAGATTGTTGGTATTTTTGTTTTAGTAGGCAATCAATGTAATTAGGTTCTGGTTTCAAGCTCCATCCCACCTTCTGTGAGCCACAGGTCCAATCAATGTCAGTTCAGGTTTCACATTCTTTGCAGTTTCCTTCAGAACTTTCTCTGGTGTATACCACTCATTGGTCAATCTGGAACATCGATGGTGGTCTGTCCTAGTCATTTTCAAAAACTTTGATGTAGTAATCAGGAATAATATCAAGCATGTGCAGACGGAAGATGAGCCCTGAAGTTCACAAATAATTTTATGGGGCTCTTTTACCAAGTTCTTCCCTTTTTTAATTATATTTTAAAATTTGTTCTAATTAGTTATCCATGACAGTAGAATGCATTTGGACACATTCAAACATAAATGGAGTGTAACTTCTCATTTGTCTGGTTGTACATGATGTAGTCACATTGGTCATGTAATCATATAGCACATATGGTCATAATGTCCGATTCATTCTACTATCATTCCTACTCCCCATGCCCTCTGCCCTCTTTTCATTCCTCTCTGTATAGTACAAAATACCTCTATTCTTCCCCCCAAGTTCTTCCCTTTAAGCAAGGATGTAGACCTCACCTTCCTGGAACCACAGCTCCAAAAGACTACAGAATATGTTTCTCCTCAGAGTTTTGGCTCCTATGAAGTCTTGTTTGGCCATTATCACTGCTGCCATGAAATTGCTTAAGGGCCTGAACACCAGATAAAATTAAAAAGAAAATAATGAGAGATTTCCATATTCTCTCTGTACATTGGGAGTTTTGTTTCCTTTTGCAGTGCTCGGATGGAATCCAGGGCCTCACATAGGCTAAGCAGGAGCAGATGCTCTACATATCCCCAGCCCCAGGCATTTTCTTTTCCCTCAAACCAGAACTAGAGGTCTTCTCCTGGATATCTCTTCCCCTGCCAACAGTGCTTTGCTTCTGGGTTCCTACCTGCATTAAGTTCAGGTGGAAGTATGGGGGCTGTAGCTCAGTAGTAGAGTGCTTGCCTGGCGTGCATGAGGCCCAGGTTCCATCTCCAGTAACAAACACACACACACACACACACACACACAGGTTCAGGCTGGAGAATATTTCAAGAATGCTACAAATTCTGGTCTTCTTTCCCAGTCCTCCTGCTACTGTATACTTTTTGGGTTTTGGTACTGGAGATTGAACTCAGGGATGCTTTACCCACTGAGCTACATCCTCAGCCCTTTTTCTTTTTTATTTTCAGACAGAGTCTCACTAAGTTGCTGAGGGTCTTGCTAAATTGCTGAAGCTAGCCTTGAACTTTCAATCCTCCTGCCTCAGCCACCGGGTTGCTTAGATTACAGGTAGGGACCATGGTGCCTGGCTGAACACTGGCTTTCTAGGGGTTACTCACTCCATGATTGTACACCTTTGTGCCAGCCTAAGATTTATCAGAGGTTGTGATCTAACATGTCAAGCCATGTTTGACTTGGGAACACAGTCAAACCTCAGGCCTTTTACTTACCACTGGCTTTTATTTATTACTGGGCTTGTTTGTGTCTCCCCTGTTGCATATGCAATTTCAGTAGATCAAGGGTAGCTGGGCACTAATTAGTGTCTGCTGTGATCTCTGCTACCCTTGCACATAGTCTCTAGTTTGCCCAAGATATTGGGAGAATTTATCAAGATCCCTATGGATATCTCACCTCCCAGGTATCTGCATTAAATTATCAGCAGATCAGTCTATCACTTGCCTCAAACAGCTTGCAAGGTCAGGTTAAGGACATTGCTTGCCCTCTGTATGGCTTGTTGCTGAGATAGTAACTGACCATGCTCCAATCATGCTAGCCATCTTCAGCAGCAGCAACAGCAGCAACAGTGAAGCTCATTCTCATGTCTTGTCCTCTCCTGCCATGGTTAAACAATACCACCAACAGAGCAGCAGGAAGGATGTGTTTCCATGCTAGGAACAATGACAACAAAACAAAAAAACAAAAAACAGCACAGACAGCACTGTTCTGAGCCAAAGGTGAGTAATTTTTGATGACTAAAACACTTCTCAGTTTGTAGTATGCATTTGGTGAAATCCCAGGATACTGAAACAGATGCTTTTGGCAGTTGCTTTTGGGGAGAGGTTTTGCCAACCTCATTCCTTCATCATGCCAGAAAGAGAGCTGCTTTGAGTTTTCTACAAGCAAAAATAATAGAAGAATGCAGTTTATCTGCTATCAGCCCCAAACTTCAATTTCAAATCAAGATAGTTTCTCTGTGGAGCCAACCTAGATGCCCTTCAGTAGATGAATGGATAAAAAATGTGGCATATATACATGATGGAATTTTACTCACTAAGCAATAAAAGAGAATAAAATCATGGCATTTGCAGGTAAATGGATGGCGTTGGAGAAGATAATGCTAAGTGAAGTTAGCCAATCCCAAAAAAACAAATACCAAATGTTTTCTCGGATATAAGGGAAGTGACTCATAGTGGAGTAGGGAGGGGGAGCACGGGAGGAATAAACAAACTCTAGATAGGGCAGAGGGGTGGGAGGGGAAGGGAGGGGGTATGGGGTTACAAATGATGGTGGAATGTGATGAACATCATTATCCAAAGTACATGTATGAAGACACAAATTATGAACACCTACAATCAGAGATATGAAAAATTGTGCTGTATATGTGTAAAAAGAATTGTAATGCATTCTGCTGTCATTTATTTTAAAAAATCAATTAAAAATAAAATAAAATCAAGACAGTTTCTGGGTGCAGTAGCACACGCCTGTAATCTCAGCAATTTGGGAGGCTGAGGCAGGAGGATTGCAAGTTCGAGGCCAGCCTCAGCAATTTAGTGACACCCTAAGGAACCCATTAGTAAGACTCTGTCTCAAAATACAAAATAAAAAGGTATGGGAATGTTGCTCAGTGGTAAAGTGCCTCTGGGTTCAATCCCCAGTACCCCCCACCCCTGCCTAAATCAAGACAGTCTGAAGGAGCAGCGTTTCTTGTCTTTTAACAGACATCCACAAAATGAAATCTCTACTGCCTGCTAATGGCATTAAGACTCTACACTTTCCCAGAAACACATACTCTTCCTGAATACCATACTCCACCATTTTTCTTCTTCTACATTCTAGAATTGAATTTCTAATTGAATTTCTATGACCTTCAACCTTTGGAAATCCATTCACTTCCCAAAATTGGGATATGTAGAGCAAAATGAACTACATAACTAGACCTAAAATGCTTTAAAAATCTGATTTTATCATTTTCAACTTCATTTTAAGTGTTTCCATTCTGAACTGTATTTCATTAATATCCCCAGTCTGAGATTCTCTATCATTATCAGATGAATTGAATCATTTATATTATGCATGATGCTTTGGCCTTATTTCTAGAGCAGTGAGTTTTAATAGGTGGCACCCCCTCAGGGATGTTTGGCAATGTCTGGAACATTTTTGGTTTTCACAATGAGAGAATGATGTTGCTGTTGGCATCTAATCAAGAGATCTAGGCCAGGGAGGTTGTTAAACAGCCTTCACTGCACAGTTTGGCCCCCACAAAAAAGAAGTTGTTCTAGTTTTTTTTTTTTTTGAACCCAGGGGCAGTTAACCACTGAGCCACATCCCCAGCCATATTTTGTTTTTTATTTAGAGGCAGGGTGTCTGTAAGTTGCTTAGGGTCTCACTAATTGCAGAGGCTGGCTTTGAACCCATGTTCCTCCTGCCTCAGCCTCCATGCCTCTGGGATTACAGGTGTATGTCACAGCCTGGTGATGTTTGGAAATTTTAAATTCTGTTTCTCAATTACTATCTCCTAGAGGTGCAATCATTGACATTGCTGAGTTGTGAATCACTGACCCACATCACACTCAGTAAATGATCTCCAGAGAGTGCTCTATTTGCTTACTTCCAAAGGCCCCTACTCACTGTATCACTGGCTCAGCAATACTTATTCCAGAATCTGGTGTTGATTAATAAATATCCATCCAGAATAACCACCATCTGTTGTCCTCCAGGAATTCCACTTTCTTGTCCCACAAACCCCTTAATAACTAATGCTTAATCACTAAGAGGCATAGATTTTCATAAAACTAAGGCCATGCTGGGCACCATGGTACACAGCTGTAATCCCAGCCACTTGGGAGACTGAGGCAGGAGGATCGCTAGTTTGAGGCCAGCTTCAGCAACTTAGTGAGACTCTGTCTCAAAATAAAAAATAAAAATGGGTGGAGATGAAGTTCAGTGGTAGTTAGAGTGTTCCTGGTATCAATTCCTAGTATCAGTTAAAAGGAAAAAAAACTAAGGCCATACAAACCACACAGAGCATAAGTCACTCTGCAGTCACTAGTCCCATAGCCCCTAACCACTGACCCTTGGAGCATCCACATCCTAAACACTCACCATCCACTACCTTGCAGCTTGGGACTTGTCACTTGCACTCTCACAATCAGAAAAAATGCTGAGCAAACCAAAAAACAACAACAGAGAATTGAGTTTACAGGACAAATTGATGTCCTGAAAACTGGAAATATGGACAAACACAGAGAATCGCAATTTACCAGGAATGGGTAGGAATAGTTTAACAAATAAACTACTGAAGTCTGAACTGCTCTCACCTGCTGGGCATGGAGTTCCTGGGTCCCCTCATCTCTGTGAAAACTTGGCATGATCCAGCTCTCCAATTTATGATAATCTAATGCATATGAATAATATAACATAGTTGTTTTAAATTGTAGCTCTCTAAATAGTAATGTGTTCAAACATCTTTTCATGTTTCCTAGCATTTCTTGAGAACTGCCTACCATACTTTGTGTCTAGATTACTACCAGAATCTCTATGTTTTTGTTGTGGCTATAGATTTACAAGAGTTCCTTGTATATATTAGATATAGCTCTTCTCCCAGTTTTTCAGGAGTCTATTAATTTTTATGGTTTCCTTAACAGAGCAGGCATCCTTCTATAATGTAGTGCTATTTATAAAAATGTTTGCCTATACTGCGCATTTGTGATTTTTCCTTAGATCCTTCTCCATCATCCCACCCTACCCTTGCCCTTTAAGTAGAGTTTTAAAATATAAATTTAGTTTGAATGTGTGTGGTACACATTAAAGACATATATGGAGCCTCAACATCCTACACCACCTCCCACCCCCATAAAGTCATTTGATGACAATAGTAGAGTCTTCCCCTATGTAGAAAATACCAGGCTTGTAGCAATAGTGGGTAGTCACAGTACAGGCATAATGGGGAATAGTTTTGTAGTGAGAACAGGATCACCATATCCCCTTTGGGCTCATCTCAGTTTGGATGATACACTAAGAAACAGGGATACATCCAGGATCTTCTCAATTCCCTTACATCCTTACCTAATTTTCAATGAGTTTGATTTCCTTTGTCTCTGGAGACAGAACCATGGTAACTTCTCTGTACTGACCTCCACAGATCCAGGACCACAGGGGAAATACCTTTGGAAACTGGGATTTGGATTTAAGGTGTAGCTCAGTGGTAGATCACCTCCCTAGCAGACAGGAGACCCTGAGTTTAATTTCATTTACTTGTTCTGATAATTCAAATAATAAAATGTGATATCTAATCATTGTAAAAGATTAGAAAGGAGAAAAGATCATCTTACAGTCCAATCTCCTTATCACTCTTGATGTTTTTGTGTATATATTTATAGTCGTGATATTCATCTAAAAACCCAACATTGTTCCAAAAATCTCTAGTGTTATTTTGAAGCCTGCTTTTAGAAGTGTTTAATTTTAGCCAGGCATGGTGGCACATGCCTGTAGTTCCAGAAACTCAGAAGGCTCAGACAGAAAGATCACAAGTTTGAGGCTAGCCTAAGCAACTTAGTGAGACTCTGTCTCAAAATTTTTAAAAAGGGCTGGGGTGGTACCTCAGTAGTTGAATACCCCTGGGTTCAATTCTGCCGGGGGAGCAAGAAAAAAGAGGGGAAAAAAGAAAAATATCAAGAAGTCAATGGGAGCCAGGTGCCATAGTTCATGCCTGTAATCCCAAGGACTCAGGAGGCTGAAGCAGGAGGATTCCATGTTCAAGGCCAGCCTGGGCAACTTAGCAAGATCCTTAGCACTTTAGCAACACCCTGTCTCAGAATGAAAAATAAAAGGGCTGGGGATGTGGCTCAGTGGTAGACCACCCCTGGGTTTAATCCCCAGTACCAAAAAAAGAAACAAACAAATAAATGTGGAAGAGCATAACAATGATCAGATATTAGATTCCTTCATTTAAGTAGATGGGCCTCAAAAATACCATTTCTTTCTTATCTTTGACAGTTAGAGAAATACCATGTGTTCCTCGTTCTTAAACACTTATTTCATATCCTAATATATTCTGGATCAGAACTTGATGTACAGTGAAATGGAGTGAAGAGAGAAGTGCTGGAGAGGACTGGGTCAGTGGGGTCAAGAATCAGGGTGGCCTGCGACATAGGGCACACATAGCCACAGACAATTACAGGAAGGAGGGAAAGTGGCAAATGTTGCTCCTATGTCACCACGTTTCCCTCTTCCCAACCACCAGTCTAATTGCTGAAGGCGGGGATCTGACAAGTCTCCTGCCCCGCTGCCAGGAACAGGAAGTAGTAGAGACCCAGCCCCTCCCTTTGGTCCCTGAGTCACTGCCAGATCCTGACTCATCCCTCCACTTAATCTAGTCACAGTGACCAGCGGAAAGAGAAAGGACACGTCAGATGCAGAGAACACAAGAGGACAGCACTTTCCTGGGGTGAAGAAGAGTGGGGGGAATCAAATCAGGAAGGGTAGCTTCCATTTCTGACCTATGGTTTCCCAGTTTATTTTACTGCCAGGTCCATCCCATCCCCAGGGAGCCCAGGTCTCCTCTGATCTCCGGTCCAGCAAGCAAGTGGGGGGAAAGGCTGCTTTCCCACCACCTTCAATGGGGTCAGCCCTGCTGTAGCCAGAGCTGGCTAAATCAAGTTCCTGGCAGAACAAGAGAGCACTCTTTCCCTTCCCCAGTCAGGGTAGAGTCAGTGTACACTTCACATTTGGACAGGAGAGGCCACATCTTCCTCCATATGATGCTGTCTGCCAAGTTTTTCCTTGTGCACCCCTGTGGAGAACATAAGAAAGCAGATCCCTCAATAGCCACTCTGGGCCCAATATAATCAAGTGGAAGTTACCTTCAGAGGCTGTAGCCTGGGTAGTGCCTAAAAGTGACTATAGAGTGTGCTATACACTTCAAAATTAATTGTGGAATTTAAAACTTTCTCTGTCAGTTTGCCAATATTTTCACTTAAACTGGTTGCTTTTTGGGGGGGTGGGTACTGGGGATTGAACCCAGGGCCATTGAGCCACATCTCCAGCCCCCTTTTTATATTTTATGTAAAGACAGGGTCTCACTGAGTTGCTTAGAGCCTCTCTAAATTACAGAGGCTGGCTTTGAACTTGCTATCCTCCTGCCTCAGCCTCCTGAGTAGCTGGGACTCTAGGCATATGACACCATGCCCAGCTAGATGGCAATTTAATGACTATTTCACAAAGATATATTGAGTACCAGACATGTTCATAGCACATGTTATCTGTGTGTCTCTTTATGTAAGTTCCATCTGCAATAACAAAAGCCTCTATCACATGGGTGTTCTTTGCTCCCCATTAGGGCACTTGAACTCCCCTGAGGTACCCAGGAGGATTTGGGAATGGAAAGTTGCCTTGTTTTTCTGATACATATACATTAGGGAAAACTGTAGTTGCTAGGAAATTACTGAGAAATTAGAGCCAAAATTTGCATGCTTCTAATGCATTTATCAATTCATTAAGATATCCAGAGATTCATAATTATTTTGAGTAGAGAAATGTCAGTAGGAGACTATTTCAAGAGGAGTATAGAGTAAGATTTTAGGTTTGGGGTGTTGGGGGGGCAAGGGGTGGGGCTTATTAAGGATAAGGGATTGCTGGACACAAGCAGAAGGGGAGCAGAGATGTATAGGTGTAGGCTGGTGACAGCTGAACATGGCTTTAGTGGGGAGCCCTCTTCAAGGCCTGCCCAGGCTCCCCTTCTCACTGCCACAGCCCAGGATGCAGGTTGCTTCCCTTTATTTGTAAAAAAAAAAAAAAAAAGCTTCACTTTACTTTAGTATGGATTCATGCATACTCTACAAATTGAAAAGATCTGGAAAAACATTTCCATACCTATAGAAAACTATTGTTCATATTTGGGGGTAGTTTTATTGTCATCCTTTTGTGTATGCAGTTGACATTTTTTTTCAAAGAGAGAGAGAGAGAATTTTAATATTTATTTTTTAGTTTTCAGCGAACATAACATCTTTGTTTGTATGTGGTGCTGAGGATCCAACCCGGGCCGCACGCATGCCAGGCGAGCGTGCTACCGCTTGAGCCACATCCCCAGCCCCTGCAGTTGACATTTTTATATGGAGCTCCATGTGTAGCCTGTATTTTCCCCTTTTTAATAGTATATGAAATTCATTTTCCCATGACGTTACAGGGTTGCTAAACAATATTTTAAACCGTTTCATTATATTTTTAGGGAGACTATCTGGGTTTTCTTAATTTCTTAGTTCAGACATTTCCCTTTGTACAAACAACACTTGGATTCAAATGTTTCCTTTTTTTCTTTTTCTTTCTTTTTTTTCTTTTTCTTTTTTCTTTTTTTTTTTCTTTTTTTTTTTTTTTTTTTTTTTTACAAATACTGGTTAGATAAACATCTTTAAACATCTATCTAGGGGCTGGGGTTGTGGATCAGAAGTAGAGCTGTCGCCTACCATGCATGAGGCATGGGTTCCATCTTCAGCACCACATAAAAATAAAGATATTGTGTTCACCTGTAACTAAAAAATAAATATTAAAAACGACCGATAGATCTATCTATCTATCTATCTATCTATCTATCATCTATCTCTCTATCAAGAAAAGTTGAGAATGGAGAACATGGAGGAGACTAGGAAAGACAAGGGAAGGCTACTCCGTCCTGTAGCAAACCCAGTCCCCGGTTGCGCAAATCAGCGACAACCACTGGGACTGTGGAGGAGGTGCGAGCCTGGAAGGGGCCCCGCCCTCGGACTGCGGACCTTGCGGAGGCGCCCTTGCCGCATTGGCGCTTGCCCTTGGCCTCCGGCGGTCTCTGGCGCCCCCTGCCGTTCATGCTGTAAACTGCGCCGATCCGCTTGCTCTTAGTTACCTCTCTGCCGCCGCCTGCTCCATTTTGCTTCTCCCTTCCTCTCCCCTCGCACCTCCCTCCTTTTCTTTTTTCCAGTCCTTCACGTTTTAATTCAGGTGTTCCAGCTCGAGGAGCTCCTTGCAGAACTAGCTGCTGTCGTTAGATCCAGGGGGAATAAGCAGGCGGAGAGGGGGCCCCCTGCGGGCGGGGACAACAGGAAATAGAGGGCCAGCTGGGCTCCAGGCACATCTAGGAGCTGTCGCCCCGCCCCGGCCGAAACTTTTTATTGGAGTTTCTGGTGTCATCCCCTATGGTCCTAGGAGGAAGGGCCAGAAACGATAGAACCTGGGTGCCGGAGGGTCGTGGACCCGCAGTCCCCTGGGGGTAGAGGAAGTGGAACTTGCCCCCTCCCCAGGACCCCAGAAATGCCGAAGAATGGCGCAGTGAGATGGCAGGACAACCGTTCAGGAGCAGAGAGAGAGCCTTGTTGGAACAGGAAGCAGCCACCTCCCCATGTCCTTTGCACCCTTTAGAGGTCTCTAGAGCTTGGGCTGCCTTGGACAGACACCCTGCACTCTCACCTACTTTCCATTGCTTTCCTCCTCTTCAGAATAAACTAAAATCTTATCAGGGTTTCTAGTCCCATAGCCTTCTCTTTGTCCAGTTCCCAGGCAGGATAAATCCAGGGAGCACCTCAGTGATCCTCCACAAACCGGTGCAAGGTCACCACAGTTAGGATCCACTTAGCATTCGACTCACCCACCCCATTTACCGTGCCTCTGCGTACTTCTATTTGCTTGGATCAGCCTGTCTACTCCTGCTGTCCCAGACTAAGAGCTGTCACCAGGGGTATTTTGAAGAAGTCCTGGGGCAACAGGGTCTTTGACAAAGAATTTCTAGATGTTTCAGATATTTTCATATATTTATTTAGGAAACAGAGGAATACACATCCAAGAGAGAATGTGGGTCACCTCAAGAGCAAGAGACATTTTGGAGGTGCTTGGGTTCTTTTAAAGGAAACTTGATGAAAGATGGGTATAGGAAAGTATGTGGGGATGATATCAGTCTGATGGTCACAAGATGGTTTATGGTGGTCTGGCAATTCTCAGGATCTTTAGATTGACATCTGATCAATAGATAACTTTGGGAGAGTGCCCTACATTATACTTTTCTGGGGAAGTACCCTATAATATAGAGTATCACCCTTTGCTCAATCTATTCTAAAAATGCATGTATTCGTAGGCCAATTAACAGTACTCAAGGCAATTTTCATTGGTGGATGAATTTCTAGTAACTTTAAGATGGTGAGTGAAGATCTGTAGGTTTTCCAGAAAGTTGGAATGACAGGCGTGAGAGAGAACTGGCTTGGGGGTGAAGTTATGAGGAGCTTTAGCACAAGGCTTTCTGATTAAAGTTAAGATTCTCCTTGTCCTTCCTTTTATATTTTTAACCTATTTTTTGTTTCTTTTTGCTTCTATATCAGGACTGAATGGCCTGACCCAAGACTTCCAGGAATGGTTTTCAGGCAGATGATGACCTCAACAGCCAGAAGTGAAAGCTAATTCCAGAACCCACCCAGCTGCTGTCCCTGAGACTCTACAGACCTCCAAGTAAAGTCAGTTCACCTGGAGGGCTTCCTGGAGGAGAAGAGAAGCTGGAAACACTGGAGCCAGTGATCCCCACGGGGACACTAATTCATTTCCATAGTTTTTATCTTAGAACCTAGACCACTGACTGAAGCTCTCAAAGTCTCAGGATCCACACACATTTTTCCCATTTATTCTTCTGTGTACATATCCATCATACATGAGCAGAGCTCCCTAGCAGTTGAGATGCAAAAGCTCAGGGGATGTTATGGTTTGGATATGAGGTGTCCCCCACAAACTGTTAATGCAGGCATATTCAGAGGTAACATGATTGGATTGCAAGAGCTGCAACCTAATCAGTCCATTCTAGTTTAAATGGACTGGGCAATAACTGTGGGCAAGTAGGATGTGTCTGAAGGAGGTGGGTCACTGGGGATGTGCCCTGGAAGAGTTCATCTTCCCTGCAGTCCCTTCCCCTCTCTGCTTCCTGGTGCAGTGAGTAGGACAGCTTCCCTCTGCCATACTCTTCCACCATGATGTCCTGCCTCATCTTAGACCCAGAGCAATGGACTTGGCCATCTATGGGCTGAGAAACCATGAGCTCTAAATAAACTTTCCCTTCTCTAAGTTGTTTTTATAAGGCATTTTGGTCACAGCAAAATTGGAGGAAGGAAGGAAGATTTTATTATAGCCAAATGCAGTTAGGGACGACAGGGGGTTGCTGGAATGAACCCTTTTCTACCCATCATAAAGGATTCTGGCCAACATTCCTATAACCAAAGAAAGGTTATTAAGATAAAAGCATAACAGGGGTGAGGATATAGCTCAGTTGGTAGAGTACTTGCCTCGCATGCATAAAGCCCTGGATTAAATCCTCAGCACACACACACACACACACACACAGAGAGAGAGAGAGAGAGAGAGAGAGAGAGAGAGAGAGAGAAGCATAACAGATTTCTTTGATCATAGTTTTACATGACATGGGAGCCTTTGGATTAAACCAATGACTCAGGGTAAATAATTCATTTTTATGCTTAGGTTTGATGAAACATGAACAACCATCCATATAGAAAGGTGATTGGACAGGGGGCTGGGGTTGTGGCTCAGTGTTAGAATGCGCACTTTGTGTGTGTGTGAGGCACTGGGTTCGATCCTCAGCACCACATAAAAATAAATAAAGGTATTGTATCTGTCTACAACTAAAAAATATTTTTAAAAAGAAAGGTTTTTGGACAAAAAAAAAGATATAAGCTAATGCTAATAGACTGATGGGAAACCCCAGCAAAGTTTATTCAAATTTTTCTTTGCTCCTCATTTGTAGCATGGCTTCCTTCTTGGTATGGGGTAGACTCCCTCTTGGATGAAGGTCTTAGTTTCTTTTTGGCCAGCTCCCCAGAAAGGTGAGATGAAATTAAAGTAATAACTCTAGTTTTTGTAGCTGGCTTTGAATAAAAGTGTCTTTAGTTCTTTTTAAATTTTTTTTAAATTTTATTATTTCTTTTAGTTACACATAACAGTAGAATCCTTTTTGATATAATTATACAAGCATGGAATATATCTTATTCTAATTAGGACCCCAGTCTTGTGGATGTACACAATAGTGAGATTTACTGTGGTGTATTCATATATGTATATAGGAAAATTTTGTCGAATTAATTCTTATCCCCCTTCCCTTCCTTTCATTCCCCTTTATCTACTCCACTGAACTTCTAATCTTCTCCTTCCCTCCTTATTGTGGGTTAACTTCCACACATCAAAGAAAACATTTGACCTTTGGCTTTTGGGAATTGGCTAATTTCACTTAGCATAATAGTCTCCAGATCCATCCATTTACTAGCAAATGTCATAGCCATTCTTTTTTATGGCTGAGTAATATCCCATTGTGTATATGTACCACATTTTCTTTATCCATTCATCTGTTGAAGGCCAGCTAGGTTAGCTCCATAGCTTAGCTATTGTGAATTATGCTGCTATAAACATTGATGTGGCTGCGTCATTGTAGTAGGCTGATTTTTAAGCCCTTTGGAAGGATCATTAGTTTCTATGGTCTGCCTTGAGAAAGAAGAATTCTAGTTTCTATGTTTTACCCCAAGGGAAGAATGAGGGGTGCTCTCACCCCTGAGAAGGTCCAGAGAAAGAGAGAAATTTTGCTTCAAAGGCTGCTTCTAGGCCTTCACTTTGGGGTATCATTTTTTGAGCCCCAAAAGAAGCACATGCAGGGGAAACTGGAGGCCCTGGGGAGAATTGACCAAGTCTACCAAAGGGACATTAAGAGGCTAGAAAATGTTGCTGCTAAGAGGTCCTCTTAGAATTTAAGGAGGTAAGGAGGGAATGTATTTGCCAAGAAGAGCTGGATTTTCTTGATAGAGAAAGCAAGTGTGGTTTGAAGTGGCCTCAGAGCATGTCCTAGCTGGTCCAGTCTAAAGCTGTTTCAGAGCAGGGAAGTTGGTAGAGGTGGACAGAAGCCAAGCATGTAGAGCCTCATGAGGATAGAGAAAACATTTACTCAGACTTGTGTTTGGCAGAGTTAACGACTGGCAGTGTGCACGGGGAACCCCAAGGGGAACAAGGTTGGGTTAAGGATAAGGGGACAAGCTGGGCATAGTGGCACACACCTGTAATCCCAGCAGTCGGGAGGCTGAGGCAGGAGGATCACAAGTTCGAAGCCAGCCTCAGCAACTTAGCGAGGCCCTAGACAACTCAGTGAGACCCTGTCTCTAAATTAAAAACAAAAAAGGCTGGGGATGTGTCTCAGTGGTTAAGCACCCCTGGGTTCAATCCCTGGTACCAAAAATAAAAATAAAAACAAATAAAGTTAAGGGGAGAGTTAAGACTACTGTTGGTTGTTGATCCCTCAAACAGAAAGTGATGATCTTTCTGCCTTTAGATGTCTGGTTTTCACCATGTTTCTCCCACAGTGAAATTCCATGACAATTTTTTTTGTACATTTGGCAGTTCTGGGGCTGCAAGCACTCTAGCACTGAGATTAACCACAGTCCCATGAAATTCCTAAATATTCTAGTGCTCCATTAATCTGAGGACGACTCATTTCTTCAAAAGTATTTGTTGGGGTTGTTTGTTTGTTTGTGGTACTGGGGATTAAACCTAGGGGTGCTTTACCACTAATTTACATCCTCAGCCCTTCTTTAAATTTTTTTTAGTTGTAGTTGGATTCAATACTTTTATTTTATTTATTTTTATATGGTGCTGAGGATCAAACCTAGCGCCTCACATGTGCTAGGTGAGCGCTGTACCACTGAGCCACAGCCATAGCCCCCTCAGCCCTTCTTATATTTTGTTTTTTCCTTGATTTGGGCATCTGCAGGTGGGGTAGCTCAGTGGTGGAGTGCTTGCCGAGCATAAGCAAGGCCCTGGGTTTAATTCCCAGTACTACAATACAATATAACAACTATTTACCTAGTATTTATGTTGTATCAGGTATTATAAGTCATCAAGAGATAATTTAAAGTAGACAGGGATGCTTGTGGATTCTATGCAAATGCTATGCATTTTATATAAGGGATTTGAGCATCAGAGAACTTTGACATCTGCAGGTGGGGGAAGATACCAAGGGATAACTGTACCCCCTTATAAACTTCTTGTGAACTTTGAATGAGATAAGCTAGAGAGAAACAGCCACAAGGGAGCTGGCTTAGAATAGGCATTAAATAAGTGTTATGTTGCCACCCTTCCCCTCTCTGAAGCAAGTTTGGTGAAAAAGCAGGCACGTGGGTGTTCTCTATGGAGTTAGGCCAAGATGAAGGCCTTGTTTCAGCTACTAAGACTAAGGCAGAACTGAGTTCATAGCCTAGTGTGGCTCAGAGAAGCCAAGAGGGTTTGACCCCTCTGTCTGCCAGGAACTCCATCATTATAACTCACTCTGGGCCTCCCTGAGCACATTGTGAAAGACCAAAGCCTGGGATAGGCTGGCACTTGAGGCCCTCCTTTCCTCTCACTGTAAAAAATCAGCCTGAAATTGGGCCAGTGTAGCAATGAGAATGGCTTCATTCTTGCCCTCTGTCCCTATTCACCACTCCCCAACCAAAAAGGAATACCCTCTGCACTCAACCCTTGTATATTCCCTGTCCCACTATCTCACATAGAAGGATGTAGGGACATTAATGTGACAATTTAGGTGCTCTAGGTGCTCTCCTAGCTCACAGATGAGACAATTTCACCCCCACACCATCAGCTCTGCAATGGTCACCCTGAATTCATGTTACTCTCTTGCCCCCAGGTCTAGGGTCTCATTGTCCCAGGGCTCAGTCTTCTGGAGCTCTAGAATCAGAGGGAGGGAACAGCATGCTACTCTGTGCCTGAAGGCTGTGTGGCCCAGGCCCAGGCCAAGACATGAATATCCAGTGAAACAGGATTTTGGAGTTGGGCTGGGGGTATGGCTTGGTTATAGAGTGTTTGCCCAGCATAGCAGGGTGCTGGGTTCTATCCCAACACTTGAAAACAATTTTTTTAATGTTAAAAGATTTCTCTATTTTTTCTCCCCCATTCCCAACTTGGCTACATGGATACAGCAGATGGATTACTGGGCCCAAGGGTATGACTCTCCTTAGGGTTTTGTTGTTGTTGTTTAACTGATAAATTTCTTTCTAAGCAAGTCAGTTGTTGTATGCTCCCAATCTGCATTACACTCCATCTTCAGTGCTGAGTGTCATTATTTTAAAAAATATAGCATTGAAGGAATAAGAATTAGTCAGTAGAAGAAAATGCAGGGGAGTTTTACAGCCAGAAAGAACAGCAGGAATCAAGGCCCTAGGACATGAACCAGCACCAGCTACAACAGATCCATGAAAAGGCTGAAAAGGAGTGTATGGCCATGGCATATGCCTGTAATGCCAGCTACTCTGGAGGTTAAGTCAGGAAGATCACAAGTTCCAGGTCAGCCTGAGCAACTTAGTGAGATCCTGTCTCAAAAATGAAAAATATAAAAATGAAAAGGGCTGGTAATGCAGCTCAGTGATAGAATACCATTGAGTTAAATTTACAGTACTGAAAAAGAAAGAAAAAGAAAAAGCTAAAATAGAGAGGGTGAGGCTCAAAAGATTGCCAGTTCAGAGAGGCCAGGAAAGGAACAGCATCAAACTCCACTTAAAGGGCTGGGGATATGGCTCAGTTGGTAGAGTGCTTGCCTCATGTACAAGGTCCTGGGTTCAATTCCCAGCACCACCTAAATAAATAAATAAATAAATAAATAAATAAATAAAACACTTCACTTAAAGAAGTTTAGAACAAAGCTGGGCATGATGGCACATTCATAGAATCCCAACAACTCTGGAGCCTAAGGCAGAAGGATTCCCAAGTTTTACCAATTTAATGAGACCCAGTCTCGAAATTAAAAAAAAAAAAGTGCTGAGGATGTAGCTCAGTGATAAGACCCCTCTGGGTTCAATCCTCAGTACCAAAAAAAAAAAAAAAAAAAAAAGCAGGAAAATCTATTTTGACACTCAGTCTCAGAGATCAGAGGTTACAGTCTGTGGTTGCTTGGCCCTGTTGCTTTGGGCCTGTGGCAATACTACATCATGGTAGGAGCATGTGGCCAAGGAGGCTGCTTGCTTCATGGAGGCTGAGAAGCAAAAGAGAGAGGAAAGGACCAGCATGCCAATATCCCCTTCACTGGCACACCTCCAGTGACCTAACTTCCTCCCAGTGACCTTCACCTCTTAAAGGTTTCACCACCTCTCAATAACACCAAAGACTAGGAACCAGACCTTTAACACATGGGCCTTTGGGGGACACTTCCAAAACTTATCAGCAAGCATGTAGGTAGAAGTTTAGAATACTGAGCAAGGGGGTAGTTGCATAAGGAAAGAAAGTAGAGAGAAGACAGAAGTCCAGGGAACCCCACATGTAAGGACTGTGCTAATATGATAAATTCTTCCAAAGAGAGCCAGGTGCAGTGGCACATGCCTGTAATCCCAGCGGCTCAGGAGGCTGAGGCAAAAGGATCAAGAGTTCAGAGCCAGCCTTAGGAACTTAGTGAGGCCCTAAGCAAATCAATGACACCCTGTCCCTAAATCAAATACAAAAAGGGGTGGAGATGTGGCTCAGTGATTGGGTGCCCCTGAGTTCAATCCTCAGTACCACCCCCCCAAAAAAATTCCAAGAAGGAGCTACATTCCATAGAAATGCTGGACCTATGAGTATAGGAACTCTGTCTAATTTGTTCACTGCTATGTACTCAACCATCTAGAACAGTACCTGGCACAGGCTAATGGTTTAAAAACTCTGATGAATAAAACATCAAATGAGCTACTCAGACAGGAGTGTGGAAAAGACAGGAACTAAATATCTAAGGAATCATGGGAGTGATTCTATCACCTTTACCATGCCTCACATCAAAAGATATCATTCTTGGGGCTGGGGGTGTGCCTCAGGGTCAGAGTTCTTTCCTTGTTTGTCCAAGGCCCTGTATTTGATTGTCAGCACCACAAAACAACAAAAGCAACAAAATATATGCACATATGTGTGTGTCACTCTTATAAACATATAAGAAAACATGTACAGAAAGTCCGTATTTAATAAATGAGCTATTTCACCAGAGGACACAGGAGACAAGAAGAAGGGATGGAAAAGGGGCAGGAGGGAAACTTTTGGAGTGAAATTTATGCTGTCTTGACTGTGGTGATCCCATCACTGAGGCATACATCATCAAACTTATAAAATAGCACATTTTATTTTTATTTAAAAAAAATTTATAACTTTATTTTGTTTATTGAATTGTTTATGTGATGCTAAGGATCAAACCCAGTGCCTCACATATGCAAGGCAATCACTCTACTGCTAAGCCCCAGCCCCAGCCCCAGCCCCACATTTTATTTATTTTTATTATTTTTTAAATTTTTTCTTAGTTGTTGACAGATCTTTATTTTATTTATACATGGTGCTGAGAATCAAACCGAGTGCCTCACACATGCCAGGCAAGTGCATTACCACTGAGCCACAGCAACAGCCCCCCACATTTTAAATATAAAGTAGTTCCCCATTATCTGCAGTTTAGCTTTCTATTGTCCTATCCACACAAAATCTGGTAAGATTGACTTCTTTCACTTAACAATATGCATCTAAGAATCCTTCATATCTTTCCATGAATCAATAGCTCATTTCTTTCTAGTGTTTAATAATATTCCATTGTCCAATTATTTGACATTCTGGGAATGGAAAAAATTTGGAGACAGTAAAAAGATCAGTGGTGGCCTGTGGTTGGGGAGGAGGGAGGGCTAAATAGGAGGGCACAGAGAATTTTAAGACATTGATACTACTTTGTATGGTACTATAATGGTGAATATATATCATTATACATTTATCCAAACACTGAGAGCAATTCCTAATGTAAACTGTGGACTTTGAGGGATAATGATGTGCCCATATAAGTCCATCAATTTTAAAAAAAATGCACCACTCTAGTTAGGGACATTGGCAATGGGGAAGGCTGTGCATGAACAGGGGGTAGATTGTTCTAAGTCAAGGCTGCCCCTCATGTTTCCTCTCTCTGCACACACCTGCTTGCTCTTCTGTACTCTGCCATGAATTGAAGCAGCACAAGGCCCTCACCAGATATGATTGACATATCTTAGACTTCCCAGCCTCCAGAACCATGAGCCAAAATAAACATATTTTTAAAATAAATTACCCAGTCTCAGGTATTCTGTTATCGCAGATCTGGGGGTCTCCTTTGAGTCAGATGGCTGAAAACCCCAGTGCTGGCAACCTCTGATTCCTTGAGAATTTTGTCACTGAAATCCCAGGAGGATCCAGGGGCAATGTGAAGCCATGATAATCTTGCTGGGAACAAAAGGCCTCAGCAACCCAAGCAGGTGCTTTTCTCCCTCCTTCTCTCCCTCAATACCTCCCATTGAGCCAGAGAACCACCTGCTGCATCTTCCAGGTATCCAAGAAAAATCAGTGCTGGACAGAGATTGAATGGAAAAAGAAATTTTTATCCCTTTATTTTATTTATTTATTTTTATGTGGTGCTGAGAATCGAACCCAGGGCCTCACACGTGCAAGGCAAGTGCTCTACCACTGAGCCACAACCCCAGCCCCAGGAAAAAGCATTTTATTCAGGACTACTGCAATAGGAGGAAAGAAACCTTAGTATAGAACTAGGTTAAATTTCAAGTACAACAGAGCAAGTGGGCATTTAGAGTATCAGAGCCCAGAACACAGCACCCCAAAAGTATGGTGCTTGGCACACTGGGTACTTGGAATTAAGGCAGGGGGTTCAGAAGCAAGGTCTTTTTGACCTTCTCCTGCCCTTCTCTCTCTTGCTCCCCTTTTTCCCCAAAATTAGGTCATTGAAATGAGAAGCCCTGTCCTTCAAAGCCAGCCATAAAAACCTAGAAACATCATTGGAATCTTCCTCCACCTTTCTGTATGGGAGCTGGCCATAAATTCTCTGACCTACCTTTGAAAGATAATAAGACCCTCATTCCAGAGGAGTCCTGCCTCATAGTATAGAGAAAGGAGTGCCACAGAATGCCAAGAGCAGCCTGAACAGACAGGCCTTGCTGAATTTCTCTTCTCAGGCCATGACATGAGATCATTCCTCTTTTTTGTACAACCCCATTTCTACAAGACTGTTCATGCTATATCTAACCTATTCATAAAAATGGACAGTTTTTCCTCAGTCTTTGGGTCTTCATTATGGAGGCTCCTATGTCACATAAAATTTTGATCAAGCTTGGGAGACTGAGGCAGGAGGATTGCAAAGTTCAAAGCCAGCTTCAGCAACTTAGCGAGGCCCTAAGCAACCAAACAAGATCCTGTCTCTAAATAAAAAAATATAAAAGGGCTGGAATATAGCTAAACACCCCTGGCAAGTTTTGCTAAAACTTTGATCAAATAAATTAGTATGCTTTCTCCTGTTAATATGTCTTTGTCACTTTTAGTTCAGACTTTATCGGCCCTCCTAGAAGTGTTGAGAAAACTCTTCCTCTTCTAAATTAGCCAAGGAACAGGGTAGGGTGCCTAGAGATAGAAAAATTTTAGAAGGAAACATGAGGAGGTAGGAGGGATTTTTGACTAAATGAACCTGGGTGGTAGTGAAGGATGAGGAACCTGATCAGAAATAGAGTGTTAGCTTTTTGTTGCTGTGACAAAATATCTAAGAAAATTAACTTAGATCTTCCCCCAGATTAACTTAAAGGAGGAAAGATTTATATTGGCTCATAGTTTCCAAGATTTTAGTCCACAGTTTGGTCAGTCACTTTGGGCCCTGTGGTAAGGCAGTACATCATGGCAGTGGGAGCATGTGGTGGAGGACACTGGTCACCTCACAGAGGCCAAGAAGCAAAGTGAGGTGTGGGGGAGGGTCTGGGGTCCCAGTATCTCCTTCAAAGGCACTCCCTCAATGACCTAACTCCCTTCCACTAGGCCCCACCTCCTAAAGGTTCTACCACTTCTCAACAGTGCCACAAACTGGCAACCAAGCCTTTAGCATTGGGGCCTCTTTGGTAACATTTAAGATCCAAACCACATGTGGGAATCAGATATGAAGGACGGAGCATTCTTGCTAGATTAACTAAGGAGGATTCTTTATAAGGAAGTGTACATATGGACTTTAGGAGAAGGTTCAGGAGCCTGACTTTGGTCAAGGGAAGAATCTTTGTCAGGGGCACGCTGTCTACGCACCCAGACCACTCTCCTGAGCTGAGCTTTGCCAGGAACTGCAACTCCTTTAGCCTGTCTCCTCATTTCTAAAATATAGATGATTATATGAGATCTCATGAGAGCTTAAAGGACAGGGCATAGATCCACTGCCCAGATGGTGGCTGGCACTTTCTAAGACTTCAGTACTGTCCTGTTCATGAACTATGAGGTAAGGGCTGACCGGCCCTCCTTGCAGCTCCCCTGATGCTCCAGACAAGCCCAACACCTGTCCCCAAGGGCAAAAGGACCAAGAAGGAAGGCTGTGCTGCCAGATGCACCCCAGGTCTTTCTCTGGGGACAGGTGGCACAAAAAAGAAGCACCCTCTGACTCGATAGGATGGGGACCCAGAGAGAGAAGAGTCTGCTAGAGTGCTGGAAGAAAAGGGCGAGGCTGCAAGAGAAAGGGGCTGGGATGGCGGGGGGCAAGACAGGGAAGGTGGTGGAGGAAAGGAAATTGGTGCCCAGGACGGGTGCAGGTGACAGCAGACCAGCAGGGTTGAGGTGGTGAAGGATCTTGGCTGTTCTAAGACACATCCCTTGGTTCTCCACACCAGGCAGTGACTTGACAGAATAGGAGAGTGTGACCTGTCACAGCAATCACACAAGCAGGCTCCTTGCTCATTAACAGAACTTACGCCTGCCCTGCAGAGCAAACTCAGATGCTCACTTGTTCAGCTCTGAGATCTTTCACAAACCCTCCCACTAGGTCAGCAGTTGGTCAAGTGTAAGCTCACTCCCCCTGGGGTGGGGCACAGGTGCTACAGAGATGAGTTTGCTGTGACTAGAGGTGCATCCAACTGTGTTTTTCATACACTATTAGGAAAAGTTGTGCTGCTTCCTGAGGGGCATGGAGTGAGTATCTGCTAACCCACATCATGATTTCTAAAAACTAGGAAAGATGCAAGGCTCTTCAGAGAAATGATTGATTCCAGGGTTGGAGTAGGGAAAAATAAAAACAAGCCTCAAACTTTTGTGCCAGAAAAGGATGTGCTCTAAAAACTACGGGGACATGTCAAAATGATTGAGGAGCCAGCTGCAAGGGCCTCACCCTGAGCCAAATCTGGACAGTTCAAGCATCAAAATAAACAATACCAAGAATCTGCCTGCACTGTGGCACACACTTGTAATCCCAGAGACTTGGGAGGCTAAGGCAAGAAAATCACAAGTTTGAGGCCAGCCCAGGCAACCTAGCAAGACCCTATCTCTAAAAATAAAAAGGACTGTGGCTGTAGCTCAGGGGTAGAGTACACTGGGTTCAATCTCCAGTACCAACAAATAAACAAACAAACAGAACTTCCCGCCTGGTCAGGATGGAGTAATCCATCTTCCAGACTCCTTCCTCTTACAATGAAAAATCCCTGGGGGCTGGGGATGTAGCTCAGTGGTAGAGCACTTGCCTAGCACGTGTGAAGCACTGGGTTCGATCCTCAGCACCACATAAAAATAAATAAATAAAGGTATTGTGTTCATTTACAACACACACACACACATACACACACACACATATATATGTTGGAACATATATATAATATGGAAACATATAATATAGATACATATATAATGGAAACATATATATACATAAATATGTACATATATGTATATATAAAAATCCCTGTATAGAACACAACCAACCAACATAAGAAGACTCTCTGAAAGGTGGGAAGGAGGAGGCCTGGGAACTTCAGGACTTGAGGAACAGCACAGCAATGAGTTCCTCAGCTCTGATTGCCTCCCTTATATCCTGGAAAAGGGGCTACAGAAGCCTCCAATCTAGAAATGCCCACAGGCACAGAGCAAGGGGGTGAGGAAAAGGTCCAAGGAATGCCTGTTCCATTTAGCCAAAGGGTCAGGAAAAGGCTGGCCTAGCAGAAAACCTTTGGGATAATAACAGCTCTACATTAGCCAAATACCAATGGAAAAATCAAACCCAAACTCACCACTCCATGGTTTTGAGTAGGGGCACAGGGAGCTGTGAGCTGAACATCCACCCCCATCAGGCATCAACAGACAACAAGGCAGTGTGAGTGTGTCTAATCAGTTTCCACATTCCTCTCACTTACATGTTCATGGATTGGAAGACAACATGGAAAACATGTTAGTTCTCCCCCCAGATTAATCTATAGGTTTAAATGCAATTCATGTGTGTGTGAGTGTGTGTGTGCGTGCTTGCACGGCTGGAAATTGAATCCATTACCTTATAATGAGACTAAGCACATAGCCTACCACTGAGCTGCACATCCCCAGCCCTAATGAAATTCTTATTAAAATGCCTGTAAAATATTTTGCATATTGGCTTTTTCTAAACTTTATATGGAAAGGCACAGGTCTTAAAATAACTAAAACAATCTTAAAAAAAAACAAGAGGAATTGCTGAACTTAATATTGAGGCTGACTACATAGCTATAGTAATCAAGACAGTGTGGTATGTTGTGGTATGGAAGAAGGGATAGACAATGGGTCAGTGGAATAAAATAAAGACCTAAAAATTTTTCCCATATGAATGTGACCAATTGATTTTTGGTAAAGATGCGAAAGCAATTCAGTGAAAGGAGAATTTTTTTAACAAATGATGTCAGAGCCCTATGACATCCTTCAGAAAGGAGAAACAAAAAAGGAACCTGGACCCAAATCACACTTTATATAAAAATTAACTCAAATGGACCATGGACTTAATTGTAAATAATAAAACAATAGCCAGGTATGGTGGCACCCACCTGTAATCCCAGCAATTTGGGAGGCTGAGGCAGGAGGATCGCCGGTTCAAAGCCACCCCCAGAAACTTAGCAAGGCCCTATGCAACTCAGCGAGACCCTGTCTCTAAATAAAAACAAATAAAAAGGGTTGGGGATGTGACTCAGTGGTTAAGTTCCCCAGTTCAATCCCTGGTACCAAAAAAAAAAAAAAAAAAGAGTCAAAAAGTGGAAACAACCTGTCTTCGGCAGGTGAATGAGTAAACTATGGGACATCTGTGTTGTGGAATATACTCAACAATACAAAGGAACAAAATGTTGATACATGCAACAACTTGATAAATCTTCAGGGAATTAAATTGAGTGGAAAAAGTCAAACTGAAAAGGTCATATGCTGTATTTTTTCCATTTATACAACTGTCTTGAAATGACAAAATTCTAGAGACAGCACAGATTGGTGTCTTGGTTAGGGACATGGAAGTGGAGGGGAGGTAAGGATAATGAGCATGGTTATAATAAGGGCAACAGGAGAAATTCTGGGGACTGTATCCATGGCACTATCCTGGCTGTGACATTTTACTGCAGTTCTGGAAAATGTCACTATCAGATGAAACTGGGGAAAGGTCACATAGGATTTCTCTGTGTTGTCTCTTACAGTTGGTGGAGCGGGGGGTGCTGGAGATTAAACTCGGGGCCTCAACCATACTAAGCTACACCTCCAACTTCCAAATTTTAATTTTTACATATGCACAGTTTTCCCAGGATGATTGTGCATCTGCTTTAGATCATGGGTACACAGTGATAACCAGAGGGTGATGAGCATAATGTGGGGTAGGATGGAATCTTCTTGAGACAGAAGAGGAGAACAATCAAGAGGGGTTGTTGAGAGCTATGTGGCCTGAGAGAGAATCTTGCTTGCCACATGCTTGTTCTGCAACCCTGGCTAACTAAATTCCTTCCTCCCTCCTTCTGTGCCTCAGCTTCCTCACCTGGAAAATGTGGGTGAGTTAATCTATGTATGTCACTTACTGCAGCACCTGACAAAAGCCAGCACTCAAGGCTTTGCTATCACAGTGATTCTTTTGTTTCCCCCAGGAAGGAGTGCTGAACCAGAAATGTTAGGTTGACATCTTCAAGTTATCTGTGAAGCCACATGGCATGAGGACTTACCTCATGAGAATTCCACTCTCCATGCTCTGGGGACTGCTAATTTATGCACAGTATTATGTACAATCATTTGTATGACTATTTAGAGTACCATTTTCTTCTTGTATTAATTCTTTCTTCATCTTTATCCTAATTTGTGTAATGAAGATAATATTACAAAATTCAAATTGAAATATAATAACTATAAAAAATTTTAACCCACAGAATGAAGTAGGGGACCATGAATTCATACTGATATATATAAACAAAAGAGTAAGTTGAAAATTTAATGAGGAAGAGGATATTTACCTGACCTCAAAGCCTCTCCACAAACTACTTGTGAATTACAAAAGGAAAAAGAGCAACTTAATGGTGGAGAAGCCTAGCATACCGGCTTTCATCAGGTAACCACAGTGAACGTCATTGCTAGTGGGACAAACTGAAATCAGAGGCCACCTGACCAGATGCACTGAGGACACAGCATGGCTTCTGTGACATCTCTGACAAATATAAATACCCAGAATCTAATCCTGAGGAAGCACCAGGCATGTCCAAATTAAGGGACATTCTATAAAATAACTGCCCTGTAATCTCCAAAAAGTTACAAAAGACCAAGAATGACAGAGGAACTCTAGCTATTGAGGAACACTAACGTGATGCCTGCTGAAGGCTAAATGGAATCCTGACCAGGATCCTTAGCTATACTGGACTCTAGTGGGACCATAGGTGAAACCTGAGTGGGTTCTGGCTGGTAGTCGTGTGGGTTTCTTGATTTTGCTGGTGTCCTGGGGTTAGGCAGAAGGTCTTTGCATGTAGAAAACACTGAAGCATTCAGAAAGATGGGGCAGCAGGCTGTCAACTTACTTTCAAGAGGCTTAGAAAAAAAATGGTGTTTTTACTACAGTTGCAACTTTTCTGTAAGCTTGACATAGTTTATTAAAATGAAACAAAAGAGGTGAGGGGTACAGCTCAGTGGTAGAGCACTTGCCTAATATGTGTGAAGCCCTGGGTTTAATATTTATTTATTTTTTTTTTATAGTTTTTCTCGGCAGACACAAGATCTTTGGTTTTTTTTTGTATGTGGTGCTGAGGATCGAACCCGGGCCACACGCATGCGAGGCAAGCGCGCTACAGCTTGAGCCATATCCCCAGCCCCATCTGGGTTTAATCCTTAGCACTGCAAAAGACAATTAATTAAATTACCTTTAAACTAAAAAAAACCCAAAATGAAACAAAATTCTTTCATCAAATGACACAATCAAAACAGTAAATGAAATTCTTAGAGGAGTCTTAGAGACCATCTTAGAGAAGATATTTTACACATATAATAGAGAAAGGATTAGTAACCAGAATATAAATATTATTAAGAGGAAAGATGGGCAAGAAATTTAAACAAGCAATTGAAAAAAGGAGCAAATAATCACATAAAGATTCTCAGCCTCATAATAAAACCTCATGGCTGGGAGTGTAGCTCAGTGGTAGGGCACTTGCCTAGCATGTACAAGGGACTAGGTTCAATCCCCAGCACTGTAAAATCAAAAGAACAAAATAAGAAAAACCTCATGAAGAACCCATACTGGTATTCATTATGTTATATATCCATTACTGAATATTTTCCAATACTTTGAAGTCTATTTAATGTGGAAGGAGTATTTTCCTCAGCATATATGCATCTATACACATATATGATTTATTATTAATAAATTCAATGTCTTATATGAGTAGATATAGCTGAAGTATCTAAGAATATATTAATCTTCATAATGATTCAAAACTGTTCAGCAATATTTTCCTGCCCAACAATTTTACCCAACAAATGGGTAAATACACTACAGTTAACTGCCTTCCATTGTGTTGGCTCAAAGTCAAAGAGCAAAATTTACTTTCCTTATGATGATGATATGATGATGATGACAACAATGATGAAGAAAAGATATGTTTCCCAAGCTGGTCTTGAACTCCTGGGCTCAAGCCATCCTCCTGCCTCAGCCTCCCAAATAGCTGGAGCTACAGATGCATGCCACTACACCCAGCTATACTATTGTTTTAAATGGCTCTTACCAACTTACAAGGAGGCAACGAAAGGATTTTTTTGCTTACCCACTTGGAGACTTTTTCTTTTCATTTGTGGTACTAGGGATTGAACTTGGGGGATGCTCTCCCACTGAACTGTATCTCCAGCCCTTTTTATTTTTGAGCCATGGTCTTGCTAAATAACCCAGGCTGGTCTCAAACTTTTGATTCTCCTGCCTCAGCCTCCCAAGTCACTGGGATTGTAGGTATGTTCCATTGCACAGATGACGGAGATCTTTTGATACCAAAATAGCATGTATCAGAATGTCAAGTTGCTGCACCTTTTCCCTATTCAAGTAATGTCCTGACATGATTCTATTTTTGATACTAATTAGATTAATTACCTGTTCTATGACCTTTTCTTCCACCTGTCACCACTTACAAAACTGCAGATATTTAAAGGGTTCTAAAATTGTTCTTCCATTAAAAGTTTCACCATCTCCCATATGTGCTATTTTCTTGAGAAATTAAAATAAATTTCAAATATTTCTACTGTACCCTAGCAGATACTTGGGGAAAAATAGAAAAACAAAACTTGATATTTATCTTACTTCTCACACCAAAAATATTCCACCTGGGTAGAAGCTTAAAATGTAAAACAAAAACCAAATCTAAATTAAAAATAACATAATTTGGAAATATTAAAGCAAAGGCAGGGGCTGGGGCTGGGGCTCAGTGGTAGCACATTTGCCAAACACATGCAGGGCCTCAGCACCACATAAAAATAAATTAATAAAATAAAGGTATTGTGTCCAACTACAGCTAAAAAAATAAATATTAAAAAAGGCAAATATTTTTATAATTGAAAAATTAGAAGTCATGAAAGAAAGGTAATTGTTGAACTAGGCCTGCTAAAAATTTAAGTGTATCTAGGCATGGTGGTGCAGGCCTGTAATCCCAGGGACTCTTGAGGCTGTATCAGGAGAAATCTTTGAAGCCAGCCTCAGCAACTTAGGGAGACCCTGTCACAAATTTTAAAAAACAAAAATTAATTTTTAAAAATTTAATTGCTACCAGGTACAATAGTGCATGCCTATAATCCCAGAAACTCAGGAGGCTGAGGCAGGAGGATTGCAAGTTTGAGGACAGCCTTGGCAATTTGGTGAAACCCTAAACAACTTAGCAAGAACTTGTCTCAAAATAAAACATAAAAAAGGGCTGGGGATGTGACTCAGCACTCCCCCTCAGATTCAGTCCCCTGTACCCAAAAATATTGTTTACATATGCTTATATGCAAGATATAAGTAATATACCAAGATAAATTTATACCAAGATAAATTTTTTTTAATGATGATATTAGTGAGTACTTATTCACTTGGCCACAAAATAATGGCATTTTCCCAAGTTTGTGCATTCCTTTTAATGAATGTATTAGTATCTCATTATATAGAAGTCTATACTGTGATATATTTAGTTTCTACTCTCTTGTCTTTTACTAGTATCTTAAATAAACAGGTTTTATGAGGAGCAAAGAATGAACTTACATCAACATTAGTATTGTCTTAAAATTCTTATCTAAGAATTTCAAGCTCCCAATCCAATGGCTTTATGACATTTTCTGCTCCAACATGTAGCTGGAGACAAGTGACTCAGAGAAGAAATGTGCCAAGTCACAGAACATATTTTACTCTACCCCAGATAGATACAAAGTTTAATATTTAAAAAATTCAGAGACTGGGGATGTGGCTCAGTGGTAGTGTGCTTGCTCTCCATGTATGAGGCCCTGGGTTCCTTCCCCAACATCTCAAAAAACAAAGATAAAAAAATTCAGCCTGGTGCTGTGGCACACACCTACTATCCCAGCAACTTGGGAGGCTGAGGCAGAACGATCTAAGTTTAAGGCAAGTCTGGGCAATTTAGGGAGACTCTGTCTCAAAATAAAAAATAAAAAGGACTGTGGATGTAGCTCAGTGGTAAAGTGCACCCTGGGTCCAATTCCTAGTACCCATAAAAAATAATCCACAAAAATTTATAAAGATTCTGAAGATAACAAAGTTATGGATGTTGAAAATTACATAGTTAGCCTTCCAGAGTGATGGGGAAAATACACCATTTTAGTCAGACACTTTTCAAAATAAACTTACATTCAATACATCTTAGGTATTGCAAAAAAGGAGGGGGAAATGAGATTTCTAATTTGATGGGCTAAAGATATCTTCCAAGCTGTTTCCAACTTGCATAGGAACTCAAATGAATACTTAGCTGTTTTCTTTGTTTCTCAGAATTTTGCCTTCTCCACAGCATTTTTCTTTCCAGAAAATTCCCTGGATGGAGTTTTGCACAGAGCCCAGCAGAGGGCCATTTATTCTGAGCCATAGTCATACATAGGAGACATTGTGGACAGCAATCAGCAAATCAGGAATGAAGACTTCTCTCCTCCCACACTCCACCCACAGGGCTATCAGGTTCCAGTTCCAGCTGGTCTGCTAAGGACAGATGGTGTCTGCACTTCCTTTTAGTCATAGAGGCGATAGAAGTGGTTTCTAAGAATAACCAGTGGCTCAGGAAAAGATTCCTGTTATGTGAATTAGCATGCAAGTATTTTATATTACAGCCTTTATTCCCCTGAGATTCCTATTCTTATTTTAAAATGTATTAAAAAGATAAAGAGATATATAAATGCTTAGAGAAAATATATCAAAAAGAAACACATCAGAATGGTAAACAATAATGATTACTAGAGAGACGCTGGCTAAATTTGTTACAGTTTTTATTTCCCAGAATTTTACACAGTTAGCATGTTCTTTTGTTTTGACTATCCTATTTTCAAGAAAATAAAATATAAAAGTTTTTTTTAAAAAAGGGGATTCCAAGTAAATACGTGCTTAAATAGCGGCAGAAAGATGTTATCCCTTTTCTCACTCATCATACGGATCATGAAAACACCCCCATAACAAGACAGGTTAACAAGAGAAAAGAATAATAAATGCATTTAATCAAAATCTTACGTAACATAGGAGCCTTGGGATTGAAAAACCCAGTGACCGGGAGTAAACTCTGTTTTCGTGCCTAGGCACAATGAAGAATGGACAACTGTGTAGAAATTTAATTGTACAAAAGAATATGATCTAATTATAATAGACTGCTCTAGTTTAAATTTGTGTGTATGTGTGTGTGTTTGTGTAGTATTGAACCATCTCTGTCACTGAGCTACATTTACAGGCCCTTTTAAAAAATTTTATTTTGAGACTGGGTCACACTAAGTTGTCCAGGCTGGCCTTGAACTTGTAATACTTGTGCCTCAGCCTCCTGAGTACCTGGGATTATAGGAATGCATCACCATGCCCAGTTTATAGTTTGGATTGTAAGTGTCCCACAAAGGCCCATGTGTTAAAGGCTTGGTCCCTACCTTAGTGTTATTGCAATATGGTAGAAACTTTAAGAAGTGGGCTGTAGTAGGAGTTTTTCCAGAAATTGGGGAGCATACCTTTGAAGGATATAGTGTGACCTTGTTGCTTCATCTTTCTCTCTTTGCTCCCTGGCCACCAAGAAGGGAGGGCTTCCTGTGCCAAGTGCTCTTACCATGATGTGCTGACTTGCCACATGTCCAAAAGCTTCCAAAACTGTGAGTCAAAGAAACCTTTCCTCTTTTTCAGTTGATTATCTCAGGTATATTTTTTACAATAACAGAAAGCTGACTAATATGTACACCAAATGGGGAAACCCAGCAAGGCTTCTCTGTCCAGATTCTTTCTGGCTTCTCCATGCAACATTATTGCCTCCCAGATACAGGACCCCTGAGGAATAAGGGTTTTATGATCCACTTTTAGGTAAAGTAGGTCAGAGAATTTGTGGCCAGCTCCTACATAGAAAGGCAGCAGAAGGTTAGAGTAATATTTCTAGGTTTTACAGTTTGCTTAGAGGAAGAAGAGTTCTAGTTTTTATGATTTGAGAGAAAGAGAAGCCAGAAATTTAGAGTAAGAAAAGGTCAGCAAGATCTTACTTCTGAAATCTTTTCAAATTCATTCAGCTCAAAGCACTCAGCATACCTGTGTACCATACTTTGTGATACTATGTTCCTAGCTGGGACAGTAGTAAGAAATTTCTTTTTAAGCAAACCCACACCAGGCACAGTGGTGCATACCTCTAATATCAGCAACTTGGGAAGTTGAGGCAGGAGGATCGCTAGTTCAAGGCTATCCTGGGTGACGTAACAAGACCCTGTCTCAAAGTAAAAAGACCAGGGATGTAGGTCAGTGGTACAGTACCACTGTGTTCAATCACCGATGACACAAAACAAAACAAAAATAAAAACTTAACATTGCACATATTAAATAAAAATGCTATTTATTTTACTATATTAAGAGTTTTATTCAAGAATGAAGAGACAAACCAAAGAATGTGAGAAATGAAGCTATTCTTATCCATAATGTAAAACTGCAAGTCAATATAAAATCAAGAACCCAATGAAAAAAGGGTGTATCAGTAACTCATAATTGAATAAATTGAAATGGTTTATTGCTGTGGTTTGGATGAAGTTTGTGTGTGTCCCTCAAGCCTTCTTGTGCTGAAATTTAATCGCCATTGTGAGGTATGAAGAAGGTAGATACAATGTGACTATGATATTTAGAGGTAGGGTTTTGGGATTAGGATTCAATTAAGTGATCAAGGTAGAGCCCCCATGATTGAATACTCATGGCTGTTATAATAAGATGGAAAGAGACCAGAAGAGATACACACACATTACCTGTCTCTGGCCATGTGATGCTACTTGATACTCTGGGAATTTACCAGCAGAAGATCCTCACCAGATGTGGCCTCTTGGCCTGGACCTCCATAACCACAAACCAAAATAAATAATTTTTTCTTATTACCCAGTGTCAGATATTTCATTATCCTAATGAAAACAAACAAATACAGCTAAATATATAATATGCAGCTAATATTATATATTTAGATCACATCTCAAGTTGCAAAATTTTAAGCTGGGCACAGTGGCACACACCTGTAATCCCAGCAGCTCAGGAGGCTGAGGTAGGAGAAACACATTTTTGAGGTCAGCCTCAGCAACTTAGTAAGACCCTTTCTCAAATTAAAAGTAAAATAAAATAAAAAGTACTGGGGATGTAGTTTTGTGCTAAAGCACCTCTGGGTTCAATCTCCAGTACAAAAAAAACAAAGCAAAACAGAAACTCTGGCCTACTGTGAAATGCATGCCTTTTGAATGAAGGAACAAATTTTTAAAAATATTTTAGTTGTAGATGGACACAATAACTTTATTTTATTTATTTAATTTTTATGTGGTGCTGAGGATCAAACCCAGTGCCTCACACACAGTAGGCAAGTGTGCTACCACTGAGCCACAATCCCAGTCCCAAGGAACAAATTATTTAATTCAGCTTAGATTTATGTTAGACTGTACAAATTCCAAGGCACTCAGACTGTTGGATTGCACCTGAAAATATAGCCACTGATTGTAAAAAAAAATGGTGCTCTAAAAATGTACAGATTTTTATCTGAATTAATATTCCATATTGAGCATAGTGGTCCATACCTATATTTCCAGCTACTCAAAAGGCTGAGGCAAAATAACAAATTTGATGTTGATCTAGGCAAAATAGGGAGATCTTGTCTCAAAACAAAATAAAAAGGGCTGGGGGTGTAGCTCAGGGGTAGAGAACTTGCCTAGCACATGTCAGGCCCTGGATCTAGCACCCAGTACTGCAAAACAAAACAAAACTCACACTTAGAAAAAAAATAGTTTTCTTTGTCTTAGTCTTTTTGTTTCTTATACTTTTGTATGACTCAAATTTTAAGATTTATCTGTACATAAACATTTGATAACAAAGTATCTTTCTGAAATAGAAATGATTAGGGCAATATAAATGACTAAATCTCTATTGAGATCTTTCAATAATGCCACTAGAAGGCCTGAACCTTAGGGGATTTGGGGGTAAAGTAAAGGCTTCTAGTTTTAATAATTGCTGATTTTAAGAGCCTTGAAAAGTTTAAGATAGAAAATAACTTGCAAGACTAGGAAGGGTAGCACATGCCCGTGACTCTGGAGGATGAGGCAGGAGGATCTCAAGTTTGAGGCCAGCCTCAGCAATTTAGTGAGGCCCTAGGCAACTTAGCAAGACCCTTTCTCAAAATAAAAAGTGTGTGGGGAGGACTGGGGATGTTGCTCAGTGGTTAAGCACTCCTGGGTTCAATCCCCAGTACAAAAAAAAAAAAAAAAGAAAAAGAAAGAAAGAAAATGAAAAAGTGAGAGAGCTATAGAGATGGACAGTCACAATGAAGATCAATTGTGCAATGCATAATGTTTCAAAGACAGATCACATATATGACATGGGTCCTAGAAGATCATAATGAAGCTGAAAAATTCCTACGGCCTAGTGATGTAGCTGTCAAAATGTCCTAGTGCAATGTTTTACTCGTGCTTTTGGTGATATTGATATAAACAAATCTACTGCACTGCCAGTTGGAAAAAAGTATAGGACACACAATTATGTATAGTACATAAGGCTTACTAATGATAATCAATGACTCTGTTCCTAGTTTATGTATTTACCATACTGTAGTGAACTATTTACCATTAGTTTAGAGCGTAGGCCTAATTACACTAAAACAATTTCCTGTAAAGCATCGTACATTGGCAGCAGCCTCAGACATCTCAAGTTTACTGCTTCCTTCGATTGCAACATTTTCTCTTGTGCTTAATTTAATCTCATGGTTTTTTTTTTCACCATGGCTCAGGGAATGACAGGCTATTCTACACACACACACGCACACACACACATCATATAACCTAGGTGTGTAGTAGGCTATAGCTAGGTTTGTGTATATGTACCCTATGGTGTTCATACAGTGATGACCCCCTCTTAATGACATATTTTCTCAGAACTTCTCCCTGTCGTTAATCAAAGAGTAATTGTTACTAGGTAATGATGGGCTACACAGAAAGGATCTTAAAAGTCAAAGATCTAGCTAGGCTTATTGGTTCATACCTGTAATCCCAGCAACTTGAGATGCTGAGGCAGGGTGATAACAAGTTCAAGGCCAGCCTAGGCACCTTGGCAAGATCCAAAATAAAAAAGAGCAGGGTTGTGTAGCTTAGTGGCAGAGCACTTGCCTAGCATGGGTGAGGCCCTGGATTCAATCCCTAGTACTGCAAAAAAGAAAAAAAATATATATATAGGGCTCCCATGAGAATTGGCATTTCCTGAAGAGCAATATTAGTACTGTTAGGCCCCTGGACTGTTTTTTTTTCCAGTACTGGGGATTAAACCCAGGGCTTCACCATGCTAGGCAAGTGCTCTATCACTGAGCTATAGCCTAGCCTACGGGTACCCTAACTTTTGGGTTTCCTTTTTTGTACCAGGGATTGAACCCAGGGGCTCTTAATGGCTGAGCCACATCCCAAGCCCTTTTAAATATTTTATTTAGAGACAGGGTCTCACTGAGTTGCTTAGTGCCTTGCTAAGTTGCTGAGGCTGGCTTTGAACTCACAATCCTCCTGTCTCAGCCTCCTAAGTCACTGAAACAAAAAATTCGAAAAGAAATTCACCCTTCTGTGGCATTTTTTTAAAGGAGTCTCACTTTGTTGCCCAGGCTGGCCCCAAACTGCTGAGCTCTAGTGATACTCTGCCTCAGCCTCCTGAGTAACTGGGACTCCAAGCCTCCATCACTATGCCTGACTCTGCAGAATTCTTAATAGTTTCAGCAACATATATATTTTAGTATCAAAGTTCTTCTAATATTATAATATAAATGACAGTATTTTAGGAGCAAGATTGAGAATAAAGGAGTAGACATAAATTTCAGAAGCTAAGATAGGAAACATGGATCTAGGTCCCTTCATTCTGTCCCTGGAACATTTGGTCCCTTCATCCTTGTTGTCAGTAAGTGAAGGGGATTTCTTTATCCTTGCCTTCTCAACCTCATCTTTTCTAGCTTGTGCCTGTACTGACACTAACTTTGAACACTCCACTCTACATTATTACCACAAAGCATCTCTTTTTCCTTCTGTATTAAAAAAAAGGAGCTAGGCACAGAGGTACATGCCTGTAATCTCAGCAGCACAAGAGGCTGAGGCAGAAGGATCACAAGTTCAAAGCCAGCCTCAGCAATTCAGTGAAGCCTTAAGCACCTTAAGCACCTTAGCAAGATCCTGTATCAAAATAAAAATTAGGGCTGGGGATGTGGCTCAGTAGTTAAGTGCCCCTGGGTTCAATCCCTGGTACCCATCCCCCCGCAAAAAAAAAAAAAAGTGCTCATGAGCTGGAATATTTACACTTCAAAATTAAACATCATCTGTAAAACATAAAGGTTTTCAAGTAAGTATGTATTTTTTAAGAGATTTCCCAAAGGAACACTGGGGAAAAAAAAGACATTTTGAATATTGTCCATCCACTCCCCTCACTTTTTAGTCTGTTTTGCATTGCTATAAAAAATACCCTAGGCTGGGTACTTTATAAATAAAAGGGGTTTGTGTGGCTCATGATTCTGGTGGCTGGAAAATTCAAACAATGTGGTATCAGCATCTCGGTCAATTCTCCCTGGCTTTGTCACAACATGGTAAAGAAGTAGAGAGGAAAATGCCCAGGTATAGAAGCCAGGCATGTAGGGTGCCTTTGCTTTATGATGTCTCACTCTTGGGATAAGTAACACAGTCCTTCAAGAATATTAGTCGCTTGGGGCTGGGGCTGTAGCTCAGCAGCAGAGTGCTTGCCTAGCATGCATGAGGCACTGGGTTCCATCCTTAGCACCACATAAAAATAAACAAATAAGATAAAGGCATTCTGTCTATCCACAACTACAAAAAAAAAGTTTTTTAAATTATTTTTTTAAGAGAGAGGGAGATTCAAGTGGGTTATGAACTCCCATAACCCACTTGAATCAAACTGTGAAATATGATATATCAAGAACTATGTAATGTTTTGAACAACCAACAATAAAAATTTAAAAAAAGAGAGAGAGGGAGAGAGAAAGAGAGAGAGAATTTTTTAATATTTATTTTTTAGTTTTCAGCGGACACATCATCTTTGTTTGTATGTGGTGCTGAGGATCGAACCCGGGCTGCACGCATGCCAGGCGAGCGTGCTACCGCTTGAGCCACATCCCCAGCCCCTCCAAAACGTTTTTTTTAAAAAATATTAGTCTCATGTACAACCACAAAAATAGGATCTTAATTAGAACAAGTTATATTCCATGTATGTATAATATGACAAAATACACTATATTGGGCTGGGGTTGTATCTCAGTGGTAGAGCACTTGCCTAGCACATGTGAGGCACTGGGTTCAGTCCTCAGCACCATGTAAAAATAAACAAATAGGGCTGGGGATGTGGCTCAAGCAGTAGCGTGCTCGCCTGGCATGCGTGTGGCCCGGGTTCAATCCTCAGCACCACATACAAAGAAAGATGTTGTGTTTGCCGAAAACTAAAAAATAAATATTAAAAAAATCTCTCTCTTTTTTAAAAAAATAAATAAAAATAAACAAATAAAATAAAGGTATGTGGGCTGGGGGTATAGCTCAGTTGGTAGAGTGTTTGCCTCACAGGCACAAAGCCCTGGGTTCAGTCCCCAGGACCACACACTAAAAGATAAATAAATAAAGGCATTGTGTTCATCTACAACTACAAAAAAATTAAAAATGCTCTCTACTGTCATATATATGTATTAGTTCTTTCTGAGAGTGGAGCCCCCATAACCTAAACACTTTCCACCAGACTCTTTATTTCCTAAAGATCTACCATGTCAATACTGTTACATTAGAGACCAAGCTTCTGCCACATGAACCTTTAGGAGACAAACCATAGTTCAAACTGTAGCACTAATACCATCTTTGATCATGGAGTTATTGAGTATATGAATCTGAGAGCAAATGGTTGTGTACTCTACAGGAAAGAAATGTTTCCAGATCCAATCCTTGAATGAAAAATGTGGTATATTCATCAGCTAGGGTTACCATAATGAAATGCACAGACTGGATGGCTTAAACATCTCAAGTTGTTTTTCTAACCATTCTGGAGGCTAGAAGTCCAAGATCAAAGTGCTAGTGAGGTAGATGTCATTCTGAAGCCTTGCCTCTTGGATTTTAGGCAGCCACCACCTTGCTGTATGCTCATCTAACCTTTTTGTGTGTATGCTGAGAGAGAGTAGGAGCTCTCTGATGTCTGTCCTTCTGAGGACACTAATCCATTTGATCAGTACCCCACCTTAAGAGCTTATTAAACCTTAATTGCCTCTTTAGAGGACTCATTTCCAAATATAGCTATACTGCAAGTTAGAGCTTCCACATTTTGGTTCTCTCTCTCTCTGAATCTAGGGGTATTTTACCACTGAACTACATATACAGCCTTTTTAAAATTTTCAGACAGGGTCTCACTAAGTTGCTTAGGGCAACTTCCTTCCTTCCTTCCATACTGGAGAGTGAACCCAGGGCCTCACACAAGCTAGGCAAACTCTCTACCACTGAGCTACCTCCCTAGCCTTTTAAATTTTGAGACAAGTTCTCACTAAGTTGATCAGGCTGGCCTCAAACTTGCCATCCTCTTGCCTCAGCCTCCTGAGTAGCTGGGATTACAAGCATGTGCCACTACATCTGGTTGGTTAAATTTCCTTACCTCTCTCCAAGGCCTCTCTTCCCGTTTTACGCATGGCCACCTTCTCATTATATCCTCACGTGGACCTTTTTTCTGCATGCACATATTTGTGGTGTTTCTTCCTTTTCTAATGAGGACATCAATCTTATTGGATTAGAGGCCCACCATTATGACCTCAATTAACTTGAATTAACTTTTAAAGGTCCTATCCTCAAATACAGTCATTGGGGATTAGGACCTCAGTATATGTTTTTTAGAGGAACACAATTTAGTCCATAACAAACACTACTAACCAATGCTGGCTGAGTTGGGTAATTCAGGCCACCAGGATTGCTAAAACATCTGTCAATTCTGGGAACTTAGCTTTCCAAAATGAAACTACCTTTAATATTGGATTCTTTGGGGGTGTTTAATCTCTTGCAATTCCATTAATGTCCTTGAACTTGGATCATACAACAAATTCTGTCAAGGGATATAGATTTTTGCTTTGATACTTTAATAATATCAATGGTGATCATGGTCATGGCAGGAATAGCTATTACCACACAATCATTATGCTTCAGGCATTGTGCAAAGTTTGATATAGATTAGTCCTATGAGAGTGGAAAGTTATGATCCTTTCCCTGCCCATTGTAAAGAGTCATGGCTCGGGGCTGGGGTTGTAGCTCAGTGGTATATCACCATTACATGAGTGAGGCCCTAAGTTCAATCCCCACAACACACACATGATTTTAAAAAGGGATCATGGCAAACAGCCCTTTAACAAAATAAAATAATTTAAAAAACTAAGACAGATTAACAAGAACAAAGCACAACAAATTAATCTGATGTTAGTTTTACATGATCCAGGACCCTTCAGGCTGAAAACCCAATGACTCAGGGTAAGCGATCCATTTTTTTATTTATTTATTTAATTACTTTTAGTTTTCGGCAGATACAACACGTTCTTTTGTATGTGGTGCTGAGGATCGAACCCGGGCTGCACGCATGCCAGGCGAGCGCGTTACCGCTTGAGCCACATCCCCAGCCCTAGCGATCCATTTTTTTAAAAGATATTTATTTTTTAGTTGTAGTTGTCAATACCTTTATTTTATTTATTTTTATGTGGTGCTGAGAATTGAACCCAGGGCCTCGAATGTGCTGGGCAAGTGCTCTACTGCTGAGCCACAACCCCAGCCCCAAGCAATCCATTTTAATGATTAGATTTGATGAAGCATGGACAGTTGTGTAGAAACATGATTGGACAAAAAGGATGGATGGATGGGGAAAACTCAGTAAGACCTGATATTCCTTTGTGGCCTCTCTGTGTAGTGTATCTTCCTCCCAGGTATAGGGCATGAACCCTGTGGAATAAAGGTCTTATGATAAAGTAGGTCAGAGAATTTCTTCATGGCCAACTCTTACACAAATGCAGGAGAAGGTAGACTATTTCTGGGTTTTATGGATTTGAGGGTTTTAGTTTCTGTGCCTTGCCTTAGTAGAGAATGAGGGTGGGAGATAAGAGGATAAAAGAAGATCAGAGAGAAACTTTGCTTGTGAGACCTTCACTTTGGGGCATCATTTTCTTACCCCCAACAGTTCATACAAATTTATAACACTATAGTGAAAATATTCTCAAAAATATTAAAGATGATGGGTTTGGAGATATGGCTCAGTGGTAGAGCATTTGCCTAGCACGTTCAAGGCCCTGATTTTGATCCCCAGCAACACACACACACACACACACACACACACACATATACACAAACAATTAAAAATAAAGTAACTGAGACACTGAGAGGGTAGGCAACTTGTCCAGGGTCATACATGGCAAAACACACTCTTCCTAAATGAATGCTCAAGTATTAAGGTATTCTGGGTAACTGCAGAATAGACTTTCATGTACCACAAGATGTATACAACATTTATATAGGTGGCACAAAAAAACTGTTAGAAATTATTTTTATATGGAAAATATTATAAATAGATACTGTATCAATAACAATATAGAAAAGACCTCATGTAGTTAATTTATCCAGAAAATTATCTGGAGTATGTTTGTCTGAAATCCCACTTGCAATCATTTTAGAAATCGAATAGGTATTTGTTAAATATGTGAGATGTAAACCAACAGATGTTAAACTATTTTTTTTCAGCTAAGACAGGTGGTGAAACCCACTGTGGGTTGGTGTATGCATACTTGAAATAAATGTGTTAACCTGAAGAAATTTGTTACAAAAATGCATTTCTAATCAAAACCAAAAGTACACATTTCAGAATCACTTGCTTTGGGGAAATTAATTTTTGGTTCTTTGTTTAATTGATTAATTATGATTTTAAAATAATGGCTCAGTGTACTGAATTGCAATCTCTATCAAGAGAGCTACCAGAAAGAACCAGAGGTCTCTGTCGATGGTCAAATCCTCTCAAAGATTGTCTCCACTGCTCCGTGTTTGTAGGTTTATATTGATCTCTTTGCTTGATTATTAAATGTTTTCATAATTCAAATTTTTCTCATGGGTGGGTTATGCATCTCAGTGGTAGAGCACATGTTTTGCTTATGCAAGGTCCTGGGCTCCATCCCTAGGACCAGAGTTAAAAAGTAAAAATAAGCTGGGGTATGGTGGCACTTGCCTGTAATCTCAGGGGCTCAGGAGACTGAGGCCAGAGGATTCCAAGTTCAAAGCCAGCCTCAGAAACTTAGTAAGGCCCTAAGCAACTCAGTGAGACCCTGTCTCCAAATAAAATAAATAAAGATATTGTGTTCATAAAATAATAAAAATAATTAAAAATATAAAAAGGGGCTGGGGATATGACTCAGTTGTTAAGCAACTCTGGATTCAATACCGGTACCAAAATCATCATCATCATCATACCAAATTATGTGCTCACAGAGTAAATCTTTTTTTTTTTTGGTACCAGGAATTGAACTCAGGGGCACATCACCAACTGAGCCATATCTGCAGCCCTATTTTGTATTTTATTTAGAGACAGGGTCTCACTGAATTGCTTAGTGCCTCACTGTTGCTGAGGCTGGCTTTGAACTCTTGATCCTCCTGCCTCAGCCTCCCGAGCCTCTCTGCAACTGGCAGAGAGAGTAAACTTTTAATAATAAAATTATAAGGCTGTTATTTGTTTTAATTATTTTTTTCCACTCATCTGATCCTTGGGTTTGGAAATTGAACATATAAAACCTGCATTTCGGGGGCTAGGGTTGTAGCTCATTAGTAGAGCACTTGCCTAGCACGTTTGGGGCACTGGGTTCAATCCTCAGCACCACATAAAAATTAATAAAATAAAGTTATGTAAAATACAAATAAAAAAACCCTAGACTCTTGTTTAATTTTGTGAAAATATGAAGGTTCTGTATATAACATGTAATGAACTTTTGAAACTTTTAAAACAAAAGAACCCTGTCTGTTGGTTTAATAGTTCAATTTCGAACACAGCAAATTCAAAATACTAATCAATGCATTTCGTTAAGATTTTAGCCTGTTGACTGGAGAGGCTGAGGCAGGGGCAAGGCTCTAAGCAAATTAGCAAGACCCTGTCTCAAAATAAAATAAATAAATAAGTGAAAAGGTCCCAGGATGTGACTCAGTGGCTAAGCACTCCTGTCAATTTCCAGTACCAAAAGAAAAAAAGACCTCTTTAATAAGGAAAATTAAAGTTAAAAGTCATGGTTGGGTTCATTTGCAAATGTTCTACACTTCTAGCCCCAGGGTCGCATATTTTAAAAATCTCTTCAAGGAATATCCAGAAGTGGAAAATTCCATACCCCCCTCTTCATTAAGGCTTTAGACAGAGCAGTTACAGTTGCCTTACCACTAATTAAAAAGTAACATTAACTCGCTGGTTTGTAGCAGGCTCAAGCTTGCAGCACTGCCCATTGGCTGGGACGGTCCCAAAGCTCACCTCCTGTGCATAGTTATTGGTCTGTCAGTGGACTCAGAGCTCAAGTACAGCCTATCAATGTCCGTGATATCCCAAGCCTGCCTTCCATTGCGCTGTCATTGGTTGATCTAGCTGCCAATCAGGGGCCTGGCGCGGAGCCAGGCTCCCTGAATGGCTGCGTTGGTCCAGTGTAGATTGTTCGGGTCGCCGAGTCAGGCCTGTGGTTTGTGCCTCAGGGAAATGTGTATGCGCAGTTATCCTCTCTGAAATGAATAGGGAGAAGACAGGAGGTGATGCTGTGGGGTCTGGGAAATGGCGCTCTTGGAAGAAGTCCTCTAGCACGCAGGACTGCTGAGGTTGATCCGAGTTTCCTTAAGGAGGTGCCCTTGGGCTGCTCCATTTAAAAACACTTATCAAACTTGAATTCCTGGAGCACTCTCTCCGTCCCTTTAATTGGGGCAGCCTGAACCTCAGTTTTCCTCAACTGTCAAATGGGTTGCATTACAACAGCAGTTGGTGGACATTTCGGATTTAAATTTTCTTTCAGACATGTTTCTGAGAATTTCAAATTAACAATAGTTAAAAAAAAAAAAAAACAGAAATTATCTGGGCGTGGTGGCTCATACCTGTAATCCCAGCAGCTCCTGAGGCTGAGGCTGAGGCAGGAGGACCATGAGTTTAAACCCAGCCTCAGCAATTTAGTGAGGCCCTGAGCAGCTCAGTAAGACCCTGTCTCCAAATAAAATACAAAAAAAAGGGCTGGGGATGTGGCCAGTGGTTGAGTGCCACTAAATTCAATCCTTAGTTTAAACACACACACACACACACACACACAAAAAAAAAAAAAAAAAAAAAAACAGCAACCACTTCTTTTAAATATTTGAAAAGTTTTAGGTGGATAATTAGGAGGGAGAGATTGGAAAACCAGTCAGCCTGTTTGGGTTTTCATTTTGGTTTTAATACAGATGGCCTCCAACTTAGATGGTTCAATTTAAGAGTTTTCATCTTTAAGACGGTGCAAAAGAAATATGCATTCAGTAGAAACTGAACTTTTCTTGTATTTTGTTGTTTTCGTTGGTACTGGTGATTGAACCCATGGGGCATTTTACCACTGAGCTACATCCCCGGCTCTTTTAAATTTTTAAAATTTGGAGACAGCGTCTCTCTAAATTGCTGAGGCTGGCCTAAAACTTGTAATCCTCCTGCCTCACCCTCCTGAGTTGCTGGGATCACAGGCATGCACCAGTATGCCTGATGTAAGGGTTTTAATGTGATGATGAAGATGCTGATGATAAAACCCATGTCACCTTAAAAGGCCTTCATGTCTTGACAGGTACTTGCAGGGTCCTTGGCTGATGTCTTGCCATTGTGAGGGGGTTGGAGTGAATCTATAAGATAAAGGACTGCCCTTGAGTCAGCTGTGCCCCTCAACCCTTCCATCCTATCTCTACCTTCCCTCCCTTTAGCCCCCTCTACAGCACATGGGCAATGAGCTTTGGAGAGGATTTTACTCATCTTTTTGTAAATATTGGGCAAGAGTCAGAAGTCTATCTTCAAATACTGCCTAGAAATTAAAATTTTAAAACAAATTCAGTCATATTTAAGTGATTTAAAGTTAGAAATATACCCCCCCCCCGCACACTTGGAGCCCCTCACTGAACTCCAACAGCAGTTGTTTCCTAACCTTGAATGGTACTGAGGTCGCCCTGCACTGGGACATGGGGATTCATGGGTCTGGGCATTCAATTTCAGAAAAAATATTTTTATGAAAGTTTCTAACCTATAAGAATTTGCCAGGGCTGGGGATGTGGCTCAAGCGGTAGCGCGCTCGCCTGGCATGCGTGCGGCCCGGGTTCGATCCTCAGCACCACATACAAACAAAGATGTTGTGTCCGCCGAAAAACTAAAAAAATAAATATTTAAAAAAAAAAAAAAAAGAATTTGCCAGAAATCAAAATGTTTAGAATTATGTTTGAAGCCACTTTTTGCCATGCATTTTTATTGAGGTTTATTTTATAAACAGTAAAAATGTATACCCATTTTCAGCATAGAGTTCAATGAGTTTTGATAAATACATACAGAACATTCCACTCAACTCCAAAAATTCCTTCATGTCTTAGTCTGTTCTCTGTTACTAAAATAGTACACCTAGGGCTGGGTAATTTATAAAGAAGTTTATTTTGGCTCATGGTTCTGAAGGTCAGGAAGTTCAAGAGCACTGTGCTGGCATCTGCTTGGCTTCTGGTGAGGGCCTCATGGTCCACAGCAGAGGGGAGGAAGGTGGGTGGAGAAGAAGGGAGGTGAAAAGGGGGCCAGATGCTTTATAACAACTGATTCTCAAGATCAAGAAAGACATTCATCCCTCTTACAGGCTCCACGTCCCAACACCCCTACATGGAAAACCAAATTTCACCATTGGTGAAGGCGATCCCCCACTCACTGTCTTGACAGGGTCACAGTGAGAAAAAGTGCTGGCAAAGCCGCTCTCCCACTGTCTTGACAGGGTCACAGTGAGGATGAATGCTGGCAAAGCCACGCTTGGTTGGTGGGAAACCGAAACCATGAGACCTTTTTTTATGTAATTGGGACTTTTCATTTTCATGCTTATGATCCTGACAGGAGGTATGAGCATGTTAAATGCCAAACAAATTAAATTTCAGATGGCTAGAACATAACAGGTAGTTCATGCCTTGGAGGCTATTCTACTACCCCTCAGCATATCAAGGACAAAGTAGAAGGCTGTTCTTCTATCTCAGTACATTGAGGACAAATCTGATAATGGACAACAATCATCCTCTGAAAGGTCATGAAAATTTTAGGCACCACATTGATTATATCAACTAGAACCCAAGCCCATATTTCCGGCCTCTTAGAAAACCTAATCATTATGCTTATTTTACAAAGTTCATCACATGCAGTCTCATTTTTGATTAAGGAAAGTTATATTATACACTTAGGAAAGTTAAAACATATAAAGATATATTCTTCTCTTTTTATAAACCCCTTTTTTACTTTACATAGGGATATATGATGAGCATAGTTAATATTGGTGGAAAGTGGATTCATGTTTAGAACTTACTTTCTATTGAGAAAGATTATAAAGATATGAGAACTAGTGCACCTTGACTGAGAAACAAAGAAACTCTTTGAGAAAGCAGCTCAACCAGTTTTATGAGAATAAATTTAGGAATTAATTAAAATAGCTTTATAGACAGTTTTAGAATAATGTTAGAAATATTATTTTATTTAGATTCTTAAGTTTAGAAATTCTTAAGTTTTTAGTTGTATGGGTTTCTGATATGTTTTAAGAATGATTTATAAACTTTAGGATGTTTTAAGTATAAGATTTAAGGGGACTTTTTTAGATGGGAATTTTAGATTAGAAATAAGGTACAAGTATACTTTAAACTTAAAGGTTAATGATTGGTTAGGAGACTTAGAGTCTGGTTACGTAGTTTGGCATTAGTTAATAAGAAAATAACATATCTTGGGGAAAATAGTAAATCTTGGGAAAATCTGAAAAATGTAAATTAGTGACATATTTTATTAATGATTCTGTACTTTTAATAATTAAATAACTAAAGGTCATATCCTGGAAAAATATAAATTAATGTTACATTTTTTTGTACCCCCAGTCATGGTTAAGGAAATGTCATGTCTTGGCAAAGTTTTAAATTATATAATCAATGACATATTCTGAATCTATAATAATGAGAAGAATTGTAATAAAAGATGACCCAGAGAAAGCTGCATTAGAGCTCTCTCTCTGGAGAGTGCTCCAACGGAACGACTCCTGTCTCATCTTTTCGCCAACGCCACTCATCCTTCAGGACTCCCTGGACCCCAGCACACCATGATTTTGGGTGGCGAAAAACCACATCCAGACCACACCAATGTTCTTCATATTCTCCCCCCAAGACAGAAAGTAATCTGATTCCCTTCTCTTTAGATTCGTTTTGTCTGGTGTAGAATTTCATACAGCAGAATTTCTCTTTTGTGTCTGGCTTCTTTCCCTCCACATTAGGTCTAAGAGATTCATCTACACTGTTCCATCATTCGTTCCCTTTCATTGCTGAGCAGTATTCCTTTATCTCTGTCAGTTCTTTTGTTAGATACCTAGGCTGTTTCCAGGTTTTTTTCTAATATGAAGAAAGCTAACTGAACATTTATGTAGAAGCTTTGGTGCAAACATTTTGCAGCAGCATCCTGTGGCTAGCACATCAGAACCTACTTTGTGCACCTCTTTTCGACTCTGGTTTAGTGATGTCATATTGGTAGCTTGAAATAGCCACGGTGGGAATCTAAATGCCACAACTAAAAAATGCTACAAGAAAGAGCTCCTTTTCTTTCCTGCTAACATCAGCATACCACTGGACATATGTTTTCAATTCTCTGAATTAAATACCTAGAAGCCATATTGCTGGGTTACATGGTGGGTTTATATTGAACTTTATACAAAGGTGACAAACTGTTTCCTAAGAGGTTGTACCATTTTACACTCCTGATATACGAAATGCTTCAGTTGCTCCACATTCTCTTCAATCCATGGTATTGTCATTCTTTTTAATTTTAGACATTAAATGGTGAAGATCTGAACAAAAAGGGGGAGGTGGGAAATAGAAATTATACGAAGGCCTGGTAAGTAGAACTTCTAAACTTCTGTTTGTTTCTTCTTCTTTTTTTTTTTTTGGCTTGGGATTGAAACCAGGGGAACTTACCCACTGAGCCACATCCCCAGCCCTTTTATAGTTTATTTAGAGACAGAGTCTCACTGAGTTATTTAGGGCCTCACTAAGTTGTGAGGCTGGCTTGGAACTCAAAATCCTCCTTGCCTTTAAGTCTCCTGAGCCACTGGGATTACAGATGTGTGCCACCGCACCTGGTTTCTATTTCTTTTAATAGAAAAAGTACTCAGTGAAGCAAGTTGAGGCCTCCTTACCTAGTGACCTTTCTCTCTTCTTTCTCATCTGGAGCCAGGCACATGGATGAAACTCCTAAGGAGACAAGGAGATAGGGATATTGTTTATATTGTTTGCATTTCAAAGAGATGGCTCCAATGTTCTTAAGGAATCAAAAAGGGATGCTAAATCTTTAAACAAGAGAATGTTATCACTTCAAAGACAAAAGGCCATTCAAATCATTGGGGAAATAATTAAAAACGAAATCTCCTGCCAATCCAGTAAAGACTCTCCACAAAGACAGAAAAAAAAATGAAAAATTTCATTAATGTATAAGCATTAAACTAGGCTGTGATTTGTATCACAAGAAATCTGATAAGACATTTCTTTTTTTTTGGGGGGGGGGACTGCTGGGGATAGAAGTCAGAGGCACTTGACCACTGAGCTACATCCCCAGTCCTATTTTTGTATTATATTTAGAGAGAGATTCTCACTGAGTTGCTTAGGACCTCGCTAAATTGCTGAGGCTGGCTTTGAACTCACAATTCTCCTGTCTTGGCCTCCTGAGTCACTGGGATCACAGGCATGTGCCACTATGCCAGGCCTGCTAAGACATTTCAAAGACAGAAAGAAATGTCATGCTTTTATGTAGCCAGGCAGATATACATGTTTTCAAAATAACTAATAACTTGTCCTCAAGTAAGAAACTTGACAACACCGTTTGGGACACAGAGTTCATCCCAAATTCAACTGGGATTGCAACCTGTTAATTAATTTCCTTTATCCAAAGGAAAACTAAGACTCTTATCTCTATGACATTTGGATAACAACTTGGAGCTAGGCATGGAGGCTGAAATTCCCTCAGAGGCAGGGAGATAGGGATGTTACTTTCATTGTTTACATTTCAAGTAGATGCCTCCAAGGCTCTTACGAAAACACAATTGTCTTTATCCAAAGGAAAACTAAGATTTATATCTCTATGACAACAACTTGGAGGCAGGAATACAGAACACAATTCCCAGAGAGAGGGAGATAGGGATATTATTTTCATTCTAAACCTTTCAAAGAAATGGCTACAAGGCCCTTAAGGAAAACACTCTGCAACTGTAAAACTGGCAAGACACCTACTTAGCTTTTAAAATGATTTACATACGTCTCAAACGGTCAGAGAAAAATTTATAATTTTTTTCTGAAGTAAATGATCGAAGAAAAGATGGGCAGGGAGGGGTCTTTTTAAAATGTTTCTTTCAGTTGTTGATGGACCTTTATTTTATTTATTTACATACTGTGCTAAGGATCAAACCCAGTGCCTCATACATACTAGGCAAGTGCTCTACCACTGAGCCACAACCCGAGCCTGGTCTTTCTTGATACCAGGAAATAGTTAACTTTCAATTTTTTTATTTATCCTACAACACCACCACACATTGACTGCTACAGTGCTCCATTCCAGATCCACGTTTCCCTCTTCACCTATCTTTCAAAATCCTCATCAATCCCTTTACTAAAGGAAGCATCCCAGAACTACTGTTCTGGTCACCTCTCCAAGGGCCAGACCCCCAGCCCCCAGTCACTCCAGAGGAACCACTGTTATCAAAGGCTATGACTAGTTTCCTAGAGCTGCTAAACATTGCACATCATTTTGGTCTGATTTCAACCCATTTCAAAGACAGTAAAACTGAGACACAGGAAAATCCTAAAAAGATGCTCAGGGTACTACCCCCAAATTGCATTTAAGGATTTCAACGCTTAGACTCCTAACCGCTAAGGACAGCCTCAAATGGCCGGGGTGTGTGTGTGTGTGGGGGGGGGGGAAACCTTCGTTATTCCAGGGCACAATCGAGGGTGAAAACCCTTCGCACGCAGTTCTCGCCCAACTGCGCCTGCGCGAGTCAGAGCGTGCGAGTTTGCCCCAGACACTGACGTTACAGGCCGCCCCTCCTAATCCGGAACACGACCAACATTCCGCTGGTCCTGCCTTGACGGGCGTGGTCACAATCCAATAAAAATGGAGGGCTGAGTCCCTCTGAGCCAATGGCAAAAGTTTGAGGGGAGGTGGAGGCGGAATGTGAGAGGAAACAAGAAGACAGGCCCAAGATGGAGGCGGTGGCGGCAGTAGCGGCGTGACAGGTGAGGGCGGGCCCGGTAGATTTCGTTTCTGGAGCGGCCGCCAGGCACAGGCACGGAGCCCGGACCAAAAGCTCAGCTCCAGGATGGCTGCGCCTGTACTCAGGCGCCCCCCGCCCGGAACTGGAGGAGTGGTTTGACCCGGGGCGAGACCATCATCAACAGCGGGGGCGGGGTGGGTAGACAGGAATAGGCGGGCAAGGCTGTGGGATGGTTTCGCCTGCAGCGAGTGCCCGCGCGCCTGCGCAGAGCCCGAAAATCTTCGGGAGGCGGGACCAGGCCAGAATGGGGTCTGGATCGTGAGTGTGTGGTTTCCAGATTCAGTCTTGAACTCCTTAGAGTGACTGATAATTTTCTTACTGACTCCAGAGACTTGGTGGAGATGCCCCCTCGCTCCTTGGCTTCCTTATTCTGGATCAATGTTTATACCCCTAGGGATATACCTGAGTATTCCATTACCCCTCTTTCACCTTCCCAAACTCCTTCCGTGATCCACCACAGAATTTACGCCAGTAATCTGTTTGTGACCCCTCATTTGTTGTCAGGGGGAATTTTGGAGACTCCCCACCCCGACCTTACCTCCATTTTCTCAAATCTACACCATTATTTTCCCTATACCAAATGTCTGGTGAGCCACCATTACCAATCCCGTTTGGCCCAATGTGTGGTGACTCCCATTATCCACCCTTCTCCCCATTACAGTCCCTAGTGACTCCTATTACATCTGTCCAGCATACTGTCTGGTGACCTCCATTAAGCACCTATCACAATGTTTGTGATCCTGCCATCAACTTTATACCCCAGGGCTTAGGGACACCCATAATACCTTTATTTTCCCAAATTAAGGGCAATATCTGATAATCCTCCCATTTCCTTTCCTCCCCCTGTGACTGCTCCTTCACCACAGTGGTCACCCCCTTCTCCATTAAAAGACCAGGACAGCCTGTTCATGCCCATTATGTAACTGACACCCCCAGTGCAGTGCATGCTGACTTCCCCATTAGTCCCTGGCACAAAGTCTTGTATACTCCTGTATCTTCCAGGACAGTGTGTGCTGCTTCTCATTGTGTCCCTGCTGCCTCTCTGCTGCAGTGAGTTTGGAGATCTTGTCACCCAAGAATGAGACAAACAGCAGGAGAGTCTAAGCAGAGGAGGGACTGAGTAGACTTCAGATGTTAACAGGATCCTTAGGCTGTTATATGGAAATTAGGCTGCAGAGGACAGTGGGAATCTGGAGATGGAATATTTTTTTATGGTACTGGGAATTAAACCTAGCGGCACTTTACCACTGAATTGCCTCCCTAGTTCTTTTGCTTTGTATTTTAAGACAGGGTCTCACTAAATTGTTGAGGCTAGCATCAAACTCGAGATACCCCTGCCTCAGCCTTCTGACTCATGGAAATTGCAGGCATACACCACTATGCCAGGCTAGAGATGAAATTTTTATGTATTTATTTGCAGTGCTAGGGATTGAAACCCAGGACACTCTGCCACTGAGACATATCCCTGGTCCTTTATTAATTTTTAATTTTGAGACATGGTCTTGCTAAATTGCTGAGTCTGACCTTAAACTTGCAGTTTTCGTGTCTCAGCCTCCTGATTCACTGGGATTGTAGGCATGGACCACGGTACTGGGCTAGAGATGGAATTTTATTTTATTCCCTGATACTTTGCTTTTAGAATCATTGTTTGACCTCTGAAATTCTCCTCTGTTTACTCTCTCCTAGGAGCCTCATGGCACCTGCCCAGCCTCACCTCAGACCATCTTGACAAAGTCTTAGGCTCCATGGAGCCGCCACGGGGCCCCCCTGCCAACGGGGCTGAGCCGTCCCGGGCAGTGGGCACTGTCAAAGTGTACCTGCCCAACAAGCAACGCACAGTGGTGAGTCACAGAGGTGAAACTCTTAGGGGTTGTGGATGGACCCAGTTATAAGTTTTCAGATTGGCAGGGTGACAAGGGCTTGGGAGTGGCCATTGCAGAGGAATGGGATTATCAGCTGGGGCTGTTTCTGTTGGGCACTGAGGGCCTCTGCCTCTGCATACACACATACAGGTGACTGTCCGGGATGGCATGAGTGTCTACGACTCGCTAGACAAGGCCCTCAAGGTGCGAGGCCTCAATCAGGATTGCTGCGTGGTCTACAGACTCATCAAAGGGTAAGTGTGGCAGTAATAATAAGTAAGTGTGGGTGAGCATAGTGGCACACACATGTAACCTCAGCAACTCAGGAGGCCAAGGCAGAAGGATCACAAGTTTGAGGCCAACCTGGGCAACTTAGCAAGACCCTATCTTATAATAAAAATTAAAAAGGGCTGGGATGGTACCTTAGTGACAGAGTTACTTGCCTAGCGTGTGCAAGACCCAAAGTGTGATACTCAGTACCACAAAAAAGTGACTCCCATGCCACCTACTTGTTCTCCCCAGAGTCATCCCTTTCCTTCTTCACTCTGTTGTGAAGCTTTGCATTAGTTCACTTAACCTATAAGCTTATCCATCTTTTATGTCATTACTTCATTAGTTCATTGACCTGGAAAGTCTGCAACTCATCTTCTTGGCCCCAAGTCCTCACCCTGCAGTCACCTCCTTGCAGAGTTCATCTTTTTGCTTTTTCACAATTTCATGAACTCATGAGCTTTCTCCTTCCTCAGCTTCTCCATTTGCTGCTGAGTTGGGCTTTATTGACTTTCCATAGATTCCCCTGTTCTGGGGTTCCTTAATTTTTTATCCTGTTCATACATTGCATTTTATATTTTTAACTCCTTATCAGCCCCTTTCCCAGGCTGGCTTGGCACTTCTTAGATAGTCTCATTTGCCTCTTACCTTGTAATTAAGACAATAGACCCTTCACACAATCTCCTGGTGGCCCCTGGCAAGTCACTTTCTCCCTCTAATCCTATGTCCCTATCTGTAAAATGGGGACAAGGATAGTGACTAATTTAATGAGAATTAAACATGCCAGATATTAGTCCATGGATCTGGGGCTTGGAGGGACTTTGGGGGCTTCCCTGCCTCCCATGATCCCTACCCACCTTCCTACTCATTGCTCTCCATGTCCCCTGCAGGCGAAAGACAGTCACTGCCTGGGACACAGCCATCGCCCCCCTGGATGGTGAGGAACTCATTGTGGAGGTCCTCGAGGATGTGCCGCTAACCATGCACAATTTTGTGAGTGAAGCGTGGACAGAAGCGGCAGGCCATGGGGGTGGGAAGGGCCCTTGACCGGGCCTCAATTTCCCTGCTGTGTGGAAACAGGTACGGAAGACATTCTTCAGCCTGGCGTTCTGTGACTTCTGCCTTAAGTTTCTGTTCCATGGCTTCCGCTGCCAAACCTGTGGCTACAAGTTCCACCAGCATTGTTCCTCCAAGGTTCCCACAGTCTGTGTTGACATGAGTACCAACCGCCGACCGTGAGCCTGGCCTGGGGTGGTTGGGGGAATGGGGAGGGCAGAGACCAGCCATAAGGCCCTTGTAGACAGCTTATCCGTGTTTTCTTGTTTTACACCCTGAATGCCCTCAAGGATCTACCACAGTGTCCAAGATTTGTCTGGAGGCTCCAGGCAGCATGAGGCTCCCTCAAACTGCCCCCCAAATGAGCTGCTAACCCCCCAGGGTCCCAGGTAGGAATACCTTAGGGGCACTGGGGGAGAAAAAAATCTGGGGGGTCCCTGCAGATCACAGACCATGCTTTTATTCATTTATTTACTTGACAAACATTTATTGAGCATCTACAAGAGTAAAGGTATGGAGCTATGGGATCTTGGGCAATTTATCTAATCTCTCTAGGTGTCAGTTTTCCCATCTGTTAAAAGGGAATGATACTTTTTACCACACAAGGCTCTAGTGAGGATTCAGTGAGGTAAAATGTGTAGAGTGTTTAGAGAATTACCTGTTATAGAATAAATAATAATTTATTATTATTAATTATGAACATATAAGCAGCTAACTACTACACTCATTCTTCCAGCATAACCTTGTGCAAACCTTTCCATTTTGAAATACATATTACTTATCATAAATTACTTTCCTTTGGTTTTTTTATATTAAGTATTAAAATGATACATATATAGATGTATATAATATATAGATGTGTATTTTATAATGTTCATACTTAATATGGTTTATTTTTATTATGTGTTGTATTATGGAATATTTTTCTATATATAAAACACCATATATTTTTTATAATACATAAAAGGGTAAGTTTAATTTGGGATATATGTGGATTAATCACCTCTGAATTTCAGAATAGTGAAAGAAACATTAGAAAATCTTTTCATAACATTATAATTTGTATAATCCACATATGGTATATGACATGTTACATGATGATATGTTTTACAACATTACCGTTGTAATACAAGGTATATTATACAATACATGTTTGAATATTATATGTCATTATGATATATAATTATGAAATTCATATCTTACCTTTTTCCCTACATCTTTGTCCCTCACTGTCCCTCGTTTAGGCCTTCAGTGTCACCTTCTTTGAGAAGCCTCCCCTGACACCCCCGGGACACTTTCTGTCCTCTTATTTTGTTCTCTTTTTCCCATTCTTGCTCCTATCACCTGTGAGCTCATTATATATTTCTTTATCTTGATTCCTCTCTTCCTCTGCTGGAATATTGGCTCCACAAGGGCATTTATTTGTTTTGTTCACAGTTTTATCACTTACACCTAGAATGGTTATCTGGTACGTGGCAGGCACTCACTGGGTGTTTCTTGAACAAACAAATGCCAGTATAACCAGTTGGCATTTGCTCTGAATGAGCCAAAGGCATGTTTGGGGTGGCAGGGGTGGGCTCCCTGGGTTTTCTGCTTCATTCCATAGCAACTTCACAGCCTTTTTCCTGTCAGCCCCTGCACTCAGCACCATGACCGGGAGCACTTCCCCTTCCCTGCCTCAGCCAACGCCCCCCTGCAGCGCATCCGCTCCACATCCACTCCCAACGTCCACATGGTCAGCACCACAGCTCCCATGGACTCCAGCCTCATGCAGGTGGGTAGCAAGGGGGGGCACTGGAGGAGCATGGTGCAGGGGTTGAGAGCCATTTCTATTGGCCTCCACATGCTCACCTTGATTTCTGTCCCCCATCTTTCAGCTCACTGGCCAGAGTTTCGGCACCAATGGTGAGAGCCCACCCACCCCACTCCATGCTTACACTCTGTGCCTTCTCTGCCCTGCTGCCCCACTTGCCTCCACTCACATCCTCTCCACAACTGCAGCTGCTGGTAGTAGAGGTGGTGGTGATGGAGGCCCGCGGGGGAGCCCCAACCCATCCAGTGTGTCCTCGGGGAGGAAGTCCCCACATTCCAAGTCACCTTCAGAGCAGCGGGAGCGGAAGTCCTTGGCTGATGAAAAGAAGAAAGTGGTACACTCAAGGGGGAATCTTGGGAAGGGGGCACTGCAGGCTGAGTGACATGGGCTGAAGGGTGTGGGCAGGCCCCTCAGATGATGCCCATCTGGCCCACAGAAGAACCTCGGGTACCGGGACTCAGGCTATTACTGGGAGGTGCCACCCAGTGAGGTGCAGCTGCTGAAGAGAATTGGGACGGGCTCCTTTGGAACCGTGTTTCGCGGGAGGTGGCATGGTGATGTGGCCGTGAAGGTGCTCAAGGTAGCCCAACCCACTGCTGAGCAGGCCCAGGCCTTCAAGAACGAGATGCAGGTGCTCAGGTGAGGTTCTCATGTTTGTGTGGATGGGGTGGTGGGGAGGGGCATGGCAGGTATGGCCTTGGTTCGTCTCTGGGAAAAAGCCATGCTTGGGGTACTTCTTGGATGTCATCTACATTTATGTCATATTGGAACCATAGTCAGAAGTCATTTCTCTCTGAAGGATGTCCCTTTTCCCTTTGGTAAATGGCCATGTTTAGATGGCCTCCATAATTAGAAAAAAATATATACCTTTAGATGACCTCTGATGATGCTGATATCAGCATGGATATTAATTAATGGCTCTGCTTCCAAATTTGAGTCTTCTCATGTGCCTACCTTGAACTGGGCCTGGGATAGGCTTTCATTGCCATGGTCATGGGCATGGAGGTGAAGAGCATAATGTTAAGTAACAGTAGCTCCAGGAAAGCTCATGGCTTTCCTTCCTCACTGTTGTGTAGAACCATTCATGTTATATTTATTGTGTTGCAGGCTTGGTTTTGTTTTTATTTTTTATTTTTTCGTACCTGGATTGAACCCAGGGGCACTTAACCACTGAGCCACATCCCCAGCCCTTTTTATTTTTTGAGACAGGGTCTTGCTAAGTTGCTGAGCCTGGTTTTGAACTTGCCATCTTCCTGCCTCAGCCTCCTGATCCGCTGGGATTACAGGCGTGTGCACCCAGCCACAGGCTTGCTATTAATTATCGTAATGCCTTGATGCAAAGAACAATATTGTTAATTATAATCATAACCATAATTTAATCATTAAGATTATAATTGCTATGATTAATGTCTATTAACATATTGAATTTATGCTGAGAAACTCAGGTGTTCTCTTTTTGTGCTACAGTTATTACATAGCATAGTACTATATGCCTGTGTTCTATATAAGCAGAATGGTATACATTTTGTGTGTGTGTGTGTGTGTATGTGTGTGTGTGGTGCTGTTGATGGAATGCCAGATATACACCCTGCCAATGAGCTACACCTCCAGCCCCCAGGACTATATAGTTTCTGCTGCTCCTCAGAATGTCAGTATGCTCTTCCCCTCTGTCAAATGGACACAATTATAACACAATTATGTTATAGAGTTGATATTATCATAATTACTTGTTCTGTATTAATATTTATGCTGACAATGGTTGGCACAGTAAGAAAACTTTTATTCTTATTTCCTCTCTGTGAAATGGCAGTGATTGGAGCATGTGGTAATTTTATAGACTTACCATTATTAAGAATTGTCAGCTGGACTGGGGATGTAGTTCAGTTGGTAGAGTGCTTGCCTCACATGCACAAGGCCCTGGGTTCTACCCCAGGACCACACAAAAAAATAAATTAATTAATTTAATTAAATGCAGTACTGTTTAAAAAAAAGAATCCTCAGCTGGGCACAGTGATGCATACCTGTAATCCCAGCAGCTCAGCAGGCTGAGGCAGGAGGATCTCGAGTTCAAAGCCAGTGTCAGCAACTTAGTGAGGCCCTGAGCAACTCAGTGAGACCCTGTCTCTAAATAAAATGTAAAAAAGGGGTGGGGACATGGCTCAGGGGTTATGTGCCCCTGGGTTCAATCCCCAGTACCAAAAAGAATCTTTTTGTGCTCTATTTTTCTCCCTGTCATGATCAAAATTTCAGAGCATCATCAAAGTTATTTGTGTTTGTTTTGCCATTTTTAGTTAATACTTTGATAAGGAATGAAACTTTTCTCATAAATTAGGGTAAAATGATTTGTGCCTGGTAGAGTTTCTGTGAGATAGACCCAGGTACACAGGAACAATGACAACAAGGACAGTGATGTTTTCAGAGTGCTTACTATGTGGTCAGCCCTGTTCTAAAGCACCTTACAGGTTGTTTACTCACTCATCTATCCCCATATCCCTATAAGTTAGCCACTGTAATGATCTCAGTTTTACAGTTAAGGAATGTGAGGACCAGAGAGGTTAAATGTCTTCCCCATGGTTGCACAGCGAGGAACTGGTGAAGCCTAGATTTGAACTCAGGACATGAATCTATACTCCAAGCTCTACCTCTAAGCCTCTCACAGTGATTAATCACTCTTACAATGATTAGATACTATTAATCTAATAATATCTGCCTGTCTGTGGGCTGGGATTGGGGTGGGACATTACACAGGGGGAAGGCTATAAGCATTACATGATACCCATATTTTAGCCCTGCATTTGTCAATATAATGATGTCATGTCAATGAGGAAGGTTGTTATTCCACTTTTTCATTTGTAAAATGGTCACAGTGACAGTTGTTCTTTGTCTTCCCCACCCCTAAAACTCCCCTTTCTACCTGCAGGAAGACACGGCATGTCAACATCTTGCTGTTCATGGGCTTCATGACCCGGCCAGGATTTGCCATCATCACACAGTGGTGTGAGGGCTCCAGCCTCTACCACCACCTGCATGTGGCTGACACACGCTTCGACATGGTCCAGCTAATTGACGTTGCCAGGCAGACTGCCCAGGGCATGGAGTGAGCCTTTTGCCTTGGGGACTGAGGAGGGGCAGTGGGGAGAAGGGTGGAGGAGGTAAGTAGCCTCCAGCTAACTCACCGTCTACCTCTACCCCACAGCTACCTCCATGCCAAGAACATCATCCACCGAGACCTCAAGTCTAATAGTATCTGCCTGTCTGTGGGCTGGGATTGGGGTGGGACATTACACAGGCGGAAGGCTTAAGGGGATGGCTCTTGTGTGGGCATTTCTGAGGATGAATGGGGAAGAGTACACGTTGCCTGGCTCCTTGTTGGATATCAGAACTGTGGCTGGTAAGGGGGCCTTAATGGGGTGCCCTTGGTTAGGAGTCAGAGGTGTGGCTGGTTTTGGTACTACTCTTGGGGACTGTGGTCCGGTTGGGGATGTAGCAGTTGTGAATATTATAGGGAGTTTCTGACCAGGGTTATAGATATGGTGGGTTTGGGTGCCATTCAAGGGGCTTTTTGGTTAAGAGTCGCAGTGGGACCAAGTGTAGAGGGCATTAATTATGCATAATTTTATGATATTGGGGGCTTCTGGTCAGGGTCAGAAAAATCACTAATACCAGACATTAATGATAACCTTCCAGTCAGGGTGATTGATAGGCTTGACTATTGGAAATCTGTAGTGGCCCTTGACCCCAGTGGACATCTTCCTGCATGAGGGGCTCACAGTGAAGATAGGCGACTTTGGCTTGGCCACAGTGAAGACAAGATGGAGTGGGGCCCAACCCTTGGAGCAGCCCTCAGGCTCCGTGCTTTGGATGGTGAGTTGGGTCAGGCTGGATGGGGAGGGGCATAGGGAGACACGTGTTCCTAGATTGGGACATATGGAGCCAAACAGAGACAGGGATGCCTGTGACAGTGTGGGTGTTATGTTTCACCTTGTGGGGGTAGCTCCAAGTTGTGCCAGTGTGGCCAGCCAGATGTGGAACTATGGGCCACATCTGCTGTCCCTCATGCTTTCCCTGCCCCATCTGGCCTATTAAAGGCGGCTGAGGTGATCCGTATGCAGGACCCAAACCCCTACAGTTTCCAGTCGGACGTCTATGCCTACGGGGTTGTGCTCTATGAGCTCATGACAGGCTCACTACCTTACAGTCACATTGGCAGCCGTGACCAGGTAAGCCCTACACATTACCCATGGTTTCCCTCTGTCCTTCACACCCCATATCCCTTGCTCTGCCCAAAGAATGGTACACTTCACCCAGAAACCTAGAATTTTCTGGAATGAGAACTCCAAGAGTTAATCCCATAAGGAATCCTATGCCAACTTCCCTCCTTCCCCTACATCCACAACCTCTGGGACAAAAGCCTTAAAGCCCAGAGTCCTCTGAATCTTGTACCCAGAATGCTGTAGACCCCAAGATTCTCAGAAGCCTTCCAGAGATTTCCTAGGCATCTACAGTCTTCTCTGGATACTCAAAATACTACAGGTTCCCAAAACCCAGAATTCCATTTCTCTGAGAAATAAAATCCCCCATGCTTCCAGAATATTCACAAATACTCAAAATCACCCAGACTTTGAATATCTGTCAGGCTCTGGGGCCCTGGTACCCATAATTTTGTAGGCCCCAGGATCTCATAGTTCTTTGGGTTCAGGGCCTAGAACCTCCCAGGCCCTCAGGAACCCAGAATCCTCTGACTCCTAACCAAGGGCACCCCATTAAGGCCCCCTTACCAGCCAAGTGTCTGGGAGAAGGTTTAAGGGGAATACTCAGAGTCCTGCAGAAAATGTGGACTCAGACATTTAGGTCCCAGACTTCCATGGAAATATAAGTTTCCCCAGATTCAGAACTGCATGTTTCCCCAAGGCTCGGTACTTTCTAGGTTCTAAGCCCCCTAGACAACTGTGGACTTAGTCCTATATACCTACAATCCTCAACAACCCCAAACTTAAATTTTTCTATTTTGTAGGCAGAGAAACCTCCCAAGTCTTCAGAGACTCATAATTTTCTGGGCCTTAATACCTGGAGCCCCCCTATTCCCCAAAAATGAGCTTTCCACATCACTCAAGACCCCAAATTCTCTGCATCTAACAGCTCAAACCCTAAAACTACCCCATTCCTGCCCCTCCCTCAGATCATCTTCATGGTAGGCCGTGGCTATCTGTCTCCGGACCTCAGCAAAATCTCCAGTAACTGCCCCAAGGCCATGCGGCGCCTGCTGTCTGACTGCCTCAAGTTCCAGCGGGAGGAGCGGCCCCTCTTCCCCCAGGTGAGCTGGGTAGGAGGGCTGGATACCTTGATAGGGGGACTCCAAGGCAGAGAGAGAGTGGGGATGGAGGCAGATGTGAATGTGAATTGTGTCAGAGTTCAGATACACTGTGTGTGTGTGTTTCCCCATTAGGCTGGGGCCTGGGGTGTTGGGGTGCCCACGGAGCTCCAGACACTCCTCCTCATCCCCACCTGCCCCCAGATCCTGGCCACGATTGAGCTGCTGCAACGGTCACTCCCCAAGATTGAGCGGAGTGCCTCTGAACCCTCCTTGCACCGCACCCAGGCTGATGAGTTGCCTGCCTGCCTCCTCAGCGCAGCCCGCCTTGTGCCTTAGGCCCTGCCCCCAGCCACCGGGGAGCCCACCTCAGTCTGCCACGCCATGGAGTCCTGCCCACCAGCCAGTGTTCCATCTCTGTCTTGATACTGCCTCAGGATCCCCCATCTCTCACCCTGGGAGATGGTGGTGATCCCCTTGAGCTCTTCAGTTCCTCTGGAATTGGGGGACCCCCCCCAGAGACTGAGACCCCTGCCTCTTCCATAATTTGGTTTACTCTTGGCTTTGGGGAATACTTCTAAATTTGGGGTGCACCTCCATCTCCACTAGCTGGACTTTGTGGCAGGGATTCCACTTAGAACCTCTCTGGAATTTGTGCCTAATGTGCCTTCACTGGATTTTGGGGTTCCCCAGCACCCCATATGGATTTGGGGGTCTTCTGTGTCTCCCCTGCCAGTCAAGGACTCCCCTCTTTCTTCACCAAGAAGCACAGAATTCTGCTGGGCCTTTGCTTGTTTATTTTGCTTCCCGACTCTTCTCTGGGGTTCAGAGCCGCTGAGGGGAGGAAATCCAGGCAAGGAGTGGAGGTTGGGGGGAGGTGCAGACCACACAAACAGCGTCACTGCACGCATCACCACAGGCGGCACGATGAACGAGGACCACATATGCCAAGCACGGCACAAGAGGAGGCCACGTCAGTCACAGACACAGACATCACGGCAAAGGTGGGGAAGTGGGAGACCATTGGCCTTCCCTGTGCAAAGGATTCTGGGTGGAGGGGTGGAGTTTGCATATTTAAAGACAGCTGTCAGAGGCAGGAAACTTGGGAGGGGGGGTCCCTGGGGGAACCGAGGGGTCCTAGAAGTGAGAGGAGCTCCCAGTGTGTTGAATGATGTTGAGGAGAAGAGGGTGAAGGGAGATTTTTATGGAACTCTGGTGGGTAGCATTTGAAGATGTGGGTCTCCAGAGAGATGGGAGATCCATGGAGAGGCTTTTAAAGGTAGGGATTTCTCGGAATTGGAAAATTTTGATGAGGAACACGGTGTGCTGGAGAGATTTAGGACCAGGAATAGGTTTTTCCAGGAGTTTCTGGACTCAAGGAGGGCATTCAGTGGTGTTAGGGCCAGAAACAGGTTGCCTGGTATTTGGGAGCTTCCAGGAAGGAAATATTCTTTGGGTTACTGGGAGTGGAGGTCTTAAGGAATTTGGAGGTTCTAAAACAGTAGATCTTGAGGTGACCAGGAGCAGGATTCTAATAGGACTTAGGGATCCCAAACGTGAGAACTGGATTTAGGACCAGGTGTCACAAGGAACTTAGGCATCTTGAGGAATGATAAGTGGGGTGTTGGAGAACCAGGAGAGGAGTTCTCAAGGAATTTAGAGATTCCAAAAGTGAATAATGGATTCAGGGCCCAGAGAGGGTTTGCCCAGGGATTTGGGGATTCTCAGGGTGGGGTGTCAGTCGGAGAAGAGGCTGGCGAAAGACTTCCTCAGGCTGCGGATGGTCTCAGCTTTCACCTCGTCCTGGCTAAGGCTGGGCCTGGGCGGGGCTGGCTCTGGAAGGTTGAAGGCATTGGTCAGAGACTGGGATTTGCTAGAGAGAGACAAGGTGGAGGCGTGGGAGGAAGGGGGGAAGAGGAAGGGGAGGAGGGGAGAGAAACACAATGTTACCCCAGGCCCGGCCCCAGCCCTGCCCCTCTGATCCTGGGGCTGTGCCTCTGACCTTCCCCCCCCACCACCTCGGGCCGGAACCCTGATGGATTCTTGAGGCTGGGAGGACTTGTGGGGTGGGCGGAGCCCAGGGCCAGGGAGTTGGGATGTGGGGCCAGCTGGGAAGACTTAGATGCAAGGTGTGGAAGTGTGGGATTGGTGAGAGGAGTCATGGGCTGAATCATATCTTTGAATTTTTAGGCTAGTTTGATATGAAAGGGGAGATGAGGTTTTAAGGCTAGGGGGAAGGGTTTGGATTGGACCAGAAGAAGCAAAGAGAATGGTGTGATGATTTGGGAGGATACTGAGGTAGGCCAAAAGGATTTGTGGTGGACCAGAAACGAGCCCATACTTTAGGGGAAAGCCTGAGGCTCTACTGCTGAGTGAAATGATACAAGGACTATGAGTCAGCCACGAGGTGTTTTAGGGATGGGTTGGGGGGAAGAGGCAGGGAGTTTGGCAGGGAAGTCTGAGTTGAGCTGGAAAGAGATTCGCTAGGCAGGGAAGTGCTCAAAATGGGTCTGCCAGGCGCCTGGGTTGGGCCAAGGACCTGGAATGGGGACTTTCCCAGGGCCTGTTGGGAGGAATCTGAACTGAAAGAATTTCTCTGGGATTCTGGCACCAAATCCCTGGAATGGAGACAAAAGGATCTGGGATGGAGGGGAGGAGTGAAAGCCTGGGGGAGGGGTTTGGCTTCAGCTCCCACAGAATAGGTCCACGGTCTGAGGAGCATGGGAACTAGGGCTGCCCTACTGGGGCCAGAGCCCGCTTTGTGAGCAGCAAGGCGAAGGCTGCTGTAGGAGTCCCCTTACTTGAGCTGGGGGTGAGGGGGTCCCCCGGCAGCGGCGGTGGCAGGTGGCGGCACGTCCTGGCTGGGTTTCTGGGCCAGCTGTGGTTTGGCAGGACGTCCAGCGGGACCTGGGCCGCTGGGCCTGGGCTGCTGCGTGGTGGGTGGCCCAGTGCGGGGTCCAGGACCTGCCTGGCTGGCCTGGCGTGTAGGACCAGCAGGGCCTGGGGGTTTCTGGGGAGGGCCTTGGCGCTGCGGCCCACCGGGTGGGGCCCCTGAGGCCTTTGGTGGAGCTGGACCAGAGACAGATGTTTGGCGGGTAGCCTGTGGGGGGCCTGCCTGGCGCTGGGGAGATGGGGAGGCAGGTGGGCGGGCTGCTGGAGGCGCCCCAGGGCCTCCTGCCACTGGCCGGGATTGGCGGCCTTGACCCTGGGTCATCTGTGTGGCCTGGGATGCGGGCTGCTGGGGTGCGGATGTGGGACTTGGTAGGCGCTGAGGCAGAGGGCTGCCAGCTGGGGGTCCAAGGCCTGAAAGGTGCTGCTGGCCCTGTGGTGGAGGGCGCTGTTGCAGTGGGGGTCCCTGGCGCTGGGGCCCTGGGCCAGGCTGTGGAGGGCCACCTAGGGGACAGAGAGAGAAGGCACATATGAGAGGGAGCAGTGAAAGGTGGGGTCTACTTGAGACCAGAGGGGCTGAGAAAGCCTGCCCTCACTTACCCTGGGGCGGAGGTCGCTGCTGAGCTGGAGGCCCTGCAGGCTGCTGGGAGGTCTGGCGGCCCAAGGGCAGGGCCCCTGGGGATGGAGTCTACGGCAGAGGAATGGAGAAGACAGGTTAAACATAGTTACCAACCTATGGAGTACCGGCCAAGTCAGGGTGACATGGGTTCCCTCTTTGCTGGGTGTTGCCCCATTTGTGGCCAGATGAGGAGATATGGGGTTTTGAGGCTCCCACCCCATACTCAGGGTAGAGAAGCACTCAGGGAAGTCAGGGTAGCAGTGATTTATCATTTTTTAAAACAACTGGCAGTTGTAGCCACATGTGCATTAAGGTGATGCTAGTTGAACCTCTGGTTATAAAGTTTTAATTCCTACACAATTGCCAGCCTCTGCCATCTTAACAAAACTGATTATGCTCTGCCATCTTAGCCTACTGATTATGGGTTCAGTGGGGTATCTTGACTAAGGGCTGGCCTCCCTGCCAGTAGCTCAATGCCAAGGGCCTTACCTGGCTGTGGGAGCCCCTGCCAGGGGAGGCATCCCTCTGCCGCTGCCGGGGCAGGGCCTGAGCCATCTTGTTGACCACGAGTTCCACGATGAGCTGCTTATCTTCATCCTGGTGGTCACCTATAAGAGGCATGGAGGATCCCACCACCTGGGAGATGAAAAGGGATCCAGTGAGTGGCGAGGCAGAAAGTGCATGTGAGGTGACAGTGAGAATACTTTTGCTCGGCAAAAGCAAGGCACTGCAAGGAAGTGAGCTCCAGTTTCTAAGTGGCCTTGATTATTCCCTGTGAGGAGGGCTTGTCTGTTATGAGGCACCTGACAGCTTCCTAGGTACATTAGAGCAGGGTCTGCAAATCAGGGCCCTTGGGCCAAATCTGGCCTGGCGTGCTGCCTGTTTTTGTATGGGCTGTGAGCCAAGGATGGTACCAGGGATTGAAGCCAGGGGCACTTAACCACTGAGCCACACCCCCCCAGCCCTTTTTTATATTTAAAAATTTTTTTTTAGTTGTAGATGAACATAATACCTTATTTTATTATATTTATGTGGTGCTGAGGATCGAACCCAGTGCCTCACTCATGATAGGCAAGCACTCAGCCACTGAACTACAACCCCAGTCCCTCCCCAGCCCTTTTAAAATTTTATTTAGAGACAGGATCTCGCTGAGTTAATTAGGGTCTTGCAAAGTTGCTGAGGCTGGCTTTGAACTCGCGATCCTCCTGCCTCAGCCTCCCGAGCCGCTAGGATTATAGGTGTGCGCCACCTCACCCGGCCTGATATCTTTTAATGGTTGAAAAAAATGAAAAGATTTGATGACATGTAAAAAATAAGAAATTTAAATTTCAGTGTCCATAAACAAATTTTGGACACAAATACATACATTGTATCCCATCATCACACTTAAGGTGTTTACATATTGTCTTTGGCTGCTTTTGCAGAGTTGTGTCATTGCAATAGACCGTGTGGCCAACAAAGTCCAAAATATATACTGTCTGGTTCTTTACAGAAAATGTTTGCCAGTCCCCACTTTATAGTTTGCTAGGTGCTTTGTCTTTTACAACATGCTTCAGCATTGGCCCAGTTTCACAGAACAATTTCAAGGTAACTAAGTGCTTTGCCATTCATCAAGATGTCTTGATTCACTGAGCACTTTCTAGTTTAATACGTTTTACCATTCACCAAGGATGTCCAAGTTCACAGAGCAGGTTAGTTTTGGGTTTTTTTTGGTTGGTTTTATGGTGCTGGGGATGGCCCATGACCTTGTGCATGCTCCACAAGCACTCCACCACTGACCTACAAACCCCGACCCCAGCTTAGAGTTTAAGTGTTTTGACATTTGCTAGGGATGTCCCAGTTCACAAGGTATTTTACAGTTTACCAAACACATTGTCATTTGCTGAGGACTTTCGGAGCTGCGGAGTGCTTCACAGTTCTGTGTGTTGATGCTATGGATGTGTTCCTCACTCTGTGCCCCACTGATCTCTGGGTGCTCCCACCTCAATGATGTGATCCCTTCCGTCCTTTCCATGCAGTGCTTCCACCGCGCAGATGTCCAGTCCCCCAAAGATCTCCGAGCATGTATCCACCCACAGCTTGTACCTGCCAAGAAGAGGGGCAGGGCAGCCTATCAGCGCTTTGCTCAGGTGGCCACACTCCTGCCCTCCGTCCCCTCCCCCACCCCTCCCCTCTCCACCCCTCCCCCTCCCCCACCCCACCCCCCCTCCTCTGAGTTCAGGTGCCCCACCTGTCAGACATGGCGATCTGCTCAAGCATCGCAGAGCCTGTGTTGGTCTTCCAGTTCCCTGACACTGACGTCCTCCTGGAGGACAAGAGAAGAGAGAGTCAGGGGGTCTCTGGGCTGCATGGGACAGAGCAGGGGACCCCTTCCTGAGCGCCCATCTCTCCACTCACATGTAAGCTTTGTAGTTCTGCCCAATCTTCTGGACACGCACATCATATTTGGCATCAATGAAGGGCTCAGCAGTGGCATATGTCTTGGTCAGCGCCACAACACTTGCAATGTCCTGAAAGTCGTGCTGGTTGTCCACTTTGACCTATGGGCATAGGGGTGGGGATCAGGACAGCAGTGGGGAGTGGGTGCTCCTGGAGTGGTGTGTACACATGACACACAGTACATAAAAATTAGGTGGGCACTCTAAGGCACTCAAGCATGCATAATTGTGGGTCTCCTGTTTTGTCCATGGGCACAAACACAGAGTTGGGTATATACAACTCTATGAGCAAAAAACCCCCACTAAATTGACCATTTTAAATGGGTAAGTTCTAAGGCATGTGAATTCTTAATAAAGCTGTAAAAAAAATCCTTTGTGTCCATACAGTATGCACATATGGGCAGCCAGACACAGACCTGGTTGTATACACAATATACAAACATAGAAGCGGGACACACTCAAACTTACAAATTACAAGTCTGCTTATACACACACAGACAAAATCAGCTGGATGGCAAGCATACTGGACCCCAAGACCCTGGAACATAAAAAATGACATGGTGCATATTCAGCACAGAGACATGCATATCCACGCAGATACAGTGCTGGAGATGCTAGCATGGTAACAGGACGTACAAAATTGGCTGAACACACATTAAAAAAATAGGCTAACAAAATAGTTGAATATGAGAAAGCAAAAATCTAAATACATGAAGACATCCCAGGACACACTGTCAAACTTACTGGTGTGCACAGAGCTCACGAAGACATACCTACAAGACCACAGTGCCAGGAGCATTCACAGCAGATACGTGCACACCACGAGCACACACCCCAGCTGGAAACTCACCTTGCCCATTCCCGAGTGTGCATGCCCCATCTTCACAACCACAGGGTACGTTGTGCTGCTAAGCTGGAGGGGACAAAGGCAGAAGAGCCATGGTCAGGGAAGGAGTGCCAACCACCAAGAGTGAGTTGGTGTTCAGCAACCCCATCCAGCATGAGCCACAGTATGAGCATTCTGCAGAAAAGGTGGGTTAGACCCAGTTGGGCAGCAGCTGGGAGTCACACAGCATCTCCAAGCCCAGATTCAAACCCAGTCCTGCCTGCCTGTCCCTCCCTCCACCCACTAAGTCCCACACTTCCTGCCCCTGGTTTCCCAGGGCAAGGCATGGGATGAGGGTGGGGGACTTTCCCAGAAAAGAGAAAGTTTGTTTTTATAGTGGATGGATGACAGTGAGGTGAGTGTGCATGTGTGTATGGGGGTGTGGTGGTTAGCATGTAGCAATCGGACCTCTCAGCCAAGCATTGTATGTAAGCCTCATCCACACACGTACACAACTTACGGGACACACAAACCTTCAGACTTGATCTACCCAGCCAAACCCAGAGATGCTCAAGCATGTTGAGAAGACCAACCAACGTATGCCCAAAGCACACCTAACTCCGGGGCTGCAGAGACCCACATAGTCATTCCCCACAAGGCCATTCTGCCATCCAGGGGCTCAAAACATGGACAGAAGCCAGTACTCCTGGACTCAAACACACATCAGCTCCCTTGCCCAAACCTGACTGACAGAGAGATGCACAGATCCTTTGGGTCACTCATACAATACAGAGGCTCACACAATTTTTCAGGCACATGCAACAGAACTGGGCATATATTCAACACTTACAGGCACACATGGAACACTCCTAGTCACATGCACAACCAATAGAAGGATCTACACAACAAACAGGAGGTGCATACACTTCTAGGTCTTCACATAACCAGAGCTCCATAACATAGACCCATGCCACACTCTGGGGCACACAAAAAGTATATCAAGACACACACACACACACACAACATGCCTTGCCATATGTGAAACACAGATGTATGCACAATCAGAGATATCCACAACTCTCCTAAGTTTACAGACAACACTGCTGGGCATTCGCACACACATTTAGGCACCACAGCACATGGGCACTTGTGCAGGGCCCCTGCCTCCTGCTGACAGGGTAGAGATGGCATTCCCGGAGGGGCTGCTGGGGCGGTGGTGGTTCCCAGTTCCCGACAGGCACAGGAAGCTGGCAGACTCAGGGTGACCAATTGACCTTCAGGCTTTACCCTCCCTCTGCACCCCTCCTTCCTCATTTCTCAAATGACTGGCGTCACTGGAGGGGGGGAGGGGGACTCAGGCATGGTGTTGAGACTGCGGATGGGGGGTGGGGTGAGAGGAATCCTCCAGGCATCATGCCAGAGAAACAATCAGACGCATGTGTGACACTCTACTCAGGCAGACGCATAGCACACACCAGTGGACGATGCATTCATGATTGCATACGTGACCTACAACTCCCAGAAGCAAACAGCAAAAAAATAATCAGGCACACCTGACTCTCAGGGATGGGCTTACAACACACAGAGGGGCACACATGCAACTCCCAGCAGCAGAAACATAGCAGAGAGCTGTGTGCGCACATGCGTAACCAGCTCCGCTTGCCAAGGTTTCTAGGTCTTTTTCATAAACCGTCCTTGCTTCCCCTGGACCTGAGCCTGAACACAATGCTGTGGATATGTGTAAGTATGTGCCCTTTCAGGTACACACTGCAGGGGACTTTGGATCCCTAGATTTGAATCTTTCTTTCTTTCTTTCTTCTTTTTTTTTTTGTACCAGACATTGAACCCAAGGGTGCTTTACCATGGAAACACATCCTCTGCCCTTTGTAAATATTTTTTTTCATTTTGTTTTAGAGACAGTGTCTCACTGAGTTGCTAATTGCCTTGATAAGTTGTTGAGGCTGGCTTTGAAATCGTGACCCTCCTGCCTCAGCCTCCCATGCCACTGGGATTACAGGCATGTGCCACTTAGAGTCTTGCTCTGTTGCTCAGGCTGGTCTTGAACTCCCGGACTCGTTTGATCCTCCTAGCTGGGTGCAGTGGTACACAACTGTAAACCCAGCTACTCAGAAGGCTGAGGCAGAAGGATGGCAAGTTCAAGGCCAGCCTCAACAACTTAGGGAGAGGGCTGGGGATGTGGTTCAAGCAGTAGCGCGCTCGCCTGGCATGCGTGTGGCCCGGGTTTGATCCTCAGCACCACATACAAACAAAGATGTTGTGTCCGCCGAAAACTAAAAAATAAATATTAAAATTCTCTCTCTCTCTCTCTCTCTAAAAAAAAAAAAACAGTTTAGGGAGATCAGAGTTGGGGCTGTAGATCACTGGTAGAGCACCCCTGGGTTCAATCTCCAGTAACACAAAAACCAAAAACAAAAAAATCAAGGGATCCTCCTTTCCACCTTAGCCTCCCCAGTAGCTGGGACTTTCAGGCAGGCACCAATGGGCCCAGCTTCCATACTTGAATCTTGGCCTCTCCTCTGCCTAAGGCCATTTGACATCCCAGATAGTTTGGTTAACCCTTCTGGGACTCAGTTTCTTGTTGTGTACAATGGGCACAATCAGACCAAGCACTTGGTACATTGTGGGGATCATCCCTTGTATACATGACAACTGGTCCCTTTGGGCCACCATACCTCTCCAACTCCCCAGATGGTCACAGATCCAGACACCCCTCTGTGAAACCCACATCCACCCCATTTCAAACCTGTGCAATAACCCAGATCCATACAACTCCTCAGAAGTAAATAGTCGGCAAAACTGAGTGCTGACTCAGATTTCAGAGATAAAGAGTTGGCGTCAGAAGCAGGGTCAGTGAGGAACCAAGACAGGACTTTCCCTGTCTTCACTTCTCCCTCAATCCTGCCATGGAGTTACTCAGACCCCTGTCTCATTTACTCTCACTCCCCGACTTTCACAATCAGCTTCTACAAATTTTTGGTTTTCTTTCCTTCCTCCTTTTATTGTCCCTCCAATGTAGTCATTTCTTCACCCTCATTCCTGGGCAGATGGCTCGACCCCTATTGTGTCTCAGTTTCCTCATTGTGTAATGAGTATATGAACCGTATCTAGGGGATGTCGGGAAGAGTATCAGCTAGCATTAATGAACAAGGAGGTGGGTCACGGGGACTGATTGAAAGAGATAATGTACATACAATGGCTTCAGAGCACCGCTCATGCACGGTAAACACTCCGTAAGTGCTGATAGTGGTTTGCATTGTGTTGTTGTGGTTATTGAGCTAATCTCCCTAAGTTAACCAAACTTAATTAGCAAGGAGGTAGCAGACAGTGAATGAGATAATTTACACTAAATCCAAAGCCCACAGTACACAGTAAGTACTCTGTAGGAGGCTGCTGTCATCATCCTCTCACCATTATTGGTCTATCCTCCCTAAATTGACCAAGAATGTTCATCAGCCCTCAGAACCCTCCCCAGGACACCCGGGAATATTCCTGCATCATTGGGAAGCTGGTGGGCAGGGGTTGCCTCATTCCACCCCCCACCAGGGGTGTGGAACAGTTAGTGGGGTAGGGGCAGGGCAGGATGGGGTGGGGAACGGGTTTTTACTGACTCACTAACTTCTTTCACCACCATTCACTCAACCCCCCTCCTAATGCTCTCTGATGCTCACCAGCACCATTCCCTGCCTTCCAGTACTGTGCCATACTTGGGTTGGGATCCCAGAGTCACTGAGCCTAGATTCAAACCCAGCCATGCCTTGTCTCCACTACCTTTATGTCTCATATTTCCTCATTTGTAAAAAGGGAATCCTACTTGTTTCCACCTTCAAGGCTTGTTGTGAGCTTGAAGTGAGATAAATAACTATGCTGATTGCCTGGTACAGAGTCAGTGCTATATAAATGCTATTTGCCTGAGTATGTGCTTTTATTTGTTTTTGTGTTTTTTATTTGATTTGCGGCACTGGGGATGCAACATAGGGATTCATGTGTGCTAAAACTGTTTTGCCACTGAGCTACACCCTGTCTTGTCTTGTTCATGTGTTTTTTGAGAAAGGTTCTAACCCAGGCTGTGGCTCCATGCCGCCTGGTTCCAGTCTCAGTTCTACCACGTATTAACTCTATGTTCTTGTATAAGTCACATAAATCTTTTTTAAATTTTATTTATTTATTTTTGGTGGTGGTAGTGGTTCTAGGGATTGAACCCAGAGATGCTTTAACACTGAGCTACGTCTACTTTTTTTAAAATTTTTTTTTAGTTATAGATGGACACAATACCTTTATTTTTATGTGGTGCTAAGGATGGAACCCAGTGCCTCACACGTTCGTGCTAGGCAGGTACTCTACCACTGAGCTACAGCCCCAAACTCTCCACGTCCTTTTTATTTATTTTATTTTTTAAAAATGTTTTTATTAGTTATTGATGGACCTTTATTTATTTATGTGGTGCTGAGACTCAAACCCAGGGTCTCGCACATGCTAAGCAAGCGCTCTACCACTGAGCCACAACCCCAGCCCCTTACTTATTTATTTTATTTTGAGCCAGGACCTTGCTTGTTCGAGCCTCTATCTTAAGATCCTCGTGCTTCAGCCTCCAGGATCACTGGAATTACAAGCATATGCTACCATGCCTGGGAAGTCACGTAACCTCTTGGTGCCTCACTTTCCTCACTTTGTGTTTCTCCCCATTCGCTTGCCTTATCTCCCTCCACCGCTTCTGCTTAATTTGTCCCCTGTCCACCCCCTCACCAGAACGTCAGACACACCAGGAATGGAAGGGGGTTTTATGGGCTCGGCACACAGTTGATGCACAATGTTGAAAGAATGAAATAAGTCGGGCTTCGGCCGTGGGGAATTTGGGAGATGTGGGTGATTGGAGAGAACTGGGCGATTTCAGGGACTTGGCGGACTGTCGCCTCTCCTAGGAGGCCGCTAGGCAGGAATGCTCACGACGTGGAGCTGGGGGAGGGGTGCGGCGGGCGTGGCGGGCGGGAGGAGCGGGCGGGCAGAGGAGGGTGGCTCTTTGGGCTGCCCTGCTCTGATGGTGGGCGGATGAGTAATAACATCCAGGAAGCCTGCAGGCCTGTGATTTCCTCGCCAACCCCGCCCCTCGCGTGGTGGACATTTATCCTCTACCGCTCAGGCCCTGCCGCCATCGCCGCAGACCCAGCGCCTAGAGATACAGCGAGGTAAGCGGAGATCCGTCTGTCCTGGTGGGGCTGGGGCTGGGCCCGACTGGATCCTGTCCGTGTGCTGGCTGCTGACCTTTCTACTCGGGTGCCAGATACTCTGCCTGGCCTGCGAGTACCAGGACCCTGTGCTGGTTGGGGATGAGAGGGGCCACGGAAAGGGGGCATCTGGAATTCTGCCCCCCAAACCGGCACTCCAAACTCCCTTGAACCCCTGGCATCCACCCCCAGCTTCCCCAAACCCATGACCCCCTAATACCACAAAGTCTCCCCAGCCTTCCAACTCCCTGGGATCCACTCATTGCCCCACTAAGTCCCCCACTCCAAACCTCTGCATTCCCTAAACTCTCCCTATCCCCAAACTCCTCCTTCCCCAAACACCTAAATCTCAAAACTTCCTCTGCCCTCACATCCCCCAAGTACCTCCATCACCTTTAGCCCCCCACCACTTCCCCTAACCCATTGGACTCCCAAATTCCCCCAGCTCCCTAAAACCCAACCTCCTCCCAATTCAACTCTTTAAAATCCCCAGCCACCTATATCTCAATATGCATAACCCCTGACCTCCCCTAAACTCTTCTAGACCACAATATCCAAATTTCTCCCCACCAAACTTTTCAGCTTCCAGACTTTCCCAACCCCCTTAAATCCTCAAACTTCCCAGGCCTCTTATTCACCAAATGACAACCTCAAAATTCCCCAACTCAATCCCCTAAATCACTTGAACTCCACAAATTCCTAAACTCTCCCAACTCTAAATCCCCACACTCCTCTGTGCTCCCCAACTCTCTTAAGATCCCCAAACTTCCCAACATCTCAGGCCCAAATCCCAGTCCCATAATTCTCCCTCCCCAGGCTGCCAGGGGTCAGCAGATCAGCTGGGCTGGGGGCCACCTGACGCTTCTCTCCCCTACAGAAACTACCATGGCCCCTTTTGTACCCCTGGCCTCTGGCATCCTGTTGTTGCTGTCACTAATAGCCCCCAGCTGGGCCTGCACCTGTGCCCCACCCCACCCACAGACAGCTTTCTGCAACTCCGATGTTGGTGAGTTTGACCCCTTCTCTACCCACACACTCTGCTTAGCTTTCCCTCTCAGTCCAGAGGATCTCACAATGGTGGTTAACTCTAGAACAATTCAGCTCACCCCTGCCTATCTCTGTTGTGGCCACAATAGCATCCTGATTTCCATGGGTACATCATGTCCAAACACCTCAGCCTTTGTGCTGGCTGCTCCTTCCACTGGTACACCCTTCCCCTCAGGTATCCAAGTGGATGACTGCCCCAAAAGTCACCTTCTGGGGTGGATTTACCTGAACATCCTGATTAAAATGTTAGCTCTTGCCCCCTAGTCCTGATCCTCTGTTAAAGACAGATTATTCAGGACCATCCCAGTAGGTAAGGGACCATGGCAAGGGAATTTTGCAGAAGGGAAATAGATTGGTTTCAACTCCCAATATAGCATGGGTAAATGGGAATCTATAGCCAATGATCAATTTAGAGGTCAGTTAATGGAACATCACTAAGAGAAAACATCAGGAGTAAGGGAGTGGACTTCTGACCTAACAATGTTCTTGCTGAAGACAGGCCAGTGTGATCAGACATCATGGGGGGATGGGGGAAGAATGAGGAACCCCCATCAGATATTGAGGGGAGTTAAATGAAGGTGGGGTAAACTGACTTAGCAGGGTTCTTTCCTTAAACTGAATCTTACAAGAAAGTGAACAGATGGGCCTGGGAGAACATTCAGGAACCTGACTCAAGTTTGGTCAAGCAAAGAATCTTTGTCACCTCTTTACCCAGCTCTGTAATTCCCAATTGCCCTTAACATCTTCTAATTCCACAAATTTATTTATTTTGTTTCTTTTTAATCTGTCTCCTAGGTAGAATGTGAAGGGACTTCAGTGTTTTGTTCACTGTTGTATCTTTAAAGCCTTGAACAGTGCCTGACATGCAGTAGGCAATCTGAAATATTTGTTGGGTGCATGAACAGATGAATATACAAATGAAAAAGGCTTAAAGTAGTGCCTGATGAAGATTAGAACTTCAATACATAGATGAATCAACTAACAGATGTATAAATCACTTAGCATGCTGTCTGGCACTCATTAATCCCTATTTGTATCTGTGCTTTACTGGTATTAATATGATGATGATTTTTTTTGGTTAATGCTGTTCCTTTGACTCCTTTCCTTCCCCTCCTCTCCTGCAGTCATAAGAGCCAAGTTTATGGGGCTCCCAGAAGTCAATCAGGACATGGCTTACCAGCGTTATGAGATCAAGATGACAAAGGTATCCCCCTGCCCCCTCCCTAGCAGTCCCCAACATCTTCCTCCTCCTCAAAACAGAAGCCTCCTGCCACAGCGGGTTGGTGAGGAAATTGTGATCTGGGGAATTAGGTAGATGACTTCAGGGAAGAACGAGGAGTGGGAGGATTATGTCAGTAAAAGAGACTCTTCCCCTCATCCATCAACAGATGTTCAAAGGCTTCCAGGCCTTGGGGCCTGCCGCTGACATCCGGTTCCTCTACACCCCCGCTATGGAGAGCGTCTGCGGATACTTCCACAACTCCCAGAACCGCAGCGAGGAGTTTCTCATCGCGGGTGAGGCTCCACCCCTTCGCCCTGGGCCACACCAACCCGTTCTCAGAAGCTGCCCAGCAACCGGGTGGGGGTGAGGCTTTGAAAGGAATGGTCTCAGTTGAAATTGGGACCGCCCCAATTTCAGCCTATCAGAAGGCTGAGACTTTGCCTAGTTGGGGGGTCTGTATGCCCAGGGCGCCAATCAGATGTTGTCCTGTCTCCTGACCGAGCCAATCAAAAGCTGCCTGTTGGTTCCCCCCCCCTCCCTCCCAGGACAACTGCAGAATAAGCTCTTGCACATCACCACCTGCAGTTTCGTGGCTCCCTGGACCAGTCTGAGCCCAGCTCAGCGCAAGGGCTTCACCAAGACCTACAGTGCTGGCTGCGAGGCATGCACAGTGAGTGCCTGAGCTCTGCCTTCCACTGGGACATTGTTCTTGGGGTTCTTTCCCAAACCGTGGGCTCATTTCTTGCCCCCTCCACTGGCTATTCCTTGTCCTTATATCTGCTTCCCAAACCCATGAGCTGTCCCTGCTCTCTCTTGCTATTTCCCCAAACCTGAGATTGCTCCCTTGGAAATTCTGGTTTATCCTCTGCCCTGTGTCTGATAACCTTGGGACTGCCTGCTCCTTGACGTCTTTACCTGCCCCTCTAACTCTCCCTGGTGACTATTCTGTAATCCCACTTCCAGTTCCCGACCCCTGGGATATATATATTTTTTTTACTTCCCTAGAACATCTCCAACAACCCAAAGTGTTGTTTTCCATACCTACCAACTCTCCCCAGCACATCTCATTCTTGCCTTGCAGTTGACTGATCTACTCGCCAGGTGCATTACATTGACCTGGCTATTCTAAGACTGTTCCTTGATACCCCCGGATGTCCTGTGATCCCAACGACTGAGAGGCCCTACTACCTATCTTACGCTTAAATTCCCTGCACACCTGCTCTTCCCTACTACTGCCAGTTGTTCCTTGCCCCATGGGAAAATTCCCCAGTCTGCCTGACTGATCCCAAGCGACTATTTCCTAACCACTTTTCTAGTACAATGATCCTTTCACTGGCTTCCTGTTCCCCCAAGGGGAGGGTCTCTTCCTGGGTCTCTCCAGCAGCTCAAGATTGCAAGGCGAAGAGGGGAATGTTCTCCACAGGAGGGAGGAGGAGAAGGAGAAGCCCTCAAAGGTGAACCTCTCTCCTCTCTTTCAGGTGTTTGCCTGTTCATCCATTCCCTGCAAACTGGAGAAAGACACTCAGTGCTTGTGGACAGACCAGCTCCTCGATGGCTCTGAGAAAGGATTCCAGAGCCGTAACCTGGCGTGCCTGCCCCGGGAGCCAGGGGTGTGTACCTGGCAGTCCCTACGATTCCGGATGGCCTGAAGCCTGCCTCCAGTGGAAGCTGAAGCCCACATGGTGTTTGCCCCCTTCCAACTCCCAACTTTTTTTTCTCCAAGATGATGAAATAAAGAGCTACCACTCAGCAGACACTGTCTCTGTAGTGCTTGGGAACAAACCCATGTTAGTGATGAACTGGTGGGGGTACCCTGGGACCAATGAGGCAGGGAGGGATGCAAGATGTTGGGTTTGGGGCTGGAGGTGTAGCTCAGGGGAAGGGTGCTTGCTTAACATGCACAGGCCCTGGATTCCACACTTAGCAAAAAAAGAAAATGTTGGGGTTTTATATTTTACATAAAAGTTTATGTATTAGTAATAATATATTTTTTTGGTACTGGGGATTAAACCCAGGGGCTCTTAACCACTGAGCCACATCTTCAACCCTTTTCATATTTTATTTGAGACAGGGTCTCACTACGTTGTTTAGGGCCTCACTAAGTTGCTGAGGCTGGCTTTGAACATGTAATCCTCCTACCCCAGCCTCCTGAGTCACTGGGATTACAGGCATGTGTGACAGCTTCTGGCAATAATCTCAACATTGGCCTTAGAACTGCTGATCTGCAACATCAGTAATAGTTATTTAATGTGCATAAACAATTCCAACTTAATAAATAGTTTCTCTACTCAACACTTTAAAATATTTTACTATAATGATTTCTAATTCCTATTTGCCCAGGACTCTCTAGTTAATAAGTTATCCCACAGCTGTAAATTCCCCTATTCACAAATCTCAGCAGTTCACAAACTCCTTGACAAAAGCCCAATCAATTGGAAAAAGCTCTCAGGCATTCTCCTGATGTTTGTTCAGTAGGATTCCCCACCCAAACCTTTGTCATGTCCCCACCCTTAGGCTTTGTAGTATAAATCTGTCTTGAGTAAAAGGGTCCCCCACTGTAACCCAGCCAGGGAAGAAGGGGTAGCCCTGGCCCTCCATCCATGGCCTGCAGAAGATTCCTTACTTAGGGGTTATTTGGGGTATAGAAGAGGTTGGATGGAGAGAAGGTATGATCCTGAAATCTCCAAGCTTTGTTCTAATCTCCCCTCCCTTTTCCTCCTCTCTATACTCTTCTGACCAACTCTGGAGGAAACTGTGACAGCAATTTAGTGCAGGTAGAGTTCATAATCTGGAACAACCAGATATATCAGCCCATAACCTCTACACTCCTTCCCCATGCAGCTGTCTCCTCATCTAAACAGGTCTCTGGACCTGACTCTCACTTTTCTGGCTCATCTTCCTACATAGAACCTGGGTCTTGGTGGTGCATGCCTGTAATCCCAGTGACTCAGGAAGCAGAAGCAGGAGGATCTAATTTTGAGCAGCATCAGCAACTTAGCAAGACCCTATCTGAAAAGGGGTGAGGATATAGCTCAGTTGTGCCCTTGGGTTCAATCCCTAGCACTGCAAAAAAAAAAAAAATGAAACAAATCAAAAAACTGAGTGAGAGACCCTCCAAACACTCCCTTCCTAGGTCTCCTTGTTCCTGCAGTTGGGCCTAGGCTCTGCTAAGCCCTTCCCAGTCCTTGCATCCCGCCTATAGTATCCAAAGGGAGGCCATAGGAGTCAGAATTTCAGATTGGGGCAAACACTCAGTGGAACACCCAAGTTGGCCCTTGAAAAAGGTGATAAGTTATCCCACAGTTGTGAATTCCTCTATTCACAAATCTCAGCAGTTGATAAACTCATTGACAATGGACTATCAATTGGCAAACAGCTCTCAGGCACTGTCCTGATGCTTGTCCAGTGAGGATTCCTGACCCAAACCTTTGTCACTGTCCCCACCCTTAGGTGAATGGGGAAAATATGTCTTCTTTGGTGAAAAAAAAATCCCCCCCTCAAATTCTCTCCCATCCAACTACATGTTGCTCCTACCAATAAGAATGCGAGTCTTGGGTTGGGGGCATGCAGCTCAGTGGTAGAGTACTTGCTTAGGATGCGCAAGACCCTGGATTCAATCACCAGTAGTGAAAAAAAAAAAAAACAGGTCTCCTCTAGGGTATCCTGAGTCACCAAGCATGGGCCCCTCTGTCCTCTGTGGTCCTGCTGCAGAGATTTCTATACTCGTAGGAGGTTACCTAGGCCCAAATTATGCACTGGATCAGGATGGGCAGATTTTAAATACCCACTTGCCTTGGGAGGGAACATCCATTGCAGTAACAATATCTGTGTCTCCCCAGGGGATTGGCCCCCAGTCTACTAAAAGGAGCAAACAGCAGCCTTTGCTGAATGATGTAACTCCAAGGGAAAGGCCTGGGTCCTGTTTTGGCCCTAGTGACCTTGTTGCTGACAGTGAGACTTCAATAGCTCCTGATAATTCACTAAACCTTAGTACCAACTCCCTGCACTTTTGAGTTGCTCTATGATTTCAGGGCTCATTCTTTGAGCCCTCAGCTATCCTAGCCCTGGGGAGGAAGGTGCAGTAGAAGGTGGCAGGGGAAGGATAGAACCCAGTGTGGTGATCATTCTGATAGCCAGTTTACCCCACAGATGGGTCCTGTACCCAGACCCAGTCCAGCATGGACACGGCTGACTAGTACTTCAGTGTACATGGAGACCAGAACAGCATACAAGGCTACCTCCTCAAGAGAACTGGCACAAGCTCCTGGCAGGATCTGCAGTCCTGGGATAATCACACCCCCACCACCCTTCTAGAAAATCCATTAAAGTGAACAGCCCCCAAGCATTCAGTGTGTCTCTGTGTGAATCTTTTTGGAGACTATGATGGCCAAGAGGAAGTGTGGAGGAGTCACAGTAATATGAGGTGTGCAGCATGAGATCTAGCTCAGGGTAACTTGGGGACTGGCCCTTCCCTTACCTGAGCCTCAGTCTTCCTGCTTAAAAAATGGGAATCACAGCCCAGTGCAGTGGCACATGCCTGTAATCCCAGTGGCTTGGGAGGCTGAGGCAGGAAGATCTCAAGTTCAAAGCCAGCCTCATCAAAAGCAAGGCTCTAAGTAACTCAGTGAGACCCTGTCTCTAAATAAAATAAAAAATAGGGCTGGGGATGTGGCTCAGTGGTAAGTGCCCCTGAGTTCAATCTCTCTGGAACCAAAAAAAAAAAAAAGGGTATCACCAATCCCCAAAAAACCAAAGGCCAAATGTTCTCTCTGATATGCAGATACTAATACCCAATAAGGGGGTGGAGGGAAGAATACAAGTTCATTGGATTAAACAAAGGGGAATGAACAGAAGGGAGGGGGGATGGGAATAGGAAAGACAATGGAATGAATCAGACATAACTTTCCTATGTTCATATATGAATACACGACCAGTGTAATTCCACTTCCTCTACAACCACAAGAATGGGAAGTGATACTCCATGTATGTATAATATGTCAAAATACATTCTATTGTCATGCATATCTAAAAAGAACAAATAAAAATGGGCATCACTTCTCTACCCAGAGTCCTTCAGAGGTTGAAGGATGATTATGAGGAGTATTTGCCCTTGAATATTTTTCAGGGTTCCATCCTGAGCACCACACATGTGCAAACAACAGACAAACAAACAATCTCTCATAACAAAAACTTAATGTGAAATATTACTGATAGTGACTTAATTTCTAGACAGGCAGTGTAGTATACTGATTAAGACCATGAACCCTGGGCTAGGGATGTAGCTCAGTTGGTAGAGTGCTTGCCTCACATGCACAAGGCCCTTGATTCAATCCCCAGCACCACAAACAACAACAAAAAGCCATGAACCCAGGAGGTTGGTCATCTGCACTTAAATCCTGTCCCTGCCATGTCCTAGCTCTACGTCCTTGGGGAAACCATATTGCCATTCTATGCCTCAGTTACCACATCTGTAAAATAGGGATAAAGAGTGTGTCCAACTCATAGTGACAATGTGCTTATTAAATGAGATCATATAGCAGTTATAAGTAGTATTTATAGTAAGTATAAATTAATATGTAACTTTAGTAGTGATAATTTTTTTTTGTGGTGGTGGGTATTGAGCCTAAGGGCACTCTACTCTGAGCTATAGCCCCAGCCCCTTTTTTACACTTTTTTTCTTCTTTTTTGGTACCGGGGATTGAACCCAGGAACACTTAAACACTGAGCCATATCCCCAGACCTTTTTCATATTTTATTTAGAGACAGGGTCTCACTGACTTGCTAAGTGCCTTGTTAAATTGCTGAGGCTGGCTTTGAACTTGCAATCTTCCTACCTCAGCCTCCCAAGTTGCTGGGATTACATGCATGTGCCACCACACCCAGGTCCTTTCTTACTTCTATTTTGAGACAAGATTTCACTACATTGCTGAGGCTGGCCTCAAACTTACAATCTCCTACCTTAATTTACCAAGTCACTGGGATTACAGATGTGTGCCCCAATGATAATTCTTATCAGTATTGCTTATTACAATATTACAAATAATATTTGATATTAGAAATAGTATATAGGGGCTGGGGATGTGGCTCAAGCGGTAGCGCGCTCCCCTGGCATGCGCAGGGCGCTGGGTTCGATCCTCAGCACCACATAAAAATAAAATAAAGATGTTGTGTCCACTGAATACTGAAAAATAAATATTAAAAAAATTCTCTCTCTCTCTCAAAAAAGAAATAGTATATAAAACTGAAAATAAGGTATATTAGTAGCAACAATTTGATGCACTCTAGAAATCTTAGTTTAACTTACACCCATAGCACAAGAATTAATAACAAGAATCAACAAATGGGACTTACTTAAACTAAAAAGTTTTTTCTCAGCAAGAGAAACAATAAGAGAGGTAAATAGGGAGCCTACATCATGGGAACAAATTTTTACTCCTCACACTTCAGATAGAGCCCTAATATCCAGAGTATACAAAGAACTCAAAAAATTAAACAATAAGATAACAAATAACCCAATCAACAAATGGGCCAAGGACCTGAACAGACACTTCTCAGAGGAGGACATACAATCAATCAACAAGTACATGAAAAAATGCTCACCATCTCTAGCAGTCAGAGAAATGCAAATCAAAACCACCTTAAGATACCATCTCACTCCAATAAGATTGGCAGCCATTATGAAGTCAAACAACAACAAGTGCTGGAGAGGATGTGGGGAAAAGGGTACTCTTGTACATTGCTGGTGGGACTGCAAATTGGTGCGGCCAATTTGGAAAGCAGTATGGAGATTCCTGGGAAAGCTGGGAATGGAACCACCATTTGACCCAGCTATTGCCCTTCTCGGACTATTCCCTGAAGACCTTAAAAGAGCGTACTACAGGGATACTGCCACATCGATGTTCATAGCAGCACAATTCCCAATAGCTAGACTGTGGAACCAACCCAGATGCCCTTCAATAGATGAACGGATAAAAAAAAATGTGGCATTTATACACAATGGAGTATTACTCTGCACTAAAAAATGACAAAATCATGGAATTTGCAAGGGAAATGGATGGCATTAGAGCACATTATGCTAAGTGAAGCTAGCCAATCCCTAAAAAACAAATGCCAAATGTCTTCTTTGATATAATGAGAGCAACTAAGAACAGAGCAGGGTGGAAGAGCAGGAGGAAAAGGTTAACATTAAACAGAGACATGAGGTGGGAGGGAAAGGGAGAGAAAAGGGAAATTGCATGGAAATGGAAGGAGACCCTCATTGTTACACAAAATTACATATAAGAGGTTGTGAGGGGAATGGGAAAAAAAAACAAGGAGAGAAATGAATTACAGTAGATGGGGTAGGAAGAGAAGATGGGAGGGGAGGGGAGGGGGGATAGTAGAGGATAGGAAAGGTAGCAGAATACAACAGTTACTAATATGGCATTATGTAAAAATGTGGATGTGTAACCGATGTGATTCTGCAATCTGTATTTGGGGTAAAAATGGGAGTTCATAACCAACTTGAATCTAATGTATGAAATATGAAATGTCAAGAGCTTTGTAATGTTTTGAACAACCAATAAAAAAAGATAATAAGAAAAAAAAATACCTTACAATCATGATAATCTTGAGATGTTACAAATATTTAATATGCTCATTTGAAATATTATTATTCTTATTATGATGGCTGCATAATGCTTTCCAGGGTGCATTTCCCTCCACCGACAAATATCAACATTTTCAAAGACATCTGAGAAAACCTATCTCCCACCCTATGATAATGTTCCCCACTATGCAGTCCTCATTGTGGACAAATCCCTCCTTTTATAAATCTCTACTGTTGTCAAGACTACAGATAACAAATCTCTAAGCCCTTGGTAAATCCTTCCTTTGATTAGTCCCCTCTCCTCACTGAGACAAATTCCCTCTTCACAAATACCCCACTAAGAAATATCTTCTTATTCATAAATATTGCATTGCCATCTCCCCATTGATCTCCCCTACTGACAAATCTTCTCATTCACAACTATCCAGCAGGAATCTATTGCCTGCTGATGACCCCAGCCACAAATACCTCTGTTCATAACTATCCACCCATCAGCATTGCACCAGTTGAAAAATCTCTCTACTCGTGAATATTTTTTTTCATGAATATTTTTCTATGAAATAATTCCCACTGACAGGCTCTACTGGCAAATCTTCCCATTCACTCATTTTGACCCACGGCATGTCTCTCCATTGTTCAGTAGGAATGATAAATTCCCCCATTCATACCTGCCCAGCAAAAGGCTCCATTGATGAGCCCTCTCATCAGTGTCAAGTCTTTCCATTTAGAAATTTTCACTATTGATATTTGTATAATCGATAAGCCTGTTTTAGAAAATCTATTCAGCCTATCACAGTGGTGCATGCCTATAATCCCAGTGATTTGGGAGACTGAGGCAGGTACAAGTTTGAGGCCAGATCAGGCTATTTATCAAGGACATAAGAAACTCTGAGTGACCCTGACTCAAAAATTAAAGCATAAAATAAAAATAGCTGGTGATGTGGCTCAGTGGTAAAATGCCCCTGGGTTCAATTCCTAGTGTCAAAATAATAATAAATATATAAAATAAAACTTTTTCTATTCAGAAAAACCTACCTATCCATATATTCTTTATCAATTGCCCCTTCATCCTTAAATAATTCCATTTGGAAAATATTCCTGCTAGAAGAGCTCCCAACACACTACCCCATATGGTGAGCCATCTCTGGCCACTACCCAGTGACAGATGGAGAGGTCAATTTATATAAGACCTGCCTTTCCTTTTTATTAATTGTGAATGACACCAATATCTCACTATTCAGCTCTGATACCTTCTATGCCAGTAGACGTGCTAAAAATCAGAGAACCAACCCTGATTACACGTAGAACCTCAACTAAAGAAATGGATAGGGCACAAGTTCCTTCTGGATGTAGGGGTGAAGCCTTAGCATTTTGTTTTGGTATGGAGGGTTGACCTCAGGAGAGTTTTACCACTTTCCGTTTCCAGCCCATTTTTTCAAATATTTATTTTTAGTTGTAGATGGACATAACACTTTTATTTCACTTATGCATTTTTATGTGGTGCTGAGGATCAAACCTAGGGCCTCACATGTGCAAGGCAAGTGCTCTACCACTGAGCCACAACCCAGCCCCTCCAGCCCATTTTTGAAAAATATTTTTTAGATGTTAATGAACCTTTATTTTATTCATTTATCTGTGTGTGGTGCTGAGAATCAAACCCCGTGCCTCACACATGCTAGGCAAGTGCTCTACCACTGAGCCACAACTGCAGCTCAAATTCAGCCCATTTTTTATTTTTAATTTTGAGACAGGGTCTCACTAAGTTGCTGAGGTTAGCCTTGAACTTGCAACCCTCCTGCCTCAGCCTCTTTAGTCATTGGGATTATAGGCATGTGCCAATGTACCTGACTAAGCCTGAGTTTTTTTTTGTTTTTTTTTTTTTTAAAGGAAGATTGATTGAAAGTCGGTTTAAGAAGCTGTTAGAGCCCAGATATATTCCCAATTACCAATTCCCTGCTCCAGTAGAAGGCTAGAGCTACTAGCCCCTGAGAGGGTAAAAGGGGGCTGGTTCATGTGGGCAGGAATGCCTTAGCTGTACCTCCCAATGTTGACTGAGCTTGGACCTCCTGCTAAGCCTTTGTGGAGAGCTACACCTCTGACCTAAGGAGGTGAGTCTCCAGACTCAGTGTGCTTTCTCCCCAACACACCCTGGGGGCCTCCCCCTAACCATAGGAGAGCAATATTGTTAGATAGATCCTCCCAAAATACTCTCATGATTGGGGGTGACATGGACCATGGACATGTATTGCTTCAATCCCCCATCCTCATGTCCTGCATGCCCCTGCTATGAATCGTATTTTCCTTCTGGCCCCTGCTTTGTACCTGACTCTAAGACCACTCTTGGGCAGTGAAAAGTGCAATTCTTGTGAAGTGCAGGTTTTCATCCCTTGAAGAGACTGGAGGGGATAGAGGTCATGCCTCACTGACACCACACAGCATTATGAGTTCAAAATCACCAGGGTTGGGGGATAGCTCAGTGGTAGAGTGCTTACCTAGCACGCCTGAGGCCCTGGGTTCCATTCCTAGCACTAAAACCCAAACCAAACAAAACCAAAAGCTACTGATAGGACTCAGACCCTAACCCTTAAAACCATAAATGCTTCTCAGTCCCAGTGTCCTCCCCTGTTGTTTCCCCCTCACAGTCTCTAACCAAGGCCTGAATCTCTTATTGATAGAAACACCCCCAAATAAAGAGCAGTATTGTTTTATATGTGTTTGTGCATGCGTGTGTGTGTGTGTGTGTGTGTGTGTGTGTGTGTGTGAGAGAGAGAGAGAATATCTACCAAGAACAACTGCAGTAACACCCATGAAGAGAGGTTCCTTTAGGAATTTCTCACTGCCAGTCACTCAACCTATCCTCACCCTGTATGAACTCCCTCTGAACCAGCCCAGAAAAAAAGAATTTCCATCTCTGGAGGATTCTTGTCACCAGGTGCCCTAGCGAAGGTTACTGTACCTCCAATTTCAGTGGACCGCAGCTAATTCTGTTCCCAACCAACAATGTCCTGAATCTTTGAAATTGGCCCCTTGGGGATCACAGTGTGTCCTAGTCAAGGGACATCTGGTCACATCTTAACTGACCCTCAGGGTATGACCTCTGTCTCCTGCAGACTCTTCAGGGGATGAACACCTGACCTTTACAAGATGCAAGAATGTGTCCTTGGAAGGGTCTCAAGGAGAAGCATAAAGAGGGATTCCTGAATAGCCACAGGAAAGGATGCAACTGGGCCTCAGTGGGCCCCTCAATGTTCCTGCAGTCACAGGTATCCCCTGGCTGCTCCAGCTCATCCCCGTTCTCTCTACTGCCTGCTTCCATTTGCTGTTCCCTGCTTCCTCTTCGTTTTTCTGGCTCCCTGCACCCTGCTTCTCCTGCATGGCCCCTACCCTGCTCCTGCTCCAGTTCTCTATTCCCCACTCCTTGTTCCATCTCTGTTTGTGATTCCCCTTTGTTATTCCCTGTGTGGTTTCACTGTTCCCTGGCCCCTCTGCTTGGCCTTAGTGCCTGATGCCCTTATGACAACAGCATGTGAAGCAGTGCCATGCCTAAATTGCTTCCAGGGGCTTGGCCATTTCCCAGAATCCCAGTCTTGCACAGTGCCCAGAGCGGCATGTGCTTCTCTGAGCACTGGCAAAAAGAACATGAGGGACTGGGGCTGTAGCTCAGCGGTTGAGCGCTTGCCTCACATGTGTGAAGCACTGAGTTCAATCTTCAGGACCACATTAAAAATAAAAAAAAAAAATAAAATAAATATATTGTGTCCATCTACAACTAAAAAAAATATTAAAAAAAAAGAAGGCTGGGGTTGTCGCTCAGTGGTAGAGCACTCGCCTAGCACTTGTGAGGCCCTGGGTTCGATCCTCAGCACCACATGAAAATAAATACACAAAATAAAGGTATTGTGTACAACTAAAAAATGAACATTAAAAAAAAAAAGAACAAGAAACATGAACTTGCCTGCCTTCCTTCGTGATCCGACATCTGCTACTGAGCCTTCACATGCAATGACTTCCTGCCTTGGACATAGACTTCTATTTAACCACAGTGAGCTCGAGACTCTCCACCTTCCTCAGACTTAAATCTCTCTGACGCCATCAACCACACAACTGCCACACCACCAGGAGTCTCCTGAAGACCACCAGCTTCTAACTGTGCTGCAGTTATGTTCAGGTACTGTTTCTTGATCTGGGTACAGGTGACAGAGTGTGTTCATGATGAAAATTCAACAAGCTGTACACTTAGGATAGGTCCCCTTTTCTGAATTTGTCATATCTCAATAAAACTAGCCACTCAAAAGAAATTTCCAGAGCTGGGGTGTGGCTCAGTGATGGAGTGCTTGCCTAGTATGTACAAGGCCCTGAGTTCCATCTCCAGTATTGCAAAAGTAATTAATTAATTAATCAGTTAATTGTTTTCCCAACTTATGAAAGACTATTTAAAAAATTGCCAGGCGTGCTGCCCTTGCTTTAATACCAGCTACTTGTGAGGCTGAGGCAGAAGGATTGCAAGCTCAAGGCAAACCTCAGTAACTCCTCAAAATTAAATTTTTGAAAAAGGGCTGGGGGTATAGCTCAGTGGTAGAACACTCTTGAGTTCCATCCCCAATATGGTGCGTGTGCATGCACATGCACACACATATACACACCCACAGAGAAAAGAAAAAAGTAACATCCCACCCCATTGACAGATATCCCATGCACCTCTTTCTAGCTCTTCACTCACTCCTTCCCTGTCCCCTTCACACAATTTTCACATCCTTGACCCTGTTGATTCTCACCTTTGGTCAATGGATGCTTTCCTTTCTTTATTTCTTTTCTTTTCTTACTTTTTTTTTTTTGTACCAGGGATTGAACCCAGGGGTGCTTAACTGCTAAGCTACATCCACAGTCCTTTTTATTGTTTTATTTTGGGACAGGGTCCCACCAGGTTGTTAAGGCTGGCTTTGAACTTGACATCCTCCCACCTCAGTCTCCTGAGTCATGAGAAATACAGGCGTGTGTCACCACAACTGGCTGCATCTTTTCTTTCTTTCCTCCACAGGGAGCAGGACTCCTGGGTCCAGAGAAGGGACTGGAACCAGAGAGGCCTTGGAATTGGATACCATCTGCTACATTGTGAGCCCTCCGTAAATATTGCCTGCACCATAAATCACCTGATTTGAGATGGCAAGGGAAGGGGATTCCCTATTCCCAGAGAAGCCCCCACCCCTGGTCTGCATGACAAGATTGATGTGAGCAGATCACTATGCTAAGAGAGTTGTGGTGAAGAGAAGTTAACCTGTGTTTAACAGGATAGTTCCACATCTCCCCTGTTCATTGGTGACTATTTAGACACAACAGAGCTGAGCACCCCCCAGAGGATTCCTAGTAGCCTGCAACCTGGATAGAAATAGATGGACTATCAGAGTCCCAATATGTGACTCTCATCACAAGATGGAGACTGGGTGACCTTCCCAACAAAGCTTCAAAGTACAGGATGGAGGAAGACTGCTTCTACAAATTCAGACCCAGATTTCATCCCTCCATGACTCATTGTAGGGCAGGAGATGAAAGGGGAGAGGTGGTGGCAAGCTGGCTTGCAGGGAGTATAACATCCTTGCCATTTCCTACCATTAACTCTGTCCTTTTTTCCCAGACTCAGAAGTCCTGCTCTCTCTGTCCCTGACAAAAATAGCCTGTTCATAAGTATAGAACAGCCAAGAGGTATAACTGCCCTATCAGATTCAAGACTTAATGAGAAAATGTTATCAGGATGGTGTCGCATTAGTATAGGTATGGAAAAAGTGACCAGTGGAACAGAAAAGAAAGTACAGAGCCTTCCATACACATATTTGAATTTTTTTTTATATAATAGAGGTGGCATACATGCTCAGTAAAGAAAAAAGGATTACCTATAAGGAAAAATATGAACAGTATTCATACTTAGCTGCTCTGGTTTAGATATGATTTGAGTATATCCCCAAAGTTCCAAGCTTCCAAGCTTGGTCACAGTGTGGCAATGTTACAGTGTGGAACCTTTAAGACGTGGGGCATTGTGAAAGGTGGTTAGGTGACTGGGGATGCAGCCCTTAGAAGGGATTAAAGTTGTTCTAATGGGACTCCAGCTAGCTCTCTCAAGAGTGAGTTGTTATAAAATGAGTGCTCCTGGCTAGGGAAATAGTTCAGTTGGTAGAGTGTTTGCCTCACATGCACAAGGCCCTGGGTTCAATCCTCAGCAACACACACACACACACACACACACACACACACACACATGATCCTCGTCCCCAAATCCCTCTGGCTTCCTGACTTTTGTGTGATCTCTCCCTCATGCAAGCATTGTTACCATGATGACATCTACCATGTTGTGATATAGCCAGAAGACCCTCACCAGAGCTGGTGCCATGCTCTTGAATCTCCATAACAGTAAGATAAATAAACCTCTTTTCTTTATAAAATACCCAGTCTCAGTTATTTTGGTATACTACACAAAACAGACTAAGTCACAACCTTACACCGTATGTGAAAATCAATTTCATATGAATGAAGAATTTAAATATCACATATAAATATTTACTAAAACATTCCTCTTTTCCCTAATAACTTAAGTTGACACTTTAATCATATAGTAAATTTCCAAATGTTACATAGATCTATATCTGGACATCAAAATTTTGTCCCTTAAATCTGTCAGTCTGTTTATGTGTTAGCATCATACTGATTAAATTATAAAGACTTCATGATGTGCTTGGTGACAGAACTGTTAGACTCCCTGTAGGTTGGTAGGGTTAGTTTCCTCCCATTGCTCATCTTTCTCAGGGTTTTCCTAATTATTCTGACATGGTGGCTTTTCTATATGAATCTTACTATTAACCTGACTAACTCCAGATAAAAGTAGTATGTGTATATTGGGGAATCATATTACATTTTTAAATTAAATACAGATCTGAGGAGGTGAACTGACATCTTTATGATGTCAATTCCTTCTAGCCAGGAATACAGAATGTCTTTCCATTTCCTTTTCTTTTTGCGGGGACAGGTACTGGGGATTGAGTATAGGGTTGCTTAGCCACAGAACTATGCCCCAGCCCTTTTTTATTTTTAATTTTGAGACACAGTCTCACTACATTGCTTAAGGCCTCGCTAGATTGCTGAGGCTGGCTTTGAACTTTCAATCCTTCTGGCTCAGCCTCCAAAGTGGCTGGGATTATAGGCATGTACCACTATACCCACTCCATTTTATTAAATCTTCCTTTACATCTTTCAGGAGTGTTTAAAACTTTTCCTCATATAATTTTGCACATTCCTTGGGAAATAATACTGAAATATTGGGGGTAGATACTGCAGACTGAATGCAGGGGCACTTAACCACTGAGCTACATCCCCAACCTTTTTTATTTTTTATTTTAACACAAGGTTTCCTTAAGTTGCTTAGGGCCTCACTAAGTTACTGAGACTGGCCTTGAACTTGCTGGGATTACAAGCTTGAGCCACCATACCTGGCATACTAAAATATTTTATGCTGGGATCAATCCCAGGAGCATTCTGTCACTGAGCTACATCCCAAGCCCTTTTTATTTTATTTTTAGAACAGGTCTTGTTAGCTGGGCACAGTGGAGTATGCCTGTAATCCCAGTGGCTCAGGAAGTTGAGGCAGGAGGATCGCAAGTTCAAAGCCAGCCTCAGCAAAAGCAAAGTGCTAAGCAACTCAGTGAGACCCTGTCTCTAAATAAAATACAAAATAGGGCTAGAGATGTGGCTCAGTGGTTGAGTGCCCCTGAGTTCAATCCCTGGTACCAAAAAAAAAGAAAGAAAAAAAAAGAAAAGAAAAAGAAAGAAAGGAAGGAAGGAAGGAAGAAAGAAAGAAAGAAAGAAAAGGTCTTGCTAAATTGCCTGGGTTGGCCTCAAACTTCTGATCCTCCTACTCCAACCTTCCAAGTTGCTAGGATTATAGCACTATGCCCAGCTTTTGTTGTTATTGTAAATAATGTTTTCTCTTCCATTATATCTTCTATTTGGCTATTTGTGTATTTGAAAACTACTGATTTGTCTATGTTGATTTTTATAATTTTTTGATTGTTTGAATTAGCTTTTTTATTGGTTCTCTGGGGGATTTCTAGGTATACTATCATGTCATCTATAAGTGCAGACATTTTATGTCCTCTTCATCCATTCTTATGCCTATAATTATTTTTCCTAGTTTAACTGCATTGGCTCAATACCTCCAGGACAATATTAAAAAGGAAATGCCTTCAGTCTTATCTAAAGTCTTATTTTCGAGTTGAGATATACAAATTTATCATGTTAATGTGGTATCAATTGATTTCTAGTTTTGAATGCTTATATCAGAATGAATGTTGAATTTTAGCCAAGTGTGACGGCACATGCCTATAATCCCAGCTACTCAGGAGGCGGAGGCAGAAAGATTGCAAATGCAAGGCCAACCTGAGCAGCTCAGTGAGATCTTGTCTTAAAATAAAATTTAAAGAGGGGCTGGGGATGAAGTTCAGTGATAAGATTGCTTGCCTAGGATGTACAAGGCCCTGTGTTCAATCCTTAGTACTGGGGGGGGGGGAAGGATGGATACTGAATTTTGTCACTTTTCAAATATCTATAGAAATAACCATATGATTTTCCTCTTAGATCTATAAATATGTTGTATTATATTAATGTATTACCTAGAATGAACCATTTCTGTATTTTCATAAGGAAATTCTCTTGGTCATGCTATATTATTTTCTCCATCTTAAAAATAACTATATTATTTTCTTAATGTGGTTTTGAATTTGTTTGCTAATATTTTATTTAGGATTTTTGCATTAATATTCATGGGTGAAATGGTCCATGTTTTTCTGTCTGTTACAATTGCTCCAGAAAATAACATGTAAGTTTCTCCTCATTTTCTATTCTTTGGAACAATTTATATGGCATTGAAATAAAGGGGTCTTTAACCAGTGAATATATTGATCATGATGGAGGGTAGGGTTTGGTAGAATTCCCTTGTGAAACTATTTGGGCCTGATGGGTTTTTTATGGGGCAGTTCCTTAATAACTTACTCTATTTCCATTTTTTTCCAGTGCTGAGGATTGAACTACAGCCTCACACATGCTAGGCAAATGTTCTACTACTAAACTAAATCTCGAGCTCTCCATACCTTTGCAAGAAGCTTAATAAACAACAGTCCTGTAATTCTGGTGAAAACCAGCAGCCTAGTGTTAAATAAAAATGATAGGTGGCAATTGTTTTGAACTAAGCTCTTGCACTAGGCTCCAATAGACTAGGTTGAAAAATCAAAATGGCGTCACTCACACTAAAGCTTTCCATCATCAAACCAAGACTAAGATGCTAGCTGATCTTCCAAGAAATCAGGAGAGAGAACCAAATTTCACACAGACAGGTCTCAGGTGGCATAATGATGAAGTTCCCTTTGTATTTTGTACAGGAGATTTAACCCATGGGTGCTTTACTACTCAGCTACAGCCCCAGCCCTTTAAAAAAATTTTTTTTGTAGTTGAAATGGACAGCATGCCTTTATTTTATTTGTTTATTTTTTTATGTGGGGCTAAGGATTGAACCCAGTGCCTCATGTGCTAGGCAAGCACTCTGTCACTGACCCCAGTCCCACCCAGCTCTTTTTATTTTTATGTGTGTGCCATCACGCCCAGCCCCCTCTGTTTTAATCTCTACAAAAAGTAACCTGAAGTAACCTGATATTAACCAATTAGTTATTTTTCTATTGTTCTGTGTCCCTTTTAAAATAAAGTAATTTTGGAATGACCTATCCAAATTTTTTCTTTGTTTCTCCTTTCTTTAGCCTTTCATGATCTATAAGACTAATCTTCTCTGCACAGCTCATCAGAACACTTACTCTACTGTATAGGAAGAAGCTGACTGCTTCTAGAATTACAAATAAAGCCAATTACAGCTCTTTAGACTAAATTGCTGCAATTTTGTCTTTTGATACTAGAAACCACTGGATGAGATAGAACAGGGTTGGATTTCCTCCAAAGCCTCATTCCAAGAGAAGTGTCTGACCTTGAAGCTCTGCACAAGGAGAGAGTGAAGGCTAATGCAAAGTTGTAAATAGCCTGACCGAGAATTAAAGGCATGCCTCAACATGCACACCGAGCTCATTAACAAAGGCTGGTGTTCCAGATATTTAAAGAAATGTCTCACCAATCATTAGCTAACCACTAAGCTAATGGAGCTGAGCCTTCAATGGCCACACAAAGAATACAGACTTTAAAGAATTAATTCAGGAAAGTCACTGAAAAAGGGAAGCAAAAACAAACCCTGAGGAGGAAAGAGAATCTTTGCCTCATTATTAAATTATTATTATATTTTTAGTTGTAAGTGCACACAATACCTTTATTTTATGTTTATACAGTGCTGAGGACTGAAGCCAGTGCCTCATGCATGCTAGGCAAGTGCTCTACCACTGAGCCACAACCCTAGCCCCCACATTATATTATTAAAAGGTCTAGTTTTAAACAAAAACTTTTTTTTTGATCCAGGGATTGAACCTGAGTGCTTACCACTAAGCCACATCCCCGGCACTTTTTATATTTCATTGAGAGGCAGGGTCTCACTGAGTTGCTTAGGGCCTAAGCCAAGTTGCTGATGCTGGCTTAGAACTTGCAATCCCCCTGCCTCAGCCTCCCAAGTCAGTGGGATTACAGGCATGCAACATCACGCCTAGCTAAACAAAAAATTTTGAGACATGCAAAGAAACAAAGTATGGCCCAAACAGAGGGGAAATTTTCATCAATAGTTACTACCACTGAAGAAGCTCAGATGTTGGACTTAATAAATGGAATATAAATCAGTGATTTTAAATATTTTCAAAGAAATAAAAGAAAGTGTATCCAATGAACTAAAGGAATGTATGACTGTTGTCCTAATAAATAAAACAATATCAATAAATAGATGCAAGTTATGTGAAAAATTCACTAGAGGAATTCAACAGTGGATTTGAGGTGTCTGAGAAAAGAATCAATGAACCTGAAGAAAGGTCAGTTGAGATTATCCAATCTGAGGAACAGAAAATAATAAACAAAATGAACAGAGCCTTAGGAGCCTGTGGAATACCATAAAGCATATCACCAAGCACATAATGGGAGTCCCAAAAGGAGAGGTGGGAGAGAAAGAAAGGCACAAGAAAGAATATTTGAAGGAATAGTGGCTTGAAACCTCCAAACTTGATGAAAAACAATGATCCATGCATTCAAGAAGCTCTCTGAACTCCAAGTAGGATAAATTCAAAGAAACATCACTTAGACATATCATGAACAAACTAATGAAAGATAAAGACAAAAAGAGAATCTTCAAAATAGTAAGAAAGTAGTTAGTCATTGTGCCCTCATCATTATTAGCAGCTGATATCTCATCAGAAACTTTGAGCTGGGTCCTGTAATCCTTGCTACTCAGGAGGCTGATGCAGGAGTACTACAAGTTCAAGGCCAGTCTCAGCTGCTTGGTGAGACCTTGTCTAAAATTAAAAGAAAAAGGACTGTGGTAAAGTACCTCTGGGTTCATTGCCAAGTATTGCAAAACAAACAAAAACAAAAAAGGGTTGGGAATATAGCTTAGTGGTACAATGCTTCCCCAGCATGTATGAGGTCCTGGGTTCAAGATAGGGTCTTGCTAATTTGCAGAGGCTGGCCTTAAACTTGCAATCCTTCTGCCTCAGCCTCTCAAGTAGCTGGAATTTCAGGTGTGTGCCAACATACCTAAACTTTTTCCTGATTTAAAAGGCAACTACGTAAGTTGCAATTACATCATGTGTTCATGAGCACACAATATGTAAAAATGTCATTTGTATGATGGTAGTAGCAAACAAAGGGACATGAGATAAAGCTACGTAAGAGCAACATGTTTTTTATTATTGAAATTAATTTGGTATTACTTCTAACTACAGTGGTATAAATTTGAATGTCAATTATAATCTCCAGGGAAACCACTAAAAATAATTTACTATTTATTTACTTGCAGTGCTGGGACTAAACTCAGGACCTTGCACATGCGAGGCATAAAAATAACTAAGAAGAAAAACAGAAAAGTGTTGGGTGTGGTGGTACACACCTGTAATCCCAGCAGCTCAGGAGGCTGAGACAGGAGTATGGCAAGTTGAGGCCAGCCTCATCAATTTAGCAAGACCTTAAGCAATTTAGTGAAACCCTGTCTCAAAATTTAAAAAACCAATAATAAAATAAAAAGGGGCTGGAGATGTAGCCCAGAGGTAAAGTGCTTCTTGGTTAAATCTCTACTAGCAAAATAATAATAATGACAATAATAATAAGAAAGAAATGACAAAATAATTAAAATTATACTAGAAAAAACTTATTTTACACAAAAGAAGGCATTAATGAAGGATTAAAGAAATACAAAATACATAGGAAACAAAAGAGAAATATCAAAATGGAAAACATGCTCATCAAACATAAAGCTGAAGGGTGTAGGTCAGTGGTATATTGCTTGCTTACCTAGCATGTGCAAGCCCTTGGGTTCAATCCCCAGTACCACAAAAGAAAAAAAAATGTTTGTAAACATAAATTCTACCATTTCAGCAATTACATTAAATGTAAATAAATTAAGCATTCCAATTAAAAAAGCAGAGACATGCAGAATGGATGAAAGACATGACCCAACTATATGCTATCAATAGGAGACTCTTTTTTTAAATTTATTTTTCAGTTTTCGGTGGACACAACATCTTTATTTTATTTTTATGTGGTGCTGAGGATCGAACCCAGCGCCCCGCACATGCCAGGCGAGTGTGCTACCGCTTGAGCCACATCCCCAGCCCAATAGGAGACTCTTTTTAGATTCAAAGACACAAATAAGTTCAAAGGGAATGGATGTTAAACGATTTACCATTCAAAGAGTAACCAAAAGATAGCTAGAATGCTCATACTAATGTCAGATCAAATAGACTTTAAATCAGAATTTTTTACTAGAGATAGAAAAAGGGTATTTTATAACAATAAAAGTGTAAATCCACTGAGAAGCCATGACAATAAACGCAATGCACCTAACAAGAGAGACCTCAAATACATTAAATTGAATACATTAATCCAATAACAATAGAGACTTCAATGCCCCACTTTAAAAAAATATGTGAAAGAACAAGACATAAGATTAACAAAGAAAGACTTGAACATGCTATAAACCAACTAGATGTAATAACAAACATCTATAGAGCACCTTACAACAGCAGAGTATACATTCTCTTCACATGAATATGGAACATTCTCCAGACAGTCTATATGTTAAGACAGAAAACAAATCTCAATACATGTAAAAGAACTGATTTCTGCATTTCTACACAGCAAAGGAAACAATCAACAAAATAAAATGATGCTGAGTGTGGTGATTGTATGCCTGTAAATCCAGCAACTTGGGAGGATGGGGCAGGAAGATCACATATTTGAGGCCAGTCTCAGCAACTTAGTGAGACCCTGTCTCTGGGGATACAGCTGAGGGGTAAAGGACCTGAAAATAATAGTAAAATAAAATAACATAGAGACCTATGGATTGGGGAAAAAAAAAACATTTGCAAACCAAATATATGAAAAAGGTCCAATGTCCAAAATTTATAAAGAACTCATACAATCCAATAAATAGAAAAGCAAATAACCCAATTAAAAACATGAGCATGGCTGGGGCTGTAGCTCAGTGGCAGAGTGCTTGCCTAGCATGTGGAAGGCAGTGGGTTCAATTCTCAGCACTACATATAAAATTTTTAAAAAAGAGGTAACATTTGTCTTAACAAAACAAAGGGTCTGGGGATATGTTCAGTGGCTCAATGTGAAAGCACTGGAATTATACAGAATATTTGTGACCAAATGAAATGAAATTAGAAATCAATAACAGAAGAAAATGTGGGAATCCACAAATATGTAGAAAACAACCACCACACTCCTAAATATCAATGGATCAAAGAAAAAAATCACAAGGAAAATTAGAAGATATTTGAAATGAATGAAAACACAACCTACTAAAACTTACAGGATGCAGGTAACATGGTGTTTAGGGGAGATTCATAATTATGGACTTATGAAGGATTTATGATGATTCATCTTATAATTTTTCAACTTTACAATATGAAACTGACAAATATTCAGTAGAAACTTTATTTCAAATTTTGAATTTTGATTTTTTCTCTGGGCTAACAATATGTGGGCAGCAGCAGTGAGCCACAGCTCCCAGTCAGTTATGTAATCAAAAGGATAAATACCTGGTACTCTACAGTGAACTATGTTGCCAGCATTTTTTGATATTTTGTTTTGTGTTTTTGCATCTTATCATACCTACATACAAGATACACATGAGATATCCAATACTTTCTTATAAAATAAGCTTTGTGTTAGATGATAGTACCCATCTGTAGGCTAAGGTAAGTATTCTGAGCGTGTGTAAGATAGGCTAGGTTACCTATAGTGTCAGGTAGGCAAGGTGTGTTGTATGTATTTTTGACTTATTATATTTTCAAATTACCATGGGTTTATTGGTAGGTAACCCTGTATGTATTAAGAGGGATCACCTGTATTTATTTACTTATTTATTTTTAAAATTTTTATTGTTGGTTGTTCAAAACATTACATAGTTCTTGATATATCATATTTCACACTTTGATTCAAGTGGGTTATGAACTCCCATTTTTACCCCGTATACAGATTGCAGAATCACATCAGTTACACATCCATTGATTTACATATTGCCATACTAGTGTCTGTTGTATTCTGCTGCCTTTCCTATCCTCTACTATCCCCTACCTGTATTTAAAAAGAAGAAAAATATCAAATAAATAACCTAATCTTTCATCTTAAGAAATGAGGGAAAGAAGAGCAAACTAAATCCAAAACAAACAGAAGGAAACAATGAAGATTGGGGTGGAAAAAAATGAAAGAGAGAACAGAAAAACTATAGAGAAAATTATTAAAACGAAAATTGGTTGTTTGAAAAGATCAACAAAATTTACAAATTTCTAGACTAGAAAAATGATTAAAAATTCTACTAAAATAAAAAATAAAAGGAGCCGTGGTTGTAATTCAGTGGTAGAGCACTTGCCTGGCATGTGTGAGGAACTGGGTTTCATCCTCAGCACCACATAAAAATAAATAAATGAGATAAACGTATTGTACCCATCTACAACTAAAAATTTAAAAAAAGAATAAAGGAGGATATTACTACTGACCTTACAGGGGAAAAGAAAAGGATTATAAGAGTATACTATGAACAATTGTATGCCAACAAATAAAGAAAACCTATTTCGAAATAGACAAATTCCTAGGAAGACACAAACTACCAAAAGTGACTGAAGAAGAATGGAAAATCTGAATAGATTTGTAACAAGTGATGAGACTGAATTAGAATAGAATAGAAAAGGAAGAAACTCTGTATTTAAAAAGAAGAAAAATTTCAATAAATAACCTAATCTTTTTTTTTATTGGTTGTTCAAAACATTACAAAGCTTATGACATATCATCTTTCATACATTTGATTCAAGTGAGTTATGGAAAGGCAGCAGAATACAACAGTCACAAATATGGCATTATGTAAAAATGTGAATGTGTAACTGATGTGATTCTGCAATTTGTATTTGGGGTAAAAATGGGAGTTCATAACTCACTAATCTTTCATCTTAAGAAATGAGGGAAAGAAGAGCAAACTAAATCCAAATTCTTTCTTTGAGAGTAATATTATCCAGATACCAAAACCAAAGATATTATTAGAAAAGAAAATTACAAGTCAATATCATATATGAATATGGATACACATGATCCTCAACAAAATACTAACTGAATCCCACAACACATAAAAAGGATTTATACCATGAACAAGTGAGATTTAGTCTAGAAATGCTAATATCTACACCCAGACACATGATTAACAAGCTCATGAAACTATCAACTTCCATGAAAATCAATTAACATAATCCATAGTATTAAAAAAGGACAAAATAACATGATCATGTCAACAAACACAGAATTTGACAAAGTCCTCATGATAAAAACAACCAAGTAGGAATAGAAGAGGGACTTCATCAACATTTACCAATTACTATATGCCAGATTCACTGTTCTTAGCACTTTACATTAATTTGTAATTTAATTTTTACATAATTCTTTGAGGCAGGAATTATTATGACCTACATTTCCTAGACAGGTAAACTGAGGCATCAGGCGTTTAATTAAATTTTTCTATGTTACGTAGCTAATAAATTGTGGAGGAAACATTTCCAAATCTGGCTACAGAGTCTATGCTGTTAACCACATTCTGCTGTACTGTCTCTCAGAGAATGATAAATGATAATAATGATAAATAATTTGGATTTCCTTAGAATAAATGATTTAATTCTTATTGTAAGTAAATTTAATTCATAACACTGTTAATATATATCAACAACCATAAAATGCATTAGAGATAAAGATTGTAATATTAGTAGCAATGTGGGTAATGTTAAGTTAATGGTGATTACTTACTCGCAATTTAAGTCAGAAAATTGGTAATAATTATTTACAGAAGTAAACACAATTTATCACATTGGTAAAACCTTGCAAATTAATTGTAAACTTTGATGGTATTAGTAACAATGGTTCAATTTTTATTTGTTACTACAATTTGATTTATAACTACAGTACTCAAAATTTATAATATTAATCAGAACTTTAATATTAGTAATTATTTATAATAGCAATTGGATGTTAACATTAGGAAGATGATATAATTCAAAATATAGATAATCATGATTTTTTTATTTATTTATTTATTTTTGGTGGTACTGGAGGTTTCATCCTGGGGTTCTTTACCACTGAGCAATACTCTAAACCCTTTTTATTTTGAGACAGGGTTTTATTAAGTTGCAGAGGCTGGTCTTGAATTTGGGATCCTTCTGCCTCAACCTTCCATGTATTTGGAATTACAGGCATGTGCCACGACACACACCCTCATGGTATTTATTAGAAATCTTTCTTTTTGCACTGCCAGAAATCGGACCCAGGGCCTCATACTTGTTATTCAAGTGCTCTACCCTAAATTACATCTCCAGCCCTTATGTTAGTAATCTTAATTTGTAACATTAGCCACAATCTGTATCTTACAAATACGATCTGTATTTTACATTGTTTGTACTAATTGTTTGATTTATTTTAGTAATTATAGCTTAATTTACAACACAAGAACTAATAATTTATACTGATAAACTTAATTGGTAATACTTGTAATAAATTATAAGATCCGAAGTTAGATTTGATATTAGTAATAACAATTTACTTTATATTACTGAACAAAGAATACTAGAAAACTGATGCTTGTAAATCTTTTTTTTTTTTTTTTGGTACTAGGGATTGAATCCATGGGCACCTAACCACCGAGCCACATCCCCAGTCCTATTTTGTATTTTGTTTAGAGACAAGGTCTCACTGAGTTACTGAATTACTCAGTTCCTCGCCATTTCTGAGGCTGGCTTTGAACTTACAATCCTCCTGCTTCAGCCTCCGAGTGGATTCCAGGCATGCACCACTGGCTCCTTTTTTTTTTTTTTTAATCCACTTTGAGTTGATTTTTGTGCATGGTGAGAGATAGGGGTTTGGTTTCATTTTGCTGCATATGGATTTCCAGTTCTCCCAGCACCATTTGTTGAAGGGCTATCTTTTCTCCAATGTGTGTTTTTGGTGCCTTTGTCTAGTATGAGATAAACTGTATTTATGTAGGTTTGTTTCTGTGTCTTCTATTATGTACCATTGGTCTACATGTCTATTTTGGTGCCAGTACCATGCTGTTTTTGTAACTATAGATTTGTAGTATAGTTTAAGATTTGGTATTGTGATGTTTCCTGCTTCATTCTTCTTGCTAAGGATTGCTTTGGCTATTCTGGGTCTCTTATTTTTCCAGATGAATTTCATGATTGCTTTTTCTATATTTATAAGGAATGACATTGGGATTTTAATTGGAATTGCATTGAGTCTGTACAGCACTTTGGGTAGTATGGCCATTTTGAAAATATTAATTCTGCCTATCCAGGAGCATGAGAGATCTTTCCATTGTGAAGTTGCTTAGGGCCTCACTATGTTGTTGAGGCTGGCTTTGAATTTGTGATTTTCCTGCCTCAGCCTCCATAGTCGCTGGAATTATAGGCATGCACCACCATACCTGGCTATAATTTGTATTAGAACATAATTTGTACACACACACACACACACGCACAAACACACATTTTGAACTACTGGGGATTGAAATCAGGGACACTCTATCTCTGAGCTACATCCCCAGGCCTTTCTACTTTTGGGGACAGGGTCTTACTAAGTTACCCAGGCTGGACTTGAACTTGCAATCCTCCTGCCTCAGCCTCCTGAGTCACTGACATTAAAAGCATCCATCACTGTGCCTCCATATCATAATTTATAATATTATTAATAATCTGTAGTAAAACCAATAATTTCTGGTGATACTTGTAATTATGATGCTATGATTATTTAATGAGAGTTATAATTTAATTCTTCAGATTCATACACAAAATTTATATTGGTAACAAAAATTCATAATATAATGATAATTTATAATATTAGTCATTATAATTTATGATATTAATAGCCAACAATTTATTTCTATTTGTAAACAATTTAATTTTTAAATTTTTTTTAGTTGTAGATGAACACAATATCTTTATTTTATTTATTTTTTTATGTGGTGCTGAGGATAGAACCCAGTGCCTCACACATGTGAGGCAAGTGTTCAACCACTGAGCTACATCCCAGCCCCTAAACAATTTAATTTATAATATTGTTGCTGATTTTTTTACAATCTTTTAAAAAAATATTTTAGTTGTTGACAGACCTTGTTTTTTTTATTATTTATTTATATATTTATTTATTTTTATGTGGTGCTGAGAATCAAACCCAGTGCCTCACACATGCTATGTAAGTGCTCTTCCACTGAGTTACAATCCCAGTCCACTTTTTTTTACAATCTGAATTTGAAATATGGGTAAAATTTTTATCAAGAGGAACCCCTGATAATGGTAGTAACAATTACTTGATTTCTGTATGTGATGTAATCTGATTTCATTACATTAATTCTGTTAATTTACATTAGAAATCAATTTTTAATACTGACAAGAATAGATAATGTGAGCATCAGGATTTGATAAACATTGGAATTAATGATTTATTTCACATTTGTAACCATTAGGAAATTCATGGGTCAGGTTGAGCATCCCTAACCCATAAATCTGAAATCTGAAATGTTTCAAAATCTAAATCTTTCTGAGCTCTCATATGATACCACAAGTGAAATATTCCATACCACAAGTGAATATTTCCATGAATATTCCATATTCCGAACCTCATGTGATGGGTTTCAGTCAAAAAACAGGCTCATGAAAAATATTGCATGAAATTACCTTCAAACTATGTGGATAAGATATATCTGAAATATAAATGAATTTTGTATTTAGACTTGAGCCCCATCCCCAAGATATCTCATTATGCATATATAAATATTTCAAAATTCAAAAATAATCTGAAACACTTCCGAGCATTTGATAAGTGACACTCAGCCTGCATTAATAGACCCATCACAAAGGAACTTCACACCTCCACATACTTGCAATAGTGGCTCTCTCTGATATCATACCGTTGATAATGCACCCATTGATAATATTGCAGTAGCTCTGGATCTTTTCCTTCTTGCCCACTCTACTTCCCCTTGACTTACCATTTCTTTGTGATTGGGGTAGAAGGTCTGATCTATCAGAGGGAACTCCTCTGTTCCCAGTTTCTTGTGCAGTCGAACCATCTGGGCAAACTATGAGAATCAGGAGACATGAGTCAGAGACATGGATCCTTCACTGGAAGGGTGTCTCCAAGCTGGAACCCCAAGTACTACAGTCTGGATCTGCAATGTAATCTAGAGGCTCACACTATTGGGAAGTGGTGGTAACTTTGATAGACAAGGCCTTGAGGAAGATTTTAAGTCATTGGGTGCATATTTAAGGGAACAGCTTAGTTCTGCCATGCTCTTCCTCCATGATGTGCTCCCCCACTACAGGATGAAAGCAACAGGACCAATCCATCATGAACTGAAGCCTCTAAAACTGGTAGCTAAAACAAACCTTTTGACTTCATAAGTTGATTCTCTCAGGAATTTGTTATAGTAATGGAAAGATGACTAACACTAAGCTTTTAAATGTCCTCAATTCCCATAAGCCATAGCGTGGCTTCAAGTTCCCATATCCATGCATGAGCTATTTTCTCTGCCAGTAGCATCCTTCCTGTCACTTACCACCCAGGGCTTGTCACAGAAGTTGTAGACAGAATGCAAAGAATTAACGCTGGGTATTCCAGCATACTGCAGCCCAATGACCAAACTGCGGTAGTCTCCATTGCGTGCCATGCTGAAGGCATGCTGGCGGATCAGTACAAAGTCTGGTTTCAGAGACCTGTGGGAGGGGCAGTGGAAGGAGAATCATGGTCCATTCAGAAGCTCCCTACAACCCTTGAGACTGAATTTCTAAATCTTTACAACTGCCAGAAATTGTAAAGTGGTTTCTTACCTCTGCACACATGCACAAGCTGTTTCTTCTGCCTGGAGCAGAGTTTCTACCTTTTTCCCATCTGTGATCCTTTTCTACCTGCTGCCCTCCCCAAGGTCAGCTTGCAGCTTACCCATTCATCTTTGGCACCCCCTGGTCACAGTCTCTCTCTATACCAGCTGTCCTCAAAGTATACTGCCCAGAATAGATTCCAGCCTCAGGGACTGTGCTGTGCCTGAAACATTACCTCCCCCTACCCAGATATCTGCATGAATCACTCCTTTACCTCCTCAGGTCTTTCCTCAACTGCCTTTATATGCCACTGGGCCACCCTATCCAAACTGAAAACCCCACCCCCATTCAACAATCCCTATTTGTGCTTTACTGCTCTGTTTTTTTCTTAGCACTACATTTTCTTATTTCTTTGTTTATTTTGTCTGTCACATAGTAGACTGAAAATATCATGAGGGCAGAAGATTTTTGTCTTTTTTTTTTTTCATTCTCTGCTAGGTCCACAGCATGTAGAACAACTCTTGGCACACAGAAGTTGCTCCATAAATATTTGCCAAATGTAAAGACCTGAGAATGGCACCTGGCAGGCAATAAATGCTTAACAAATTTTTTGTTGGATGCATATTTGAAAAGTTTGGCATGTAGCCTGCTAGGATTCTTGGCTCTTTTTCAGAAGAAAAGAAAAGCTAACTCCCCACATTTCATGCCTAAATTCTTGCTCACAGAAGAATGGGTAGGGAGATGGGTTTTTTCCCTCAACACTAAGGGAGTCCATATACCTCTCCCATGACACCAAGGTCCCTTTTAATACTCACCGCACAACTTTTACCCCATTCCGCAGAACTTCCATATCCACAGAGAATCCACCATTAGCATGAGCCACAAGGTTGAGATCAGAGAATTCAGCCTGGAAAGGAAAGAAAATTGGTGATTCACCCACGTCATACAAAAATGACTACCCATGCAGGGTGCAGTGGCACATGCCTGTAATCCCAGAGACTCAGGAGGCTGAAACTCATCACAAACTTAAGGCCAGCCTCAGCAACTTGCAAGATCCTGTCTCAAAATAAAAAAAAAAAATGTCTGGGGATGTAGCTTAGTGGTAGAGTGATCCTAGGTTCAATCTCCAGTGCAAAAAGAAAAAAACCACTCAGTTCACAGTATAGATAGTTGAACCCCAAGTCTATCTGCCCCAACTTACCTGTTCTACTTTTATGTCAATTTCTCCATGGATCTTTTTCCCTTTGAAGTATTTTGCCCTAAGAGGAAAACAGAAGAGCACATCTGTTAATGCTGGCATCTTAGAAAGAAAGACATGATCCAGGCTTGTCCCTTGACCCCTTTGCCCCTTCAGTGTCACTACAGAAACCATAAAGTGCTTGAAATACTTTGAAAAAATTAGCAGTGCTTTGTGAACAATAAAGTCTCCTATTATCCTTATGGAGGTGTTTAAATGTCAAAGAATGTTTCAAATTGTAAAATACTTTCTTAAACCATAAGAGAACAGGTATTTTCCAAAATATCATCTGCTCATCACACTGCTATTGTACATGTTCTTGAGAAGTTTTGCAAAATGAATAGTGCTATGCCAATTATAACAGTCTTGGAATTTGGATTGAGGTTTTTGTAAGTGGCAAAGAACCTCAGAGTATATCTATATAAAGTGTGCCTATGGTTGTTTATATTTCAGTCTGAGTATGTCTCAGTGCCTATGTTTGCTTGTGAGGCCTGAAGCATCTCTCTGTTCTCTGGCCCTTTCCCAAGGAGGAGCACCTTGACCATGGATGTTATGTGCTGTGAAGGACACAACAGCCATGGATGTACAGCTGCATCTGAAAAGGAGCAGCAGATTGAGTGGTGCAGGCTGGGGGTGGTTCTAAAGAAGCTGTAGCCAGCAATGATGGTGGGTAGGGAGAAATGCAGCTGAGGATGAGGGGAAGTCATGGGAAGGAGGAGGAGCAGCAGCAGCAGAGGCACATCACAAACTGCTATGTCATTGTCACCAGCCCCATCCCAGCTGAGCCCAGTTTCTAGTGGCTTCTTTCCCTACGCCCAAGATTCCTACCTGACAGGCCTCTCCACAGATGAAAGCTCATCTGCAAATAGGTTTCTCATAGAAGGGGGATGAGGAGAGGAGACACACTCAGGACCACTGGTCACTGGCATGTGTACAGTCAGGTCTCTGACACATATACACTTGCATAAATGAGAACTGACTTTCACTAGAGACCCCAAGTACAGCTATTTCCTTTTCCTTTCTGTGCCTCTGAATCTTTCTGTTTCCTTCAGTCTGTTTCTGTCTCATATACACATCTTCACCAACACTCTCCCCTTCACAAGTATTGAAAATAATTTCTCTCAGATCTGCACATCTTTCATCTATAAATGGATGGCTAGTGTAAACAATAAGTGTATATCACTGGTTTTCAAGCTTTTCTGACCATACATGTGCTGGATATTGTGGTGTTCTGCTCAGGCCTCCTCTTCAGGGCCAAGATATCTTGAATATCAGTTGCTGACAGCTCGTGGCTTTGTCCCCACAGGGAACAGTCTTCTGTCACAGGGTGTGTTGGTTAAGCTTAGACCTATTTCTGAGGGCAGCCCTTAGCCAAATTCTGGTCTCTGAGGGGGTACAAAGCCTAGCCTTCTTGCCTCATTTTGGACCAGCTCTGAAGGGCCATTCTGGCTCCAGAGCCCTTTCTCTGCCAGGGATCAGCTGAAGCCTCTGATTCAATCACATGGTGGCTCAGCCTTAAGTTTCACTGAATTCTATGTTTCTCACAGATGCAGAGCCCAAAACACCACATGCAAATCTCCACCTCAGGGTCTATTTCCAGGAATCCAATCTAAAGCAGTGGGCCAGAGAAGTCAAACTCCAAAGAAAACTCTAATAGGATTCTGGAGCTGGGTCAGCATAAATGGGAACTGACATATACTATAGACGTTAGTGATGGGAGTTGGATCACAGATAGCCCCTGATATGATATAGTCACACAAATACTTTGCAGCAGGTCTAATCTGCATTCCAAGTCAGATGCCATTTAGGCCATAAGTAGATCTTCTGAGATTAGAAATGTTAGTAATGGGAAGAGAGGCTGTGTAACCTATTCTCCTATGAGGAGGATGATAGCACAGGACCCTAAGGTTTGGAAGCAGCAGTGACTTTTCCTGATGATGGTCTGTAATAGGAATCTGGTGGAAAGTAGAGAACCAATTGGTGAAATATCCCTGGTACTTGAGAGATATGATGGAAATTAACCAGATTGGGATGACTGATAAATACCATTGATTAGCTGCAGAAATATCTGATATGCTCAGGATGAATAATCACCAATTCTAGGCAAAATGTGAAAGCTAGAGGATCTCCCTGACTACATTTAAGGAAACCTTAATCTGCAGCCAGAGTAGACAGAGGAGAGGACCAGGCTCAAGATTTAATTCTAGGGCTGGGGTTGTGGCTCAGTGGTAGAGCGCTCACCTAGCATATGTGAGGCACCACTGGGTTTGATCCTCAGCACCACATATAAATAAATAAATAAAATAAAGGTATCATGTCCATCTACAACTAAAAATTAAAAATTAAAAAAAGGTTTAATTCTAAGTGTGGAAGACCTTCAGAGAAGGTTAAATTTTCAGACTTAGCAATCTTAGGACAGGAGTGGGACCCTGAGGCTTGGGATGGAGATATATGAGCAGCTAAAGTTAAACACCTTGAACTCAAAGACTCACCTGAACTCATTATGCCTGGAGAAGCAGCTCACATCCCCATGTGAGAATATGGACCTTCTCTCTGCTTAAACATGCCTTATAAGTCATTGCCATCCCTCTCAGAATCTACCCCCACTTCCCTTCCTGCAAAAAAGATCAATAACAAGGTCCTGCTCAAAGTGTGTCACCTGGATTCAAGGACCCACCCTGTGGTCACTTCCCCAGTTCACAAATGCATAATTGGAATGGCATGTTTAGTAGTTGCTGGAACTCCTATATGGGTTACTTGGCCTGTGAGGTAAGAACAATTGTAGTAGGTGTGAATGGAAGTTTCTGAAATGGGACACACCTGCATGCCCCAATCAAATCAGAAAATTGGGGCTGTAACTCAATGGTAAAGCACTTGTCTAGTGTGCATGAGACCCTGAGTTTGATCCTCAGCACCATCAAAAAATAAATAAATAAAACAAATAAACAGTAAATCAAATGCAAAGCTATATGCATCTAGGGATGATGGCCACTCAGAAAGATCTAGGCAATGCAGGAGTGGTGGTTCCATCTTATCTACCTTAACCAGTTTGGTCCTAGAGGAGGCTGGATGGATGTGAAGACTGCTGCAAGTACATCCAGGTAATATCTCTGATTGTAGTTGTTGTACTGGACATGCTATCATTGCTACAGTAGATAAGTAAGACCTCAGTTATATCACTGATTTGCTGAATGCATTCTTTTCAATTCTAATTAGAGGATCAGAAACAGTTCATATGTGGGACTGACAAAAATATTCACTGATGGTCTTGCCATAGGGCTATGTTATCTTTCTCACCCTGTGTCACAATATAGGCAAAAGAACCTGGACCATCTGGACATCCCACAGACTATCACACTGGACAATTATATCAATTACATCATAGTGATTATGCAAGATGAGCAAGATATGGTTAGAATATTGTCGTGATAAGACACATGTGCCCCAGATTTCAGGAGAAAAACCTTACAAAGTCTCATTAGTAAAATTTTTGTGGATTCACCGGTCCAAAGCATGCCAGGGTAATCCCTCCAAAGGATAGGATATATCATTTAATCTTGCAACTTCCACCACGAAGAGCAAAGCAAAATACCCAGTATACCTCCATCAGTTCTGGAAGCAGCACATTCCATACCTGAAAATAAATATTACTCTTTCCTATGTTTTTGGTGACATGTAAGGTTGCCAGCTATGAGTGGGGCCCAGAACACAGAAGGGATCTGCAGCAGGTGCAGTCTATGGTGCAAGAAGTCCTGCCACTTAGGCCATATGATCTGGCAGATCTTACAATACTGGAGGTGTCACTAGTGAGGAAAAATGTGTGGAGACTATGAGAAACCCAAATGGGAGGCCCTTGGGGTTCTGGAGCTAGGCCATACCATCTGCAGCAAAGAATTATATGCCTTTGAGAAAAAATCCTACTGCAGAACTGAGCTCTGATAAATAATGCTTGACCATGGGGTACCAAGTGACTATGCATCAGGAGCCCATTATGGGCTGGGTTCTTCTAGGCACACCATATAAAAAGGTCAAATGGGCCCAGCAGCTAGGATTGACCCCATGCAAGACCAAGAAATCTGCATGAGCAGGGAACCCAGATCCCTACCTCTTCCACAATTGTTATGCTGATGCCTCCTTCAGCTAAGGGACTCCTTACAACAAGCTAATGAATGATGGAAAAGCTTATGCTTGGTCTTCAAATGGATTATCTCAGTCTGTTGGTGGAAGCCCCACTTTGAATAAAAGACAATGGCAGTGATCCTAATGGTAGATCTTTGGGCTGCCCACTTGTCACTTTTTGCGAAAAGAGAAATGGCTCAAGATTAGAATACATATATTTGTTTTTGTGCAATGGTGAATGGCTTGGCTGGTTGCTCAGAGGCCTGAAAGGAAAAGGTTGGAAGATCAGGACAAGGAAGTGTGGGGCATAGAAATGTGGGTGGACATATGGAAGTGGGCAAAAAGGGAGGAGAGAAGATCTTTTTATTGTGTGTTAACACCCACCAGGCAGAATCCACCATGGAAGTAGCACTAGGCAACCAGGTAGACAGGATGAGTCAGCCAGATGATGTCAGCCAGCCTCTCTAATCAGCCGCCCCAGTGCTAGCAGATGGGCACACAAATGAAGTGGCAATAGCAGCAGAGAAGTAAGCTATGTGTGGGACCAACAGCATTACAGCTGAGTGTCCAATCTGCCAGCAACAGAGATCAACATTGAGTCTCTGATATGACACCATCCCTCAAGAAGACCAACCAGATACCTGGGGGAAAGCTGACTACATTAAGCCCCTTCCACCCTGGAAAGAATAGTGATCTATTTTTGACTGGAATATTCTATGTATGGTTTGCCTGTTCTGACTAAAGGACTTCAGCCAGCATCACTGTCCAAGGGCTTACACAATGTTTGACCCAGCAGCATGGGATCCCACATAAACATTGCATCAAACCAAAGGACACATATTACAGCAAAGTAAAGAAATGCAAAAGTGGCCTGTGATGCCAGGCATGGTGTCACATGCCTGTAATTTCAACTACTTGGGAGGGTGAGGCAGGAGGATTGCAAGTTCTGAGGCCAGCTGGGGCAACTTGGTGAGACCTTGTCTCAAAATAAAAAATAAAAAAGGGCTGGGGAAGTAGCTCAGTGGTAGAATACTTTGCTACCATGTTTGAAGGTCTGGGTTCCACTCCCAGTACTGCAAAAAGAAAAATTAAAAAGTGGACTGTGACCATGGAATCAACGGATGAGCTTATTTATATACCAACCACCCAGAAGCCACTGGCCTGATAGAATGACATTGCTTGTTGCAGTCATAGCTAACATAGCTAAGACCCTATCTTGGGGTTGATACCATACAAGAGTCGGTACCATCCTCCCAAACACAGTAAATTCGAAATCAGTGTCCACTATATGTGCTGTGTTCCTAATAGGTAGAGTACATGAGTCTGGGAACTCGAGGTTAAAGTAGGAGTGGCCCAGCTTACCATCAATCCCAGTGATCCACTTTTGGAATGTGTGCTTCCTGTTCCCTCAGGGCTCTGCAAGGTTAGAGGTCCTGCTTCTCCAAGGGGGAACACTGCTACCAGGGGACACAGCAAGAATCCCATTAAACTCTAAGTTATAATTACCACCTGGGCACTTCAGGTTTCTCATGTCGAGTGAAGAGACGTCACTCTCTGGCAGAGTGACATGACCTTGATTGTTATGAGGAGATAGGGCTTCTGGTACATATTGGGGACAGGGAGGAGAATGTTTGACACCCAGGCAATGCACTTGGGTATCTGTTAATACTCCTTGCTCAACTTTAATGGTAAGTGGACAAATAGAGCAGCCAGAGCCTTAGAAGTGGGCGAGGACACAAGGCCCAGGTATCCCTCAAAGATGAGGGAATGGATCACCGATCAAATGAGCCTCTGAGACCAACAGAGATGCTAAGTGAAGGGTCTGCTTCCAGGGAAGTCTATCTAAGAAAAGAAGCCACAATAAGAAATATAGTTTATATAGCTCACTATATACACATTTACATAATAATCCATGAAACACACACATATATATTATATAAGACATATGTTACACAGAAAATAGAACTTGGGCTATGTCTTATATAATTTATAACACACAAAATGTTGTATATTATATTTTATGTGTATATGTCTCTAGAATGTATAGTAGAATGAATATGAGTATACATATATAATTCAAATAAAATTCCAGTAAAGAATTACCTTACCATGTGCAATGTAGTTTTATATCTCCTATTCTGTTTTATTCCATTTCGTGAAGAAAAATATACACATATAGATGTATTATACACCATAAAGTCATTATATAACATGTGCATTATATAGTATATGTCATATATCTTATTGGAATAATAGTTTTATTAAACAGCTCCACTTATTATGTGTAACATACTCTGTTATTTTCTACCTTCGTTTATCCTCCTTCATGAAGAAAGTGACATTCTGCTCTTAAGCCAATATGTGACCCACAGTTTGAAAAATACTAGACTAAATTGTCTCTAAAAGGGAGAGATGTCTCAACTCAGATGTTGCAATTTTAAACCATGCAGGAATTGAGACTCAGGAAGAAACAAGATTGGTGAAGTTTCAGGGAAGGTGTCAGACTGTACTGAGGTGTGCATTTGTTATAAAGTTTTCAAAGCTCCTCCTTTTCCAGGTTGAAATCCCCGAAGCTTTCACAGTTCTGAAAGTCTGCAAGTTGGTGTTTCAGGGCTCTGTTCCCACGCTGAGCATCTAGTAGACACTAAATAAATATTTGCTAGAAGACTGGAAGAAAATATTGGAGGAACTGTTAGGATAAAGAGGGGCTTCTGGGATGCAGAATAGAAAGGAAGGCTCTTGCACTGAATTCAGCAGGTGCTGGCTGGACAAATTAGAAGAAAAAAATAGAAAACATTGGAGTTGTTATGGAAAGGGGAAAGGACTTGTCAGTATTTAGTAGATAATAAATGTTTGATGGAATGCAGGAAAAAGCGATAAGGAACCTGTCTGGAAGGTCAAAGAGGAGAAAGGAAGTCTAAAGAAGGGGGTTACCAGAATCCAACAGGGGCCTCATTAATGTTTGTTGACTTCAATGGAGCAAATTTAGCCAGGAGGATAGCACCTTGGGGAATGGACGTTTGTGAAGGAATTATCTCATGCGCTCAATAAATGCTTTATAATGTAGATGGAGAAAAGACTGAAGCAGTCTGCTGCAGGATGGACATGCGTTTATTTGAACAGAATACAGAAAGAGATTAATAAATGCTTTCTGGGTTAATAGGAGGGGAGCACAGCTGGGAAGATGGCTAGGTGGAGGAGGGAATATAGTCAGAACAGATGGGAAATAATACACATCATGAGCTTTCAGGACTGTGTAGTGTGAAAGGCAGCATAGAGATTGTTAAAGGGGGGATTAGGACCACAGAGGGGGAGGAGAATATGGGGCTCTTCCGAGTATCCAATAAGTGCTCATTAAATGATTGTGGGGTTGAATGCAGGAAAAGCTATAGTGAAGCCAACAAGTGGTTGGGATTAGAAGTAAGGGGAGCTGAAGGAGGGTTCTTCCTAGAATACAGTAGTGCTTAATAAGTGCTTCTCGCATTTTGACACATGGAAAGTATGCAATAAATATCTGTAGAACAAATAAGAAAGGCTGTAGGGTAAGGGGTCCTAGGGGGAAGGGTGATCTAAATAGTAAACAGATGGTACTCAATAAATTTAGGCTGAAGTAGATACTTGGAGAATGCGCTCTTGAGGTAGGGGCAGAAAATTCCAGAGACTTGGAAAACAGATATTGAGAATGACTCATAGAGTAGGTGCTCCAGTAAATGTTTACTGGCTTAGATTGACTAAAAGCCCCTTTGGTTTGAACTTAAGACTGGGAGGGGGAATTCTAGGGGTATTGAATGGAATGGGAAGATGTAACCCTTATAAAATGGGCTCTGGATTTACTGAAGGAAAATACCTCAGGGAGAAGGCTTATGATTGGGGCAGGTTCTCCTAGTGGTAATGGAGGGGAATATACTCCCTGTATGCCATAGGCATTGCATATGTGCTCCCTGGCTCCACTGCAAGAAAAAGACTCTGGGGGAAGAGGCATGAACATACAGAAGGCACCTCATAAATGCTCATTGGCCTGTGTGGAGAGGTCTAAGGTTGGGTCATGCAAAAGGTGCTCAACACATGCTGTGAGAAACCACTGAAGGAAAAGGCATTGGGGAAAGGATTTGGAGATAGGGCTCACACTGCAGCAGGTAGTTGATCAAAGCTAGATGTATTCACCAAAGGAAAGTCCTCTAAAGAAGTAGTTTGCTAATGGGGGTGGGGATACAGGAAGCACTCAATAAATACTTTCTAGATTAATTGTAGGAAAAGATGTTTAGGAAAGAATCTGATGATGAGTCACATAGAGAAGGCTCAAAAAATGCTCATGGAATTCACTGGAAGAAAGTGATTTGTTTGAGAGAGGCCTTGGGGGATGGGACATACATCAGGCACTTAATAAATGTTTTCTAAATCCTTTGGAGAAAATATGTCCCCTTGGAGAGAGGCCCTGGAGTTGGGGCATACAGAAGGCATTCAATCAAGGTTCACAGGATCCATTAAAGGCAAAGTCTTGGTGAAGAGCTGGAGTGGAATAAACAGCAGGCACATCCATCAGTATTTACCAAATGGTTTAAAAGGTCTCTGAGGAGGGGGCCAGGGGAGACACATTTCACTGACTGTATACATGCTCATAAGACCTGTTAGAAAGAAGGTCTGAGGGCAAGGGTTGAGAAAACAGTGTATGGTAATAGGCTCTCAAAAAATGCTCACAAAATTCATTGAGGTCAAAGGCCTTAGCGAAGGACTCTTGGGTGAGGCATACTGCAGGTACTCCATAAATACTTACAAGATTCATTAGAGGACTCGGCCTTCAGGGCAAGAATGGGGCAGGGGTGGCAGGGCACATTTGGCTCTTGAAGTCTCACAGGATCTACTGAAGTCAAAGACTTTTGGGAGAAGGATTGAGGAAGACGTACACGACAGGCAAAGATAATTGCCCCCTGAATCCATCGAGAAGATTTTGGGAAGGCAAGGGCAGGACATACAGGAAGCGCCCAGCATAGTAATTTACAGGAAAATAATTTGGGTGAGGGGTCAGGTGCCAGGCACATAAGCGGCGCTCGATAATTGCTCGTTCACCGTGGAACTATCTGGGGACCCAGGCCCACGGGGAGGCGCGTCAGTGGCTTACCAGTCTGTGTGCGGCTCGTCGATGACCAGCAGCACCCTGGCGGCGGCGCCCCCGCGACCTGCGCCCCCAGAGCCGCCGCCCACCTGCTCGCTGAAGGTGGCGGCCGCAGCTGCTGTGGTCTGCTTGACCGCGTTGGACAGCGATGAGAAGAAGCCACCGCCCCCCGAGGACCCGGGACTAGGGGCTGCCGGAGAGGCCACAGGGGCAGCTGTGGAGGACCTTTCGGCTGTGGCAGTCACGGAACCGGGCGTGGCTCCCGGGCTAGCAGCAGAGGGCGGCGGGGGCGGCTGCGGGCGCTGCAGGTCTGTCATGTACCCATTCGGCAGATTGGCCATGAAGTTGCTGTCCGACAGGCGGCGCCGCAGGTAGTTCATGGCTGCGGCTTGGGGCAGGGGGGTCCTAGGGGCAGTCTGATCAGGACCCGCGGGGGCGGACCTCACGGGGCCCAGGAGCACTGCTGCGCTCTCAGGCACGACGCGACTCCTCTGCTGCCCGCCGCAGACTGAGGCAGCGCTGAGTCGCCGCCGCCGCAGCGCGGATGGTCGCGCCCGTGACTCCCTATCTCGCGCCTCGCGTGGTGCAGTCCGGCTGGACCCACGGCGGCGCGGACGGGACCAAAACGACTGGGAAGGGGAGTTTGTAGCGGAGCGGCGACTGACGTCAGCGCGCCTTCAGTGCTGGGGCGGTGGTGGAGCGCGCCGGCAGGCGGGGGCGAAGGCGCTGTCCGCGGTGCTGAAGCTGGCATTGCGCACGCGCCACGCCGCATCCTGTTTCCCCTCCCCCTTCCAGTAGGGGATGCGCAATTTGGGGAGTGGGGGTGGGGTACTTGTCCGGAGGGTCGGGGTCGTCCGGCACGCACACCCCCAACCACCTCATCCTGTTTCTTGCATCCACTTGCACTCATATACAAGAACCTCACCCCACCCCAAATACTGGGCTTTTCCAGTGTTGATATTCACGAGGTAAGGTATTTGGGGGGTGGGTGTGGAGTCACACTGGGAGACATAAAAGTAGAGATATAACCCCCTCAGCGAGGAGTGAGGTCACACGCAGTGTCCCGCGCGGAGATCAATCTCCCATGTCCATACAGTCTTAGCTATGCAGAGAGAAGGGCATGGAGGCAGTGTAAACAGCACCAGACAAGTGGAGGTGGAGACTTGGGCAATGTACATACCCTTGCCTCCAGTGGCCAAGGGTCTGGAGTCACACAGGAATGACACACACAAAAGTAAAGGAACACGGGGACATGTTCAGACAGAGAACACATACCCATTTAAGTATACAGACATAAACTCGGTGTAACTAACACATGAGCATGTTGAGTACACACATGCATACATACATGGACAACATGCTGACACACAGAGACCTGGAAAAGCTCACACAAGCGTGGACACCCAGAGAAAATATGTACCCACAGATGATCATGGAGACACCAAGATATGCAACACAGACATATTCCTTGTAGCACTAGCCTTGATGCATGTTTGCTCTCCCATTCCCACATACAACACTCAGTCTACATGCCCCATCTCTCTTCTCTAGACACAGCTCAAACCTGGTGTCATTAGTGTCCATGATTGTCTTCCCCTGCACTTGAAAAGTTTCCACAGAGGCAGGATGCCAAATAATATCTGCACATGAGCAAATGAGATTTAGGAGCCCTTCTGTCAAACCTGTAAGATCCTGACTTCAATAAAAACAAATGTTTGTTGACTGACTGTATCCAAACCTCACAACAATCCTATGGTGGATAATATAATTTCCATTTTACAGATAAGGGAATCCAAGAACTCCAGGTTATTCCCAAAGGGTCATGTTCAGTTTACCATCTCTATATATTTTTTAATATTTTATTTTTTTGTTATAATTGGACACAATATCTATTTTTTTATTAATTTACTTTTATGTGGTGCTGAGGATTGAATTCAGGGTCTCACATGTGCTAGGCGTGCACTCTACCGCTGAACCACAACCCCAGCCCTCATCTATATATATTTTTTTAAAGAATGTGCCAGGAAGCTGGGCATTGTGGAGCTTGTCTGTAATCCAAGAGACTCAGGAGGCTGAGGCAGGAGGATTGCAAGTTTAAAGCCAGCCTCAGCAATTTAGTGAGACCCTGTCTCAAAAATAAAAGGGCTTAGGGATGTAGCTCAGTGGTAGAGTGCCCTTGGGGTCAATTCCCAGTATGGGTGGTGGGGAGTGGAGGAAGATAGAACAGCCAATGCCTGTATGACTAGAACAAAATGAGGGGGTTTATGGTAGGGGACAAGATCAGAGAGGTTAGCAGGGACCATATTGTATAGGGCCTTAACGTACTGAGCAATGATAATGGATCAGATGAGGTGGCAGAAGATAATCCAAGTAGGCAGATTTGGAGTCTTTTGCCTGGGGGATTTTCAGGTTAATCATTCACTTATTCATTTGTTCATTCTGCTTCATCCATCACTGACCTAAGACCAATAGTGTGGGAACTGGAGTCACAGTGCTTGAGTTCAAGACAGATTTTCACCATATGGTTGGGAAAGTGACTAAATCCCTGACATTTTTTTTCTATCATAAAAAGGTGATGATCACCCGCAATCTCTGTACTTTAGCATGTGCTGTAACCTCTGCTAGGAATGCCCTCTCCCTTTCTCCCTCTCTCAGGGGACTGCCTTTGGCCAGTTTCCAGGAACCACCCACTCAGATTCCATCTCTTCTTCCCTAGGCTCCCACAGTCCCCAAGTTAGACATCACCTAAATCATCCTTTTTACTGTCTCTGACGTCCCAGCCATCTTCAGTCCCATTTCCAGGCCTTTTCTTTGGCTGGTCTTCCCTCCTCCCTCCAGGATGCACTCTTGGCATTCCAAATGGGAACTGCCCACAAATTGGTTTCTTTGAATATTTTGAAATATGTGCTTCCACTGCTAATAAAAAAAAAAGCTATGTAGGGCCTGTGATGACCTCTCTGGGGAAGAGGAGCAGTTGCAGGTCTCTAGACCTCTCTGGCTCTTTTAGGCCTAAATTTTGGCTCCTTAGGACTGTCTTCAAGCTATGCCTCTTCCTAGGGACCTGGTTCCCAGGTTCCTGGTATTTGTAGCCTCCAGGTGATTTAATTGCTAGTAATATTTTGTAGACTGTTTTGTGGGAGATGTAGATTTCCCCCCAGGAGTATTTCAACTCCTGGAGGCAGAGAGGTAAGGCTTCTCTACATTGTCTCCATCTTCTTCAGCAGGAATGAGCATACGGAAAGGCCAAGAATGATTTTCCTCGTTGTTAATTAGGAACACATCTATACATACATATCTATGCCACCTTAATGTGCGTGCACACACACACAAACACACACACACACACGCTCTATTTCACAGTTAAGACACATGCACAGTTGTAACCTCACACCATTCATATATATTCAATACATTCTTAATTCTTGCACAACTCCATAGGTCTATAGCATATAGACACACAAAGATATGTACCTCATAATGCACCCACAGAGCTGCCATTTTCTTATACACACATCTCTCTCTCACCTTGTAGTAGCCACCAGAAACCCTCACTTTGACTTAGTCTTGCCAAAATGACCAAGTACTCACTGACTTGTCTTCACTTCAACCCATCCATTAGCCCATTTTACATAATGGGAAGTCCATCCAGAGAAGTCAGATAAGGGTGCTGACAAAGACTCCAGATGTCTCAAATCTCGCACCTGACACTTCACACACAGAGGGGTCCTCTCTACCAACGGTACAGTTTTGAACTCTGCTTCTGATATTTAAGGCTGCACCACAATCCATGGTGCTTCAAAAATGTCCAGCCCACTACCTTTCTGTGGCTGGTTTCTCCTTTGCAAAATGAGGATTTTTCTCCTTTGCAAAATGAGAAAAATAATGACCCTCATGGGTTTATTGTGGATTAAATGAGTTCACGCTTATGGAAAGCCTTAAGACACTACTGGGCACACAGTAAGTACTTTCTAAGTATTGGCTGTTGCCATAATTATTGTAATGATTCCTATGTGGGTCATCAGGAGGGGCTCAGCATTCAGTGAGTGGTAAATTAATAAGCAAATGCTAAGAGCACTGGGGTCTGGGTTTTTTCTCTTCATTGTGCAGGGACGTGCTGCTCTGATTCCTCTTTTTTTCCTATGTCCCCTGATGTCCAGCACTATTGTTAGTATACAGTAGGCGTTAAGTGTTGAATAGATGTTCGAATGAAAGGAATGCCTATTCTGAGTCTGTTCCCTGGTTCAGATGTCCTCTCCTTCTACCAGCCCTCCTCCACCCCAGATGCCCAATCTTAGCTTTAGCATACAGCAGACGCTTAAGTGTTGAGTGAAATGAACAACTGCTTGAGGAATATGTGTCTGGGTTTGTCCTAGGGGCTCCTCCAGATGGATGCTGACTCTAACTTCTCTATACCCTCACCTCAGCTCAAAGCACATCATACCCACTTCCTCAGTCCGCCCCCAGCCTCCCGAAGCTATTTGTCACTGGTAATTGTGGTGTTGGAACTGGGCTGCTGGGGAGTGGGTGGGTGCAGGTGCTAGCTCGGCAGGGCGCCAACACTGGCCACGCCTCTGCCGCTGTTCATGGTAGATTGACATGGAATTGGCCAGCGGAGAGGATCTTGTGGGTGGGAACCTAGGGAGCTTCAGGAGGCAGGGAGATAACAACTAGCCAGAATTCTGGCCAATCAAGAAGTACTTGCCAGAGGGAATAGCCAATCATGAAATCCACAAAGCAGAGCTCTGCAGAGGGACGTGCTGAGCAGTCCTCGGGTACTAGAGGGTCCAAGACAGCATTAGGGCAGTGGCAAAGGGAAGTTGGGGTTTGACACTTACTTTCACACCTTCTAAGAAGCAGCCACAGTGAAAAATACTGTTTTCCATAATAGGCTGCTGTGACTTTCCTCTAGAAGATGCTATTGCCTCACTTTGGGGGAGGGGGTCAGGTTGCTTTTCCTCCTTTAAGGAATCTTAGAAGAGCTCCAAGAGGATGATTTATTGAAGTCTGAGAGTAAGGGGAGCAGGGTAGAAGCGACAGATATTAGGATTTCTATTCCTCAGGGTCTGTGCAGGCAGGTGCATGTAGACATGGCCGTTGCTCCTTCACCACCAGCTTCTGCCCCTGCAGCTCCTCGCACATTGGCCGTGGATTCCCCCAGAAGGTCACATTCTTCTCATCCTGACCTTCAACCGCGGAAACAGTGGGCCTGGGATGATAAGGGGAATGGAAGAAAGAAGTTCAGGGAAGGCAAGAATGCATTCAGTAAATTCTTAATAAGTAGCTGGGCATGGTGGCGCACGCCTGTAATCCCAGTGGCTCGAGAGGCTGAGACAGGAGAATCATGAGTTCAAAGCCAGCCTCAGCAAAAGCGAGGTGCTAAGCAACTCAGTGAGACCTTGTCTCTAATAAAATGCAAAACAGGGCTGGGGATGTGACTCAGTGGCCGAGTACCCCTGAGTTCAATCCCTAGTACCAAAAAAAAAAAAAAAAAAAATTCTTAATGAGTGCCCACTGTGTGCCCAACTCTACGTTTTAGATATGATATTGGGCTATTTCTTTAGCTTTCCTGTGCCTGTTTCCCTTATCTACAAAATGGTAATAATAGGAATAATAATATCAATACACGCTTCACCAGGCAGAGCGAGGATACATGAATTAACTCAGGTAAAGTGTTCAGAGTGGTACCTGGCACAGAGTAAGTGCTCAATAAATGCTGGTGGCTGTTAATTGTTGATAGGAGCTACCTTCTCTTACCTCTAAAATCCTTTATCTCTTCCCATTCCCCACCTGAAAAAACCCAAATGTTTTGTCCTGATATTCAAGGCCTTGATGCTAGGCCCAAATCCCTGCCCCAAGCCAATGTCTCTGCTTCCTCCACTTTATATAAACTCAATCCCATGTCCAGAAAGACCTTTGCCTGGATTATTTTTCCCACTAAGCAAGCCATCCATTCACTTCCACCCAAATTCTTTCAGCTGGTCCTTCATTCATTCAGCCTCTTACTTATTCAAGTCCTTTGCACCTCCATTCAACACCTCTAACTCATCTTTGGGACCTACTCTGAACCCCAGAGCTAGAAGATCATGTCCCAGATGCCAGGCCTTCCAAGAGCTGAAACAGCCTGCTTAACTAGTAGCTTGATGTACCTGAAAATAAGGAAGGGATAGGTATTTTAACCTTCTCCCACACCTGGGCCACTCTAGTCACCAGTGATCACTTAGTGTGGCCACTCACTTGTGTTTTAGACCATGCTCACTGTCTTAATGCCAGCAATGTCTTTTCTGACCCCTGCCTTCCCAGGAAGCCCTGATCAACTTCCTGGACCCAGGATATGGTGTCAGTCCCTTTGCCATGCACCAGTTGTTCCGTGTATGCATTCTGTCAGGGCTCTGCTCACCTGGGTCCCTGGAGGAATTCATGGATCTGGGTTCTGTAACTATGGCCCAAAAGGACAGTGAGATGCTAAAGGAGTGACTGGAGTCATGGGTGACTGGGCAATTCAAAGAATGGTAACCCAGAACACAGAAGGAATGGACACATGAAGGACTGAGCGAATGGGAGAACAGCTGAGTGACTGTGTGAGGGACTAAAGGGCACAGAGGCTGTGAATTCTCCTCAAGTATCTTCCTTCTCCTCTTAATTTCTTGCTTCTTCCTGCGGCTGGGAGGTGGCACTCAGTAAGGTAGGCACCTCAGACCCTGTGGTGAAAGCCCTAGTTGGGGGCCTGACTCTCCCACCTTCAACATCATGATTCCCTCCCAGGCACCCATTGCCCCCTCACTCACGAAAACTTGGGGAGCAAGGCTGTGCACTGGCGCTGGCGGACGCGGATGGGGTTGGGTCCACATGGGGGTGTACACAATCCCCAGGTACTCCACTGTGACCACTGGCCTTTCACTGTAACAAGGGGAGGGGATCACAGAGTGAGAACTGGAGGTCTCAGTGGGAAGACAAGAGGAAGATTGCAGGGACATGGTGGCCCACAGCACAGGTGGAAGTCTTTGCCCCTGTGTGGGCTGCCCACCCTCACAGTGTTGTCTATGGGGGCACTCACAGAGGCAGTTCTGGATATTGTAGCAGTGCCGGATATCCTGATAGTTCCCAGCACATCGCTGTCCATTAAACTTGCGGCCCACACAGGTCCTTGTGCGTGTCTGCTGGCCTGGGATTTCCTCACAGCTGATAGACTTCAAGTTGAGGCGGGAGCAGATGCTCCACTTTCCCCAGGCTTCCCACTGTCCATCCACTGCACAGACAGGTTAACAGGGGCTTGCATCAAACTAGGGAGTGAATAAGGGAGCTCAGGGGAAGGAACGAAAGCTGTTGGAGAGAGTGGGGGTGATCAGATGTGAGAATGGGGGACCACAGGCGAAACTAAGGCATGAGGACAGAGAAAGGAGGAATTAGAGGCAGGAAAGCCTCAGTAATAGGAATTGGGCAACAGATGGGCAGGAGGTGGGGACCTGAAGCATGGACATGGTACCTCCTAGTACTGACCAGGGCAGGGGATGGCTGTGTTGCAGATGTGGGACCGGGTAGCATCACCAACACAGGCGGGGCCCCCATGCTGGGGCACAGGGTGATCACATGTCCTTCGTTCCAGGGTCTGGCCCAGGCCACAGGTCACAGGGCAAGGAGTCACAGGGCTCCATGGCCCCCAGCCTCCAGCCACTGTTGGAGGAGTAAAGGGAGTAAAGAGAAAGGCCACCCCAATCTCCCCAGCCCCTAGACTCTGAGACAGACTGTCCCCATATGAAAGCCTCCATTATCACATGGTATAAGAACTCTATTACCTGAAATGACAGACCATCTGTGCCCTGACTCAAAAGGCTTGCTGGAGGAGGCCCATGTCAGCAGCCTCATCCCCGCATACCTGGACAGGGTGGCAGGCCAGTGCAGCCCCGTTGCTCATAGGCTGTTCCTGGGCAGGGCTTCCCAGGAGGCTGCTTGGAGGGCTCAGGTGCAGAGCATGTGCGGCTTCGTGTTTCCGTAGGCTTGTGGGGTCCACCATGGCAGGTGCCTGAACAGGGGCTCCAAGGGCCCCAGGCAGCCCAGGCCCCATGTGCTGTGGTAGGAGTGGGAGGATATACACATGGTCAGGCTTGCTGAATCCTCTCTACCTGGCAGTTCCTGGCTGAAACTCCACATACCCACCCTGGGTGCCCCCATCAGTGTCCTGTGGCTGCCTTCACTCACTGGGGCAGACCTTCTGGGTGTCGCAGGGCTTTGACTCCTGTGCCTCTCCTGGGCAGTGGCCCCCACACTTGGGGGCAGGGCGATCACATAGTCGTTTGCGGGTCTGGATTCCTTTGGAGCAGGTGACAGAGCAAGGCCCCCAGGGTGCCCATTCAGACCAGCCACCCATCTCTGTCGGAGAGGAGAAGGGCAGATGGTATAGAGGCAGAGATGTCAATCAGTGTTCCTGGCTTTCTTGTGTGTCCCATATCAGCTAACCCTGTCCCTACATCTCATGACCCCAGACTTGGCCCACCATTACTGTTCATCTGGACTACAGCAGCACCTTTCATCCTGGTTCCTCTGCTTGACCCCTGTCGTACAGTTGGTCATCTTCCCAAACCCAGTAAGATTGAGTTTCTACCCTGCCCACAATCCAAATCACTGACTAAAGTCAATGTCCTCACTGTAGCTTCCCTCACCTTTCTAGCCTCACCTCCCACACTCTCCTCCAGTCACCAGAATGCCCTCAGCTCCTTGCAGCATCAGGCACAGGCTCGTCCTCAGGGCCTCTGCACTGATTCTTTTGGTGCTGGGGCCAGGTGACAGGGAGTGCTTGCCCGCCTTGCTGATCCTCCTCACCAGGACAGCAGGGCTGGTCTTCACAAGCCTGTAGCTGCCACTCAAGGGTCCCAGGAGCCACCTTTTCAGGGCAATGACCACCTCTGCCCATACAGCGCCGATGTCGCAGCTGGGAGCCTTCAGAGCATGTCACTGAGCAGGGGGCCCATGAGGACCATGGTGACCATCGTGGGAGCCTGTGGAGAAGTACACATGTCCTATCCTGGTGCAAATTGACAGGATGGCATGTGGAACTCTAGAAGCAGGCCCATAAGTGGATGCTGTGTAAATGTGCAGCATGGATCCAAGAGTACCTACCACTTAGGGATACTGCAGAATTGAATGAGAATAGGTGGGCACATAGTTAGGTGCTTTATAAATGTCACTTTCCTTCATAACCAGGGCCTTAAAGTTACCACTGGAAATCCTCAAGGACAAAGCCAGGGATACAGTAAGCAAACTTAAGGACTAGAAGTCCAAACTGCTGCCAGAAACCCAAGTGGCCATTGCCCTGCACAGTAGCAGGCAGACAGGAAATTTTTAATAGGAGTCATTGTGCCAGTGAGTTCACACATCCCCTCAGAAATACTCTGGATCATCAGGTGCCATAATGCATACCTGTAATACCAGTAATTTAGGATGCTGAGGCAAGAGGATTCCAACTTTGAGGCTAGTCTCAGAAAACTAGTGAAACCCTATCTCAAAATAAAACTTTAAAAAAAAAGGACTGGGATGTAGCTAAGTGGTAGAGCACCCCTGAGTCCCCATTCAAAAAAAAAAAAAAAGAAAAAGAAAAAGAGATACCCTGGATCTATTCCCATCTCCTTCACAGTAAGGGTATGCTCTCAAATGCTAAACAGATATGACCTGCCAACAAGACTAGGGACCAAGAGCTGCTCTCAAAAATACCCAACCTTGCCAGGCATGGTGGTGCACATCTGTAATCCCAGAAACTTGGGAGGCCAAGGCAGGAGGATCTCAAATTTGAGACCAGCCTTGGCAACTTAGTAAGACCCTGTTTCAAATAAAATAAAAAAGGGCTGAGGATGTGGCTCAGTGGTAGAACACCTCTGGGATAAATCCCCAGGAAACCGCCCCCACCCCTGAACAACAAGCTCCTCATCCCTGTAGTGTATCTGAAATATATGGTAAGGAGTTAGGAAATAACAGGAAATACATCTGGAATATAGTAAGGCTCCATACACGTAAGATACAGGAAATCATGATTAGGAGACTAGAACGACTCTAGAAATCCCTGCATTGCATTTAGTATGGAGGAAATGCTCAAGGAATGTGAGGTATCATCATAATTAGGGGCCTGGAGCTACCCTCAGAATTCCCCCAAACTCCTCCCCTTCCATGTATAGATGTGTCTATATACAGTAAGCACTCTATAAATATGAGCTGTCATCACAATTAGGGAACTGGAGTTGCCCTCAGAAATTTGGCTATGTCTAGAGACAGTTTTGGTTTTCTCAACTGGTAGGTGTTGCTCCCAGAGTCTAATGCAAGGCCAGCGATGTTCCAAAATAACTTACAAGGAACAGGTCAGCACTCGCCCCCCCACTCCCAACAAAGAAGTTTCCAGTTCCATATGTCAATGGTGCCAAGGTTGATATACCCTGAGCTGGTTATGATCATGGCCTTCAGGGTCACCATTGGAGGTCCCAGAGAAAGGATGAGCTTAGTTCTGAGACATGGACCTTTTTGCCCCCTGCCAACCCCAGGTTCCTCCGAACCTGCATGCCCGACAGAGCCTACTGCCACTCTCCTGGAAGGCATAGGCAGCATTGAGACAGCAGTCCTCCACACTGACGCCTCCCCCTAGGAGGCCCTTGCACTTGCCAGAGTCTTCTTCATATTGGCTGAAGCAGAGCACAGGGTCTGAGCCTGTAACAGGACCAGGGGGAGGGAATGGTCAGGAGCATGGTGGATCTGAGCCCCTCAGGGGGACAGCTGGGCTCCCACTCACTCACCTGTGGTTGGCAGGGTGAGCAGTAGCAGCAACAGTGACTGAGGGGCCTGTGCTCGGGTAGTCATGTTGAGCGTGGCGCCCCTGTGCCCTCACCAGTGAGGAGGTCTGGCTTTATCTGGGCTGACCTGCTTCTGGAAAGAGGAACCTGCGACAGGAGGAACTAGGAGGATATCATGCAGGCCTCTTGAGCTCTGACCTCTGTTTTGTCCCCTCAGACTCCTCCTCTTCTCTCTCCTCCCCATTTCCTGTGTTACCCTAGGTTCTGTTTTGTTTGTCACCCAATCCCCAGCACCTCACGCTGTTTCTCTGCTCCACTCAGCAACCTTAGTGTTCAGTCCTCACTTCTTGGACAAGTTCTTAATGAAAGGCAATGGAGCTTCAGCGTTTAGAGTAAGATGAATCTTATTGATGTGCGACCTTGGACAAGTCACTTCAACCTCTCTGGGTCTGTTTCCCTGTATGTAAAATGTACAATCTTGACCACACTATAGGGTCAAGCTCATGGGGGTGTTAAACATGGGTAAAATGACAATGGCCCTCCTCATGGGTGGCAATTGCTTCATCTTCCATCCTGACTTAACCCCACCCTCCTCTTTCCTAAAAGTGAGGTTCCCTGTGTCAGCATATGGGAGGAGGTTACAACAAGGGAAGTGAGAAGGGGAAGTGGCAGGGTGTGGGGAAGGATTCAGAAAGGGTGGAATTGGGGATATCCACTGCCCTGGGGGCCCAGCTAAGGACACCTTCAGGGGTTGGGGCAGGGATGGATAGGAGGAAATCAGCTGAGCCATGTTTAATCAGAGTACCCTTGGACAGGTACCACTCCTCCTGCCTGCTTCCTCCTCTGTAAAATGTATACACAGAAAGCACCTATGACATAGTTGTGTGGGTTTGTTGAGAAGATTGGGAGTTAAGACATTTAGAAATCCTTAAAACAGTGCCTAACATATAGTAGGTGTCCTGTGTTTGCTGTGTTGATTCACTGAACATTTATTGAACACCTATTGGAAGGAAGCCAGATATAGTTCTTAGCATTATATGGAACAGAGGGCAGGACAGAAAAAAAATCCTCACCCATGAGTGATTTCTACTCTAAAAGGAGAGACGGACAATAAATACCATCTCCTTCACAGTGGCTGTTTCCAGCTACCCTTCCTGGATGATATCCCTGTTACTCTCCAGTCCAGTGACTCTCAAACTTCAGTGTGCATCTGAATCACCCAAAGGGCTTGATAAAGTTTCAGATCACTGGGTTCCATCCTAGTTTCTGATTCCACAGGTGTGGAGTAGGGCTCAAGAATGGCCACTTTAAATGGGTGCTGTGGTGCACACCTGTAATCACAGACTTGGGAGGCTGAGGCAGGAGGATCACTAAGTTCAAAACCAGCCTCAGCAATTTAGCAAGGCCCTAAGCAACTTAGTGAGACCCTGTCTCTAAATAAAATATAAAAAGGGGCTGGTGACTGGACTGGGGTTGTGGCTCAGTGGTAGAGTGCTTGCCTAGCGCATGTGAGGCCTGGGTTCCATCCTGAGCACCACATAAAAATAAATAAATAAATAAATAAAAAGGTATTGTGCCAACTACAACTAAAAAATACTGCGAAAAAAAAGGGCTGGTGATGGTGTGGTGTGTGGCTCAGTCATTAAGTGCCCATGAGTTCAATTCCTGGTACCAAAAAATAAAAAAAAAAATAAAAATGCACATTTCACATTAGGTGACCCTGGGGCCATACTTTGAGACCCAGCACATTGGTCCCTTGAGCCTTCTTTATTTTTGTGGGTCTCATCTAGAGAAAACAATTTTACATGCTTTCTTTTACTGTTAATAATGAACTTCTTTTCAGCCCATTTTCCTTGCAGGTAAAACTGTGCCCCTCAGACCTACTTTCATTTTTCATAAGCCCTAACAAGTCAAATTCCAGAGCCTACTTCAAAAACAACAATCTTGTGGGATGGGGATATAGCTCAGCAGTATAGCACTTGCCTAGTGTATGCAAGGCCTTGGGTTTCATCCCCAGCACTACAAAATGTATAAAAATAAGAACAACCTTTTTTAACAAGAAAGGAACCTAAGATAGCAAGGCAGGGGCTGGGCTTGTAGCTCAGTAGTAGTGTTTGCCTAGAATGTGTGAGGCACTGGGTTTGATCCTCAGCACCACAGAAAAATTAAAAAAAAAAGTATTGTGTCCATCTACAACTTATCTATATATAAAAAGACAGCAAGGATATGGATGGATGGAGATTTCATATATGTGTGTGTGTGTGTATGTATACGTATACGTTTATGCATAGATAGCAAGGCAATGCCTAATTTCTCTTGCATTCATGGATAAAGAATACCATTCCACAAATTAAAACAAGAGAAAAGAATTTGGTCAGGTGTTGAAAACAAGTTCTCAAGAATACTGCTCTTGTTTTCTGGGTGATAAGGTGTGTGTGAATATTTGTATCCATTACAGATGTACTCTGTTCTCTGAGAATATAAGCCTGTCTCTGAATGTTTGCTTTGAACAATGGGTCTTGTTAAGATTCTAAGACTTCAACTGTCAGTTCTGTGTTACCCAGTGAAAACAAACTCCCCAAGAAACCTGCAATTCTGCCTGGCTGCTTTATTTAATCACCTGTTGCCCTGGTAATAATGTTATAATCGATATTTCCTTTGTTCCTAAACTGCATAAATACTTAGGATTCCCTGTGGATGAGAACTGTCGGCACTTTCATTTTCTCCCACACACGTTTAGGCATTGAAATGACTCGGCAGATTCCTTATTTAAGCAAAGAGCCAGAGACTTGTCTTATTTAATTACCACATTACTGCCTGATATAATGTATTTATCTGTTTCTTGTCAGTCTCCCTCTCTGAATATTAGCTTCACTTGGGCAGGGGGTTTGTGCTGGTTTGTTAACTGCTGGGTCTGCAGGGAATCAGATGGGTACCAGCAAACAGAAGATGCTCAATAAATGGTTGCTGAGCAAATCAATAAATGAAACAAATGAAACCTGAGATTCTGGTAAGTGCTAAGAGAAACGGTATGAGTTGGAGATAAAAATCTGGGAGTCATCTTGGGGGACAAAGTCCTATGTTAAGTGCTGGGACCAGAGAAGACTACCTAGATGCATGAGGAAAAGGGGGCGTCAGAGAAAACCAAGGGGAACCCCAGCATTTCAAGTTTTGGAGAACTGGGAAAAGCCAGACGAGGGGACTGAGCGGAAGAGGCCTGTAGCGGAAGAGGCCAAACAAAGGCAGTTTTTTTTTTTTTTCTCTTAGGTCTGGTACATTCCATCCATGACCACTCATACACTGTCTCATTTGGTCTCATTTTCTCTTGTGCTTTATTTTATTACCCATACATACACACACAGTGTAGAAGCTGGATGTACAGCTTCTACTATAGTCTCTTATGAACAGGTTCACATACATACTCATACACTCAGACATTGTCACTTACTCAGGGAGTCATTTCTTTACCATTGATCCCTAGTCCCACTACAGTCTCCTGCTAACAGTTTCAAACACACCCAATCACGTCTTAGAACCTGTCTCATTTGGTCGATATCACCAATATTTTCTCTCACCAGTTTTTCACATGTACACAAAGATGGTCACACTCTCTCACAACATGAACCATTTCATTTGCCTCGCCATTTTCTCACACAAATAGTCACTCATTTACAGTCACCACTAACTAGACTCTTAAGAAGTTTCTTGAACACACAGTCACTATCTCTCCCCTCCCTTCTTACTTAAGCCACTTATACACACCCCCACAGTTCCTGATTGTAGCCTCTTACAGCCTTCCAGGAAGACTCACATGCACACAGTATCACCATCTTCAGACACTGTCTCCTCACCTCACCCCACATTCCTTCTCAAGGTGCTTCCACCACACTGAGTCCTTGGTTCACAGGCTTGAAAAAGGTCTTTCACAAAGAGTTGCCTATCTATGCACAAAACTGGTTCCTTAGATGCTGGATACATGCAGCCATTAATTCACAATGGCCACTAGGCTCTTGATAAGTCTCCCGCAATTATCCCCCCATGCCCTGTGCAGGCATGTACACCATCATTTTCTTCATACAGTTGGCTTATCAGACACAGGCCCACACTACAGCCTCGCAAGTTTCTCATGTGCACTGATCATGTGGTTGCTCGGTAGTTTCATTGGCTTGGTGTCAACTTCTCAGCTTTTACACAAACATGCAGTCTCTTATTTAGTTTTATGACATATTTCATAGACTCACACACTCTCAGACACTGCTCAGTTGTCAGGTTTTTCTCCCACAGTCGCTGGCTTCCAGTGTTTGCTATTGCTGGTCTCTCACACAGTTTCTCTTTTCTCTCAGACAGTTTTGTGGTTTCTGGTATCACTGCAGTCCTTCAGTCTCACCAGAACCTGTGGAGAGGCTGCAGCCTTAATTGTAAACCAGCTGCCACCAGTCTTAGGTTCACACACACATGCGCACAATTACAGCCTCTCAGATGATCCTGGAAACCACCACCCTCTGTTTCTGTCTTGACCACAGTCTCTATGAAACATTTTCACACACACATTCTCCTACCTTGGGTTTCTGGCCTCTTGGCTTCACAGCTACTCTCTCACACAATCAACTTCTTGTGTGTGCACTCCTACAGCTTTAGCTGTCACTTGGACCTCACAGAGTTTCATATAAAAGCCATTTCTCAAACATCAAGTCGCCTGTTTACATACAGTGAGGTTTCTCACCTACATGTGGTCCCTGATGATCTTCACCACTACTTTCCTGCCCACATAGTCTCTCACATGTGGTTCTGTTCACTCTGTCTTGCTCAGCATCAGTGTGTCCAACAGTGACCAATCTGCAGTTCCTGTTACCTTCTCCTGAACTGTATCTCATACATACCGTCACAGGTTCTTGTATAGTATCTTAATCACTCATTCAGTCTCAAAGTGAGTTTCTGAAATGTAGCCACAATTGCTCTCATAGATATGCTGTCAAAAGTTTGTGGTCGTACATCTGCTTTCTCTCACATGCACAACACACTATCACAACTTTCCACAGTTTCTCTCGCCACACCCAGTGACCAACTGGCAGTCTCTATTACTATTTCTCTCACCACTAACCTCTGCCCCAACCTCATCGCCCTTCACACAAAGTCGTGCTTGTCACACTCAGCTTGTCCCAAAGATAATCGGGGAAAAAAAAATACCAGCAGCCTCCAGCAACACCTTTAAAAATATATATTTACAGGAACAATTCCCCATTCTCTGGGACTCTTAGAAAAAAAGGTCCATTTTGGGGAAGTAAAACAAACAGAGGAGACGAGTGTAGCACCGTCCCCGAATCACCAACCCCCAGATCCCCAGGCCTGGGTTGGGCTGGTGCTGAGAGGAGATGAGCTCAGGTGTCTTTTGAACCCACCCTCTCTAGCCTGGAATCGAGACAAGACAGGCTTTATGTCCCCTGTTCCTCCCTCCCAACTCCAGGGACACTTAAAGGGTCCTTTGTACCCGCCCGCAGGAAATTGGGGGGCTGGGAGGGAGGGAGCTGAAAATACGTTTGGTATCAAAAATAAACACTTGGGGGCAGCATGAAGATCACCCCCAAATCCCTTCCTTCCCACCCACCCACCCCATCAGATACAGGAAGAGATGCCTCCCTCTCCCCTATTGAAAAGCCCCATTTAAAAATAGATTATACTATCAAAATGGCAGGGGGTGAAAGACAGGGAGACTTGGAGTACTGGTTGGAGGGGCCCCCCAGACGGGGACCACCCCCGAAAAAAACCCTCCATTGGGAGGTAACAGGCAGGACCCCAGGGAGTTTGGCAGACAAAGGAATGGCTTCTCAGGGGAGAGAACAACAAAAGGGTGTTCCTCCCTGGCCACAATGTTGGTCGAATAAAGGACAAGCTGTCTGAGAGAAAGGTTGGGGAGGTGGAAATTCCTCTTTCCAGGGTGTGATCCTTTCTTGGTCAAGACTCCTAAACCATTAAAGCGGATAAATTCTTCCTGAACCCTTGGGATGGCCAGGAATAATAAAACAAAGCAAACTAGCTCTTCTACCCACACCCCAAAATGGAGACAGGGCTCCCTCATCTCCCCAAGGGCAGGCTGAGAAATAAATAAAGAAAGGTCCTTCTCAAGCCAGACCCCGATTGTCTTGTCTTAGGGAAAAAAGTAGGGAGATGGGGGAGATGTCTTAACCACCCGCCTAAAAGGGTTGGGCCAGGCTCCTCCCAGTGGCCTTCAAAAAATAAATAAATAAACCGCCCCTACCACTGAAGTAGAAGACGTGTAAGGGCGGCCACTGGGGGACTGACGAAGAAGAGAGAAGTTGTAGGTTTTCGGTGAAGGAGTTAGTGAGAGATCCTTCTTCCCAGGAATTCCCCACCCCACCACAACTAGAGCTTGAGTCTGTCAGTTGAACTATGTTTCTCCTTGAGATGGCTGACTGGAGAGAAGTTCAGGGTCACAGATGGAGTGACCCCAGAAAGGGTTGGTGGTGGCGGTAGTCATGGCTTCTGGGGCCCTGGGGAGAGCACCACGGGGGTCGAGAGGCCATCCACGCTGATGGAAGGGATGTGCACCTGGGCGCTGCCGCTGGACGGAAACTGGGAGCAGAAATAGGGAGAGGTCATGAACAGGGGCCATTCTAGCATCTCTTACCCTCTCCAAGATGGGGGAGGGTGTTCTACCTGGAAGGAGAGCTTGGCTGGGCTTCGGGGTGCGATAGGACTCAGGGTGCTCCAGAAGTGAATGCTGGGGGGCAGCGAGCTGGGCGTCAGCAGCACCGGGGTCTGCAGGGAAAGGAATGGTCAGATCTCAAGTGAGTAGAAGGTAGGTGAGGGAAAATGGAAGGAACCTGGTCTCAGCCCCACCATATATTTCCTACTCAGACTTTCATGGCCCCTCCTCAAAAGTTCAGACCCAGAATACAACTATTGAAGTCACACCCATGACATCTCTTCAACTCTCACACATTTACCCTCTCCCAACTCCTGAGAGCACACCTCCAATTGCTGAGAACTCACTAGGCAAGACCATCCACCAGACTTTACATGCTGCTGTCAAACCTCAGAGTCACCATCCCAACAGTCCACCTTCCCACTCTTACTTCCCATCATAGGAAACTCAATAAGCAAATTCAATAAGTAAACTCAATAAGCAAAAAGCCCCACTCTGAAATCCCACAGACTCTGGGTCCCTCAGTCCCACCCACAAAGTCCCCAGAACTGCCCTTCTTTGATCAAGCTCTATTCCTCCAGCCCTTGCCTCAGCACAGCCAATTACACAGGAAGGCCTGACCCTCTTCCAAGACATCCTTCCTTTACTTTCCTCTATTTCCTGTCAATCACCTGCCACAAGCCAATCCCATCCATCCTGGCTGCCATCCTTGCCCCTGCAGACACTCACCAACGTATGCGTAGGTAGCAGGGATGGTGTCAGTGCTGGCCCTGGTGCCTGCACACCAGAGCCAGTTCCTGATCCTGGAGTCCGTTCGGGTCCTGGTCCACCCAGCAGGCTTGGGCTGAGTGGAAGCTCCAGGTCCCGGGGCTTCCGGCCTTTTTGTGGCTGGGTGATTTCAGTGGTGGAGGCCGCAAGGCCACCCACCTGTGCTGTAGTTTCCATAACAACAGCGGGCATCCGGGCTGGCATGCCCTCTGCAGGAGGGACTTCGGGACCAGCCTTGGCAGCTTCTGGCACAAACCCCACCTCCCCTGCAGCTCCCAAGTCTTCCTTGGGCCCTTCCACTTTCACCTCTGGGGGCAGTGACCGGCCCAAACCTGGCTCCACATTCAGTTCTTCCGATTTCATGTTTGGGGCCTCAGGCGGAGTCAGGATGACCTGGGAGAGGAATGAGCATAAAGTGCATGCAGAAGGGTTGTTGGGGTAGATAACCCTTCTCCGGTGGACCACCCATTGAGTATCCTGGAAATCAAGATTTGGTAAAGGAGGCACATCATAGTAGGTTCTCTAACAGGTTATGGGACTTCTTTTTTTTTTTTTTTTGGTACTGGGGATTGAATTTAGGAATGCTTGACCACTGAGTCACATCCCCAGCCCTATTTTGTATTTTATTTAGAGACAGGGTCTGAATTGCTTAGTGCCTCAGCAACAGCACTTGAACTTGCCATTCAGCCTCCTGAGCCACTGGGATTACAGACATGCGCCACAGCGCCTGGCCATGGGATTTCTTCATGGAAGTGGGGCAGAGGACCCAAGGTGAGACAACCTGATGGGGGTAGGACTCAAGAGGATACCACCCTCATTTAGGAGAACAGTGGTTTGAAAAAATTATTTTACAGAGTAGCAGCATCTTCCTCATTTGGAAATTCATTAAAATGCAAATTTTAGATGAACACATGGCACATGCCAGTAATCCCAGCAACTCAGGAGGCTGAGGCAGGAGGATGGCAAGTTAGCTGCTAGCCTCAGCTACTCAGTAAGACCCTCACCAACTTAGTGAGACTCCGTCTCAAAAATAAAAAAAAACAAAAAAACAAAAAAAGGCACTGGGGATGTAGCTCAGTGGTAGAGCGTCCCTAGGGTCAATCCCTAGTACCAAAAAATAAAACAAATTAAAGAAAAAGAGAAAATTCCAGGACCTCTCCCCAGGCCCACATCAATCAGAAATTCTGGGTGTGGATCTGTGGCTTAATAAGTCATCCAGTTGAGCATTGAAGGCTGGGAAGCGGTGCACTAAACCAATGATACAACTGAGCACCTACAACATGTTGGGTAACTAATTATTGCACATTTGTTCTCCCCTTCCCTTTTTAGGATCTGTACAGCTCTTCTCCCCATCTTTTTCACCAGAGCACTTCTGTGTCACTCCTTCCACCATTATGCCCTTTAACAGGACTTCTATGTCTCTTCCACTACCAGCCCTGCCTCTCATTTCAGACCTGTGCATCTGTCCTCTTTGTCTCCCTGGCCCTTACTTCATTTCCATATTCCAGTACTTACCTGCAGAGGCAGGCCAGCCTCTTCTGCATCCAGACAAGCCTCCAAGGGGTTTGGACTGGTGCTCCTGCTCCCTGAGGGAGGTGCTGCTGCTCCTGCAGGGGTGGTGTTGGGAAGCACCGAGGCTGGCCGAGGATGCGGGGGTGGCTGTGGCTGCAGGGACTGGATGGTGAAGGTGGAGTAGAGGCCGGAGCGCATGTACTCATTCCGGCTGCTGCGTGCCAGACCGCCTGGGCCTGCTATTCCTGAACCCTTGGGTGTGCCTGGCTTTCCAGAGGCAGTGTCCCCAGGGGCAGCATGTACAGCAGCAGGGGCCACATTTGCCATGGCAGAGGCTACAGATATCTCGGCTTGGGGCAGGCAGTCCTCTGTGGAGCACCTTGCAACCTCAGGGTAGGACACAAACTTGTAGACAAACTTCTGGCCACTCACTTTGCGGATGATATTCTGGGAAGGGAGGAGATAGAACCGAGGACTTTAGAAAAAAGGGTTAGGGTGCAGGGAAGGTGTGGGGGATGTTACTCTTCTCCTGGCATCCTCCTCCTCACTTGCTCCCATTTTTTTTTTTTTTTTGGGTACTGGGTATTGAATCCAGGGGTGTTTATCACTGAGCTACATGGCTGGTCCTTTATTTATTTTTTTCTTTTGAGACAGGCTCTCAATAAGTTGCCAGGGGTCTTGATAAACTGCTGAGGCTGGCCTCAAACTTGTGATCCTCCTGCCTCAGCCTCCTGAATTGCTGGGATTACAGGCATGTGTGTACCACCACAGCTGGCTGTCATACTTGTTCCCAATTTGCTCATCCCTGCCTCAATATGTGGGCTTCTTCCTTTGTTACCCTTTCCCAGATTTCCCTCTCTGGATCCTTCCCCAGATTCTCCTCCTTTTCAATTTCCCCTTCCACAATTCTTTCTTTATTCTCCTTCCATCCCTCTTCCTCCAAGTCTCCCTATCACTCTTCTTCTCTACCTGTCCAACTCCCCTACCCACACTGGCTCCATTTCACAGTGGGATTCACTTAGGGGGAAAAGATGAGAACCATGTGTTCCTCCTGGCTCCAAGAACCACTGGATAATAGGGTTGGGTATTGGGGCTATCTGCCAGGACACAGTTTTTGAAACTTGCTTGTGCAATAAGACATGAAACTGACTACTGACATAAATGTTGGAAGAGACTAAATTAGTGTTGATGAATGTAGGTAATAAATTATTGATAGGATTATTTAAAGCTATAGACATAGGGCTGGGGTTGTGGCTCAGCGGTACAGCACTTGCCTAGCATGTGTGAGGCCCTGGGTTCGATCCTTAGCACCACATAAAAATAAATAAATAAAATAAAGGTATAAAAAAAGAGCTATAGACACAGATAAGGAACAGGGCAAGGTCACTACAGAGGATAGGGTGAAGACTCATTATGAATTCTGTGATGGAGATTTAAGCTAAAGAACAAGAAAATGAAGTAACAGATAAGCAATTAGATGAGAACATTGAGATATTGGTATAAATACTGGGAGGAAGTTCTCAAGGCTGACTGGGATAGGTCTCTAAGCATGTTTGGGGGTATTTCGGGACATATCTGGTCTGGAATGTCTCAGGGATGTTCTGGTGGTCTCAGAACTGGAACAGAATAAGGTAGTCTCTTAATATTGTTTTGAAAGTTTGAGCAAGAGGAATAAGATATAAAATGGAAGAAATGCCAAAAATTATTAAGGGTGTGAAGCCAAGGTCTACAGCTGTTGTGGGGAGCACGCGGAATCTGGATGAACTAGTGCTTTCTGGGGAGGTCTTAATGTTACTCAGGTATTTAACAGGGTGGGGCTGTATTTCTCAGGAGAGAAAGGAAAAGGGATTTTATTAATGTTCTTTTGAAAGTTTCACTTACATATGGAAATAAGATGAAATAACTAGTACAAATATTGTGGGGAGGGGCAATCCAGCACTGGTCTTGGCGCCTGAGAACACCAGAAGAGGAAAACTTAAAAATGTAGCTATAGGAATAGGATAGAATGTAAAAACTGATACAAATTTTGGGGTGGATCAATGCTGCTCTGGGAATCTAAGAGTACGGAGTGTGGAGCTGACATTATACCTGTTGTTCTGGAGGTTTTAGATAAAGGAATAGAGAAGAAAGAAAAATAACTGACAAAATTAAAATATATTGGGAGTTCCACAGAATGAAGAAAGGTTAGTGTAATACTTTCAGTGTTTTTTTCCCCCCAGTATTGGGGATTGAACCCAGGGGCACTCTACCTCCAAACCACATACCCAGCCCATCTCCCCCTTTATTTTTAAAATTTCGAGAGAGGGGCTGGGGTTGTGGCTCAGTGGTAGAGCACTCGCCTAGCATGTGCAAGGTGCTGGGCTTGATCCTCAGCACCACATAAAAATAAATAAATAAAAATAAAGGTACTGTGTCCAATTACAACTAAAAAAGAAATTGAGAGAGGGTACCACTCATTCTCCCAGGCTGGCCTTGAACTTCTGATCCTCTTGCCTTATCCTCCCATGTAGCTAGGATTACAGGCATATGCCACTATGCCCAGCCTGTCAGGATAGTTTTGATTCTAGGAATAAGATTATGATATATTCGGGAGTAAGAGAAGATTATGAAATAACTAAGGAAGCCCAGCACTGGTCCAGGAGTTTCAATGACACAATAAGGACTGGTCATAATTGTGTTTTCCCAGTTTGGGCAATAAGAGCAAGGCACAAAAACAAAGTGTCAGGCAGGGCATGGTGGTACAGTTTTGCGTTGGGGATCCCAAGAGAGTAGGGCGAGGAGGAGTCAGTACTGATATTGCTATAAAAGTTTTAGGCAGGGGCTGGGGATGTGGCTCAAGCGGTAGTGCGCTCGCCTGGCGTGCGTGCGGCCCGGGTTCGATCCTCAGCACCACATACAAACAAAGATGTTGTGTCCGCCGAAAACTAAAACAAATAAATATTAAAAATTCTCTCTCTCTCTCTTAAAAAAAAAAAAAAGTTTTAGGCAAAGTAGTAAGACACGAAAAAAAAAATACTGAGATAAATGTTCAGGGGCCTAGCCTTAGTCTGAGGATACAAGAGGAGGGGATGAGAAATGATATTTTAATATTGTTTTCAAAGTTATTGCTATAGCAACTGATACAAGAAAATTAAATTTGTTATAAATTTTAGTGGGTCCCTGCCCTGGTCTCATAGTCCATACCTTGTCATAGTAGTACCGCAAGGCCCGGCTGAGCTTGTCATAATTCATGTTGGTCTTGTTCTTGCGCAGCCCCCACAGCCGGGCCACCTCCTCTGCGTCCACCAGCTTGAACTCACCACCATCCCGTGAAGTCCAGGAGATGATATGGCCATTGCCTTGCTCTCTCAAAAGCTGCAGCAGAAACTGCCACAGCGTCACAGATGGGTCCATCGCTGGGGAAGCGCTCACGCCATCCCAGAGGTACCTGGAGGACAAATAGCTCAGAACTGAGAGGCTGTAGACAGAGGAGGGGGTACAGGACAGGAAGAGAATTCCTTCCTTATTGTCTTGTCTCTACCTGTCCCCAAACCCCACCACCCTTCCCTAAATATCCTCAAATGTCTAAGCTCCCCAGTCTAGCTTTGGATGCCTCCTGTAACAGGATGAGAATTTTGGAGGATGGTGTAAATGTATTTTTGTACATGGGATAAATGCAAATCTTTGGGGGTCAGAAGGAAGACCATGTTTGGCAGAAAAATGCCACTTGGGCCCCAAAGATGTCCATATCTGAATCCCTGGAAGCTGTATGTTATGCTACATAGCAAAAAGGAACTCTGATATGAAATTAAAGTTAGAGATCTTAAGATAGGGAGATTATTATGGTTTATTTGAGTGAGCTCAATTTAATTATATGAGTAAAAGGAAGCAGAAAGAGAACTCAGAAATGGGATGCCATCTCTTGGGATGGAGAGATCCCAAGTGTGAGTGGGATTCAACCTGCCATTTTGACTCTGAAAATGGAGGAAGGGGGCTCCCAGCCAAGGAATGTGGGCAGCCAGCCTCTTAAAGCTGAAACAGCCCTTAGCTGACAGCCAGTAAGGAAACAGGGGCTTCCATTCCTTCAACTTGAGGAATAGAATTCTGCAAACAACCTGAATGAATAGGAAATAATTCTCTCTCCCATTGCCTCCAGAACGGACCACAGTCCTACTCACACCTTGATTTTAGCCTGGTGAAACCAGTGTTAAATTTCTGACCTACAGAACTTGAGATAATAAATACAGTTTTAAGTAGCTAAGTTTACAGTAGGACTAGAAAACCAGTACAATCCCCCTCATTTGACCCCCAACATCTGTACTTTCTACCACATAGATGTCAAGCTTCAGGAGGTACCTTTTACCAGTCCCTGCAAATACTGTTCATGCATGTAGGGATCCCTTCCTCTGCTTAGCAGTCTTCCTCATTTTTAAAGTCTTAGCCTAAAGGTATTTTCCTTTATGAAGACATCCTGAAACTGAATGCCCACTCTCCTCTGTTGTTTTATCCCCTAGTCTTCTGACCTGTGACTATTCTTGTATATTTTGTTTTTGTTGGTGCTGGGGAATGAGTCCAGGGTCCTGTGCATGATAAACACACAATCTACCCCCAGCAGTTCTCCTTCTTGATTATAGCAGTAACTAACATTGACTGACTGCTTAGTACATGCCAGGCACTGCTCTAACAGACAGGCAATGTGGCCTACTGGACAATCACCCAGGCTCCAGCCAGACTAGTCAGGGTCCAGATGCTGGGTCTGCAACTTATTAGCTGTGTGACCCTTGGCCTATTCTGTAACTTTTTTGTACTTCAAATTTTCTCACTGATCAAATAGGGATAATGACATGCCAACCCCTAAAATAGGAGTAATTATTAACTATTGTGTGGATTAAATATAATATGCTTGGGGTATGTCAAATGCTAAATAAATATTTATTTCTTATTTATTCATAATTCCTTATCCACTATCTTCAATTCAAAAAGCTCTAAAAACAGAAAGCTTCTTTGTAAGTCTTTTGACAGCAAAATCTGATTTAAAACAAAACAAGGCCTTTTCTGGTCTTTATCAATCCTTACTCCATGTGAATGTTCATACATTCTGCTGCAGAAATATGAACGCAGCTGATGACAGAGCTTGCTGAGGGTGTTATGTAACATATCATATGTGCACCATGTTACCTTTCTCAAATCTGAAAAATTTGCAGTTCTGAAATACACCTGGCCCCAGGGGTTTTGCATAAGGGAATGTAGATCTATATTGTTATTTTTATACGCATTGACTCATTTATCCCTCATCACAACACTGGAAAGTAGGTATCCTGATTATTGCTAATTTATAGATGAGGCAGCTGAGGCACAAGATGTCTACGTGACAGGCCACCCAGCTGTAAGTGGCAGAGTCAGCCATTTGGACCCAGGCAGTTGGGTTCCAGTGATCTAAGCTTTTAACCATCAGGCTAAACTTCCCTTTACACTGACTACTACCTCTCAGTATGTCCCTCAGACAACAGGCTCCTCCCTGTCACTCCATCACTGCTCTTTCCTGACAAAAAATTGAAAATAAACACAAGCCTCCTGTTTTCCAAGGGAATGAACTTTAATCAATCAACAGTCCAACTGCCTGGGATGGTTGGATTAAGAATAAACCTAAATCGGAAGGTTTCAAAGAGCCTCCATCTATTATTTACAGCTTCATTCTTTAATCTGCAACAAAATATACAATGTGATCCTCTTACGCCTGAGCTAGTTCGAAGTTCATTCAGTTCACAAAGTCTTAGGCAAGTGTCACAAAGGCCTGAGTGCCAGATTAGAGACCACTGAGTTATCTCGAAGGCTGCTTGTTTCAGAAGCCCAGAAAGTTCAGGGTTCCCCCTGGTGGTGAAGAGAGGCAATTGTGCCAGTTCCTCTATGCTGCCGCAGAACCTATAGCAGCTAAGTGAAATCTGACAGTCTTAACAGCATGCAGGACTCTATGTGTGAGGCCCTAGGTTCCCTCTCCAGCACTGCAAAACAACCAGGAGTTCTAGTAATCTGCCTTACCCAGATGGGTTTACTTTTCTTCATCTCATTCATTTAGAAAGCATATACTGAGTGCCTACTATGGGCCATGGATGTCAGCTCCAGTGGGATTCACATTTTAGTGGGGCAGACAAAAGAAGAAATAAGGCAAATAAGTATAGAATGGTATATGGTGATAAGGGCTATGGTGGAAAACATCAGGCAGGAAAGGAGCTGTTATTTTTTCCAAGGACAGTCAGAGAGGACAGGGCACTGAGGAGGTGGCCGGCACCTGAGCAAAGACACAAAGGAGGTAAAAGAGTGAGGCTTGTATATAAATGGGAGCAGCCAGGGTGGAAGACTGTGAAACTGGAGTGCAGGACAGGCTAGAGAGAAATGAAGCCAGTTCAGTGGAAGGGCATGAGGTCAAGGGAGGCAGTATGAAATGAGAACAGAAGGGTGCTGGGGGCCAGACTGAGTGAGGCTTTTTTGGGCACTGTCAGGACTTGGATTCTGGGTGAGACAGGAGCCAGGAGAGGGTTGAATAGAAGTGTTGACAGGCTGTGACTTGGATTTTAACAGGATCTCTCTTGCTGTTTTGAAGACAATAGACCATATGAGTAAAGGGGCTACTGCAATAGTCCAAGCAGAGACAATGGTGGTGGCAGTCGAAGTGCTGAGAAGTGGCAGGGTTCTGGCTAAAATCTGAAGACAGCAAACAGATGTGCTGACAAGTAGCATGGGATGGGGGTGGGGGTGAGAGAGAGAGAGGAGTGAAGGGTGACTCTTGGTTTGTGACCTGATCACCAGGGAGGATAGCATCATAATCAACTAAGATGGGAGCACTGTGTGTGTGTGGGGGGGTATTTTTCTTTTTTTGGTACTGTGGTGCCTAATCATTGAGTCACATCCCCAGCCCTTTTAAAATAGTTTATTTAGAGACAGGGTCTCGCTAAGCTGCTCAGGACCTCACCATTGCTGAGGCTGGCTTTGAACTTGAGATCCTCCTGCCTCAGCCTCCAAAGCCGCTGGGATTACAGGAGTGTACCACCACACCCAGTGAGATAAGTTTTGAGGGAAGAGCAGAAGTCTCGTTTTACAGTTTCAGAAGCCCATTAGACACCTATGTGTGTGCTATAAATACTAATTTAAAAATACAAACCAGTCATACTGCCCTTACTGTGCAATGCACTGTTTTAATCATTTGACTTATTTAGTCTTCAAAACACTAAAGGGTAGATATTATTATTTCCTCCATTTTCCAGATGAGGCAATGGAGGTACAGAGAAGATAAATAAATTGCCCCAAGTGGCACAGCTGGAATGTGGCAGAGCCTGGATTCAAACCCAGGTGGACTGGCTCCAGCAAGCAACTCTAGCCACCCTTCACCCTCACTTCCCCTGAAGAGAAACACAGAAGCGTAGGATCCTAAAGGGTAATAAGGATGCTGTTTTACACAGAGTGAACAGGGAGGGCTTCCTTGAGGAAGGGAGGTAGCAAGCCATGCTGACATCTGTAGGAAAGGTACTTGCAACAGAGGGACAGTGTGTACAAAGGCTCCAAGGTGGCCACAGTTCTCAGGAGCGTTCTCACCTCTGAAAATACATTCATGCTGTTCTCCCTGCCAGGGGAGCCATTCCTTCCACTGATGAACTCTTCATGACACAATCATCATGTTCCAGGACCTACCAGGCAGAATTCATTCTTCTTCTAAATGAACCAATACATCAAATAACCTGGCTACTCTTGCAAATCTCCTCTTTGGAGAACAGTCTCATGTTCCTCTTCCCTGTTCTGTCTGTGTGGCTTTGAGCAAGCACTCAGCCTCTCTGTACCTGGTTGCTCATCTGTAAAATGGGGATATTTTACTCACAGAGTTAAATATTCTCAAAAAAATCATCTACCTCAAGGGCTTTTATGAGGGTTAAATGTTAATATACATGAAGGGCTTAAAAACATGTCTCTGGTACATGGCAGACACTCAAAAATGTAAATCATTAGTGTGTCAGCATCTCCCCCCCCCCAATCCTACATATCAACGTGGCCTATACCACTACAGACCATCTGGCTGCCCTCACCTCTGTGACTTCAGCTTCTATTCCTCCCCCCACTCTTCTACAGCCATAATGGCTTCCTTGATGTTCTTTCTATATGGCAGGCAAAATTCCACCTCAGAGCTTTTGCAATGGCTCTTCCCTAATTTCCCTGATATGGTTCCCTCCCTAATTTCTTTCAGGCCTCAATTCAACATTTATCTTTCCAAGTGTGGCCTTGCCCTGTACCAAAGATTTCAACCATTTCAATACTCTATTCCTATCTGCCATAATTTTTCTACTTAGCACCTGTTTAACATACTATCTCATTTTTACTTATTTTGTTTACATAATCTGGCTCCCTCTCTTTTAATAATAAATGTTCAAAAAGGACAGGAATTTCTGCCTATTTTGTTCCCCCCACATCTCAAGCACTTGGAAGAATGCCTGGTATTCAGTACCAGGTGCTCAGTAAATATTTGAACAGTCCCCAACTTTAGTGTGTGTGTGTGTGTGTGTTTGTGTATGTGTGGATTGGAGATTGAACCCAGGGCCTTGCACATGTTAGGCAAACACACTATCACTGAGCTATATCCTCAGTCTCCCAATGAGCTATATTCCCAGCCCTTTTTAAGAATTTTGTTTTGAGACATGGTCTCACTAAGTCGTCCAGGCTGACCTTGACTTTGTGATCCTCTTGCCTCAACCTCCCAAATTACTGAGATTACAGGCATGTAGCTGGGATTATAGGCATGCACCACCATGCCTGGTTCCCTGGCTTTAACTAACATTTTAATTAGCTACATATCCTTTCTTCTCCATCTGCTCCACATGCTGATGTCTGAATGAAAATATTTCCCTATTTATTCACGTAACAAATCTATCTTGAGTACCTACTGTATACCAGGTACATTTTTTAAGTGTGGAAGACAGAGTAGTGAATAAGCAAATAAAACCTCTAAGTCCTCACGGGACTCCCATTCTAACGAGGATAGACAATATACAAACTGCAGTATGTCAGACAGTGATAGAGGGCAAAGGGACAAACAAAGCAGGGCAGGGGCCACAGTCCTGCTGGGTGTGAAGGATCAGATGGTCAGGGAGATGTTCACTTTATTTTTACATAAACAGCATGCTTAGAAACATTTTTTATATGTGTGCCTTTATATAGTGTATTTCAAGCACCACAGTGTGACAAACACATGCTTTACTGAAATAACACTACCCAGATGCAATGAAATGAAGTCTCTTAGAAACATCTTTTCTATCTGTGCCTTTATAAAGGATATTACATACACTTCTGTGAACACATGCTTTTGATAAAATAACATTTGCCTTATTCACAAATCAACTGATATTCGTGGAAATATCATACGTGTGTCTTTACATAGTATGTTCCCTGCACCACAGTGTGGTGAACACATTCTTTCGGGGTTGGCAACAGAACACCACCCTGGATGCAAATGTGTTGGGGCAGAAAGAACAGCCAATGCAAAGGTCCTGAGGCTAATTGTTCCTGCTGGTTTAAGGAACAGTGACGGGGAAGCATACATGGCTGGTGCAGTTACAGGACAGGGAGGTGATGGGGGCAAAGCTGAAGAGGTGACTTGTTTTACTAACTTACAGGTATTCTTTTGGGGGGGGGGTGCCAGGGATGGAACCCATAGGCATTCAACAACCGAGCCACACCCCCAGCCCTATTTTTATTTTATTTAGAGACAGATTTCACTGAATTGCTTAGCACCTTACTGTTGATGAGGCTGGCTTTGAACTTGAAATCCTCCTGCCTCAGTCTCCGGAGCCAGTGGGATTACAGGTGTGTGCACCGGGCTTCTTTCTTTGTTTTTTTTTTTTTTTTTTTTTTTTTGTACTAGGGATTCAACCCAGGTCACTTAATCACTAAGCCACATCCCCAGTCCTTTATTTTATTTTTTATTTTGAGGCAGGATCTTACTAAGTGGCTGAGGGCCTTCCTAAATTGCTGAGGCTGGCTTTTTGAACTGGCAATCTTCCTGCCTCAGCCTCCTGGGCCACTGGGATTACAGGCATGTGCCACCATGCCCAGAACAGGTATTCTTTCTTTACATGACTCTCCTGTTTTAGAAATAAGGAAACAGGTGCAAGGAGAAAGTGGTTAAGTCATTTATCTAAGGTCACACTGTTGCTGGTATTGGGGGTGGGTGGGTGCTGAGACCAGGTGTGAAACAGAAACAGCTCTGAGGGCACAGGGAACAGTGAAAACAAAAACATGGAGATGGAAACTAATGTGGGACTTCTTGTGGGATGGGATTAGATGAGAGGGGAACCTCAAACTACATCCTGTACCCTGAGTACTTACTGGAACACCTTTAAAAAATATTTTAATTGTAGATGGACATACTTTATTTTATTTATTTTTATGTGGTTCTGAGGATCAAACCCAGTGCTAGGCAAGCACTCTACCACTGAGCCACAACCACAGCCCCTGAAATACTTTTGAGTAAGGTACTTAACCTCTCTGTGTTCCAGTTTTCTCAGTACCTATCTCACAGGGCAGTGATGAGGATTAAATGAGTCTGTGAATATAAAGCACTTTGCCTGGTACATACCAGGTACTCAATGAACATTAAGCTCCTATTGGCATTATCATCAGTATCATTAATGTATCCACAGTGAGGAAGGATGTCTTGGTGGTTAACAGTGTCTATGAGGGAGTGCAATGTACACTAAAAAGCTCTGGGTTCAACAAGTACTCAGGCTTATCTACTAAGAGGTAAAGGACAGGGAGGATCACAGACTGATCCAGCACAAGGAATGAGAAGAGAAATAAAAATCTACAGGCTGACCCTCTTGAAGGAGAAATTAAAAGAACTGGGAAGATATGGAGAGTTTGTGTGAATGAAAACACAGGGTTTACAGGAAACCCAATGAACAGATTCACTACGAAGGGAGGGGGACGTGGTTAATCTTTTGGGAAGGAAGGAAACAGAAAAGTTCACTGACTCCTATACAACAGTGGAGGAAAGGAAAAGACATCACACAGTGATTAAAAGGAGAAACGGACAGGGCATAGACTGGGCTACTGATCCACTATTAAAAAGAAGAGAGAAGCCCAATAACTGGAGTCTACAAATAAAGGAGGAGCAATAGACTGATAGTTAGGGCAATGGTCTGATAACTAGGGAGATGTGAATATAAGCATACAGACTGATCCACTATAAAATTAGGGATTTGGATAAAGCCATGGACTGATGCACTGGGGGTTGGAGGAAGCAGGAATATAAGGTCAGATGGAAAGAGGGGTGTGTGTGCAAGGGGTATGGCACCAGGGACTGATTTGCTTCAAGGACAGGAGAGATGGAATAAACAGGGCCACAGACAGGACCCCTGAAAAGTTAAGGCTAAGAGAAATACACTTAGACGCCATCTACTATTAAGGGGGTTCAACAAGCCACAGACTGGTTCCCAGTAAGTGGGGGGTGGTGGGGAGGTAAGACCATGGACGAGTCCACTGTAAGTTGGGATGGGGAGAAACATAAGCACGCAGACTGAGCCATTATACTAGCAGGAGCGGGCGTCTAGGCCACAGTCAGATCCACTATAAGGGAGCAATGCCACACATAGGTCCACCAGCCTTGGAGGTAGGGAGTCGAACACCAGCAGGCCACCGGCCAAGCCACATCCTCCGCGCGGGGGCGGGAAGGATACGTGGGGTCACGGACTGGGCCCTCCACCCTCCAGGCCCAGGGCTCACCTGTGCGTGGTGCGGCGGCGTTGTTAGCAGCTCCGGGGGGCGGGGGCTCCATACGCGGCCCCACCGCCCCCCAGGCCCGGGATCTGAGGCGGCGGCGGCGGCGGCGGCAGCGGCGGTGGCGGCAGCACCTAGAAGCCGCCCCTGCCTTTCCCCACGGCTCACGTGGGCCCATGGGGGAGGAGACAAGCGTCCCGCCGCTCGCTGATTGGCCAAAGAGCCACAGCTTTACTGCACAGCTTCTTTGCTTGGAGAGGCGGGCTCTGCCTCAGAAGTCTATGCTGTGATTGGCTGAAAGGCCAATGATTGACAGCAGACTGCCGTTTGAGTTCGGAGAAGACGCGTTTGGCCTCGCTGGTACTTCGTGCTGATTGGCTCAAGACTGATAGATCATGGGCAATTGACAAGACTCATGGGAGCCAGCCTCACGTTGATTGGCCTAAAGGGGATAGATGGCAGACAGCCTAAAGTGGGTGGGTCTGATATTCAGCTGATTGGCGGATGAGACTCCTAGACAGCTGCCAAAACACCGAACAGGCGGCGCTGCACGCCACGCCGCTCAGCGGAAGCAGGACTTATATAGAAACGGGCGTAGAAGCCAGCAAAGTGAGGGTTGGGTCTGGCTCTGCGTAGGCGGGCAGGGTAACTCTACAGGGATTGGCTACAAAAGTCGTATTTAGAACGCAGCAGAGGTAGGAAGGCGGGAGAGCTGCCAGACATGCAAAGGGTCCTTGAGTGGCAGAAATGAAACGGCTACCAGGAGGGCAGGCTCCAGTCATGTCCAGATTTATAAGAGGGTGGAACCTGGCTCTTGGTTGATCGGGGGGGTTAGCTGGACCTAACCTAGATTAGGGGCTGGACTAAGGAGGGTGGGATCTGTGCCTATTGGTGGAGCTGGATCCATTTAGAAGCAGGGGTGAGGCCAAGGTTGAGCTAAGAAGGGCACGGGGTGTTATTTAGGGTACTGGAGGAACTGCTGGGGTACAGGAGAAGGATAAACCTTAGGACAAGGAGGAAGAGGCTGAATAGGCCCATTCTCTATGGCAGTTCAAAGGGTGGTGTCCTGGAAAAGGAATGAAGGGTGAGGGGAGGGTCCAGGTTACCAAGCTGAGAAAGGAGGGAAGAGCATAGAATCAAGTGGCAAATACTACAGTAGGACTTTCAGGGTGCTTTAGAGGTTTCACACTGAAACTGGACCACTGGGTCTCCCAGTAACTTAGTGCTCTACACAAAGGTCACCTTGGCAACCAGCAGGGGTTAAGGGAAAAAGAAGGGCCATGTGACTCAAAGGCATTCAGGCTCTTTAATGTTGGAGGATGGAGAGAAGTAGTCATTGGCGAGGAGTCTCTGGGAAATTCTGCAGGCCTTGTAGTTCTCTAAGTCCCTGCAAAAGAGGACAGAAGAGACTGAACAGGGGCTGGGTTCAGTTCCCACCCCACCTTTGCTCTGACTTCCCCTCCCTTGGCTCCAGTTTAGAGGGAAAGATGCTCCTTGCCTTCTTTAGGTCACCACTCAAAATAAATCTGGGGATAGTCTGGGAGTGGAGTGAGCTGCTCTCACCTCTAGCAACATGTGGATATGGGCCTTGATATTCATGGAGTCCTTGGTGAGGCTGTTGCTGAGCCTGGAGAAAACAAACAAGAAAGGGCAAATTGGGCCCTACTTATCATTATGAGGATAAACATTCCTCATTGTATCAAGAACTATCTACATCCTGGTTAACTTTTGCTCCACCTGCTCCTATGGAGATTTGGTTGGCTGTGTCTGGACTTTACTGTTTCAAAGACTACTTAATACCTACTGCATGCCAAGCAGTTTTAAGCACTGGGGAGATGATGCAAACACAATGAACAAAAATCCTGGGCTCAGGGAGCTCAAATTCTTGCTAAGAAGGGATAGACAATAAATGATAGAATAAAATATATATGGTATGTCAGATGGTTTAAGTACAAGGAAAAAACTTAAACAATGAGGGAGAGGGATGATAAGAAATAGGGGATGGGGCCTGCAATTTTAAACATCCCAGAATACTCAGGGATGGCTTCACTGAGAAGCATTTGAGTAAAGCATAAAGTAAGTGAAGAAGTGAATAGTGTGGCTTCATAGAGGATAAGTGTTCCACAGACTCAATGGCCATTATGAAGGCACTATGGTGGAGTGTGACTGATATGTTTGAGGTATTGCAGGGGGCCATAGGCACTGGAAAAGAGTAAGCCAAATAAGATTGTTAGAGGTGAGAAAATGAGGGATGCAAGTTCTATAAAGCTTACAAGGCCATGGTAAAGACCTGATGCTAAGTGATATGGGTACCATGGAGGATTGAACAGAAGAGGGAGGCAGACTAACTGGAGTTTAAGAGGCTCCATCTGGCTGCTGAGCTAAGTGACTGAGGATAAAGAGAATTAACATGGAAGTAGGAAATCCAGTGAGGAGGATACTGCATTAGCCCAGTTGAAATGGGGCATGGTGGTACTTGCCTGTAATCCTAGCTACTCAGGAAACTGAGGCAGGAGGATCACAGGTTTGAGGCAAGCCTGGGCAACTTATCCAGACCCTGTCTCAAAATTTTTTTAAAAAGGGCTAGGGATGTTGCTCTGTGGTAGAGCACTTGCCTAGCACATGTGAGGCCCTGGGTTCAATCTCCAGTACCACAGGGAAAAAAGTGTGTGTGTGTATGTTTATTCCAGTTGAGAGATGGGGGATCTAGTAATAGTAGCAGCAGGTCATGAGAAATGATTGGATTTGGATATATTTTGAAGGTCGAAGCAGTTTGCCAAAGTGTTGGATGTCAGATGTGAGAAAGGGGTCATGGCTTAAGCAACTAAGAAGCTGGAGTTGCCTAAAACCACCCTAGCCCTGGGCTGTTGAGTTATATAAACTAGTCAATTCTTTTTGTCTAAGCCAGTTTGGATCAGGTCTCATCTAAAAGAATCCTAGTGGATACAAAGGGTCAAGGAACAGCTTCTGAAGAATGAGAATGAGTTAGATGGAGTAAGAATTAAGTAGTAAGAGGGTCTCTTCCACAGAAAGGCCAAGAAGCAGGAAAGAGCCTTTTGAGGAGGAGCCAGGAGGTCAGTGTTAAAAATAAAGTGAATGATGAAGGGAGGTAGAGTAAGATAAGGTCCAAGAGGTAAGAACAGACTAGATCACACTGGATCATGATAGCATAAGGAATGCAGGTTTTATTGTGCTGAGCTACCTGTCAATATAGAAGTCAGTTTGAAAGATAAATGAAACTATATTCTGTGCAAAAAACAGAGAGCAGCAAGATAGGGTGTTAAGTTGGAAAAAATAGTATGAATCCAACTATATACCTGTATCTCCCAAATTTATATTGCCAGCCCAGACTTCTCTCCTGAACTTGACCTGGGAGTTTTAACTACTTCAAAAAACTCCAGTTTTAATAAACACCACATACATCCCAAGTCCTATACAGAACTCCTGACCTAGCCCTCCCAATCTGCTCTTCTTGTCTTCTCCATCTCAGGTAATGGCAACTCCATCCTTCCAGGTGCTCAGCAAAAATGTAGATTCTCCTCCCCCTCCCCTTTTCGATGATGGGTTTAACCTAGGGCTTCTGCATACTAGGCAAGCACTCTACCACTGAGCTACATCCCCAGCCCCAAGATTCCTCTTTTTGCTGGGCACAGAGGCACACACTTGCAATTGCAGTCACTCAGGAGGCTGAAGCAGGAAGATCACAAGTTCAAAGTCAGCCTCACAATGGCAAGGCACTAAGAAACTCAGTGAGGCCCTGTTTTGTTTTGTTTAGTTTTGTTTTGTTTTTTGTGTGCTGGGAATTGAACCCAGGGCCTTGGGCATGCAAGGCAAGCACTCTACCAACTGAGTTATATCCCCAGCCCAAGGCCCTGTCTTTAAATAAAATACAAAATAGGGGCTGGGGATGTGGCTCAAGTGGTAGTGCACTTGCCTGGCATGCACGGGGCACTGGGTTCGATCCTCAGCACCACATAAAAATAAAATAAAGATGTTGTGTCCACAGAAAACTAAAAAATAAATATTGAAAAAAAATTCTCTCTCTCTTTAAAAAAAAATTACAAAATAGTGCTGGGGATGTGGCTCAGCAGTACCCCCCGCCAAAGGATTCTTTTCTCACAACCCAGATCCCAGAAATCATTTTATTTAAAATCACAATTGCTCTATCACAAGCAATGTTTTCAATCTCTATACATGCTCTTTCTCTAACACCGCAACATCTACCATGCAATGTTATTTACTTATTTACTGTCTGTTTCCCTTCACTAGAACACTGGCTATGCAAAGGCAATGATTTCGGTCTGTTGTGTTCCCTGCTATATTCCTGAGAATCAGAACAGCATATGGCATAGAGTAGGCAACTAATGGATGTTGAATGAATTAAGTGAAAGACTACTTGACTCAAAGGACCTAAAGTCCTCAAAAGATGGTTGCTTTTAGGTTTAGGTTAGAGAGCAAGAATATTTTCAAGAATATTTAGGGGGGCTGGGGATGTGGCTCAAGTGGTAGCGTGCTCGCCTGGCGTGCGTGCTGCCCGGGTTCGATCCTCAGCACCACATACAAACAAAGATGTTGTGTCCGCCGAAAACTAAAAAATAAATATTAAAAAAAAAAAGAATATTTAGGGAGGTCTGGGGTTGTGGCTCAATGGTAGAATGCTTGCCTGGCATGTGTGAGCACCACATAAAAATAAGCAAATAAAATAAAGATATTGTATCCATCTACAAAAAAATGAATATCTGAGGTAGTACTCAAAGAACAGAGCAATGAACTTAATCTGCTCCTCGGGACAATTTGAACTTCAAAAGAGGACAAAATCGTGGGGCTGGGGTTGTGGCTCAAGTGATAGAGTGCTTGCCTAGCACATGTGAGGCACTTAGGTTTGATCCTATTTTATTTTATAAAAATAAAATATATTGTATCTACCTAAAACTAAAAAATAAATATTTTTTTTTTAAAAGAGGACAAAATCAGATAATGATACAAGCTTGTCTATGGAAAGCTATGAGTTCACTCAAGAAGAAAGGAGATGGCTGGGTGGCTCTGTGGTAGAGCATGTGTTTAGCATGTGTAAGACCCTGAGTTTGGTCCCCAACACCAAAAAAAAAGGGTAGTGGGTTCAGGGTGGGGGAAGAAAAATATAAAGCTCATTAAATGCTAGTTGTACACAAAAGGAACATTTGATCTGCTACTACTGATGTAGTAAAGTAATGCTGTTTCTGCATAATTACATGTCTATTTATGAAAGTATAATCAGGAAAGAATATGTACAGTGACCTGACCTCTCTCCCTTCATCAAACAAAGAAATATAATAAAATCAGGAAGAACTGGCAGTTTGAAATGTGCCCCAAGTAGCCAAGTATTTTAAAGAGGAGGGCTACCCAGACTTAAATCCCCATTTTCTAGAAAGATTAAATCTTTAGAAAGGTCTACTAATCATAATAAAGTACCATGAAAGTCAATCACACTTGTTTTACTTTTCTTTCTCTTGGTGTTTTTTTTTCTAGTACTAGGGATTGAACCTAGGGGTGCTCTACCACTGAGCTACATCCCCAGTCCTTTTTATTTTGAGACAGTTGTTCAGGTTGGCCTCAAACTTGTACTCTACCTGATCAATGGAATTGCAGGCATGCACCACCGTGCTCAGCCTTTCAACCACATTTTTTCATCACACTAATAAACCAGGGCAATATATCAAGACCAGCCAAGGCCTTGGGATGTAGCTCAGTGGCAGAATGTTTGCCTAGTATGAATGAGGCCTAGGGTTTAATCTCCAGTACAGAAAACAAAACAAAACACAATACCAGGCAAGGGGGCAGACACTGTCAATTTAAATAACTCATTCTGGGGACAGACATAGATTCTCAAAAAATTAAAATCTGGGCTGGTGATATAGCTCAGTTGGTAGAGTGCTCACCTCACATGCACAAGGCCCTGGGTTCAATCCCCAGCACCACAATAAAATAAAATAAAATCTATTTGAAAGGCTCAAGAATCCTCACCTAGAAGGAAAGCTTTGTTATAAAAACTGGACTTCATCTAAAAGATCAACTGTTTAGAATTGCATTGACCATGAAAGCAAGCCCCCTGGTCAGGCTATTTGCTAATTGATCTGATAACCAAGATTTAGAAATCTCAGCAGGTCCCAAGTTTACTAATACTGAAACCCTGGAAAAGTTTGAAAAGAGAACAATTACTGAACCCTAATGGAGGCAACACTAGAAGAAATGAATATAGGAATAAACATAACCAAGAAGGGATTTTAAACCAAGTAGTATTACTCTTCTAAGATGTTATTAATCTAAGTATAATAATCAATGCACCCCATACTCATTTCATCTGAGCCATGCTTACCCCATTTTGCAGTTTCTCTAGCATGCCAGGCACACTGTCTCCTTTGTTAGGAATGTTCTTTCCTAACCAGCCCCCAGCTTGTTCATTGAACCAAATGACTCAAATGTCACTTCCTCTGGGGGGGCCTTTTCTACCTACATTTGAAACCTCTCATCCATGCTCCAGTTGCTCTTCCCTGCAGAAAACCTAAATTTACCTGGAGCCCACACATTCCCTACCAGTTCCCATAGAGATCTGCTTCGATCATCACTTCAATTTTCTTCCAGTATACTTTTAAATTCACTCAACAAACACAATGCCATGCTGTGTACTATTTTAGTCACCTGGGATATAGACAAAATTTCTCCATTTATAAAATTTATAATCTAACTGGAGGAGATGATAGACATTACATAGAAAGAAATTACATAGTTAAAAAAGAGGTGATAGGGCTGGGGTTGTGGCTCAGTGGTGGAGCACTTGCCTAGCATGTGTGAGGCACTGGGTTCAATCCTCAGTATCACATAAAAATAAATAAGATAAAGGTATTGTATCCATCTACAACTAAAAAAATATTTAAAAAAATAAAAAAGATGATAAATACTAAGGAAAAAGAAAAAGTAGGAGAGGAATAAAGAGTACCAGAAGTTGCCAGTTTAAAAGCAGGTTACAGAAGGCCTGAATGAAAAGAAAGGAAGCTACACAGGAAGAACACCGCTGGAGAGACAACATCCATTGCATTTGCCCTAGACTGGGATCATTCTTGTGATGTTTAAAAGAAGACTGTGAAGGTCAATGTGGTAAAAGTATAGTAATTGAGCAGGAAAAATAGCTAAAGGTAAAGTGAAAGGTAACTTGTTTTATTGTTACTGATTAACAGGCTGGGACTTTATAGATCTGACCATAATTATAAGTATGCACATATGTATGCATAATATTATAGGCTCTCTATAATGTAAACCTTTAAGGAACTCTTTGCTCTTGTTCCGTGCTGCATCCCCACTGCCAAACATAAAGCCTGCCATACAGAAGATGCCCAATAAATGCCTGTGTGAATGAACAATACAAAGACCATTTACTGAATGTTTATTATGTGCTACATCTGAGGCTGAGCTTTGATTCCCACTCTCAGCTTCAGCTTTGAGGAGGAAGGAAGTACCATCCCAGGAAGCCATGGAAAAGGAAGAACAGTGTTGAAAATGGTGATTTTTACTATGTATATTTGTGTGTGGTGTTGGGGATAGAACCCACGGCCTTATGTGTGGTATGCAAGTGTTCTACCACTGAATTACACTCCTGGTCAATGGTGGTGCTTTTAGATATTGTCCTCCTGGAATGAACTTACTCTGTGAGGAGAGAGCTCTTACGATCAATGAACTTGAGGGCTTCTGCGAGTGTTAACTCCAAGAAAAAACCATAACCCAGAGCCACGTAGATGCGCGAAGTATCTGGGCTGAGGAGAGAGGTCAGAGGAAATGGGGGGAATACTTATTACTATTTAGCATACCACACAGTTTATTTAAGATGTTTCCTATTCCCTCCCTTCCCCAAATTGAGGCTCTGGAAGGGCAGGGATCTTGTCCTATTTTATTCACTGACACATCCCCAACACCTAGCTTATATCCTTATGTAATATAAAACTTAGCACAGTGTCCGGTATGTAGAAGATATGAAAAACATATTTGTTGCGTGAAGGAAGGGGTAAGCTGAACCCTGTGGGCTCAGAGGGGCGGGTACACACTCACACCACTGTGTCAACGAAGAAGTTACAGCCCAAATCCACCTGCATATATAACTCCGAGTGTTTAGCTTCCTGTGGGGCCAGGGAAAAAGAGGTAGGGATCAGTGGTCAAATTTTAGGCCAGGTGACAAGTTTTGGTCTGGGGTCCCTCTTCCCATCTCCTTCCCCCACAACACACAAACTGGTATCCAATCCTGAAGTCTTTACCTGCAGGTGCTCAATGACATTTCTCAGTTGAAGGTATTTGGCCAGCTGCTCATATACCTTGTCTCGATGATCCAGCACCTTTCTGATAAGATGAAAATACAATGGTGACCAATAGGAAGCTCTTTCGCTTTTGGGATACCACATATCATGCCCTAAACAAGCATTTAGCTCAGAAATTAGGATTTTGAACACTGGGTGAGACTGCCTGGATTTGAATCTGGGCTCTATCCTTTACTAGCTGCATAACTTTGGCAAATAAGAAACCCATTTGGGACTCAGTTTGTCCATTTACAAAACAGAGATGATAGTATTACCTCGTAAGAATTGTTAGGATCGAATGACTGTTTATTACAATGTGTTTAGAATAACACTTGCCAAATAGCAAGTACTATATACTTGTTAGCTATTATTTATTACTAGTATTACCACACTCTACTGTCAATGTTTCCTGCCAATCAAAATGGCCCATTATCCCAGAAAAAAATCTTCACTCCCTTTTAGGATGATCATACAATCCTAGTTCTGAACATTATTTCCTGTTCAATTAATGACAGCAATAACAGCTCTTCATACTCATTGAGTCTCTGTGTTTCAGGCATCCACACTAATTCCTTTTTTAAAATGCCTATTTGTTTTATTTTTGTACTCTCAACATTTTTCTTTTTTGAGATGAGGTCTGGCTCTGTTGTCCAGGGTGGTCTCAAACTCCTGGGCTCAAAGGGTTCTCTTGCCTTAGCCTCGCCAGTAGCTGGGACGATAAGGACACGTCAGTGAACTACTGGAAACTCAAAACCACCCTATGAGAAGATTCCATAAACTTCCTTATTTCACAGATGTGGAAAGTTTATAAGGCACAGAGATGAGGTTAAGTAGAAGTGTTCACAACGATGGCAAAACACGCAAGCCAGGACGAGAACCCAAGAACTCTAGTTCCGGAAACTTAGCTCTAGTTCAATAAATAGCATCAGAGCCCGCGCATGCGCCGATACAGTCTCAGTTACAAACGCCAGTTCCAGCCAAATCGCACCCCGGATGTCGTCCCCTACTTCCCGCTAGAAAGGTGACAGGGCCGGGCTCCCGAAGCCTCACCCACCAATCCGAAGGCTTGGCACTCACTCTGAACGCCCCACCCACCACGTGGAAAGTTCAAAACGTCCCGCCTCCGGGCTGTCACTCACCTCAAGTCCCGCTGCAGCACGTCACTGATGAAGGCCTCATAGCGCAGCACTTTCTCCCCCGTGGCCTCCAACGCCCGCCGTTTAGGGGGCGTCGCCATGATGGGCTCCTGGGAGTGGGAAGACCACGTTGAGCACTTCATTTTTGCCTCACACATAGTTTATCTCCACCCTCTCAATGTTGGGATTGGGCTCGTTTGGTTCATGTTGGGGGGGGGGGTCCACCTTCTGCCCCTCCCAACTCTGGGACTCGTTTACCCTGGGACACCCAAACGCCGCCCTTACCTTAGGGCCGCCGGCAATAAGAGATGTTGGTAGGAACAGCGGCTTCCGGGTGGCGCGGGTGAATGACGTAGTGGCAAACGTGATGGCCAACCAAATAGCCAGGTGGGGAGGGGCGTTCCTTATCCGAAGTAGGCCTTAGGGAAGAGGAGAGGGGCGGGGTTTTACGGAATCCGGGGAAATCACGGAAGACTCCAGAGGAGTTTGCGGAGCACCGACTAGTGTCTATAAGTAGGCCAATGGGGGACTGCGAAATCCGCACGTGGAGCCTGTAGGGACTGTGCGTGGCAGGTGGAGGTGGAGTTTAATGGGATTTGGCGGGTTCTGGGGGAGGCAAAACTCACAGGCTTAGGTAGGGCGAGGGAGTGAAGTGTTTATAATTTTAAAAGCAAGTTCTCAGAAACAGTCGGGCAAGAATTATTTATGGTTTTCGTCTGTGAGGAAACGCGTATATGCCGTGTGATCTCTTGTTCTGGATGTTGGTGTTTTTTACACGGCAGGTTTGGATTTTACTCCATTAACGGGAATGAATATGAACATTTAAAAGGTTTTAAACGGAGACAAATTTTCTGAAATTCGTCTTCAATGACTCTAGCCCTGTGGCTTTCAATTGATAACTGAGGCTCAACTGGAGACTGATAAAACGCCGTGTCTAATCACCTCAATAAGGGAAAAGGAGAGTCACTGAAGTCCTCCACTGAGGATTGGCTAAGTTCTACTTAGGATTGGTTCCTATGTTTTTATTTAAATGTGTCAATTTTTTTCTGAATGCATTTTTAATACTTGAGTGCATAAGTTTGTTTTTCTTCTTAGGAAACAGTAGGACCTATTCCAGCAAGTCAAGGCCTGAATCTGGAAGAGAACCCAGAGGCTAGAATCCTCCAAATCCTCCTACCGCATGGTAGGCCCTAGAGCACTCACCCCTGACAAGTAAATTTTCCTGGGTAATTTGTGCATTCAGTGTGTAAAAGCAAGGTTTTATTGGACTTTTTGTTTTTCAAGTATTCAAAACTTAAGCAAGGGTTAGGGCAGTAGCTCAGTGACAGAACATGTGACTAGTTTGTGTGAGGCACTGGGTTCGAATCTTAGCATCCCATAAAAATAAACAAAATAAAGGCATTCTGCCCATCTACAACTACCAAAAAAAAAAAAAAAACCTTAAGCAAATCGAGGTTTTCTTTGTTCTTAAGATGATTGTAAAGGAAACATTGAGACTTAGTTCTTTTTTTTGTAAATCTCATGTTACATGTGGCTAAAATTACATTTAGGTTGGAAAGGACACTTGATGTAAGAAAAGAAGCAAATGAAGGAAACAGAAGAGGCTCAACAGCAAAACAGGTTTATTTGTGACAAACCTGTGCAGGAGACCTATTGGAGACCCATCTGCCATTGCTAGGGGGCTGTCAGGGAAGTGTCCTTTTGGTCCTCACCTCCATTTTTTGAGGTGGTAACTGTTCCACCTTGAACCAAGTGTTTTCCTTTCTTGGTATGATGATGGAATATTGTTTGGGGTTTCTTTGCATGATAATAGACTATTGTCTGTGGTTTAAGGTCAGACCGAGAGTAACCTTGAGGTGACTCAAGAAGATGGAGGCTGTTTCAAAATGGTGTTGCCAGTGTCAAGTTCTTCCTAACACTTGGTAGTTAGATAAATATTATCTAATTAATCTATATCACTTTCCTTTGAGAAGAGAGGAAACATTTATTATCTTTACTTGGCAAGGAGAACTGTAGACAGTTCAAATGGGTGGGAGATGGGTCTTTGCTAGTCTACTAACATATTTCACAATTTTTTAACTTAAAGATATTACTAGCTGGATGCAGTGGTGCACACCTATAATCCCAGCGACTTGGGAGACTGAGGTAATAGGATCATGAATCTCTAGCCTTATGCTCCAAGCCTCAATAAGGGTGTTTATACTTCCATGGGGAGTTCAAAGCCAGCTTAAGCAATTTAGCAAGGCCCTAAGTAACTTAGTGAGACCCTGTCTCTAAATAAAAAATAAAAAAGGCTGGAGATGTAGGTCAGTGGTAAAGCACCCCTGGGTTCAATCCCAAGTTCCAATAATAATAATAATACCAACTTTATTTTACACTTGAAACCTACAAAACAGTTTACAGTGAACACCCATAGAGCCTTCTCTAAAATTCAACAATTGTTAATATTTAACCTCATTTGCTTTCTTTCCAGAATGTTGTGGGAATTGGACCAGTCAAGAAGCAGCAAACGATACTCAGAGAGTGGAAGAATTCAAACTTAGTTTATTTTTTTTTACTTTTTTGGTACTGAAGAATGAATCCAGGGGCACTTAACTACTGAGCCACATCCTCAGCCCTTTTTTGTATTATTTTAGAGAGACAGTCTCACTGAGTTCCTTAATGCCTCACTTTTGCTGAGGCTGGCTTTGAACTCTTGATCCTCCTGCCTTGGCCTCCCAAGCTGCTGGGATTACAGGTGTGCACCACCACTCCCAGCTATTAGTGCAGAAAGACCAGGATGGATGCAGACTTCACAAATCAGCTCAGTTCTTTTATTCAGAAATGGAATCATGGTTCTGATGGTGGTGAGTATGGTTCTGATGAACCCACTCTCTTTGTGGAAAATGAGCCACTGAACAAAGAAAGGGACTGGGCATATGTAGGTTATCCTGAGAAGTGAATTAATGAGTGTGTCAGCTTGGGCAGTCAGTTTTTGGGGGTCTGTTTTACTAGGCGAAATGGGAAGGAGTGTGGCCTCAGTAGTCAGTCTCTGGGATTTATCTTACTGGGTCAGATGGAGGGCTTGGGGTCAGTAGTTGGTATCTGGAAAGGGTTTGTTTAGGGAAGGATTTAATGCTTTAGTCCTTTCCCAGAGACTGCCTTTTTAGGTTTGATGGACTCCTCCTCCCCAGGGTTTGTTTTATCATTGGGAAAGAATGTACTGGAAAAGGATCAATGCTCCTAATTTATGACTTTCTCACTCCTTTTTTTCTTATGTATAATTATTTTGGGGTTTGTTGTTTTCCATATCTAATACAGGCCGAATTTTGTTTTTTTACGCTGGTGGGCCCAGACAAGATCAAACTCCAAATTCTGAGCCCCCATCCCCAGTTTTTCACAACATTTATAGGCTTTCTGTGCCATATAATTTCTAGTCCACATGATAGAAGGCTGTGAGTTTCTAGTAGGAAGCATGTTTGTAGAAGCAGAGTACAATAAGGAGAAAAACTGATTCTTCTCACAGGCCTCTGATAAATCTCTAGCCTTATGCTCCAAGCCTCAATAAGGGTGTTTATACTTCCATGGGGAGTTGTTAAATTCCTAGAGGTAGTTATTTACAACCCAAAAGGTAGGGGCCTATTGCTTACTTAGGTTTCCTGAAGGAGGGCTGAAAGAAAGGGTAGGGGAACTCACCCTTTCCCCACGCACTAGTTTTTCATGATAGTGTTTTTTAAATACTTTTTTAAGTTGTCAATGGACTTTTATTTTACTTATTTATTTGCAGTGCTGAGAATTGAACCCAGTGCCTCACACGTGCTAGGCAAGCCTCTACCAAATCCCAGCCGATGATAGTATTCTTATAATTTCATTTCATAACCAGATCTGGTTTTGCCATCCATCACAAGACCACATAATAATTGTTGACACAGATGCATAGTATTTTATCCTTCAGATGGCCTCAGATGTTTGAGTCACTTCCCTTTATTGGAAATTTAAATGTGTCCAACTTTAAAAATTTTTTATTATCTAGGCTCAGATAACAGTCTTTGTTTTCAGATTTTTGTGTGCAACTATGATTGTTTCATGGTGATAAATTTCTAGAAGTAGAATTTATGGATCTAAGGAAGGTCACTGCATTGTAAATCTAGTATTAAATGACTACTGTATGCACACTGCCTTAAAACTTCCTTATCTAAGCTGTACATCAGGGGTCAGCAAGCCTGAAAATTATATGAAATTCAAATTTCAGTGTCTAACAATAAAGTTTTATTGGGTCACAGCCACACCCATTTGTTTGCATACTCTCTGTGACTGTTTTCATGCTACAGTGGCAAAGTTGAATAGTTGTCAAAGAGCAAATGTTCTGGAAATTCTAAAATATTTACTACCTGGCCTTTTACAGAAAATCTCTTGGTATCCTGGCATCCCAAGAGGCAAAGTGTTCTGCCAATCCCACTTCTTTAGGATCAGGTCAGTCAGCACTACAGAGGCTAGGGCTGTAACCAAGTGGGTCTCTCTGGCTTGCACTGGTGACCTGTTAGCTTCCCCTTCTTATGAGAAGACACTTTTAGTTTGATCCTTTAGGGAGATGTGAGAGACACAGCTGAACTATCACCAGCCAGAGACCTGAGATCAACTTTATCTCTCTTATCTCCATTTGTATTATTTCTCCTTTCCATACAGTCTCATAGTCCCAGACCTCCCTCAGCTCTGACTTAACAGATCTCTGAATTTGTCTTTTCCTCAGAAGAAGAAATGACTAAGAATCAGATGAGTGTATATTTTTGATGGCTAGTGATGTACAATATCTTGTCATATGCTTTTTTATCATCTCTTTATCCTCTTTGGTGAAATATCTCTCCACATCCTTTTTTAAAAAAATTTCTAGTTGTAGATGGACAAAACACCTTTTTATTTGTTTATGTTTATCATTGAACCCAGTGCCTAAATATGCTAGGCAAATGCTCTACCACTGAGGCACAACCCCAGCTCCCTCTCCACATCCTTTGTTCATTTCTAATTAGATTTTTTTTAACTGTTGAGTTTTGAGAGTTCCTTTTGACAGTTCTGCTTCCCACATGTTGAAGTTTGAATATTAGAGAATCATGCCAAGGCAAGCATATGAAGCAGGGTTTATTTAAAAATTGGTAACATAGACTTCTCCCCTCCCCAGAGGGAGAAGGGGGGCCATAGCTGGTATCCTGGTATCCCGGTATCCCAAGAGGAGAGGTGTTCTACCCTTTTTATATGTCGGGCTTCCTTTGTTCTCCTGCCTTTTCCCCCTTATCTTTTCTCCTTCCTGCATATGTGACTAGGCCCAGTAAAGGCTTGGTGGGAAGGCCAAAAGGTGGGAAACAGGTGGGCTGAAGGGGGAAGGGCAGGATGGAGTAGCCAAGGACACATTAACAACTTTATAGCTCCCTGTAGGGAGGGGAAATTCCTGGGACAGGTTGCCTTGGCAAGAGGTTGGAGCTGGGGCAGGTTCTTGATAAGATGCCTCAGAGGACAGTCTCCAACTTCCCAGACTCACTCAAAATTGGCCTCCTTGATCTGACCTGACTCAGTTTACCTATCTACACTGATTGCCTGTCTAATTCTGGCTTCACTTTCATACTTAAGTCTTTTGTCAGATATGTGGTTTACAAATATTTTCTCCCAGTCTGTAGCTCATCATTATCTTTTTTTGCCCTCCTAATGGGGTCTTTTGTACATGACTTTTTTTTAATATTTATTTTTTATTTGTAGGTGGACATGATACCTTTATTTTATTTTTATGTGGTGCTGAGTATTGAACCCAGTGCCTCACACATTCTAGGTGAACACTCTACCTCTGAGCCACAACCACAGCCCTGTAAATCGCTTTTAATTTTAATTTTGAAGTCCAGTTTGTGTGTATGTGTGTGTATGTATGTGTATATATATATTTGTTTTTGTTACTGAGGATTGAACCCAAAGGTGTTTTACCACTGAGTTACGTCCCAAGCCCTTTTTATTTTTTGAGATGAGGTCTTGCTAACTTGCCCAGATTGGCCTCAAGCCTGCCTCAGTCTCTAGTAGCTGGGACTATAGGTATGTGCCATGATGCCTGGCTTCCTTTAGCCATTCTTGCAAAGTAGGTCTGCTGGTAACAAATTTTCTTAGTGTTCCTTCATTTAAATAAGAGTGTCTTGATTTCCCCTTCATGCCTAAAGTACATTTTTGCTGGTTAAAACAATTCTTGGTTGGCCTTTTAAAAATTTTATCACTTTTATTTTGCTCCCTCTCTCTGGCCTCTAGATTTTCTTTCTGCTTTTTAAAAAATTTACTTATTTATTTTTATTTTATTTTATTCTTAGATGGACAGCATGCCTTTATTTTATTTGTGTATTTTTATGTGGTGCTAAGGATTGAACTCAGTGCCTCACATGTGCCAGACAAGTGCTCTGCCACTGAGCTACAGCTCCTGCCTTGTTTTTGTGTGTGTGTGTGTGTGTGTATTAGTAGGGATTTTACCCAGGAGTACTCTACCAGTGAGCTACATCCCTAGCCTTTTAAAAAAAATTTTGAGACTCACTAAAGTGCCCTGGCTGGCCTTGAACTTCTGATCCTCCTGCCTTATGCTCCTGAATAGCTGGGATTACAGGTGTGTACCACTGCACCTGGCTTTGGCTTCTGTGTTTTCTGATGAGAAATTGAAGTGTGTTGATGAAAACTGGGCATGGTGGCACACACCTGTAATACCAGCAAATTGGGAGGCTGAGGCAGGAGGATGGCATATTCAAGGAATTGGCTTACTTCACTTAGGATGATATTCAAACTCTATCCATTTACATGGAAATGCCATAATTGTATTCTCTTTTAATGCTGAGGAATATTCCATTGTATATATGTACCACAGTTTCTTTGTTCATTCATCTATTGAAAGGCATCTAGGTGGGATCAACAGTTTACCTATTGTGAATTGTGCTGCTATAAACATTGAAGTGGCTGTGTCCTTGTAGTATGCTGTTTTTAAGTCTTAAGGGTATAGACCAAGGAGTGGGATAACTGGGTCAAATGGTGGTTCCATTCTAAGTTTTCTGAGGAATCTCCATACTTCTTCCTGGATCATTTGGTAGTTCTGTTTCTAGTTTTTTGATAAACCTCCATACTGTTCTCAATAATGTCCATACTAATTTACATTCCCATCAACAGTATACAGGAGTTCCATTATCGCCAAATCCTTACTAGCATTTGTTTGTTTTTGTAATAGTCATTCTAACTGGGTGAGATGGCATCTCATTTTAGTTTTGATTTTCCTGTTGAGTAATGATCTTGAGCATTTTTTTGATATATTGTTGGCCATTTGTATTTTCCTTTGAAAAGTATCCATTGAGATTAGTTGCCCATTCTATGTTGGATTGTTTTTAATTGTTAAGTCTTTTGAGTTTTTATTTTTTCTTCTTTTTTCAGTACTGGGGATTGAATCCAGAGGCACTCTACCACTGAACATCCCCTCCAGCCCTATATATATATATTTTTTGAAATATATATATATAGTGTTTCACTAAGTTGCCCAGATTTGTGATCCTCCTACCTCAGCCTCCAGAGTAGCTGCTCAGCAAGTTCTCTATATATTCTGAACATAAATTCTCTGTCAGATGAATGGCTGGCATATATTTTCTCCCATTCTGTTGGTTGTAATGATTGTTTCCTTTGCTATGCAGAAGATTTTTATTTTGATGTAATTCCATTTGTTGATTTTTGTTTTTGATTCCTGTGCTCTTAGGGTCTGATCCAGAAAATCATTGCCTGATTGAGTATCTTGAAGTATTGTTACTCCTATGTTCTCCTTTAATAGTTGTCAAAGTTTCAAGTCTTACATTTAGGTCTTTGATCCCCGCCCTCTTTTTTTGGTACTAGGGATTGAACCCAGGGGTGCTTAACTGCTGAGCCACATCCCCAGCTCCTTTTTACAAAATATTTTATTTAGAGACTGGGTCTCGCTAAGTTACAGAGGCTGGCTTTGAATTTGTGGTCCTCCTGCCTCAGCCTCCCAAGCTGCTGGGATTGCAGGCGTGCACCACCATGCCTGGCATCTTTGATCCTTTTGAGTTGATTTTTGTACAGGGTGAGAGATAGGAACAAGTTCCAATATTCTGCACCATTGTTTGTTGATCAGTTGAGTATAGACATGTGGGGTTCTATTATGGAGTCTCTTTTCTGTTCTATTAGTCTATGTGTTTGGTTTTATGCCAATATTATGCTGTTTTGGTTACTATGGTTCTATAGTATGTCTTCAAATAAGGCCTCCAGCTTTACTCTTATTTCTTTCTTTTATTAATTGATTGATTTTTGCAGTACAAGAGATTGAACCCAGGGCTTTGAACTTGTGTTCCTCTTGCCTCAGCCTCTAGAGTAGCTGGGATTATAGGCTACATGGTAGTACACACCTATAATCTCATCTACTCGGGAACCCAGGGCCTCACATGTACTAAGTAATTGTTCTACTACTGAGCTGCATTCCCAATTTTTTCTGTGTCCAGAAATATGTCTATTTCTTCTGTATTTTCCCATTTGTTAGCATATTTTAAAAAAAATAATAATCCTTTATGGCCCTTTACAGTACTGAGGATTAAACCCAGGGGCACTTAACCACTGAGTCACATCCCCAGTGTGGGAGATGAACCCAGGGCCTCACACATGCTCAACTCTTTTTTATTTTTTATTTAAAGTTGCTTCAGGGATTATAGGTGTGCACTACCATGCCTTGGTAAGTTGCCCAGGCTAACCTTGAACTTGCAGTCCTCCTTTCTTAACCTCCCTAGTTGCTGGAATTACAGGATGCATCACTGTGTCCAGCAAGAAGTACACTTAAACTCTTTTTGTTGTTGTACTCTTTAGATATACATGACAGTAGAGTGTAATTTGACATACATGGAGTATAACTTATTCTAATTAGGAACCCATTCTTGTGGTTGAATGTGATGTGGAGTTTTACTGGTTGTATATTCATATATGAACATAGGAAAGTTATGTCTTATTTATTCTACTGTCTTTCCTAATGCCATCCTCCTCCCTTCCTTTAATTCCCCTTTGTCTAATCCAGTGAACATCTATCCCCTGCCCTTATTGTGTGTTAGCATCTGTATGTCAGAGAGAACATTTGGCCTTTGGTTTTTTGGGACTGGCTTATTTTACTTACTATGATAGTCTCCAGTTCCATCCATTTACCAGCAAATGCCATAATTTCATTCTTCTTTATGGCTGAGTTGACTCTAATTCTTATCCTTGTTTTTCCAGGGGTAGAATGATTTTTCTTTGTACTGCTTTTTAGATCTTCTTATTGTCTTTGGTTTTCAGCAGTTTGAATTATTATATATCTAGGTGTCAATTTATTTGTTTTCATCCTGCTTGGAATTTTCTTAGATTCTTGGATATGTGATTTAGTGTCTTTACTACTTTTGAAAAAAAATTGACCATTATTTCTTCAAAAATTTCTTCTGCTCTATTTTGTCTTCACTTCCTGTGTAATTCCAGTTACACATATATTGCATCATTTGATATTGTACCACAGCTTTTGGGTGCTCTTCTGTTTTTGTTTTTGTTTTTTTTTTTTTGTGAGGGGCACTGGCAATTGAACGAAGGGGCACTTGATCACTGAACTACATCCCCAGCCCTATTTTGTATTTTATTTAGAGACAGGGTCTCACTGAATTGTTTAGCACCTCACTTTTGCTGAGGCTCGCATTGAACTCGCAATCCTCCTGCCTCAGTCTCCTGAGATTCTGGGATTACAGGCAAGTGCCACCATGAATTTGTCATCCTCCTACCTCAGCCATCCAAATCATTGGGATTACATGCATGTGCTACTGTGAGTTTCGATGGGCAAAAGGTGTGACTTATGCAGCCGAGGGGGAGAAATAAAGAATGTCCACATGCTTCTGCCCTTTTCAATGCTTTATTCACTCAATCACTCCATACAATTTCACTCTATAGGTTTTTTTTAAGAATAACTTTTTAGTTTTAGATGGACACAATACCTTTATTTATAATAATGTGGTGCTGAGGATCAAACCCAGTGCCTTACACATGCAAGGCACACACTCTACCACTGAGCCACAACCCCAGCCCCTCTATAGGTTCTTAATCAAGAAAATGACAATCCTTAATGCTAGGCACTGCAATAGACATAATCAATTCACAGCAAACAATTCTAGATAATTCTAAGCACGGCAAACACACTTAAACATGACAGTCTCAAGACAGACATTCCCCCTGCATGCTAAGTTCAAGTGCCAGATCTAAAGTCTCAAGCCTTAGGCTTTAAGTCCAGCAGATGCACACTCACTCAGATCAGGAACCAAGGCAGGCTTCTCATGGGATGGAGCTGATGACTGGCTGAGGAGGCTGTCATAAGGAGAAGTCCTTTTCTCACCAGAGTTAAGAGGTTGCTGTAGAGTTTGACAGCAGTGAGGACGTGCAGAGGATCAGGCAGATGAGAAGAGTTGGGATGTCAGTCTAGGTCCTCATCAGGCTCTCAGGCTCGTGTGCATCAGTGTTGGCTGGCTGAATGTCTGTTTATTTGTTCCATCATTTATATTAAAGTTGAGGGCTTCTGACTGTCCCTTCAATTCCTGTCAGCTGCTACTGGATTTCTCAGTGACATCATTCTTCCTAAGGTTAAAGCATCTGGTCTGGTGGTTCCCACCCTGATTTTCTTGCTTCTCGCACTTATCAGGGTGAGGGGCAATATGCCAGAGACTTTACTCTGAGTTTGTCATGGTAGGGAGAAGTGACTTACTTGTGCCTGAGGGCCATACGGAAGGCTACTGGTTAGACTGCAGATTTCAAACTGGAGTTTTAAAATGGAGTTGCTTAGGCTAAAGCCTAAGGCCATCCTTATACTGTGCCTAGCTTAATGTGGACAATTTCCACTGACATATTTCAAGTTCACTGATTCTTTTTTTTTTATTTTAATTTTTTATTGTTGGTTATTCAAAACATTACATAGTTCTTGATATATCATATTTCAACCTTTGATTCAAGTGGGTTATGAGCTCCCATTTTTACCCCATATACAGATTGCAGAATCACATCAGTTACACATCCATTGATTTACATATTGCCATACTAGTGTCTGTTGTGTTCTGCTGCCTTTCCTATCCTCTACTATCCCCCCTCCCCTCCCCTCCCCTCCCCTCTTCTCTCTCTGCCCCCTCTACTGTCATTCATTTGTCCCCCTTGTATTATTTTTCCCTTTCCCCTCACTTCCTCTTGTATGTACTTTTGTATAACCCTGAGGGTCTCCTTCCATTTTCATGCAATTTCCCTTCTCTCTCCCTTTCCCTCCCACCTCTCATCCCTGTTTAATGTTAATCTTCTTCTCATGCTCTTCAACCCTACTCTGTTCTTAGTTACTCTCCTTATATCAAAGAAGACATTTGGCATTTGTTTTTTAGGGATTGGCTAGCTTCACTTAGCATAATCTGCTCTAATGCCATCCATTTCCCTGCAAATTCTATGATTTTGTCATTTTTTTAATGCAGAGTAATACTCCATTGTGTATAAATGCCACATTTTTTTTTATCCATTCCTCTATTGAAGGGCATCTAGGTTGGTTCCACAGTCTTGCTATTGTGAATTGTGCTGCTATGAACATCGATGTAGCAGTGTCCCTGTAGCATGCTCTTTTTAGGTCTTTAGGGAATAGACCGAGAAGGGGAATAGCTGGGTCAAATGGTGGCTCCATTCCCAGCTTTCCCAGGAATCTCCATACTGCTTTCCAAATTGGCCACACCAATTTGCAGTTCCACCAGCAATGTACAAGTGTACCCTTTTCCCCACATCCTCGCCAGCACTTGTTGTTTGACTTCATAATGGCTGCCAAACTTACTGGAGTGAGATGGTATCTTAGGGTGGTTTTGATTTGCATTTCTCTGACTGCTAGAGATGGTGAGCATTTTTTCATGTACTTGTTGATTGATTGTATGTCCTCCTCTGAGAAGTGTCTGTTCAGGTCCTTGGCCCATTTGTTGATTGGGTTGTTTGTTATTTTATTGTCTAATTTTTTGAGTTCTTTGTATACTCTGGATATTAGGGCTGTATCTGAAGTGTGAGGAGTAAAGATTTGTTCCCAGGATGTAGGCTCCCTATTTACCTCTCTTATTGTTTCTTTTGCTGAGAAAAAACTTTTTAGTTTGAGTACGTCCCATTTGTTTATTCTAGTTATTAACTTTTGTGCTATGGGTGTCCTATTGAGGAATTTGGAGCCCGACCCCACAGTATGTAGATTGTAGCCAACTTTTTCTTCTATCAGACGGCGTGTCTCTGATTTGATATCAAGCTCCTTGATCCATTTTGAATTAACTTTTGTGCATGGCGAGAGAAAGGGATTCAGTTTCATTTTGTTGCATATGGATTTCCAGTTTTCCCAGCACCATTTGTTGAAGATGCTATCCTTCCGCCATTGCATGCTTTTAGCCCCTTTATCAAATATAAGATAGTTGTAGTTTTGTGGATTGGTTTCTGTGTCCTCTATTCTGTACCATTGGTCCACCCGCCTGTTTTGGTACCAGTACCATGCTGTTTTTGTTACTATTGCTCTGTAGTATAGTTTGAAGTCTGGTATCGCTGTACCGCCTGATTCACACTTCCTGCTTAGCATTGTTTTTGCTATTCTGGGTCTTTTATTTTTCCATATGAATTTCATGATTGCTTTCTCTATTTCTACAAGAAATGCCGTTGGGATTTTGATTGGCATTGCATTAAACCTATAGAGAGCTTTTGGTAATATCGCCATTTTGATGATGTTAGTTCTGCCTATCCATGAACAGGGTATATTTTTCCATCTTCTAAGATCTTCTTCTATTTCTCTCTTTAGGGTTCTGTAGTTTTCATTGTATAAGTCTTTCACCTCTTTTGTTAGGTTGATTCCCAAGTATTTTATTTTTTTTGAAGATATTGTGAATGGAGTGGTTGTCCTCATTTCCATTTCAGAGGGTTTGTCGCTGATATACAGGAATGCCTTTGATTTATGCGTGTTGATTTTATATCCTGCCACTTTGCTGAATTCATTTATTAGCTCTAATAGTTTCTTTGTAGACCCTTTTGGGTCTGCTAGGTATAGAATCATGTCATCAGCAAACAGTGATAATTTAAGTTCTTCTTTTCCTATTTTGATGCCTTTAATTTCTTTCGTCTGTCTAATTGCTCTGGCCAGTGTTTCGAGAACTATGTTGAACAGAAGTGGTGAGAGAGGGCATCCCTGTCTTGTTCCAGATTTTAGAGGGAATGCCTTCAATTTTTCTCCATTCAGAATGATGCTAGCCTGAGGCTTAGCATAGATTGCTTTTACAATATTGAGGTATGTTCCTGTTATCCCTAGTTTTTCTAGAGTTTTGAACATAAAGGGATGCTGTACTTTGTCGAATGCTTTTTCCGCATCTATCGAGATGATCATATGGTTCTTATTTTTAAGTCTATTGATGTGGTGAATAACATTTATTGATTTCCGTATATTGAACCAGCCTTGCATCCCAGGGATGAATCCTACTTGATCATGGTGCACAATTTTTTTGATAAGTTTTTGTATCCGTGTGGCCAGAATTTTATTGAGGATTTTTGCATCTAGGTTCATTAGAGATATTGGTCTGTAGTTTTCTTTCTTTGAAGTGTCTTTGTCTGGTTTAGGTATCAGGGTGATGTTGGCCTCATAGAATGAATTTGGAAGTTCTCCCTCTTTTTCTATTTCCTGAAGTAGCTTGAAAAGTATTGGTATTAGTTCCTCTTTAAAGGTTTTGTAAAACTCTGCTGTATACCCATCCGGTCATGGGCTTTTCTTAGTTGGTAGTCTTTTGATGGTTTCTTCTATTTCCTCAATTGATATTGGTCTGTTTAGGTTGTCTATATCCTCCTGACTCAATCTGGGCAGATCATATGACTTAAGAAATTTATCTATGCCTTCACTATCTTCTAATTTATTGGAGTATAAGGATTCAAAATAATTTTTGATTATCTTCTGTATTTCCTCCTTGATGTCTTCTATAACCCATTGATCATTCAGTAACCTATTGTTCATTCTCCATGTGATGTATGCTTTTCCCTTCCTTCTTTTATCGTTGATTTTCAGTTTCATTCCATTATGATCAGATAAGATGCATGGTATTATCTCTACTCCTTTATATTGTCTAAGAGTTGCCCTGTGACATAATATGTGATCTATTTTTGAGAAGGATCCATGTGCTGCTGAGAAAAAAGTGTAACTGCTTGATGTTGGGTAGTATATTCTATATATGTCAATTAAGTGTAGGTTATTAATTGTGTTATTGAGTTCTATAGTTTCCTTATTCAACTTTTGTTTGGAAGATCTGTCCATTGGTGAGAGAGGTGTGTTGAAGTCTCCCATGATTATTGTATGGTGGTCTATTAGACTCTTGAACTTGAGAAGAGTTTGTTTGATGAACATAGCTGCACCATTGTTAGGGGCATGTATATTTATGATTGTTATGTCTTGTTGGTGTATGGTTCCCTTGAGCAGTATGTAGTGTCCCTCTTTATCCCTTTTGATTAACTTGGGCTTGAAATCTATTTTATTTGATATGAGTATGGACACTCCTGCTTGTTTCCAAAGTCCATATGAGTGATATGATTTTTCCCAACCTTTCACCTTCAGCCTATGTATGTCTTTTCCTATCAAATGCGTCTCCTGTAGGCAGCATATTGTTGGGTCTTGTTTTGTGATCCATTCTACTAGCCTGTGTCTCTTAATTGGTGAGTTTAAGACATTAACATTTAGGGTTATTATTGAGATATGGGTTGTTCTTCCAGCCATATTTGTTTATTTATGTTACTAAACATGGTTTGTTTTCCTCTTTGATTATTTTCCCCCTTTTACTGTCCTACCTCCCACTGTTGGTTTTCATTGTTATTTTCCATTTCCTCCTCCTGTAATGTTTTGCCGAGGATGTTTTGAAGAGATGGTTTTCTAGCTGCAAATTCTTTTAACTTTTGTTTATCGTGGAAGGTTTTAATTTCATCTTCCATCCTGAAACTTAATTTCGCTGGATACAGAATTCTTGGTTGGAACCCATTTTCTTTCAGTGTTTGAAATATGTTATTCCAGGATCTTCTAGCTTTCAGAGTCTGTGTTGAAAGATCAGCTGTTATCCTGATTGGCTTACCCCTAAATGTAATCTGCTTCCTTTCTCTTGTAGCTTTTAAAATTCTCTCCTTATTCTGTATGTTGGGCATCTTCATTATAATGTGTCTAGGTGTTGATCTCTTATGATTTTGCACATTCAGCGTCCTGTAGGCTTCTAGGATTTGGGATTCTGTCTCATTCTTCAAGTCTGGGAAGTTTTCTCGTATTATTTCATTGAATAGATTGCTCATTCCTTTGGTTTGAAACTCTGTCCCTTCCTGTATCCCAATGACTCTTAAATTTGGTCTCTTGATGTTATCCCATATTTCTTGGATGTTCTGCTCATGGTTTCTTAACAGTCTTGCTGAGCTGTCTATGTTCTTTTCAAGTTGAAATACTTTATCTTCATTGTCTGATGTTCTATCTTCTAAGTTTTCTACTCTGCTGGTAGTATTCTCAATTGAGTTTTTAAGTTGGTTTATTGCTTCCTGCATTTCTAGGATTTCTGTTTGTTTGTTTTTTATAACTTCTATCTCCCTGTATAGTTGATCTTTTGCTTCTTGGATTTGTTTATGTAATTCATTGTTGAAGTGATCTTTCATTGTCTGATTTTGCTGTCTGATGTCTTCCTTGAGACTCCAGATCATCTGAAGCATGTATATCCTGAATTCTTTATCTGACATTCCATCTGCTGCAGCTATTACCTCTTCTAATGTTGAGTTGACCTGCATTGCTTGTGGTCCTTTCTTTCCTTGTCTCTTCATACTGTTCGCGTTTCTTTCTGCTTGGTGAAACTTTGTGCTGTTGAATTTTCCCCCAATATATTTAGATTGGTCTTGTATAGTTGCAAAGTCTCCCTTGCAGGCGCGGGCGGTGGCTCTGCCCCTCCTCCAATTGTGGCAATGTGCCTACCACGCCGGCAGGCCGCTGGGCCTGTTCTGCCGGTCGGTAGCAGGTCCGCCTACCTTGCAGGCGCGGGCGGCGGCTCTGTTCTTCTGCGGGCCGCTAGGCTTGTTCTGTCGGTGGTCGCAGTTCTGCCTACTTTGCAGGCGCAGGCAGCGGCACTGCCCCTCTGCAGGCCTCTGGGGCTGTTCTGCTGGTGGGTCGCAGGTCCGCCTACCTTGCAGGCGCGGGGGGGGGGGCGGCTCTACCCTTCCTCAGGCCACTGGGCCTGTTCTGTCTCTCGGTTGCAGGTCTGGCCTGTTCTGATGGTGGTCACAGTTCCCTCTACCTTGCCGGTGCAGGGGGAGGGGGCGGCTCTGCCTCTCAGCAGGCCGCTGCTCCTCTTCTGCCGGTGGGTCGCAGGCCCGCCTACCTTGCAGGAGTGATTGGAAGCTCTCTCCCGCCGCGGGCCACTGGGCCTTTTCTGTCGGTGGTCACAGTTCCACCTACCTGGCAGGCGCCGGGGGTGGGGGGCGGCTCTGCCCCTCAGCAGGCCGCTGGGCCTGCTCTGTGCGTGGTCACAGTTCCCTCTACCTTGCCGGTGCAGGGGGAGGGGGCGGCTCTGTCTCTCAGCAGGTCGCTGCTCCTGTTCTGCCGGTGGGTCGCAGGCCCGCCTACCTTGCAGGAGTGATTGGAAGCTCTGTCCCGCCGCGGGCCCCTGGGCCTTTTCTGTCCGTGGTCACAGTTCCACCTACCTGGCAGGCGCGGGGGGTGGGGGGTGGCTCTGCCCCTCAGCAGGCCGCTGGGCCTGCTCTGTGCGTGGTCACATTTCCCTCTACTTTGCCGGCGCAGGGGGAGGGGGCGGCTCAGCCTCTCAGCAGGACGGTGCTCCTCTTCTGCCGGTGGGTCGCAGGCCCGCCTACCTTGCAGGAGTGATTGGAAGCTCTGTCCCACCGCGGGCCACTGGGCCTTTTCTGTCGGTGGTCCTGTTTGCTATATTTTTGTTCTTGTGGTTGCTGGTGGCTCCACAATTTAAAAATTCTCCTATTGATTGATACTTTGTTTTCATCTCTCCACTTGGCTTTGGAGCTTCCCTTTTTGCTGTATTCCAATTACTTTTGCTTGTTAGTGTGGGAGTGGGTTGGGTATGAGGGTTATCTCTGATGTTATGATTAAGCCTCAATTTTGGCGGCCACCATGAACCTGTGTAGAGGACAAGGGATAGTTAGAGCTTGGCCCCTTTCCCCTAGCTGAAGTAAAATACCTCCAGTGTCTTTGGGGTATAGGTTTTGATTAATGACCCCCTCAACTTTGAGAACTTTATTGTGTGAGAATAAATGAATCTGGGTGACTTTCAAGTGGTTTCTTTCTCTTTCCCCCAGCCTGCACTATGAAGAGAATTTTCTTTGGACTTTCTTTGTAAGAGTTTTGTGGGGTTCCTGAAGAAAAAACCTGCAAAATGATGAAACATTCCTATGTCTACAGCCCCCAGGAATTTCTCATTTTCAAACTAGCCCACATTTGACCCTTAGTAATTCATCAAAAGTTCTAATTTAGATTTTCTACAAGCTTATATGGCATTCAATTGGCATCTGTTCCAGGTAAGCAAATTCTCAGGTCTTTTTTTCCCCTGAAGATGCCTGTCTCCAGATTTTATAAGAATTGTTTGCCCTCTGACCTCAATTTTCTAATAGGTTTGAAAATTTTCCAGCTTATCTAGATTTTTTTTTCCTCTTGGACTCCAAACTGAAATCAGAAGTCCTCTTAAATATTTTTTTAAAATCAATTACTGTTCCACAAATACTTCATCTCCCCACATCACACACCTCAAGTCATCTCAGTGTTCTTTTGGGTGATAAACCCTTAAACCTTGGAGATCCTCCTTGAATAGCACTTACTTTGATACTCAAAGCCACTCTTACTTTGGGTCCTGGTCCCTAGCATCATCATCCCTTCTAAGGCCGTGGTTTCACATGTGCTTAGAAGCACCATGGATGCCATTGAAGGCCATTAGTTAAAATGGCACAGGTAGTTTGTGTGTTTGGTCTCCATGAGTGGTGTTGTTGGGTAGAGAATATGGCAGAACTATTTGGGTGCTTCCTAGTAGGGACTGTCATTTTGGAAAAGTTTCTGTTACATGCAGAGAAGGAAGCTGCCTTGCTTGAATTACCAAGGGGTCAGAGGTAGAGCTGTGGTCCATTGCTATGCAGGATTCCTAGACTAGGAGATTTGGGATCTAAGCTATAGAGATCTGTGGTATTTATAGAAGCTGAAGTGCCCCTTTGTTTATGACATGGTGGCAAGGCAGAAAAACGTATCTCCTAAGAGTTACAACTGTGTGGGGGAGTGAAAATTCACAATGGAACCGTCCTCTTTTGAGTTCCAACACAGGAGAAAATGGGGAAACCGGGAAAGCCCAGTAAGCTACAGGGAGATACCAGTGGAGAAGGGAGAGATGTCAGGGTGGTATATTTCCTTCCTGGTAAATAATCTTAGTAGTTCTGGAGAGTTTGGGATGGTATAGTCTTCATGTAGGAGATATAACTGGAGAAGAGAGAGAGAAGTCAGGGCGACAAAGTTTTGCCAATTAGTGCTACCAAAGGGAGATGTAAGGAGAAGTCAATGTGAAGGGAAAATACCAAACTTTAGGAAACTTAGGGGCATGTCTACTATTCTTCAAGCATTTACTGATTCCATATATACTTCTAAGCACTTTCTATCTATTGACTAACTTATTTCTCTAAGGTATGTGGACTTTGAAGCACAGTTATAATTGCTTTTCCAAAAACCAGACTAGAAATAAATATAGCCAGGTTTTCTTCTAATACATGTATATGGTTTTATTTTTACATGTAGACCTTGGTCCATTTGGAGTTTGTTCTTATTTATAAGGTATGGATCCCATTTAATAAGGTGTGGATCCCATTTAATCTGTTTCTGAATGGCTGTTTCAAATACGTTAAATGGTATCTACCAAAAATATATATTCCCAGAACCTGTGAACGTGACCTTAATTTGAAAAATTGCATATGTAATTAAGGATCTTGGGATGAGGTCCTTGATTAAATTAATAGGCCCTAAGTCCAGTGACAAGTGTCCTTCACAAGTGACAGAAGAGGAGAAAGACACAGAAGGTGATGTGAAGAAAGAGGCAGAGATTGGGGTGATTTTTTCATAAATCTGTGGATATCTAAGGAGTATCAAGAGTTGTTGGAACCCCTAGAAGCTAGGATAGAGGTATAGAATAAATTCTCTTCAAAAGAAACCAGCCCTTGGGGCTGGGGTTGTAGCTTAGTGGTAGAGTGCTTACCTAGCACTGTAAGGCACTGGGTCCAATTCTCAGTACAGTATATAAATAAATAAAATAAAAGTCCATTGACAACTAAAAAAATATTTTTTTAAAAAGGAACCATGGGGTGGCTGAGGTTGTGGCTCAGTGGTAGTGCACTTGTCTGGCATGTGTGAGGCCTAGGTTCAATCCTCAGCACCACATAAAAATAAATAAATAAATAAAGGTTTTGTGTCTATTTACAATTAAAAAAATATTAAAAAAGGGAACCATGGACCTATGTAGAGGACAGGGGAAAGCCCTAGTGACACCATTTTTGGACTTCTAGCTTCTAGAACTATGAGAGAATAAATTTCTGTTGTTTGAAACTAGCCAAACTGTGGTAAGTTGTTACTACAGTCCTAGGAAATGAATATACTATTTAAAATTTCATCTTTGGGGCTGGGAATATAGTTCAGTGGTAGAGTGCTTGCCTGACATGCCTCAGGCCCTAGGTTCAATCCCCAGCATCACACAAAAAAATAAATGTATGTATGTATCTATGTTCATCTTTGCTCCTTGTGATTTGAGATACCATTTCAATCATATCCAGGTTTCTTTCTATATTTGGATCTATTTCTGGATATTTTACTCTGTTTTCACTAGTTTGTGTATTCAATGTGTTAAGACCACATGGTTTTAATTATAGAGGCTTTATAGTGTATTCCTATACCTGGTAGGGTTAATCTCCATTATTGCTTTTGTTTTTTAGGTCTTTATAGTTATTCTTTCACATTTATTTTACCTTATCAAATTTTAGTCAATCTGATTTCTGCATTGATTCACTTAACTCTCATACCATACTAACTCTCTGGGATACTTACTAGGAAAAAAGTCCTTCAGTAGATGAAATAGATAAGGAAACTTTGGTATATATACACAATGGAATATTACTCAGCATTAAAAGAGAATGAAATCATGGCCTTTTTAGATAAATGGATAGAGTTGGAGAATATAATGCTAAGTGAAGCAAGTTAATCCCCAAAACCAAAGGCCAAATGTTTTCTTTGATATGAGGATGCTGACTCATAATGGTGATGGAGTGGGGAGCATGGGAGGAATGGAGGAACTTTAGATAGGGCAAAGGGGAGGGAGAGGAAGGGGTAGGAAAGATGGTGGAATGAGTTAGATGTCATTACCATAAGTACATGTGTGAAGACATGAATGGTGTGAAAATGCTTTGTGTTCAACCAGAGACTTGAAAAATTATGCTCTATATGTATAATATGAGATGAATTAGATTCTGCCGTCATATATAACAAATTAAATAAATAATTTAACAAAAAATTTTAAAAATCAACATTATAAAAAAAGGGAAAGAAATGAGTGACTATACATTGGGTTGTGGGAAATGGAATGATCAATTCCAATTTTTCACCCATCCCTGCATCCACACTCTCTGCCCCTTAATGGTGTATTTGGTCTGTGGTTCTCTCTGCTTCAGGGCATATGAGTAGAGACCTGCCATTTCTGAGACTGCCTTAAGAATCCTTACCTGTTTTGGCTTGCCTTCTTGTCCTTTGCATCACTAGAATAAGATTCCTAAGTAACTACTGCCCTTCAGTATCAGCTTCGGAATAGATGACATGTGGATCAAAGTTGCCTTGGCTGCTATGCCACCAAGAGAGATGGCCTAGTGAAAAAAGATGCAGAGAATTGTACATAATATGGTTTCACTATATTGCCTAGACTGGTCATGAACCTCTGGGCTCAACTGATTCTCCTGCCTTAGCCTCGCAAGTAGCTGGGACTACAAGGGGGGGCACCTCACTGACTACGATCTCACTTTTTTCTGGTGCTGGGGTAGGTGGATCCCAGGGCTGTGCATGCTAGGCAAGTGCTATCACACCAGCCCAGATCTCACTTCTCACTTTTGTAAAACAAAAAATAATGTATGTGTGTAATACAGGAGGTATGTGTGTGTGCATATGCGTGCATATGTGTGTATCAAACATGGAAATGAGAATGAAATGGTTTATAATTGATGGTTAATACTGGTTATCTGGCTGGGCGTGGTGGCACACACCTGTAATTCCAGCAGCTTGGGAGACTGAGGAAGGAGGATTAAAAGTTCAAAGCCATCCTCAGCAACTTAGAGAGACACTAAGCAACTCAGTGAGACCCTGTCTCTAATAAAATATAAGAAAGAGTTGGGGATGTGGCTCAGTGGTTAAGTGCCCCTGGGTTCAATCCTTGGTATCAAAAAACCCAAACAAATAAACAAACACTGGTTATCAGAAGAAAGGTATAGATAGAATGAAAAGAAGAGGAGGAAGTTGGTGCAAGTAAGAGAAAAAGCACTCCATGATAAAATCTAGTGAGTACAATAGCATTGTTTATGCATTCATATGAATATATATGAATGTTTTTTTTCAGATAAATGAATAGAGTTGGAGAATATAATGCAGTAAAAAGAGAAAAAATATACTGCAAAATCAAAGCTATCATGATAGGACTGTATTTTTGCATTTAAATAAAATGGCTTTCCATATACATAAAAAAATCAAAATCATGGTTTTATTATGGAATTTCTAGCTAAAAACAACAATAGGGAACAAATTTGTTAGATACAATTATGTCAGATTATAAAAAAATTTGAAACACAGTATACCTCCTGTTATGCAGTAAATTCTGATTCATTCTCTTGAATTGAGATTTTTTAGTTGTCATAGATATAATATCAGATATATTTAGTTGTCTTAGTTTGTTGATACTATAAAATGTTTAAAATTTCATAGAAAGCAGGAAATGCATTCACGTAATTTTCCATATCCCTTTGCAGAAAGAGTTCAGTATCAACTTATATCATAATACTTTTTAATGGGAAATCTTCCTAAAGCATCAAACTTGAATAGTTTCTTCTCAGTTGGGATCTATAAGTTCTATGATAGTTTCTTAAGTCAGTTTTTCTTTCATATACAGGGATGAGGAAAGGCATCTGGATGTACATGATTTACTCATAGTGTATTCTTTAGGCTCAAACTGTAAGAAACTAAGAGACAATAAAGAGTCATTGCACTGATGGATGTAGTTTCTTGTAATATCATGCTTTGGCCTGATTCAGGGCAAAGGAATGTGGGGAAGGGGAAGGGCCTGGGAATTGTAAATGACACTGCAAATTGTCCTATCTTGAAGAATCAAGGCTCTTGTGTCCTTGTATATGTCAGTCACTGGCTATCCCCCAGGAGGGTAGTGTAAGCTCCTCAGCTTCTACAGGCATTGTGGCACTATGGCCAACCAAGCTCAATGCTCTGGAGAAAGTCACAGGTGTAAGCAGCACTTGCAGAAGATGGGGGTTGGTGCCTGGACCAGTCATGGGAATCTGGGTGAGGCACCAAAGGTTTTTACTCCACAGAATAAGGATGTACAAATAATGAAAATGCTGCTCTGATGCACTCTTACGGCTTCTCTTGACTTTTTTTTTTTTTTTTTTTTTTTTTTTGGTGTTACCAGGCCCTTTTTATATTTTAAAGACAGTCTTGCTGAGTTGCTTAGGGCTTTGCTAAATTGCTGAGGCTGGCTTTGAACTCACGATCCTCCTGCCTCAGCCTCCTGACCTGCTGGGATTACATGCCTGGATCTCCTCAAATTTGTGAAACTCTATAACATACATTTAGATCTAACTTCTTTGAGAAGGCTTTCTTATGTTCAAGAAACATGCAGATTTTCAGCATGGAGACATACTGAGAACTGGTTTCTGGATGTAGCCTCTCCCACACTCATATATTAATATGGTTTAGTTCAAGGATGATTACTCTGGTGCTTATTCATAGTTGACTTGTTGGTGAAGGTCTTGTCAAACTCAGTATGCACATAGGCTTCTCTCAGTGTGAATTCTCTGATGAGTGATCAAAACTGACCTGTGGGCTGAGGATGTAACTCAGTAGTAGAGTGCTTGTCTAGCAATTACAAGGCCATGAGTTCAATCCCCAGTTCCGTCAAGAAACAAAACACTGACATGTATTTGGACCTACAGGACACATATGGAATTTTTCTCCAGTATGAATTTCCTAGTATGCAAGGAGACTGCATCTTTTGGTGAAGGCCTTGCCACATTTAGTGCCTATATAGTATTTCTCTCCTGTGTGACTTTGCTGATGTTTATGGAGTTGCAACTTGAAAGTGAGAGAATTCCCACAGTCACTGCCTTCACGGAGTTGTTCTTCAACATGAAACTTCTGATGTGTGATTACGTTTTGACTTAATGGTTGAAGGCCATTCCACAATCAGTACATACATAGGGTTTCTCACCAGCATGAAAGTTCAGGTGCATGTTGAGGTGAGACAGATTCTAAAATCTCAGTCCTTGTCTCTGTCACTGATCCAATAATAACAAGATTTTAAGGAAAAGGAAAATGTTTTATTGATTTTCTAGCAAAGAAAAACAGGAGACTTTTGTCCAGAGGATGTGATTCTCCATGCCAAGGTAAACACAGGGTTTTAAGAAGAGGATTACAAAGGCTAGGATCCATATGTTTTCAATAGATAATTAATGTCCATTGGGATCCTTGAGAGAGTCATTGCTCCAGTTCCCAGGTGTGAAGTTTTGGATGTGAGGTGTCCCTTAAAAGCTCATGTGTGAAACAACGCAAGAAGATTCAGAGGTGAAATGATTGGGTTATGAGAGCATTAAACCCAGTCAGTGAATTTATCCTCTGAGAGGGATGAACTGAGTGATAACTGAAGGCAGGTAGAGTGTGGCTGGGGGAGGTGGGAATTGGGGGCATGTCTTTGGGTATATATTTGTATCTGGCCAGTGGAGTCTCTACTTTCTGATCATCATGTGAGCTGCTTCCCTCTGCCATACTCTTCCACTGTGATATTCTGCCTTACCTTAAGCCCCAAGGAATGGAGCCTACTGTCAATGGACTTAGACCTCTGAAACCATGAGCCCCCAAATAAACTTTTCCTCTTTTAAGTTTTTTCTTGTCAGTCTTTTAGTTAGAGCAGCAGAAAAGCCAACTAAAACATGAAGAATGAAGTTTCTTTATTTTCATGGGCAGTGACACAGTCTTCCAAGCAGTGAAGAACATGATAGTTTAGCCTGGGATGGGGAAAATGTTAGCCTTGTTTCCTTTGCTGTTAGGGAGAAGAAGAGGAAGAGGAGGATGGAAAGGAAAAAAATGTCAATTTTAAAATGAGCCACCTGTGTCCAAGCAACAAGGTTATACTCAAAGTGTAAAGTGGACCCCATTACAAAACTTCTGGGTGAGGGTTTCCCATAGTTGCCACATTTGCAAGGTTTCTCACCACTGTAAATTCTTTGATGTGTAATTATGACTGACCTGGAGGCCTTTCCACATTCAATACAGACATAAGCTCTCTTTCCAGTATGAGTCTTCTGGTGTGCAAGGAGATTGGATTCTTTGGTGAAGACCTTCTCACATTTTGTACATACATTATAGGGTTTTTCTACCATATAGGTTTTCCTATGTTTTTGGAGTTGTGATTTGGAAGGCAAGGCTTTCCCACAATCCTGTCCTCACCAAGAAGATTTTAAAATGTCATGTGCTATATCATAGGAAGTGATGTAAACTTTGTTTCCTAAATCTGATGCAAGGTAAATGTTGTGGTTCAGATAATAAAATCTGTTAGTAGTACCCAAAATGAACTTGTTAAAAGAAAATCAAAAGCATCAGCTAATTCCAATAAGAATAAAATAATCCAAATATGATAAAATATGTACTTGATTTTAAATGACATAAATAGGAATTGCAAAGAAAGGACATTTAAATAATACTTCAAAAAAGAAAAAAAAAGGGGAGGAGGAAGTCTAGAATGAAGAGCCAAGAAATATATTAGAATCCAGAAGAATTTAGGAGGTAAGAAAATGTTCTGATTTGGGCCATTGACAATTCTGCTTACTAGTATATCAAATGAAGGGATTGAATAACTGTGACAAATGTCATTTTACACATGAAATATGGTTTCAAGGCACAACTGTAATGCAAGAATTAAGGCTGGTCATGGTGGTGCATGCCTGTAATCCAGCAACTCAGGAGATGGGCAGGAGGATCACAAGTTCAAAGCCAGCCTCAGCAATTAGCAAGACCCTAAGTAATTTTAGTGAGACCCTGTGTCAAAATAATAAAAAGGACTGGGAGTGTAGCTCAGTAGTAACACGCTTCTGCATTCAATCCCCAGTGCAAATATAATTAAAGGTATATGAGTATGGGATGGGGAGAATAAAACATGCTCATAATAAATGGAAGACTCCTGTTTTAGTTTATTTCCATTGCTATAAAATTATACTTGAGGCTGGGTAATAAGTGAAGAAAATAATTTTATCTAGACCACAGCTCTAAAAGTTCAGAAATGTGGCATTGGCTTCTTTTCAGCCAATGCCACATTTCTGGTGAGGGCCTGTGGCATGTGGCATCATGGCAAGAGCAAGTGTGACAGTGATGATATAGGAAGACAAAGTGAGACAAGGCCAGTCTTATTCTTTCTATTAAAAACAAAAAAAAAATTGTTCTTGTGAGAACTTGCATACTCTGCAAGACCACCATTAATTCTTTCTAAGTGCAGCACTCAGTGCCTCCACTGACCTAATTATCTCCTACTAGGCCCTGCCTCTTAAAGGTTCCACTGTTTCTTTCTTTTTTTTTTTTTTGTAGTTGTAAATAGACACAATACCTTTATCTTATTTATGTATTTTTATGTGGTACTGAAGATCAAGCCCAGTGCCTCACATAATGCTAGGCAAGTGCTCTACCACTGAGCCACAATCCCAGCCCCCTCCACTATGTCAGTACTGCCATATTAGGGAGCAAGCTTCCAACACTGGAAAATTTGGGGGACATGCCCAAACCATATCCAAACCATAGCAACTTTTTAAAAATATATTTTTTTAGTTGTAGTTGCACACAATACCTTCATTTTATTCATTTTTATGTGATGCTGAGGATTGAACCCAGGGCCTCGCACGTGGTAGGCGAGTGCTGTACCACTGAGCCACAACCCCAGCCCTATAGCAACTGTTTTAGGGAAGACATATAATGGGAAAACCAAAGGACAGAATACAAGGCCCTAGCTAAGGTTCCCTCAGCTAGAGGAAATAGAGGAAGTCTGGAAAGATAAGAAAACAAGGAACATATCAACAAGAAAAATAGAAATCTATGGTTAGAAATGGATATAATAGGGCTGGGATTGTGGCTCTGTGATGGAGTGCTCACCTAGCATGTGTGAGGCACTGGATTCAATCCTTAGCACCACATAAAAATAAATAAATAGAGTCATTGTGTCCATCTACAACTAAAAATATTTTAAAAAATAAATGGATATAATAATAAAAACTAGCAATTCACTGAAGGAAATCTCACATAGGTAATAAAATAACTAGATGTTCAAAGGAGCTAATTATAAGAGAAATGGAATTAAGACCTAATCAGCAAAAGTTAACAACTGGGGTAGATAGGAGGAATGCAAATTTTGATAAATAAAATAAAATGTTTACAGGTGAGGCTGGTTGTAGATGACAGTTCTGAGAAGCTGGAGAGGACATGAAATGTAAGAAGAGCAAGAACAGCCAAGCTCAGTATTGAACACCTGTAATCCCAGTGGCTCAGGAGGCTGAGGCAGGAGGATCATGAGTTCAAAGCTAGCTTCAGGGGCTGGGGATGTGGCTCAAGCGGTAGCGCGCTTGCCTGGCATGCGTGCGGCCCAGGTTCGATCCTCAGCACCACATACAAACAAAGATGTTGTGTCCGCCGAAAACTAAAAAATAAAAATAATTTAAAAAAACAAAACAAAGCTAGCTTCAGCAAAAGCGAGGTGCTAAGCAACTCAGTGAGACCTTGTCTTTAAATAAAATACAAAATAGGGCTGGGGATGGGGCTTAGTGATTGAGTGCCCCTGAGTTCAATCCGGTAAAAAAAAAAAAAAAAAAAAAAAGGCAAAGAAAAAGAAGAAGAGCAAGAACAGGACCAGGACCCAGGGATTCTGAAACAAGGCAGAGCCATGAAAACCTGTATATGTGGACTGAAAACTAAAAGCACAGGGGAAGTGAGGACAGAAGGATACAAAATGTTAGGGAAGAGGAAACAACAAGAAAGGGGGGTCCTTGAAGGCATGGGATCCAGAGTACAAGGAGCAGGGGAAAGAAACAGACTGCTCTTTTGCCAAAAAGCCAAGCAAAGAAGACAATGGATGTTTTTAAGGGTCATCCTGGGAAATTGAATTTAGTTATGTGTGGGGCTAATGCTAACTATCTCCAAACAGCCTCAAAACTTTAGAAACTTCAAGATGATTATCTTCAAAGCATTTAAAAGGCATGGCCCTGTCCTAAAGAAAGTGAAATTTATTTCCTTGTTCCCTCACTCATCTGAATAGCTCTGATTATCAGTCTTCTTCCTCCAATGTCCACGACCCCTCTCCTTGCTCCATCTTAGATAGGTGCTGGTTTGGGAACTTAGTACATGATACAGGATCAGGTCAGATGGCAGAATACCACAGGGAAGAGAGCTATATAGACAACATTATGGATCTGCAGGTCTCCTTCATGTGTTCAATTGAGCACTGATCTGTGCATATATATGAGGAATCTGCTCAAGGTCAAAGAAAGAACAATATTAGCTGAGTTCAAACATGGCTGGAAATAGTTCCTGTTTCAGGACATGATACAGGATTGGGTCCAACTGATTGGGTTTCAGGCACCTTTCAATGACACTTGCCATTTAGGCTTCAGGAAAGTACCATGTTTTATTGGAAATGGAATAATAAAGATGTTAAGGACAGAAGAATCACAGTCAAATCAAGGACAGAACCATTGCATACTTCAGATGTCTCAGAGCTCTTGGCAGTTGAAAATGGAAAAGTTACACTGAGTCTCCTGGCAAATGCATGGGCACTGGTGCTTACCCACTGAGGCCAGGTGGTGGTAGTTCCCCAGTGTCACATCCCAGTATAGGCATTCCTGAGCAGAGTCCAAGTGCTGCCACTTCTCCCTGTTGAAGTTTATTGTCACATCCTTAAATGACACTGATACCTGTAATAATACAATCCTGTTCAAGTTGATATGCTCAGCACAGGGGGATAGAAGAAGAAAATTTTCATTTTCCCGGTACTAGGGATTGAACCCAAGGTCACTCTACCACTGAGCTATATCCCCCACCATTACAGCCCTTTTTCTATTTTGAGACAAGATTGGCTAAGTGGCTGAGACTGGCTTGACCTTGTGATCCTCCTGAGTTGCTGGGATTACAGGCATGTGCCACCACACCCAGCAGAAAGTTGTTTTTAATACTTTCCCACCATGATATCCCATATGGTATGCCTATTAAATATCTAATGTTGTATAGGATAAAAATACCCAATGAAAATTTCTCATTTATTGTGTATTAAATTCAACCAGTAAATCTAAGTCTCCACTCAAGATTTCTTTTAGCTTCTTGAACATAGAGAATACAGTTACAACTGTTTGAATATCCTTGTGAACTAATTGTATATGTTCTAATCTGAGTCAATTATTTTGTTGTTTTTTATTTTTGCACTACTCTGTCTCAAACTGAGGATCTCATACATGCTAGGCAAGCACTCTACCCCTGAGCTACACTCCCAGCACCCTTTTGAATCAGTTTTGATTGAGTTTTCTCTTCATTGTAGGAAGTATTTTCCTGGCTTTTTTGCAGGCCTTGTAATTTAATTATAAATTCTACCTTTTTTGGGCCCTGAATATTTTTATGTTCTTATAAATATTCTTGAGCTTTTCTCTGTAATGTGGTTACATTACTTGGAAACAGTTTAATTCTTTCATATCATAGTTTTAAGCTTTGTTAAGTGGGACCAGATCAACATTTACTTTGGGGCTAATTTTGTCCCACTATTAAGGGAAAGGGCTTTCTGACCATCTGATCCTCTGAGGTTTTCCAGTCTGACTGGTAGAAACAGGAACTGTTTCCAGCCATGTTTGAACTCTGCTAATATTGTTCTTTCTTTGTCCTTGAGCAGTTTCCTCATATATATGCACAGATCAGTGCTCAATTGAACACATGAAGGAGACCTGCAGATCCACAATTCTTTGTCTACATAGCTCTCTTCTCTATGGTATTCTGTCACCTAGCCCCACCTGGACTATCAGATTGGTTTCTTCAATTCAGGGAGACTAGCAAGGTCTACCTAGATTCCTCTTATATATGCTATGGCTGAGAAACTTTCTCCTGGTAGTAAGCTGGGGCATTCACAGGGTTGACTTGAGTCTTATTTCTCAGGGATCACTGTCTTTCATTGGTTGATATCCAGTGTCTTGAGAATTTTGTTTTATATACCTTATCTGTGTTTCTTTTTAATTTTTTCAGGTGGGAGGGCAAATCCATTTCCTGTTAACTTGGTCAAAAGTAGAAGTATGATCAATTTTGGTGGGGAGTACCAGGGATTGAACTCAGGGGCTCTTGACCACTAAGCCACATCCCCAGCCCTATTTTGTATTTTATTTAGAGAAAGGGTCTCACTGAGTTGCTTAGTTCCTCACTTTTGATGAGGCTGGCTTTGAACTCATGGTCCTCCTGCTTCAACCTCCCGAGCTGCTGGGATTACAGGCCACCATGCGTGGCATGATCAATTTTTTTGAGATGGGGTCTTGCCATGTTGTCTGAGCTATTTCCAAATTCCTACACTCAGACAATCCTGCCTCAGCCTTCTGAGAATACAGACAAGAATATTATGTCTCCTATAAGAATTATATTTCAGGGTCACTCATAGTTGATGTGAAGTTGTTCTTTTATGTAGTATTCCAGATGGTAGGGAGGTACACCATTAAAATATTACCACTTTGCAAATCCTAATGAAATCACAGATGTCATGATTTCTAGGCAGTGATCATCAGTGGATGCTAAAATTAAGTGAAAGGCTTCAGGGAACTTTATAAAGTTTCACAACACCTGAACCCACTGATCAATCTCAGCCCATGAAAAATGAACCAATATACCGCCAACCAAAATCTAATCATTGATCTTCCCAGTCAATAATTTTGCTTTACAGTATCTAAAACTGACCCATGGAGAGCCAGATACTGACCTTCCTGGTTGCAATTAACTGACTTTACATTGCCAAGATTACTGATATCCAGAGGGCCCCATATAACTAGCCCCAAGTGTTTTAAAAAATATGGTCCCCAAGGCTTCTCTTATGGTTTGGATGTGAGGTCTCCCCCAAAAGTTCACATGTGAGACAATGCAAGAAGGTTCAGAGGAGAAATGATTGGATTGTGAGACTCTTAACACAACCAGTGAATTAATCCCTCATGGGATTAACGGAGTGGTAACTAGAGGCAGGTGGGGTGTGGCTGGAGGAAGTGGTTAGTTGGGGGCATGGATATGGGGTATATATTTTGTATCTGGAGCTTGAGATCTCTGCTTCTTGATCACCATGATGTGAGCTGCTTTTCTCTGCCACCCTCTCCTGCCATGATGTTCAGCCTCACCTCGAGCCCCCGAGGAATGGAGCTGGCCTTCTATAGACTAAAACTTTTGAAACTGTGAGCTCTCAAATAAACTTTTCCTCCCCTACAGTTGTGCTGGTCAGATACTTTAGTCATAGCAGCAAAAAATCTGACTAAAACAGCTTCCAATTCTCAAAGCTTCAAGGCTCTCAGTTACTCATTGACCACCTCAGTCCTTCAATCATTAAGCCTCAACCACTGGCTTCTACAGTCATTGATTCCTTCAGAGATGCAATCTCTTTCCCAAAATATGCCCAAGTATTTTTTGCTCTGGTGCCATTGGGACTGAAATCAATGGTTTCCAACTCAGCCTGCTCATCTGAATTGCATGGAATCTTCTAGAAATGCCTATGTGAGGGTCTTCTCCTGAACAATAACAACACTATATCTGGGACCCAGGCATCTGTATTTATGAAAGTTTCACAGAAAATTTTAATGCATTGTGAGGATTGAGAACCCCAGTCCTAAATCACTGATCATCCCCCACAGGTATCCTCTCAGCATCTGACTCTCATTTACAGCAATGGAGGCCAGAGTCATTGAACATCTATAGGCCATAGAGAGAAATGAACTGTAGTGTAAGCATTCTGTATCTCTCCTTAAGATATCATTTCTCAGCAAGGACAAGGAATGACAGTTTTCAACTTGAAATAATTTGGAGGGTGTTTTTTTAATCAGTTTATCTTATTTGAAGAAAACATTCAATGAAAAATTCTGAGTAAAGGAAAATTGAATCAAAAGTGACATCTCAAAATAAAAGAGCAAAACAATAACAATGGATAGATATAGACACACACAACACCCAATCAGGTGACATCATGAGCTCTTTGAAAATAATAGGAAGCATATATATGTGTTTCTTTGAAATCAACAAATGAAAAAAAAGGTGGGAATTTGAAACAAAATCATTAAGTGAGGGCTCTTTAGATAGATAGCCAAGGAAAATATTAGTTTCCTGTGATTAAAACTTTAAGTTATCCTTGAAGAGTCCAGAAGTACAAGTGTTCATCTGGCTGAAGAAAATGAAGAAGAGAAGGCATTTGTCTCTACAGTTATAATTTTATTTTGATCAACTGATAGAGAAAATACAGATTTAATCATGTATGATTGAAGTGGGAAGATGCAGGTGATTTTATAAAAATTAAAATTCCTAGACTTAAAAAAGGTGAGTGAGTTGGGAGGAGTAAATGATTATAACTACGTTAAGTCATAAAAAATAAGAAATAGAAAAAGAAGGCAGAAAATAATATAAATACTAGACATAAGAAATAAGGCATAAAATTAGGTGTATTATGATTACATGGAATTGAATTAGCTGGGGCTGGAGCTCAGTGGTACAGCACTTGCCTAATGTGCAAGGCCTTGGAGTTGAGCCCTAGCACTGGGGGGGAAAATAGAAAAGAAAAAATTGAATTGCCTGATCCATTTTGTCAGAAGAGAGGTAAGAATTGGAATTTAAAAGAAAAACAATATTATGAGACATATTTCCAAGAAGTCCAACTAAAACTAACAACTTGCATAATGAAGAGTTGGGCAAAGATATATGGGGTAAAGTCCAGAAAAAAGGGAGCCAGTCTTGTGATAGGAGTATCAAAGAGAGAAAGTCAAGGTCAAAAGCACACAATTAGTTTAAAACATTATATGTAAAGGCAGAGCTAGTGGACTAAGCAACTTAGGAAGAGTAAACTTAGAAACCCTGATTAAAAAAAAAAAAAAAAAACACAAAATTCAACCCAGTCCAAAATAGCCCAAACAATTCCAAAAAAGAAGGAACAAGTTGGAAGATTACACATATTCTGATTTCATAACTTATTACACAACTATGGTAATCACAACTGTGGTGCTAGCATAAAGACAGACATGTAGACCAATGGAATAGAGGGCCCACAAATAAGCCCTCATATACATGGCCAAATAATTTTCAGGAAGTGTGCCAAAAGCATTCAATGGGAGAAAGGATAGTCTCTTTAACAAATGGTGCTGGGAAGCCTGGATATGCATATGCAAAAGAATCAAGGCAGACCCTTAATATAAAAAATTAACTCAAAATGAATCTAAGACCAAAAACTATAAAACTCTTGGAAGAAAACAGAGGGAAAGCCTCCTGGCATTGGATTTGGCAAGGGTTTCATGGATATGATGCCAAAAGCATAGGCAACAAAAGTAAACAGATAAATTGGGCTACATCAAAATGAAAAGTTTTTGTTCATCAAAGGACAAAACATCCACGCATGTTGGCACACACCTGTAATCTCAGTGGCTTGAGAAGGGTGTTTGAGGTGAGAGTATTGCAAATTCAAGGCCAGCCTCAGCAATTTAGTAAGGCCCTAAGCAACTTACTGAGACCCCATCTTATAATTTAAAAAATAAATAAAGGGCTGGTGATGTAGCTTAGTGGTGAAGCTCTTCAGAGTTCAATCCCCACTACCCTTTACCCCCAAAGGACACAAAAGAGTGAAAAGGCAACCTATAGAATGGGAGAATATATTTGCAAATCATATATCTGATAAGAGGTTCATTTTTAGAATATATAACGAATACCTATAATTCAACATCAAGAAAGACCAGAATATCCAACTTAAAAATGGCAAAAAACTGTAGTTGACATTTCTCCAAAGAAAATATACTATTGGCCAATAAGCACATGAAATGATGCTCAGTATCACTAAACATTAAGGAGATGCAAATAAAAACTTAAGAAGATACCAACTACTTCACAATCATTAGGATGAGCCCAGTGCTGCGGTGCATGTGTGTAATCCCATTGACTCAGAAGGCTGAGATAGGAGGATTTCAAGTTCAAGGCCAACTTCAACAATTTAGTGAGACCCTGTCTCTAGATAAAATATTTAAAAAGTTAGGGGAATGTGGCTCAGTGGTAAAGCACCCCAGGGTTTGATCAGTAGTACCCCCTACCAAAAAAATACCCACAACAATTAGGATGACTACTATCTACCCCTCCCTGCAGTTTTCTTATGTAATTATATCAAAATGAACTCCAATATTATGTATAACTCTAATGCAATAATAAAAAATACTTTACAACAAGTGTTGGTGAGGATATGAAGAAATTGAAACCTTGGTGCACCGTTAGAATGTAAAGTGTGTCAAACTCTTTTGGGAAACAATTTGGTGGTTCCTCAAAAATTTAAAATAAAATCACCATATAACCCAGAAATTTAATTTCTGGGTGTTTATCCAAAGGAATTGAAAAACAGGGTCTCAAAGATATATGTACAACCATGTTCACAGCAGCATTCTTCATAATAGCTAAAATATGGAACCAACTCACATGTCCACTGACAAATAATAAGCAAAATGTGGCTTATCCATTCAATGAAATAGTACTCGGCCTTTAAGAAGTAAATTCTGACACATGTAACAATATGGATGAACCTTGGGGACATTATGCTAAGTGAAATCAAGTCTGGGCATGGTGACAAATGGCTGTAACCCCAGTGGTTCAGGAGGCTGAGGCAGGAGGAACACGAGTTCAAAGCCAGCCTCAGATAGTTAGTGAGGCCCTCAACAATTCAGCAAGACCCTGTCTCCAAATAAAATATAAAAAGGGGCTGAGGATGTGGCTCAGTGGTTGAGCGCCCCTGGGTTCAATCCCTGGCACCAAAAAAAAAAAAAAAAAAGAGAGACAATACTGTATGCTTCTACTTGAATGTATCTAAAGTAGTCAGACTTGTAGAAACAAAGTAGAATGGTAGTTTCCAGGGGCTGTGCAGAAGATGGGGGACTGGGCAATTTAATGACTGTAGATTTGCCATTTTAAAAAAAAATTAGTTGTAAATGGATACAATAACTTTATTGTATGTATTTATTTTTATGTGGTGCTGAGAATTGAACCCAGTGCCTCATGCATGTGAGACAAGCACTCTACCACTGAGCCACACCTCCAACCCCCCTAGATTTGCCATTTTTGAAGATGAAAAAGTACCAGAGATCCACTTGTAATCCCAATCACTTGGGAGGCTGAGGCAGGAAGATCACAAGTTTTAGGCCAGCCTCAGCAATTTAGCAAGATCCTATGCAACTTAGTGAGACCCTGTCTCTAAAAAATAAAAATAAAAAAAAAAAACATGCTGGGGATATGGCTCAGTGGCTAAGCACCCCTGGGTTCCATCCCCAGTACCCCCCTCCCCACCAAAAAAAAAAGAAAGGAAGGAAGGAAGAGAAAGAAATAGATTTCATATGAGAAGTTACTGGTCATAGCAAAAGCTGTATTTGTAAGAAAATTTACAGCCAGCATGTCCCTAAAGAAAAGGGAGACAGCAAAACACCATGTCCCTGAAAGCATCCTTTCTGTTCCTAAACATGTAACCAAGTTAAGGAAATAACAAGAACAAGCCTGAGCCAGAAAGTCCATATACATATGATCTTTCTCTTATGCACTTTGGGAATTAGGGCAAGTTACTGTTATCCATAGAAATACTTTGCTGCACACATATCAGGATAGTTGCTCCTTGGGATCCTGGTCCTGTAGGCAAGCAAATGCCACTTCTGCAACCTAACATAGAATCCCTTTCTGAGTGGGGACAGGTGTGGAACTTAGGGCAGTGTGAAAAGGATGGTGTCACTCATCCCGCCAACTGCCACTGGACAGGACACCATGAAGGAGGAGAGGTGCTGCTTAGCCAAGCACCATGATGATGGAGGGGATGTCTGTTCAGCCTGTTGTCCTTGAACTCTTCTTGGAGCAGTCACTGATCTCTCATAAGTGTTTCCCAATTAATCGTGTCTTCCATGCTGTTTTCAAGCACTTTCTTTGACTTTCCTACAACCTACCCCCACTGCCCTGACCTAATTGGGCTGTGGACGTGACAACCAGCCTTAGGTATTTTCTTATACCAACAGAAACTGGTCTAAGACACACTGGCACAACTGGGCTGAGGAGGTAACACAGCCATAAATGATAATGTTATTAAAGTGAGAGAAATCTTCAAATTAAATGATCTAAATAACCCAAGCAATTAGAAAATTATAGAAAACCAAAAAAGTTATGCAAATAAAACTCTTAAAAGTAGTAATTAATAAAATTGAAATTAGGGGCTGGGGTTGTGGCTCAGTGGTAGAGCACTTGCCTCACATATGCGAAGCCCTGGGTTTGATCCTCAGCACACATAAAAAAATATACATAAAAAAGAACATACTCTTTAGAAAGAGTCCTGTATTGTTATTTTTTGTCACTACCTCCCCAGGTTGGGAGTGGGTAATTTGCATGCCTGCTGCCTTACTTGCATGTGGTAGCCGTTTCTCAGGCTCCCTCTCTGAAATTGAACCCTGATTCTTCGTCACCTGTGGTCACCATGGTAGGCATGGCGACTACCATCGAAAGTTGATAGGGCAGACATTCAAATGGGTCATCACCACCACGGGGGCATGTGATCGGCCCGAAGAATATACTCTTTAAAAAAATAAATGAAATGAAATGCAATATATGTATATTTTTATGGATATGGAGAGTATGAATAAAATGTACAGCTAATTCTTTGAAATGAGCAGTTGCATGAAAAACGTCTGGAAAATCTGATAAAGAAGTGGAAACAAATACAGTGGTAGGAATGAGGAGATATTACCACTAGAGGCAATAGTTCACTAAATATTACTTTTAGTGGACTATTATGTGCAACTGTACAGAAACATTTAAATATGGAGATAAAACTAGTGTTTTCCCCATCGAAATATAAATGAGCAAAACTAATGCAAAAAAAAGGAAGAAAGGAAACTAAGGGAATAAACACCAGGAAATTTGCAGTGTGTATTATTTAAAAAGGCACTAGGGGGCTGGAGTTGTGGCTCAGTGGTAGAGGTCTTGCCTGGCATGTGTGAGGCACTGGGTTTGATTCTCAGCACCACATATAAATAAATTTTAAAAAACCCCAAAGATCCATTGGCAAAGTAGGACTGGATGGGGTAGGAGTGGTGGTAAGCTCATGAGTTGTCTGAGATGCTATATATAAAATATGTAATTAATATATATATATATATATATATATATATATATATATATATATATAAAATAACAAAACCCATAATTACTCTGTACTGTTTTATTTTGCAATTTTTTTGTAAATCTACAATTATTTGAAAAATAAAAAGTTGAGTACAGGGCTGGGGATTAGTACAGTGATAGATCACTTGCCTAGCATGTGTGATTTGGGTTCAATCCTCAGCCCTGAAAAAAATAAAGTACACATACATAAAAAGACACTAGGATGATATTGATTTAATATGAAGTGCAATCTAATCTTTAAAAAATTGTATTCCTGGACATATGTGGTGGCACAAGCCTCTAATCCCAGTGAGTGGGAAGGCTGAGGCAGGAGGATGGAAAGTTTGAGACCAGCCCCAACAATTTAGTGAGGTCTTAAGAAATTTAATGAGACCCTGTCTCAAAATTAAAAAGTGTTGCAGATGTGGCTCAGTGGTAAAGCACCCCTGGGTTCAATTCTCAATACCAAACAAACAAACAAAAACAATGTTTCAGTCAGTCACCTACCCAGGCTGAGCATGCAGTGGGGAGACATTGCACCCACCCAGGTGGGAGGATGCCCAGACCAAGAGGCCCTCAACCAGCAGTAAGGAGTTCTCAGTGAGCTAGGCCCCACAGAAGCAGAGTCAGCCCTGTGGGAGAGAGTCCCTCCAGGAGGTGAGTTTGGGTAGAAATGGAGGGCTTGGGGCTCAGCTTTGAGTGCAGGGCAAGAGTCACAGCCTCTGCTCAGCCAGCCACCTGTCTTGCAGAGATTGGAGAAGGATGGCCATTGTCCTCTGTTACCTGGAGGTAGTCTCCTGTAATGCACAAAAGAGGCCACCAATCCCCGTTATACAGAGCTCCCTGGGCTCAAATTGCAAATTGATTTGGGGGTGGTTAGAGTTAGTCTAGGTTCCCACTTAGGATCTCAGACAATCCATGATCTTAACACCACTCCTACCCCATCCAGTCCTACTTTGTGACCCCACACAAGTTTAGGAAAAAGAAAAAAATTGGAGGCATGATCTCCAGGCACTCTCCCACAAGCCAGAGGGATGGTGGTATGCAGGTTACAAAGGGACTGTTCCTACACCATTCCCTTCAGAAATTCTGTACACAACTGAATATGGGGAGGGTCCAGGCCACTTGTAGAGATCCTCCTATTCCTAGTACTTGCCCCACTTAATAGTACCCCTCACTCTTTTTTGGGCTAGGAGGTAGTTACTGGGGATTGAACCCAGGGATGCTCTACCAATGAGATGTATCCCCAGCCCTTTTCTGTGTGTGTGTGTATGCGCGCGTGCGCGCACGTAAGTATTTTGTCTTTTTTATTGGTTCTTTTTAGTTATGCAAAACATTAGGATTCGTTTTGACATAATTGTAAAAGTATGGAATATAATTTACTCTAATTCTATCCCTAGTACTTCCCTTTTCCCTCTTCTCCTCCCTCCCCGCTCAATCCCCTTCATCAGCAATGATGGAATCTCCCATTTTCCCCCTTTCTATTTTCCCCCTTATTTTGGACTAGCTTCAGAGAAAACATTCAACCTTTCACTTTTTGGGTTTGGCTTATTTTACTTAGCATGATTGTCTTCAGTTCCATCCATTCACTAGTAAATGTCATATCATTCTTATTTTTTATTTTGAGACAGAGTTTGTGAAATTGCTGAGGCTGGCCTTGAACATGGGATCCTCTGGTCTCAGCCTTTCCAGTATCTTGGATTACAGGTGTGTACACTGCATGCCTGTGTCCCTTATTCTTAACAGTCTTTGACTCTTCTAATACTAGTAATATGTTGTCAGTAGAAATCTCTTGTCAATCCAACAACTCATTTTGGTAGAAGATGGTCTGTTAGTTTTTCATCTCTTGGAAGACTTCATTGCTCTGGGCCAGAGCTGAGGCAGAATATCATGGGGGCTTGGTGGAGGAAAGCTGTGATAGGGTGGCAGGGAGAGGCACACTTGAGGGACAGATGTTGGGAGATGGGGGGGGCAGGGAAAGATAGAGTCCAAGGCCAGGCCCCCAATGACCTAGTTCCTTGAGCCATGCTCCACCTTCCTACATTTACCAACCAGTAGTTCATTCAAATTATTAAACTAGTCAAGTGTGGTAGCCCATGCCTATCATCTCAGTGACTTGGGAGGCTGAGGTAAGAGGATCACAGGTTTGAGGACAGCATCAGCAATTTTGCAAAGCCCTAAGTAACTTAGTGATACCCTGTCTCAAAATAAAAAACCAAAATGTCTGGAGATATGGCTCAGTGGTTAAGTGTTCCTGGGTTCAATCCCTGGTACTCCACCCCCCCCCCCAAAAAAAAAAAAAAACCCAAACAAATTATTAATCTATCAAATGGATGAATCCATTGATGAGGTTACAGCTCTCAAAATCTAATCATCTCACCCCTTACCATTCCTGCATTTCCTAACACATGAGCTTTTCTGGGGATATGCCAAGATTCAAACTAAAACAGGTGGTTGTTAGGGAAGGAAGAGTGGTGTGGTATACACCTCCTCCAGGGCCTCAGGGTAGAGCAAGTTAGGGGCAGGGATATAAAGTAGTAAACATATTTCAGGAGCATTGGGAGGGAAGGGACATGCTCAGAAAAGAGGCTTGACAGTAGAGGGTGGGGAGCACTTCCCTAGGGGAAAGGTGGAAACTGAAGCCAGCTCCTCAGAAAAAAAAAAGGAAAAAATCTCAGTATTCTTTTGCATGTATATATATGTAAATATGTATGTATATATGTAAATACACACACATTTTAGTAATGGGAATTGAACCAATTGAACCCAGGGGTACTCAACCACTGAGCTACCCACCCCCAGCCCTATTATTTTTTAAAGACTGGATCTTGCTAAGTTTCCCAGGCTGGCCTGGAACTTATGGTCCTCCTGCCTCAGCTTCTGAAGTTGCAAGGATTACAGATGTGCACCACCACACCCAGTCCTAGATTTTTGAAACAGTTCTAAAACAGGGGTTGCAAATTACAAACTACAGGCTGCAGGTCAATGTGGCCTGTATTCATTTTTTTTTCTTTCTTTTTTTTTTTTTTTTGTACTAGGGATTGAACCCAGGGATGCTTTACCACTGCGTTACATCCCCAGCCCTTTTTATTTTTTATTTTGAAACAGGGTCTTGCTAAATTGCTTAGGGCCTTGCTAATTTGCTAAGGCTGGCTTGGAACTGGTGATCCTCCTGCCTTAGCCTCCTAAATCCCTGGGATTATAGGTGTGTGCCATGGTGCCCAACTCTAGTTTGTTTTTGTAAATCAACCACATCCATTCCTTTACATCTTGTTTGCAGCTACTTTTGCTATAGTGGCAGAGTCGACTTAGTCACAACAGAGACTCCATTGCTGGCAAAGTCTATAATACTTGCTATCTGGCCCTTTACAGAAAGTTTTCCAATCCCTATTCTAGACAACAACAATAAAAGCTGGACATCTTCCAATTTCAATTTGGGAAGTACTATTAAAAATGCAGTTTTTATTATCTTAAAAAATCAGATCTAGCTGGGTACGGTGATGCATGCCTATAACCCCAGTGACTGTGGAGGCTGAAACAGGAAGTTTGCCAGTTCAATGTGAGCCTCCACGATTTAGCAAAACCCTAAGTAACTTAGCAACATACTGTATCAAAAAAGTAAAGAGGGCTGGAGATGTGGCTCAGTGGTTAAGTGCCCCTGATTTCAATCTCTGTTTTTTTTTAAAAAAAAAAGGAAGGAAGGAAGAAAGGCAGTTCTAATACAAATAAGCAATTATCTGGAGATCATTTTGTCTTGTAGATGAAAAATATTAGCAATTTGGATCCAACAAGTATCTAAAGAAAAATTTACCCTATAACAAAACTGGATTTTCTAGTAAGGCAATGATGACTAACATTAGTAAATCTATTAATTTGTTTCATTTTAAAAACAAAAGGGAGGACTGGGGTTGTAGCTCAGTGGTAGAGCACTTACCTAGCATATGAAAAGCACTGGGTTTGATCCTCAGCACCACATAAAGAAATAAAAAAAAACATAAAATTTAAAAAACAAAGGAGAAAACAACACAATCATATCAATGAATATAAAAGAAACATTTGACACAATTCAACAGCATCCTCAAACTAAAACTAGACTAGAAAGGATCTGTGAAAATTCAGAAAAGATTAAAGATTAGACTCAAAATTGCCAGGAAGTATAATTCAAAAAGGTAAATATGCTAAAAATGCAGTCACCACCTAGTAGTCCATTCAAATCAATAATCCAACTAGTGGATTAATCCACTGATAAGGATACAGCTCCTATAATTGAATCATGTAACCTCTTGGTACAACATAGGGTTGATCCTATCACAATAGTATATTGAAATCTCTAATGCAATAAAATATGAAAATAAAATAAATGGATTAAATATTGAGAAAAGAGAGAAAATCATTTTTAGCTTTATCATATTGACATATTCTATTGGAAAATCTGTGCTTTCCATGATTTGACACCCTAATATTAATGAAAATTAATATTAAGACAAAATTAACACAAAATATAACATTATTGAAAATCCACTTGAGAGATATAATAGAGATTTAACTATAAATGGGATTGAACCCAGGGGTGCTTATCCACTGAAAAACATCCCAGCTCTTTCTTTCTTTCTTTTTTTTTTTTGTTTTGAGACAGGGTCTCACTAACTTGTTTAGGGCCTTGTTAAATTGCTGAGGCTGGCCTTGAAATTTCAATCCTCCTGCCTCAGCCTCCCGAGTCAACTGGGATTACAGGCATGTGTGACCACATATGGGTTTTACAGTTCTTAATGGTGGGCTATGCCCTGAAGTTTTGCAGCAGACCCCAGCAGCTCACTGCCAATTTCCTTCTGGGTTCTTGTCTTGCAAACTTGAAGGATGAAATCTACAGACGGAAGGTAAGAGTTAAATGTTAAGATTTATTTAAGTGAGCTGAAATTCAGTTAAATGTTAAGATTTATTTAAGTGAGCTGAAATTGGGGTGAGAAAGAACTCAATAGATATTGCCTGAAAATCATTTTTATTTGCAGGTTATCCTTGTGTACCCAGAAAAATATGCAAGGAAAATTCAATAAGGTGGTGGGGTATAAGAAAATAAATACAGCATATTGAAACAAATGGAAATGAGTAAAAATCCCATTTCTAGTAATGACAACAAACATAAAATACCTAAAAATGAATATAACAAGAAAGGTACTGGCCTAAAGTAAAAAAAATATATGACTATTATTCTAGAATATAATATAAAACTAAACACATGGAGAGATAAATCATATCTCTGCATAGGAATACAATAAAATTTAAAAAAATCACAAAGTTAAGAATTATACCAGACTTCTTGTTGGCCAACAAGAAGAGTGGAATATTTAAAATGTTAAAAGAAAACAAACCTCAACAACCTAGCATTTTCAATCCAGTGAAATTATCCTTCAAAAGAGAAAAGGAAATAAGGATTTTCCTAATAAAAAATACACAGGGGACCAGAGATGTAGTTCAGTGTTTGTTCTTTTGCAGTGCTGGGGATGGAACCCAGAGTGTTATACAACAAACAAACAAACAAACTGAGCAAGCAAGCAAACAAACAACAACAACAACAACAACAAATAAAAAACACTTAGGAAAGGGGCTGGAGATATAGCTCAGTTGGTAGAGTGCTTGCCTCACATGCACAAGGCTCTGGGTTCAATCCCCAGTACCACAAAAAACAAACAAAAAACACTGAGGGAATTCATTGCCAGTAGATTTGCTTTGCAAAAAATGTTAATATAAATTCCTTAAAGAGAAGGAAAATAATATAGGTCAGAAATTCAGATTAACATAAAAAAGGAAGAGTGTCAGACATGAAATAAATTTAGAGTAAAATCACTTAGTATTTCCTGCATTACTTATATCAGATTGATTTTATAACAGTTGTGTCACTCAGAGAATGCCTGTAGAATTTTTTGGGGGGCAAATAAAATAATATTTTAGGAAAATGATTTTGGTGTATGTATTTTAATACTCTTTACATTATGTAGTGAAGATATAAGAAATAAAGTAGTTGTTCACTCCTTATATGTGAGAAGCAGAAATCACTGCAGTATCATCTGGAACATGTCAATGAGTAAACAGTAAATGAATAAGATAACTTTTTTTTTTTTTTGTACCAGGAATTGAACCCAGGGACGCTTAACCACTGAGCCACATCCCCAGCCCTTTTTTGAATTTTATCTAGAGAAAGGGTCTCACTGAGTTGCTTAGGGCTTCGCTAAGTTGCTGAGGCTGCTTTTGAACTTATTTTCCTCCTGCCTCAGTCTCCCAAGTGACTGGGATTACAAATGTTCTCTACCATGCCTGGCTAAATAAGAAATTTTTGATAAAAGGTAGGCTGTAAAGAAAATGGAACAAAGAATCTGAGAGTGGTGGGCTGGGCCAGGGAAGAAATGCCACTGAAGAAAAGACATTTGAACAGATCAGAAGATAGGAAGGAGTGAGTCTTGGAGCCAGAGCATCTTTGGCAAGGGCAGCAATATTAAGGCTGTGGAACTCCTGCTTCCTGCTTATCCCACCACTAGGTGGCATCTCTGGACTAGGACCAAAGGTTTTCTTGACCTATTTAAGGAGTGCCATTCTTCTCCATACAGATTTTCTCTTTCTTTCATGAAGCTATTTGTATAACATTTCATCTTTCCCAATAAATTTAAATATTTAGTTAGTTTTAATAATATAATTATAACTTATGCCTCTACCATCTAAAGAAAAGGTATGGCTTTTACAATAATCTCCATTATGCATCTATCCAATTTATAGTCTCCCCTCCCTACCTAAGGTAAACATCATCCTCAACTTTTAATTTCTTTTTTATATAATTTTATTGCAACTATACAAAATTCTAAGTAGTTTGTGTTCTTTATAGTAGTAGCTTTTAATTATATAAACATATATTATGCTTTACATTAGCATTGGGCTTATAATTATCCCCCTTAATATTCATCCATATTGTTGAGCATTGTTCTAGTTCATTCATTTGACTCCTGGTAATGAGCATCCATTTTTTCCCCAGGTTTTGCCATTTGAACAGGATGCCACACACATTCTAGGTTTCTTGTGCAAGTATTTTTCTTGGATAAGAGAACATTTGTTGGACTGCAAGTCATGTGAATATTCACTATAAGTGGGAATGCCAAACTATTTTCTAAACTGGCTGCACTGATTTATATTGCTTTGGTAGGGCAAAAAGATCCTGTGAATCTTCACAGTCTTTAACTCTTGGTCTTGTCAGATTTTTACAATTCTGCAAATCAAATTGGTGTCAAATGTCTTCTTATCATGTCTTGATTTGTAGTTCCTTGTTCACTAATGAGTTTGAACATCTCTTCATGTTTATTAGCCCTCTCTCTCTCTTGTCTGAATAGTCTAACAGATAGACTTACTTTTTCTTACATAACCATAGCACTATTATGACACTCAACACTATTAATTCTTCGCACTCTGTTAGAAGTATATTCATGCCAAATGTGTTTACACTCATTCCATTTCTTTTTTTATTTATTAATTCAACAAACACTTATCCAGACCAGGGATACAGGAGTGGAAAGAGATTCTATGATAATCAGAAAGCTCAACTCGGCTAAGTAAAAATGAACTCAGACTATAAAAATCTGCCCTGCCACTCATCTGGATGTGAGAAAACAGCCATGGATAAAACCAGATGAAAAATTAACAGGAAACACTTCTCCCAAGGACACGCTGCAGCTGTAATACCATAAGGAAACCATATTTTGAGTTACTACTGCTCCAGGTAGGGCTTCTTTATGGTAGTACAAGAAACTTTGTTGTCTACAGTCATATACTATCTGAAACTTTGCTATTTGAAATAATATCAGAAAGAATAAAACACCTGCATCTTAATGGAGATTCTAATTTACTTAGACACAGAAAAACAAGCCTCAATTTCCAACACAGGTGCATAGCTCCAGATATGGGTTATATGGACACAACACCTGACAGCTATCTGAATTGTTTCCAATTCAGGTCTCTGGGTTCACTTTCCAGTCCAGACCTGATGTTGACCCCCTTAACACACAGCCTTGCTTTACTTTGAGCTCCCCAACATACTGTTTTGTTTAAATTGCATCTAAACTCTACTCTTCTTCATATTCCTATAAGAACTCTATATTTTCCTGTTTAGGGAGCTGCCCCATGGTTCCTCTAGTATATGGTCTCCCTAATTGATTAAATAAGCTATCAGAGTATAACTTAGTCCCTGGTGGTTTTAGGCTGATTTGACTGTGACATGTCTTAAATTCCAGATTTCTAAACTGAGGCACAAAGGGGCTGAGTACATAGAAAGCCCCCATTAAGTCCACATTTCAGCCTACCCTTGGTCCTCAAAATACTTCTCACCTGAGGATTTAGAAAGGCCTTCAGTGGGGCACAGAGCCTTCTACTTCTATCAGGATTCTATGAAGGTGGAGTATTGAACTTGGTTTTGTAGGACAAATAGGCATTCTTAGCTCAAGGGCAGTATGACTTCTTCCCCTTCTGCCACAATGACATCTCCCACAATGTGGAATACTCCAGGATTCCACATTGGAGGTGATAAGGGGCAGCAAATTGTTTGAATGGAAGAATCAAGAATTTTGTATGAAAGCTATATTTGCAAAGTAAAGGCACCAACACTGTATAGATTTTACCTTATAAGGAAATAAAAATAAAAGTTTCCCTCTGCAGCTGCTAGTATATAGGCACAATATTCCAGTATGTCAGTACAGGAACCACCTTCCTTAACAAGACTCCTAAAGAGCAAGAAATAAAATAAAAAATCAATAAGTGGGATGGCATCAAATTAAAAAGCATCTGCACAGCAAAGGAAACAAGAGTATGACGAGACAGTCCATAGAGCTCTTTGCCACCTGCTCCTCAGATAGGGCATTAATATCCAGAAAATACAAAGAACACAAAAAACTTAGCACCCAAAATATCAAATAACCCAATCAATAAATGGGCAAAAGACCTAAACAGAAACTTCTCAAAAGAAGAAATACAAATGATCAACAAATATATTAAAAAAAATGTTCAGCCTCTTTGGCAATTAGGAAAATGCAAATCAAAACAATGTTGAGATTTCATTTCACTCCAGTCAGAATGGCAATTATCAAGAATACAAATAATAATAAATGCTGACAAGGATGTGGGGAAAAAGATAAATCATACATTGTTGGTGGGATTGCAAATTAGTTCAACAACCCTGGAAAGCAGTATGAAGATTCCTAAAAACAAAACAAACAACAACAACAAAAAACTAGGAATGGAACTACCATATGACCCAGCTATCCTACTCTTTGGTATATATCAAAAAGATTTTAAATCAGCATACTACAGGGAAGCAGTCACATCAAAGTTTATAGGAGCTCAACTCACAGTAGTTAAGCTATGGAATCATCTTAGGTGCACTTCAACAGAGGTAAGGCTAAAGAAAATATGATATATATATACACAACTGAGTATTACTTAGCCATAAAGAAGAAGGACTTTATAACATTTGCTGGTAAAGCAAATGCTAAGTGAAATAAGCCAATCGCCCAAAGTCAAAGGTTGAATATTTTCTCTGATAGGCAGAAGCTAATCCAAAATGTGGGGTGGTCAGAGAAGGGAAAAAAAAAGGGAAAGGGAATTCCATCAATGTAGAGGAAAGATCACTAGACTAGAGGAAGGGAATTGAGCAGGCGGAAGAGGGGAGTGGAGTAAGGGAAGAACAGTGGAATGAATATGAGGGAACTTTCATACGTACATACACGAATATACCACAGTGAATTGCAACATCAAATATATCCACAAGACCCTAATCATAAAATCAATCTATAAATAAACTGCAGAAAGATCAGTAGAGTAGATGCTGGGGAAGTGAATTAGAGCAAATTATATTTCATGCTTTTGTGATTATGTAAAAATGTATCCAATGTTATATATAACTAAAAAGAATCAACTAAAAATACTTCATAGGTAGGTTGGGAGGATTCCATTTAATAGTGCTTAATAAATGTTTCTTGCTATGAAAGAAACTCAAAAAGAAAAAAATAATAAAATTTCCTAAAGAGTTTTTATTGAAGTGCATTAGATTAAGGACACATCAAAAATTATTATTGGCATATTCATTTTAGTTCGGGTAGATGGAGTAAGAGATAAGGTAGATTATGGGAGCATTCAAACCCTAAAGCCAAGCCCCATGGGCACAGCAAGGATTGGGAACCTAACACTTACTGGACCCCTTTTTCCATCCTGTGGTATATCCTAGGAGGGCTTGCACAACCCAGATTTCTCCCCCTTTTCCCGTCGTGGTATGTTCCAGCCTGATTTCTCCTCCCTTTTCACCCTATAGTTTTGGCCAGCTTCTCAGAACGCTATTATACAAAGGCACAGAGTACAGATTTAGAGAGCCTCCCCTCTGGCAGTAAGCTCGTCCAGCAAAATGTCCCTACTCCTGCTTCCTGCCGCCAGGGGCATAACTCCACATCAATGCTCAGTGAGTTGAGCTAGAGGCGTCCTCGTTCTCAGTATGGAATGGACACTCTTCTAACATGGCGTAGTCCATAGGGATGCGCCTCGGGAGCAGCCATGTTCCCTGCCTGACAACGCTGCATATTAGGTGCCCCTACCGAAAGCCGCAGAGGATAGACTCCGCAACGACTCCATGTTGACTCTTGGCTGAGCCTTCCAAGGTGGTTTTGCGCATGCGCATATCCTCACTTCCGATGTCAAACTCCAAATCCCGAGAAGGGGAGGTGTTAGGGCCGGTGACCGGAAGCGGCTGCGGTTCTCAACCTCGGTTAGATAGTTGTCAAGCGGATTCAACTCAGTGCCAGAGGGATGTAGAGGTGATGGGCGGCCGGGGAGGGTGAGTACCGGGGGATTCTGTGATGGATTCATTGATCTAACATGAGTTGAATGATTTGCCCATTATTTTGCAGGGTTTTCTCTTTTTAGATAGCAATATTAAGGTCTTAAAGTTCCCCTGTTTTGTGCATTGTTTTATGTGTTCTTAAATAATTAATAATTTGTATTTTATTCAGGAATTATTTAGAAGTGCATTTTCAATTCCCCAAAGTTTATCTTTTTAATGGATTTCTAACCTTTGTTTTCTGTGTCTCAAATCTACATAAAACTCATTCTTGAAATATAAGGAGACTTACGGCCTAGTCTGTGGTGAATTTTTAGCAATGTTTTGTGTTTAACTTGAAGATAATATTTAGATGTCAGTTGTGTCATGCAAAATATGTATGGGGGGTTCTGCTTCTTCCATTATGAGAGTGGAGAGAGAAATTCTCCACTTTGATGGTGATTTGTTCATTCTCCTTGCTTTTGTCAATGATCTATTGTGGGCTAATATTCCTATAAAGTCTGAGACTTAGGGCTGAGACTGTAGATCAGTAGTAGACCACTTGCAAGGCCTGGGTTCCATCCCAAGCATGCAAACATTTTTTTTTTTTTAAGATAAAGTGTGAGACTTAGGTCATAGTGCATTTATCCACTAATTGATGTCCCATTACTCAAACACAATTTGATGAAAAAATTATTCTTCCATCGTTACCAAAAATAAATGGGCCATGCTTTTGTGGGGGTACTTTCTGGGTTCTTTATTCTGTCCCATTGATCTGTGTCTATGCCCCTGCCAGTAGTTTCCACACTATCTTGATTACTGTAGCTGTGTAATAAGTCTTGCTATCAGGTAGAGCAATTCCTTCCACTTTATTTTTTAAATTATTTTAAGTCTTCTAGTTCCTCTGCTTTTCCATATGCATGTCCTAGTCTTGTCTCTACCTACAACACATCTTGCTGTGTCAACTTGGGAACAATGTACATCTTAACTATGTGAAGTCCTTCAGTCCATGTACATAGTATATCTATTTATCTTCTTTGATTCTTTCAACAGTGTATTGTAATTTTCAGCATACAAGTACTGTATATGTTTTAAGTTTATGCCAAAGTACTTAATTTTTTTGGAGGAGTTGTAAATGGCATTATCTTTTAAATGTTGGTTTCTACACATTTGCCGCATACATATATAAGTATATAAATACACACATACATATATACACACATATATTCATAAATGCACACCCATATATAAGAGTACAGTTGAGTTTTATGTATTGATCTTGTGTCCTACAGTTTTTCTGAATTTTATTATTACTACTACTAATAATTATTTTTTGTGGTGCTGAGTATTGAACCCAGGCCCTCATGCATACTAGGCAAGTATTCTACCATTGAACCAAATTCCCAGCCCTGAAGTTAATTATTTATTTACATCTATTTGGTAATTTCCTTGAAACTTTTCTGTACAGACAATCATGTCATATACAGAGACAGTTTTATTTCTTCCTCTCTAATCTCAACACTTTGCTTTTTCTTGTTTTATCATGCTGGTTAGAACTTCCAGTACAGATTGAGTATCCATTTTTTGCAGTGGTTGGGATCATAAGTGTCTCAGGTTTCATATTTTTTGGATTTTTGAATAATTGCATATATAGATATTGAGGTATATTCAGGATGGTACACAAATCTAAACATAAAATCATTTGTGTTTCATATATACCTTATACACATAGCCTGAAGGTAATTTCAAAGAATATTTTTAGTGTGCCTGTATTTTGGCTGTGATTCATGAAGAAGTCAGGTATGGAATTTTCCACTTGTGGCATCATGTCATCAATGAAGAAGTTTGTGATTTTGGAGTATTTTGGAATTCAGGTTTTTGGATTAGTGAAGCTCAAACTGTACTACGTTGAATAAGAGTGATGAGCATGAATATCTGCATCATTCCAGTCTTAGGGAGAAAACATTCAGACTTTCACCATCAAAGTATGAGTTAACTGTTGGGTTTTGCCTTTTTGTGTTTTTAAATGGATGCTCTTCATCAAGCTGAAGAAATTCTCTATATCTAATTTGCTGCGAGTCTTATCATGAATGGCCGTTGCATTTTGTCAATACTATGAATTTATATAATCTTGTGATTTTTCTTCTTTAGCCTGTTAATATGTGTGTGTGTGTGTGTGTGTGTGGGTTATGCGGATTGATTTTTGAATAGTGATGCAGACTATTCATAGGATAAACCCTACTTGGTTGTGGCATATATATTTTTGGATATATGCAGGAATTGATTAATAATTTTTAAAAGGATTTTAAATTCATGAGCAATATTGGCCTATAGTTTTATTTTTTTTGGTACTGTTTTAGGTTTTATTATTAGGGTAATAGTGGTCTCAGAATAAGTTGGTGACTATTTTCTTTTTTCTAGAAGAGATTGTGTAGAATTTATGCTAATTTTTCTTTAAATGTTTAGTACAATTCTCCAGTGAAACCATCTGGGTTTGTAAATTTTCATTTGAAAGCTTTTTTTTTAAAAAAAAAAAAAACTATTGTTTCAATTTCTGTAGTAGTTTTATAACTATTCAGATTATCTATTTAATATCATTTCAGATTACCCAACAGTGGATGAGTTATGGTAGTTAGTTTTATGAGGAATTGGACTATTTCATTCAAGTTGGAGAATTTATGTGCATTGTTATTTATGGTATTCCTCTACTGTCCTTTTTTTCAAATATATTTTTTTTAGTTGTAGTCGTCAATACCTTTATTTTATTTATTTGTATGTGGTACTGAGAATCAAACCCAGGGCCTTGCACGTGCTAGGCTAGTATTCTTCTGCTGAGCCACTGCTGAGCCACATCCTTAGCCCCTTTTTATTCATTTTGAGACAGGGTTTCACTAAGTTGCTTAGGGCTTCTCTAAGTTTCTGAGGATGCTTTTGAACTTGTGATCCTCCTGCCTCAGCCACTTGAGCTGCTGGGATTACAGGAGTGGGTCACCATGCCCAACTGTCTTATCTCTTTTTGTTTTTATCAGTCTTGCTAGTTGATTACCAACTTTATCCATCTTTTCAAAGGGCCAGCTTTGGGATTCATTGATTTTTCTCTATTGTTTTTCTGTTTTCATTTCTGCTCTATATTTATTACTTCCTTTTGCTTGCTTTGGGGTTTACTTTGCTCTTCTTTTTCTAGTTTTTTGAGATGGGAGCTTGGATGGTTAATTTCAGACCTGTCTTCTTTTCTAATGTAAACACTTAGTGCTATAAATTTCTCAATGCTGCTTTAAGAACTGTATTTCATAAATTCTGATATATTGTATTTTGATTTTTATTTATTTAACTTCCCTTAGGACTTTTTCAATCTATGGATTATATAGAAATAAACTAATTTTCAAGTGTTTAGAGATTTTCTTATCTTTCTGTTATTGATTTTTAGTTTGGTATTCTTATATTCAGAGAAAATGCATTGTTTAATTTAAATTTGTGAAGGTGTTGACTCAGGCATAGTCTATCTTTGAGAATATTGATAGGTGCTTGAAAAGAATGTGTATTCCATTAGTGTTTCTCTGGAGTAAGCTGGGTATTTTTCAAAAGAGGTTTTCTGATTAGTGAGATCCCCTTTCTTCTGTTACTTTGATTAAGGAGAGTTTCTTTTTTTTTGAAGCTTTTTTTTTTTTTTTTTTTTAATCTGGGCTTGTTGGTTGTTCTGAATTGTTAATTCCACCAGTAACTTTTGGTGATGTATGGGAGGGAAAAAGTAAACCCAGGTAACTCACAACTGGTTTTGTTACTGAAGTTCTGTGATATGTAGGCTATTCACCTTTCTTTTCTGTCTTTCAGATTCTTCCTATTTCTCTTTGCTATGTTATGTCAGGTTTTTTATTTTTTCCAGTCTCTTCTATACTCACTGGTTTCTTCTTTTCTTTTCTAGTATTGATTTTGTTTGAGAGGGAGGGAGGAGGAGAATGCATGGGGGATGTCCTGCAAAATTATTGTTTTATTTACAATTTTATATGTATTAATTAATTTTATTTGTATTAATTTGTATTAATTACTATTTTGCTTAATTTTGGTTTTCTTACTACTAATGCTTTAGGTTGAATACTTAACTCATTTTGGTTGTATTTACTTTTTATTTAAAAAAGCCATTTAAGGGGCTGGGATTGTGGCTCATCGGTGGAGCGCCCGCCTAGCATGGGCAGGGCCCTGGTTCGATCCTCAGCACCACATAAAAATAAAGGCATTGTGTTGTGTCCATCTACACCTAAAAAATAAATATTAAAAAAAGCCATTTAAAGCCAAAATTTCAGTGTAAACACAACTTTGTGTTCCATAATTTCTGATAAAAATTGTAAAGTGTTTCTATTGATTTTCCACTTTGATACTGGGGTTATTTAGGGAGTATTTTTCCTTTTGTTGTGGCACTGGGATTAAACCCAGTGCCTGCACATGCTAGGCAAGCACTCTATCATTGTGCTACATTCCCAACCCATTTTTAATTTTTATTTTGAGTCAAAATCTCTCTAAGTTTCTGAGGCTGGTCTCAAATTTGTGGTTCTCTTGCTTCAGTCTCCTGAGTAGCTCGGATTACTGTTACATTCCACCATACCTTACTTTCTCTTCATTTTAAGTGGATATTTTCCCTTTCTTAACAAGAATGTCTAAATATATAGTGCCTCTAGTAATTGACCAGAGTAAAATTATACTTCAATTTGGACCCAAAATTACTCTTTCCTCCTAGGTTCCCTCAATAGGAGTAGTTTTCTCTCCAAACGTTTTTTGAGATAATTGAAAAGTTTTAGCCCCAGGCTATTAATATTTTTCTTATCATGTCTCTTCTGTTTTAAGAAAGTCAACTTTTTTATTCCAAATTCCCAATCATATTTTCAATAAACATAAAGCAGAACCACATTTATTTTGGGTCTACCATGTAAAAGTACTGTATGATATAATGTTGAACATGAATTTTGGAGCCAGGTAGACTTGGTTTGACTTGCTACCACTAAACCTCTGTTTCTGTATGATTATAATGAAATAATTATAGCAATACATAGATACCAAGATTGGAATGAAAATGATATGAAGGATCTGCCTGTGCATATTACTCAGTTCCTTAGGCAGATTGAGTTTCCCTTATCAGAAATGTTGGAACTGGAGACTATCATGCTAAAAGAAATAAACAATCCCCGAAAACAAAGGCCCAATGTTCTCTCTAATGTGTGGATGCTGACTTAGAATAGGCAGGGGGAGGGAGGAATGGGGGATTGGATGGGGAAATGGGGGAAGAGAGGGGGATGGGAATGGGAAAGATAGTAGAATGAATCAGACATAATTTTCCTGTATTCATGTATGAATACATGACCTATGGAACTCCATATCATGTACAATCAAAAAAATGGGAAGCTATATTCCACATATGTAGATATGTCAAAATATACTCTACTGTCATATGTAACTAAAAAGAACAAATAAAAAACTGGAGGAAAAAAAAAAGAAATGTTGGAATAAGAAAGAAAAAAATAGAAAAGCTTAAGGACCAGAAGTTTTCTGGATTTGATAGTTTTTCAGATTTTGGAGCATTTGCATATATGTAATGAGATATCTTAGAGATGGGACCCAAGTCTATATACAAAATTTATGTATGTTTCATATACATGTTATATGAGTACCTGAAGATAATTTTACATATATTTTTTATATTTTTAATGCATCTGTGGTTTTGTGTATGTGTGTGTGTGTGTGTGTGTGTGTGTTACTGGGGATTGAACTCAGGGACACTCTGCTACTGAGCTACATCTCCAGCCCTGTGTATTTTTATTTTAAGACAGGGTCTCACTAAATTGCTCAGGTTGGCCTTGAGCTTCTGCTCCACCTACCTCAGCCTCCTGAGTAGTGGGGATTATAGGTGTGCACCAGGCACCTGGATTGCAGTTCATCTTGACTATATTCCATTACATAAATTCAGTGTGGAATTTTCCACTTGTGGAATCATGTTGGTGCTCCAAACGTTTTAGATTTAAACAGAGCATTTTGGACTTCAGATTTTTGGATTTGGAATGCTCAGCCTATATAACAGTATTTGCTAATATATGTTAATTGTTTATATTTTGCCAGTTCCATACCAAGTGCCTTATAAATATTATCTCACTTAATTTTCACAACTACTTGAGATTATTTTGATTTTTTTTGAAAAATAAGACTGAAGAAGCTTTTTTATAGTCTCACAGCTAATAGCTGGTAGAGCTAGAATTTAAACGTTTATTAATTTTGGTCCAAATCTCATAGTCTCACTCATATTCCATTGTTTTGGGGGGATACCAAGGCTTAAATCCAGGGGTGCTTAACCACTGAGCAATATTACCAGTCCTTTTTTATTGTTTGGGACAAGGTTTCACTAAGTTGCTTAGGACCTCCCTAAGTTGCTGAGGCTGGCCTTGAACTTGCAATCTTCCTGCCTCAGTCTTCCAAGTTGCTGGGATTACAGTCATGTGCCACCATGCCCAACTTCATATTCCATTTTAATTAATAAATACAATAGGTGTTTCTGGGACTTTGACTACTTGGGTTCCAACAGAAAGTGTTTGTGTGGTGAGTACTGTATGATTCTAACCATGTGGACCATGTCTTTCCAGGTTTCTTGGAGTCTCTGCCATGTCCATGGGCCATACCCTTTAATGAAGGCTGTAGAATCATCTTCCTGATCCCAGTAGCTCCAGTTGAGTCTACAGACCCTACCAAACTTGGAGTTCCTGGGAAGAGTGGAGTTGTCAGCAAGAGAGCCCTAGAGCTGAAATCCAGTGTGAACATGGCAGCCAGCCAGAATTTGCCCCAGCAAGGAAGACATGGCAATGCCTGTGAGGTGAGGAAAGGAGGAGATACCCAGGGACAGAAATTAATTCAGAACTTCAAATCCTGAGGGAGAGACTTTATATTATTGTTTGATTTGTAATACTTTTTACTAGGCAGGATCATTTTCACTCCATTTTTATATATTTATTTATTTTTTGATGATGTTGAGATTGAACCCAGGGCCTAATGCCTGCTAGGCAAGTGCTCTACCACTGACTTACACTCCAGCCCCTCCATATTTTTTTTAATTAAAAAAAAATTTTTTAGATGCATGGGCTTTTATTTTATTCATTTATTTATATGTGTTGCTGAATCGAACCCAGTGCCTCACACATGCTAGGCAAGTGCTCTAGCACTGAGCCACAGCCTCAGCCCCCCATATTTTTTATTGTTTACTTATTTCCCTTTTATGAATTTTCTTTTCTTATCCATGCTTATTTATTTATCTTAGCCTATGGTTTTTTTAAAGGTTTTTTTTTTTTTTTAATATTAAGGTTAATAACGTTTGCCGTTCTTGCATGTTTTGTGAATATTTTTGCCACTTTGTAATTTGCAGTTAGCTTGCAGTTTTGTTTACAAGTGGTGAAGCAAACAATTTGTATAAAATCTGGGATATCAATTAGTTCTTTAAAGTCTTGTTTGAAAAGTAATCCTTTCCTCTTTTACTTTCCCCTGGATTCCAGATCCTTAGAGGCAAGCACTCTTAATATTTTAATGTGTTTTTAAAGTTTTCCATATTTTCTATTAACTTCCCACTATGGAAGATAGATATTGAGCTTTTCTATACACCCCCACCCCACACACATATTCATTTCCTATTAACCGATTCTCCTTGGATAAATACAGTGTATATCAATATTTGGGTAAAGTGTTTGTCAGTGTTTGTTATTGTAACAATATGTAAGTAAGTCACATATTATCCATGCTGTGATTACTACTTATGTACTACTTTTTTCTTTTACCTGCAGTTAACAATTTTTTAATGAAGTTGTTTGTTTGCTTTACTATGTAGATATTAGTAATTCAACTCTAAATTCTTCCCAAGTGTTTAAATCTTATTTCCATATAGTCAAACACATTAGTAATAATTGTAGTGATAGTACTTTTTCTGTTTACTTATGTACTTATTTTTGATTGCCAAATGATAATTATATAAATTTATGGGTATAGTGTAATTTTTTTTTTGCTTAACCACTGAGCCACATCCCCAGCCCCTTTCTGTGTTTTATTTAAAGACAAGGGTTTCGCTGAGTTGCTTAGGGCCTTGCTAAGTTGCTGAATATGGCTTTGAACTTGCAGTCTTCCTGCCTCAGCCTCCCAAGATACTCAGATTACAGGCTAGTGTCAAAATGCCTGGCTACGTTTTTTATTTTAAATAGCTCTTTTTGCTTTCAGAATATTTTCTTTCAATAATGTGCTGTTTTTATTTTACAGATGTAGCACTTATTACTCAAAGGATAGTATTAATAATTTTTAAATTTAATTTTTAAAATATTTATATGGACACATGGCTCGAAAAGTTTAAAAAATTTGAAAGCTGTATAGTCTAAATTTTCTTATCCATATTTCTTCTATCTGCTCATCACTCCCTAATACACATAAGCAGGTTAGTTTTCTCTATTTGATTATAGTTGCTTTAAGTAAATTTTAAAAGGGCTGAGGATACATTCTTATTTTCTCCTTTTTCTTTCACAAAATGTGGCCACCCAATTTCATAATTTTTTGTTAATTGAAAATATTTTCGTGAAATATAGCACAATTATAAACTATGCTGCTGTGAGCACTTTTTTGGTACTGGGGATTGAACTCAGGGTCACTTTGCAAGTGAGCCACATCCAGCCATTTCTGTTTTTTATTTTTTTAAAAAAAATTAAAATACTTTTATTTGTAGATGGACACAATACCTTTATTTTGTTTGTTTTTATGTGGTACTGAGGATCAAACCCAGTGCCTCACTGATGCTAGGCAAGTGCTCTACCACTCAACTATAACCTCTGCCCTTTGTTTATTATTTTGAGGTAGGGTCTCACTAAGTTGCTGTGGTTTCACTAAGTTGCCCAAGCTGGCCTTAAACTTGTGATTCTCCTTCCTTGGCCTCCCAAGATGCTGGGATTACAAGTGTTTTCTACTGTGCCCAGTCTGAATACTCTTATTTGTGTCTCCTCGTGCACATGTGTACACCCCCTTTTAAGTATATGCATTCAGGTGGAGTTAATGATTCTGAAGTTCAATCTATATTTTATCAGTGCTTATTGTTGTATTACTTGTGATAGCCAATAATTGGAAATGACAAAGGTGTTAATCAATAATAAAATGGTCCAGTAAATTAAACATATTATTGAATGAAAGAAGCCAGGCATGCAAGAATGCATTTTGTTTCAATTTAAGTTTTTGTCTTGTTTTGTGTTTTGTAGCGCTGGCGCCTTGTGCATGCTATGCAAGCATCTACCACTGAGCCACATCCCCAGCCCTTATGTGAAGTTTTAACATAGGAAAAACAAACAAACAAACAAACAAACAAACAAACAAAAAACAAAACCACATTTGTAAAGGGGTATATGCATCATTGGTAAAACTAGAAAGCAAAAGAAGGAAGTGCTTGTCATTCTAGGCAGGACAACAATTTTATTGATTAGTGGAAAGGGGGAGGAAACATGGGGAAGACTTCTGGGCAAGTAGCTGGCAATGTTCACTTTCCAGGAGGGGTGGGAATTGGGTAAGTATTTGCCTTGAATAATTCGTTAAGCCAGGCTGTATTTATGTTCCATGTGTTTTTCTGCATAATTATTCTATTTCATGGTAAAGGGAGGAAAAAAGTACCCTCCAATTTTTAAAATATTTTTTTGTAGATAGACACAATATCTTTATTTATTTTTATGTGTTGCTGAGGATTGAACCCTGTGTCTCACATGTGTGAGACAAGTGCTCTACCACGGAGCCACAACCTCAGCCCAGTACCCTCCAACTTTGACTTTAGTAGCCCATATATACTTCCTAAAGGCAGCTACAGATTATTCAAACACATACTTACATGCATGCTTGTACACTCACATACTCACCTGTATTCTTTTTTTGTGTATGATATTAGGGATTTAACCCAGGGGTGCTCTACTTCTGAGCTGCATTCCCAGCCCTGTTTTTTTATGAGGGTGGGTGGGTGAGGTAACCAGGGATTGAACTCAGGGGAACTCAACCACTGAGCCACATCCCCAGCCCTATTTTGTATTTTATTTAGAGATAGGGTCTCACTGAGTTGCTCAGCACCTCACTTTTTCTGAGGCTGGCTTTGAACTTGAAATTCTCTCACCTCAGCCTCGTAAGCCACTGGGATTACAGGCCTGTGCCACTGTGCCTGGCCCCAGTCCTGTTTTTTTATTTTATTTTGATATAGTTACTGAGGTTGACTTTGAACTTGCAACTCTCCTGCCATGTCATTGGGATTACAGGCATGAGCCACCATGCCCAACTCCTATATCCAATTATTTTTTTAGTTGAGACTTTTGAATTGTGCATATTCATGGGATACCATTTTGATGTCCCAATAATCTGTATACATTATATATTGCTTAAGTCAAGGTAGTTGGAGTATCCATTACCTCATGCATGTATCATTTCATTATGGCAATAACATTCAAAAACTCATCTTCTAGTTGTTTTGAAATATACAACACCTCATTGTGAAATACCCTATATCCATTTTTAAACCCAAATGTTAGCATATAGTAAGAACTTCCAGGCTAGGGTGTAGGCTTAGTGGTAGAGCATACCCTTGGCATTTGCAATGCCCTGGGTTCAATCCCCAGCACCAAGAAAAAAACAAAAATAAATCAACAACTTCCAACACTTGATTTTTTCAATTAACAGTAAATCTTGGTTATCATTCCAAGTTAGTATTTGTAATGGATTACCTCATTCCTTTTAAAGGCTGAATCTTATTCTATTATATGGGTGTATCAAAATATGTTAACCATTCCTGTATTAATAGACACATAAGGTTATTTCAGTCATTTTGGAATTATACACAATGCTGCAATGAATATCCTTATGCATATCTCAGTTAAGTCAAGGGAAAGTATATTTAAAAAAAATTTCTATAAGTAGAATTCACAGGATAAATGATACATACACTTTCATTTTTGATAGATAGGGCAGCATTAACTGCCTTGTAGATTATGTTAGTTATATGAGTGCCTGTTTTCACCATAACCAAGACAATACAGTGTCTTGTTATATTTGATTTTTCTTTTTGACCCATTGGATAGATTAAAATATGCTATATCAGTACAGATTTAGTTTGTGTTTGTCTTGTGACTGAGGTTGAATGTATGTGATTGTGTTTAAAGAGGCTGCTTATTTTTTTGTGAGATTGATTCATTGATTGGTACCAGAGGTTGAACCCAGAGGTGCTTAACCACTGAGCCCCACTGAGCACATCCCCAACCTTTTTATTTATTTATTTTTATTTTGAGACAGAGTCTTGCTAAGTTACTTAGGGCCTCCCTAGGTTGGTGAGGCTGGCCTTGAATTTGTGATCCTCCTTCCTTAGCACCTCCCCCAAGTCACTGGGATTATATATGCATGTACCACCATACTCAACTGAGCAGTTTTAAAATTTCCTTTGCTGATTTTTCTCTCAGGTTGTTTCTATTGATATGAAGGGCATTGTTTCTTTTTTGTTTGTTTGTGGTGCTGGGATTTGAGCCAGGGCCTGGTGCATGCAAGGCAAGCACTGTACCAACTGAGCTATATTCCCAGCCCTATTTCTTGCTTTTAATGTGCCACAGACTATTTTTGCAGCTTCTCATTTGTCTTTTTTGGGGGGAGGGGATGTTGAGGATTGAACCAAGGGCCTCATGCATGCTAGGCAATTTCTGTATCACTGAGCAAATGAGCCCCTCATTTGTCCTTTTTTTGTGGTGCTGGGGATTGGACCCAGGGCTTTGTGCATGGCAGGCAAGCACTCTACCAACTGAGCTATATCACCAGCCTTTATTTATCTTTTGAATGGAAATTATATTGTTTTCTTCATGCATTTCATCTAATTGAATTTTTCAGTGTTTTTTTGGATCCTGGGTTTGCTTAGCAAGCACTCTGCAACTGAGCTATAACCACAATCCCAAGTTTATCAATCTTCTGTGTCCTCCAAGTTTTTTTCATAACTAGAACGGTCTTCATTGTTCAGCTATATTTGAAAAAATAAAAAAGCTTTTATACTTGGTTTTAGTATTTTTATGTTTTTAATTTTATTTCTGTGAAAGGGAATAGCATGAGAATACCTCCAATGTGAACTCTTAGCCAGCTGATATTCTTTAACTGTTACAGACATGAAGCAAACAAGTATTGAAATTGAATTTATTCAGGGAGAATAGGGAGAATACCCCCACATCTGGAGATCAAGAGTGTCTCTATGAGGTGGTTTTGCTTTTTACTTTCATAGCAGGGAGACTTACCAGGGGTGTTATGTGTGTGTGTGTGTGTGTGTGTGTGTGTTTTAATCAGGGGAAGTCCCTGTCAGCCAAATGGGAAATGTTTATCTCTAAGGCTAGTTAATTTCAGGAGGGTAAACTTTTAACCTCAGTTAATCATTCATGAGACAAGAACAGGAAGTTGGAGGGACTATAGCAGGCCTTTCAGCAGGTTCAGGCAAAAGGAGAAAGCTGTTTGGCCTTGTCACAAGTAAACCTGGAAGCCATGAGTGGGCAGCAAGCCTTATCTAATTCACATGGGGGAATGTGGTCCTTTGCAGTTAGCCCTGAGATTTCTTAGTTGTCATTATTTTCAGGACTAAGATGGAATTCAGCATTGCCAGGCTTCCTCTTCTTACAGACAGCCTTAAGGTTGACCTTGAAAAGTATTTGTAGAAATGAGGCTATGGAGGATGCCTAGGTCTATACCATTGTCAGTACAAATTTTATCTCTACATATAAAGTTGGCTTTATGTGCAAATTCAGGTGGAAGTGTGGTTGTTCTTAGGTCAGCTGGGTTGCAATATGTTGTTGAATCATTTGTCAAGCTTGGCTGCAGAGTAGCATTTATGACTCTGGGAAGGCTGCATCCCCAACCGCAAGGTATACAATTATAAACAGGAAAAGAATTAGTAATCTTGGAATATATCTCATAGTTAGGATCCTATATAGATGCTCCTCCATTTATGATGGGATTACATCCCAATAAACTCAGTGAATAAAGGGAAAGATTAGTGTGGGAAAGGAGGTGTAGAATGACTGGCTGTATAAAAAGTGTATCATGGGAGTCACAGACCCCCATGGGAATAATCCATGATGTTTGTAGTTAACCATGGGTGAACCCCTCAAGGGAGCAAAGTCTTTGTGTATAATTAAGTGAAGTCTATATGACTTGCTGAAAGTGACAGAGGATGAAATGGTGCTTATGAGGATAAAGTTGCTGCTGTTTTTGCCTATGACTAATCCTGAGGTAGTAGAGTTATGGAGTTTGGAAATCTCAAGAATAGCATTGCATATGTCAGCAGATAGGATCTAGTTAGTATGTGTCAGGAGTTGGGATGATGATGTCAGTTTGCTTAAATATTCAGATGGGTCAGTAAGGGGAAATGGAATGTGCTTAGGGGAATGGCACTTAGATGTCCGTCCTGGGAGTCAGTTGGTAGATGACAAATCAAACAACCAGTGAGGTAGAGAATGGTAGTAACAGGGCTGGGGGTGTGTAACTCAGTGATAGAGTGCTTTCCTAGCATGCAAGAAGCCCTGGGTTTGATTCTCAAACACTGAAAATATAAATAAATAAAAAGTAAATGGATAGATAAATGAAGGAAGGAAGGGAGGGAGGAAACGGAAGAAGGGAAGGAAGGGAGAAAGAAAAAGAAAGGGAGGGAGAGAGGGATGGAGAGAGGGAAACAGGAAAGCAGACAGGCAGACCACAAGAGTTGAAAACCAAACCAGGGAATGTTGTCACCACCTTTTTATGGTGGGGATCTAAATAAGGAAGAAGACAGAGAACACTGTGGAGGGCAAAGCCAAAGCAGCATGTTGGTTCTTTTTTAAAAATATTTTTTAGTTGTAAATGAACACAATACCTTTATTTTATTTATTTATTTTTATGTGGTACTGAGGATGAAACCCAGTGCCTGACATGTGCTAGGCAAATTCTCCACCACTGAGCTACAACCCCGGTCCAAGCATGTTGATTCTTAAGGAGATAGTTTGATTAGAGGTTAATGGAAAATAAGCAGAAATATGACAAAGAGCAAACAATGAAGCAAGATTACAGGGGCTACACAACTTTAACAGAGAGAAAACCAAATTCTAGTTTTGTATCATTATAATATTTGATGGTAAAGCTCTTTTTAAATATATATATATATATATATATATATATATATATAGAGAGAGAGAGAGAGAGAGAGAGAGTGGTAGGTGGACACACAATATCTTTATTTCATTTATTTTATTTTTTTATTATTAGTTCAAAACATTACAAAGCTCTTGACATATCATATTTCATACATTTGATTCAAGCAGATTATGAACGTGGTGTTGAGAATCGAACCCAGTGCCTCACTGGCAAGCACTCTACCACTGAGCCACAACCCCAGTCCAGTAAAGATCTTTTAAAAAATGTATAAATAAACCTATTAAACCTTAGTAAAACTTGACCACAGCAAATAAAATTCCCTTTTTGTAGACTATCTAGAACTTTCTATATCCATTTAGGTTTTCTCCTGCACTTCTTTCTCCTTCTAAAACATTAGTCATTTTATTTTAGCACAAAGTTACTCACTTTTTCCTTAATAAAAACATATCCTGCATACCTATATACAAAGTTATGCCTGTCTGCCACCAAGGAGAGCCTTATACATATTGATTATGGCTTTTTAAAAAAATATTTATTTTTAGGTATAGATGGACACAACACAATGCCTTTATTTTTATGTGGTGCTGAGGATCAAACCCGGGTCCCGCCCGTGCTAGGCGAGCACTCTACTGCTGAGCCACAATCCTAGCCCTGATTATGGCTTTTAAACACAGTAACTTCTATTTCACAGAAAAAACTAGAAACTATTAAGAATTGTAAATTATCTGTCATATACCAGCATTTTGTAACAGATTATTGGAGTTTATGAACATTCATCTTACAAGTTTTGAAATAGCCATACGTATCCTTTTTAATTTTTTTGTGATTCTGGGCATTGAGCCTGGGGTATTCTACCACTGAGCTGCATCTTCAGACATTTAATTTTTTATTTTTTTGAGACAGAGTCTCACTAAATTGCCTAGATTCTCCTGCCTCAGCCTCCTGAGTAGCTGGGATCCATATACCACCTTTATATATAGTATATATTAATATCCCTAATCCAAAAATCCCAAATCCAAAGATGTTGAAATCTGAAACTTTTTTTTAAAGATACACTTTTTTATACCTTTATTTTATTTATTTATTGTTTTATGTGGTTCTGAGGATCAAACCCAAGGCCTCAAATGTGCTATGTGAATGCTCTACCGCTGAGCCATTACCCCAGCCTGAAATCTGAAACTTTTTGATGACTGATGTGATGTTTAAAAAGCTTTGGATTTTGGAGGATTTTAGATTTTTAGATTAAGGATGCTCAACTTGTAAAGTCTGTGCAAGTATTTCAAAATCAGAAAAACTTTGAAGTATTTTGAATAAGGGATACTCAACCTGTACTACAACTCTCAAAATGGTAAATCCAAAACCAACCCAAATATATATAGTTCTCTGTTACTCATCTTTTTGTCATTGTGACTAAAATACCTGACAGAAACAACTTATAGGATAAAAAAGCTTATTTTGGCTCACAGTTTTAGAGGATTCAGTCCATGGTCTACTGGCTCCATTGATCGGAGCCTGATTTGAGATAGAACATCATGTCAGAAGGGCATGGCAGGGGAAAGATGCTCAGGTCATGGCATCTAGGAAGCCGAGAGAGGGAGAGAAGGGGCTAGAGAGAAGTTAAACCCTTCCATTGCATGCCCCCACCTCCGTGATCTACTTCTTCCAACAAGGCCCTACCTCCCAGTAGAATCTTCAGTTATCAATGGATTAATCCAGTGATGAGGTCAGAACCCTCATGATCCAATCACTCCCCCAAAGCCCCACCTCTGAGCATGTGAGACTTTGGGAGAATTCCAGATCCAAACCATAATACTTTATATACCATAAAAATTAAGATGCAAAAGATACAGAAACTTAAAGTTATGCCTAATTATTTCTAGCTTAGAAATTATATAGGTATCTAATGAATAAAATAACCAACCATTAACTAACACAAGTCCAAGGTTTTAAGTTACCTAAATATACTGTAAACTATCTTCACACTGATATGCCACTAAAAATAATTATTTTAAAATTTTATCAAAATAATGATTCAATTTGGTTAGTTAGAAATTTATATTTTTTATAATCTTGAATGTCTAGTAGATGAAGTGCTGCCTTATTCGATCAGCAAACCTGCATATGTTTAGAAAGGATATATCTGTCTTGAAAACATAATGTATGTTTCTTTTTGTTGTCAATTTTTTAACTAGAAAATCACCTGAAAGTTGTTAGATCACTTTTGGATTTCAAGGTTTTTTTTTTTCACCATAGCCATGACTGCTTTTGCCAGAAATAATCACAATTGGTAAGCCTGCAAGGGGAATGTGGGGGGAAACAATGAACTAGGGATTGATGGTAATTTGGAATGAAAGGTGGGGTGGTCATTGTTCATGGAGCACTGACGTGGTGCAAAGCTCCCCTAGATACTCCTTTGTGGACAGAGGAAAAGGGTGACTTCCTAGGCTTTAACCAGATATTCTGGATTTTTCAAGCAAATAGATTATCTGATAGAAAATGATATTGCAGCCTGTTGCTTTGCTTGTCCTCCAAGGGAAGCTAACAAATAGAACAGAGTCTTTTAAACATTTTTCAAAAAGGTTCATTGAATATTTTAAAATGATTTTTGACGTTGATGCCCAGTAAATTGCATTTTACATTATTGGAACATGTATGTATGTATGTTTGTGTGTACATGCCAGTATATATATCCCCCTGTGCGTTCACACACATACATGTACACACACACACAATAGAATTAAAGTTTTATATACAATCCTCTTTAGAAATAATGTCCTGGGATATTTTCCTCTTCTACTTTATTTCATTAAAAACAAAACTGGTTGCAATAAAAATGTATTCTTGTATTACATTTGGTGCTGATAATACAGAAGACATGGATATCTTTATTAACCCACAATATTAAATTAGTCTTGATTGCCAAAGATTTATGTAAATTATATGAACTTGAATTCTCAAATCATTTGGGTTAGCTTCTTTAATTTTTTTAATACATTGAAAGTATTGGAAGTTTAGACTATTTGGGGGAAATTATAGGAATGTTTGTTTTTTTTTCCCTCAGAGGTAGAAAAATATTAATCACAGATAAATAAACATATACGGACACAAGTAGAGTGTTTGTAGCTCACTGGTTCACATTTAAAAGTTGTTCTCTTCCTGTGGGCTTATTGGAGTAGTGTATCTAATCAGAAAGCTATGCTGGGTAATAAGAGGTCATAGTGAAGGCTGGAGCTGTGGCTCAGTGGTAAAGCACTTGCCTGGCATGTGTGAGGCCCTGGGTTCGATCTCCTGAACTGCATATAAATAAAATAAAAGATCCATATATATAGTTATAGTTATAGTGAGACAGAAACAGATTTAGAAGAAGACAAGTCATATGGTAGTTATCAAGTCCTACCACAGGGATGGTTTATATACTGTGAAGGAGGGTGGTGGGAAAATCAGGTGTTAATGGTGGAAAATGTTACCATTATGTCCACTAGGAAGGTGATAGGATGTCCATGGCTGGGGATGATTATCTCCCCTTGTCCATTAAGTCAGTTATGGATACAAGGGGGATGGTACCTCAAAAGAAAGATATTGGGAAGATGGGTTTTATTTTTTAACTCTCATTCCTTTTTGTGGGCTAGGGATTCCCAAGTCCAATTCTTCCCCCCTTTTATAATGATATCTGCAAGTATTCCTATCTATGGGTGTTGCTTTGTTTTTTGGGTACTGGGCATTGAACCCAGGGGCACTTAATCAAGGAGCCACAACCCCAGCCCCCCCCACCCCCCTTTTTTAATATTGAGGCAGGTTTTCACTAAGTTGCTTAGGCCCTGGCTAAGTTTCTGGGACTGACTTTGAACTTGCAATAATCTTGCTTCAGCATCCCAAGCCACTGGGATTACCATGCTGGCCTATCTATGGTTTTTTAAAGCATAATTAATTATTTAATTTTGGGGTGCTGAGGATAGAACCCAGGGCCTTGGACTTGCTAGGCAAACACTACCACTGAGCTACACCCCTATCCTTGGGCTTCATAATTCATATTAACTCTTGCAAGTGCTAGTGGAACTAGGATATGGACCTTTAAAAATAACAGAACACTCTGAAGTTTACATACAAGTTAAAAAACACCATGGGAGAGGCTTTTAGAATCCATTCCCACCATTTTCTGCTCATTTATTAGTCAAAAATATAATATTCTAGAAAACAAAGAAGTGAATTGATGTCTAACTACTGACTGAGATCAGAAAATATTTGGAAGAACTACTCCAGTCTTGCTCTTGAAAATTAAACCACATCTGCATTGGTTAATAACTTCATCAACAGCTTACAACCAGAACTTGGAGTTATTATTAAAAAATGTAAGGTAAATTGGCAAAATCCTCTTCTCTCCTAAATACATCTATTAGTTCAACACCATAAGGACTTCACCACAGAAAAGACCAGATCAACACAATGCATACCTATGGTTTACAACTTAATGAGATTAGAAGGGAATATCCAGGGCAATCTGCTTCCTCAAACCCCAGCCCCATATACGGCTGAGGGTGTAGCTCAGTGATAGAGCACTTGCGAAGCATGCACAAGGCCCTTGGTTCCATCCTCAGCATCACACACACATACACACACACACACACACACAAAGTAGGAGGTCCAGGAGAATATACCTCGAGGACCAGTCTGAATTGATTATTGAGTTATTGTCCATTCTTACAGGGGTCTGTAAAGTCTCTAATAATAATAGCATGTAAATCTGAACGAGATCAAGGCCTAAAGAACACTTGTTTAGGTGGGTGCTCAAGTTATTGACCTTCCTTGTATTGCAGGTGGAAAAGGCCAATTATATGGGTTATGATGGAGATATAGGATCAGGAGAAGGTAAAGAGGAGGAGTAGGAGGGGCAAAGGGAATCTGCAGAATATGGAGGAATAGGAAAGGGCTGGAGTGGCACACAAGGAAAGTGCCACTAACTAAACTAACTCACCTGTATAAGGAAAGGATTGTGCAGTTTAGTTAAGAGTGAAAGAGGAGCAGGAAGAATGAGCCAGTGGTGAGAGAAACAGTTCTTAAGGGACTATACAGTTTCAAATATATTGGAGACATTTTCTTGTTATTCAGCCTTGTAACAAAATCATCATCATCATCATTATCATCATCATCTGACCACTGGTGAGGAGAGATCTTAGAACTTCAAGATTTGAGGTACTTCACAAATTAATAAATTTAGGAAGATCTCAGGGCTGCAAAGGAGCCATTGGAATTTTAAGTGGTCCTTAGTAAATTTATACCATTTTGGAGGTAACAAACTGAAATTATATAGCAATATAATTAGCAAGAGTTTTTTCAAGTGGTCAAGAATTGGACTGAGAGTTTACAGTGAGTACAAAGATTAAACAAAATCCACCAACAAAAGAAAACCAAAAGAGTACTCAAAGAATTGGATCCTTATTGTGCTTCTACAGACTATGTCCAGAACACAGAGATCAGAGGCTCGACTCACTATGGATCCCCAAAATCACCAGTCAAGGAAGGGTCACATCATGGTGAATTGGAGAGGCCCTAGAACCTGGGTGGAGAAGGGAGTCTGGAAGTGAGTTTTTAGTTGTGTTCAATTCATGGCACCAAACTGTCTAAGACAAAAACAATTATAAAGTAAGAAAATTGATTTTATGAAGGCTTATTGTAATAGGGAGAACCCTAGATCCAAACACTGGAGCCATGACAGGGTGGTTTTGCCTTATAGTTTTGTAGGGAGGAGTAGACAAATTGTAGGTGAAGGTATTCACCGGGGGGCTGGGGTTGTGGCTCAGTGGTAGAGTGCTTGCCTAGCATGTGTGAGGCACTGGTTTCGATTCTCAGCCCCACATATAAATAAATAAAATAATATAATAAAAAAAGATATTTACTAGGAGATTGTTTTTGAAAATAGGGAAGTTTCAGTCAACTGATCAGAAAATATTTACCTCTATGTCTAGTTATTTCAGGAAGACAACAGCTTGGTTAATCATTCGTGACACACAAAAAAGGGGAGTTGGAGCATCTGTGTCAGGCCTTGTCCACAGGTTCAGGCACAAGGGGGAAGGTCTGTATTTGGTATTTTCACAGGTAGACAATGAGTCTAAGAGTCTGTTTGATGACATCCAAGAGTCTGTTTTATGACAGAGTGGACAGCAAGCCTTAGCTATGTCATATGGGGAAGAATGGCTCTTTGTGGTAAATTATTTTTCATGAAGAAATATAAACAGGTGTGGGGATTTCTTTACTGTAACCGTTTTCATGGTTCAGGTGAATTTCAGTGTTGTCAAGAGTTCTCATCTGTTTGAAAACTTGAGTCTAATTCTTTTTATTGGAAACCACCTAAAGGCAGTTATTCCAATTGGTTCTACATGTCCATGCCACCAGCCACCAACCACCTAGTATTCTGCCCCACAGAATTGCTGAGTGATGGCTGTGGAAAGGGGTTCAGGAAGCCATTTGGAGGAGTTGACAGTGCTTTGCATGTGAGGTGTGGGAGCCAGAGCCCTCCCTTGGAGGGGAAATTGTTGGCAGATCCCACAGTCAGTTATTTCAGGTCCTTGCAACAATTTGGGGGAGATGTAACAGGGTAATATCCTTTGTGAGGAATGCTTCAGGGATGGTTCTGAAAGACAGATTTTTATTGTCTGTCTGTCAGTCTGTCTCTGTCTCTCTCTCTCTCTCCTCTTCTCCCCCTATTCTCCCCCCACCCCATACTTTCTGGGGTTTCCTCCTTAGACAGTGGGTTGGTGCCTTCCTTTTACTGATGCAGAATCATTGTGGTCTACTGTAGTAGCTATAAGTTCACATTTTCTGCCCAATCATCTCCTATTAGTTTCTAGACCTCTTTTTAAAAATATATTTATTTAGTTGTAGACGAACACACAGTATCTTTATTTATTTTTATGTGGTGCTGAGGATTGAAACCAGTGCCTCACACATGTGAGGCAAGCACTTTACCACTGAGCTACAGCCCCAGCCCTAGTTTCTAGACCTTTTATCTGAATGAATGAGGTCCAAGAGAGACAGGGCATTTTTATAAATTCACAGAGATCTGTTATGTTCTGCACCTTGGCCCATTTGGTCACTGTAGGGGGACGTAGCAAGTGGTGTACTGAATCTAGTGGTAATTATTATCTAGAGCAATGTCCTTGGAACCGGAGAATCCAGGTGGTTGATCAGAATTAAATTTAAGTTCCTTAAGCTCCTTTCTCACTGGGACGCCACTGAGGAGTTTACTAACCACTGTAGTCTGGGATGCTGTTAGGGGAAAGAAAGATTATACCCAGAAATATTCTAAACAAAATCCCAAGTTTTCAAAATACATCTGTATGATCCTCAATGCTCTTTGCTCTTGTCATTGTCAAGGTAATGGTTGAAAGAAGATAATCCCCTTCTGGGGTCAGCCATATTCACTGACCAAACTGCCTAAAGAATAATAGTGAAGTGAGGGAGGCAGAGTTGGAAGTCCCTCTGAGTCATTTTTTAAACTCATTTCTATTATATTTTATTTAATTTACTTAATTTGGTGGGTACTGGGGACTGAATCAAGGGCCTTGCACATGCTGAAAGCACTCTACCACTTAGCTACATCACCAGCTATGTGAGTTGATTTTTGAAGAGGCTGTTTCAACACTTAATGCCAGATGCCAGTGGTTAGCAGGGAGTGTGGAAATCAATCATATACCTTGACTATCAGCCCATAGTTGCATGGCTTTTAAATAAAAGGTGTGACATTTTCAGGCTATAAATAGTTTGGAAAATCAAAATAGCCACAGTGTGCAGCTGCAATTAGCTGAGCAGTTTGAAACAGCAACTGTTTAACCCGAAGAAATGTCAACAGTGGCACAGCCTCAGTGAAAGCTCTTAGAGGTGGCTTAAGGTATATTGTAGTTAATTCAACAGGAACAAATGGGACCAACCTCATGTGATGTGTTGTTTCCCATCACAATGGGCCGTCTTGTAGAAGTCACAAGATTAGCATACAGTAGTAGCTTCTGTATCAGAAATACAGAATCTGTATTCTCCTAATTTATGCCCAATCTTTGACAATGGATGCATTGTCATATCTAATGTGATGATGGATCCAAGCGCCAATGACAGTAAGCTAGGCAGTGAAATCTCAATCAGCAGCTTTATTCTAGTCAGTTTCATCAGAGTAGATGCTTACCATGGGCATCTATATGGATGACCCAGACCATTCTATTCGTAGCTGCAATTTGTTTCTACAGTCCATGATACCTAACTGTCTAATCTGTCTATGGTCTTTCAAGTGGGAGACCAATAACTGAACCACTGTTAATAGCTCAAGAATCCATAAATATCAAAGGGAATATTGGGCAGAGTTAGGAAAATGGCCTTGAGTTCTGCCTGCTGAGTGGAGCACCCACATCCATTCTCAGGTCTTCTTATGTTGAACAGTCTAGTAGAAACCATCATATTTCATCTCAGCCAAACCATTAGTGGATGAGGCCCACACATTTAGGGGAATCTCTTTGAACTGAGGACCCCATTTTGCCCTGCAACTAGTACAAACTAGTTGACAAAGTAGGAAATAAAATTTCCCTTAAAGGAGTAGTTGTCCCATTTTCATGGAAAGCCAAGATGCTGCTGGGATTGGGCCAGCTCGAATATATTATTCTTTTGATAATTGAGGCCTTTTGGTTTCTTCTTACTTTGTTAGTCATTGAGTCTCAATCAGTCTACACCAAAATAGTATTGTCAGGCTGAAGAATCACAAGGCCACCATGGGTCAGGTGTTCAGTTTCAACAAGGGCCCATAGCAAGCTAATAACTGTTTTTCCGAAGGGCTGTCCCTAGTAGCTGTATAAGAATGGTAAGTCCAAAACGGTAAAGGGCTCTCTCTCTCTGAATTAGTTACAGTGAGGGCCAATTGTTGTGAAGCAGGGTTAACCCTTGTGTTTGTCTCTTCCACATGCACCCACTTGTCCTTTCACTTTCTGCCATGAATTGAAGCTAAGCAGATCTTCCCACTCTTCAGAACCATGAGGCAAAATAAACCTCTTTCATTCATAAATCACCCAGTCCCAGGAATACTATTATAGAAAATGGGCTAAGGTGCTAACCAAGGGGGTTGCTCTATATAGTGACAATTTTGGCTATTTGGGGTGGAGGCAGTCATGTTGATGCCAGACCCACTGATGTTAAATAATAAGATACTCAGTTCCCCTGGGGGAGAGATGAAAATGCAGATTGAAGGCCTTGCTACTTGAATACAAACTGGTCTTTGCTGTCAATACAAACATCTGTGAAGGGCTGGGAATGTAGCTCAGTGGTAGAGCACTTGCCTAACATGTGTGAGGCCCCAAGTTCAATATCTATCACCTCAAAAAATGTGAAGAGAGGCTGGGGTTGTGGCTTAGCGGCAGAGCACTCGCCTAGCATGGGCAGGACCCAGGTTTGATTCTCAGCACCACATAAAAATAAAGGCATTGTTTTGTGTCCATCTACACCTAAAAAAATAAATATTAAGGGGCTGGGTCTGTGGCTCAGTGGTAGAGCACTCACCTCTGGATTATATTAGTTAATTTAATTTGGTACCCTCAAAAATTAGTAATGAAGATAGTTACACCATTATTGTGCCAATAATTGGATTGTTGGACTTGAAAGTCCAGATCATGTATATTTTGGGAATATAATATGGTATTCATTGGGAATATCTAATCATGGAGACCATGACTGGGAGTACAGAAAAAAGCAACATAATAAATAACAAATTTGTTTTCTAGTAAAATGTGATACTAGTTTTTCTTTTTTGAGGGGATAATGTCTCACTGTGTTGCCCAGGCTGGCCTCAAGTTCATGATTCTTCTACCTTAGTCTCCTGAGTAGCTGGGATTACGGGAATGTGCCACTATACCTGGCTTAAATATAATTCTTTTTTTTTTTTAAGAAAGGTTTTTTTTAACTTTATTTATTATTTTTTTATGTGGTGCTGAGAATCGAACACAGTGCCTCATGCATGCTAGGCAAGCACTCTACCCCTGAGCCAAAACCCAGCTCTTAAATATAATTCTTAAGAAATTGAAATTACCATACTGTGAACAGAATAATGAGGTAGCCTATGAGAATAGTAATAAATTTGCCAGAGTATCTCTTTTTCACTTGAGTCCCAATATCAGTATCATTTACTTTAGAAAACTCAAGGACCAAGTCCTTTGTGAGACTAGGCCTTCTGAGGTGTTGGGTTTGCACAGAAAGCATAAATCCAGTTCCATTTTCTCTTACTTTGATAGCAGAATGGGTGATCAGCAGCACTTGAAAAGGCCCTCTCAACTGGGTCTTTTACTGTGTATATTTGTATACAGATGAAATCTAGTGTTTGATAGAGGTAGCAGACTTATTACAGCATGTCCTTCTAGGTCTTATGATTTTATATATCAGGGTTTCTAGGGAAGAGGGAAACCCTTTTAAATATTGTACATGATCATGAGAGGATTAATTTAAGTTGAACAGTTAATTATATCTTGGTCCCAAATCATAGAGCTGCCAAACATAAAATCAAAGGGAGTGACACTGTGCTTGATAGCAGGGATTGCTCTAATTTTTATCAAGACTAGTAGTAACATTGTAGGTCACTGAATCTTGGCCAATGAGGTTTTTTTAAAGAAATTGATTCATTTGTTTCACTTGTTCAGAGGACTGAGGAGGATAGGGCATATGATAGTTCATAGAATTCTGCAAACATTTGCATAATTCCCAAAGAACAATGGAAATCAAATGGCTTCCTCTGATTCAATCTTCTCTAATATCCCAAAAGTAAGAATTGTATTTATTAAGAGAACCTTTTATCACTGCCTGAGCATCACTTTTTGAATAGGGGGAAACTTCAGGCCATTCTAACAGCATACAACCATAACTAGACAAAAACCTATCATCTATAAACATTGATTCTATGAAATCCAGCTGCCACAAAGTTCCTAGCACTTTTGGTAGAAGAAATTCAGTACTTACTTTGAAAGTAGTCTGTAAAGACTTTTGCTGACAAATAGCACGTATCTTTAATATGTTTGGGATAAATTCATCTTTTGGTAGGTAGAGTGGAGTCTAATGTCTTTAAAATCCCTTTTTTACTTAGCTGATTTTGTTGATAATGCAACAATACTAATGAAGCAAATAAAGACCCTGGAGTGGGAATTATATTGTTAATTTAGTACTATCACTTAATCCATTTGGAAAGCATAGTTTTGAAAATGAATGAAGTAGAACTTCTAAGTTGAGAGTTGGCCATATTTTAACAGTAACTTTTGTAGCTCTGTCAGAAAAATCATTGCTTTTAGAAACTCTATCATTCTGCAGTATGTGGGCTTGTCTGTGAATTATTGATACCTGAGTAGGTAATTGTGAAGCCTTTAACAACACAGATATTAATTTTCCGTGAAATGTTTTAGTTCCCGTTGAAGACAAGAATCCCATTTTTCCCAGACACCAAAGACATATGTACTATTATATTGATTCAGTTTAAGTCCTGAACTAAGAAATTATAGCTTTAGTAGCTGCTAGTAATGTGGCCACTTGTGGCTGATTTGATTTGAGGCAAAACATAAGCTTGCAAGATTTTCTGAGCAGTCACCACAGCATAGAAAGCCTAAAAGTGATCCCTTTCATCCAGGGTTCATGATCAACCATGCATTATCAACTATGCATTTTGAACAGGGATGTCAGAAAAATTCAGTTGCTGCCTATCATTTCCTTCTATTATCATTGTATGCTCATAGTTGTCTGTCTGATGAGGATCTGATACAAAAGACTAACACAGTTTAGAAGTTTGTATCTTTCAAGTACAATATTAGGATTGGATAATGATGCTTGTACATAAATAATCAAATGGCACATTAATCAGAGGATCTGAAGTATTACCATGCTTTTGTGTCAGAGAACAAAACTGGAATTCATTGTTCTTTGGTACCTCACAAATCCCCCAAATTATCTAAATTATTTTATTGTAGCATCTCTTTTATCTTCAAATTTGAAGTCTTCATGTGACACCAGATTCCTTAAATATTTTACTTCTATTTGGCAATATTAGTTTTTCTAATGAGGCCCAATAAAGCAAGGAACCAAAACAAAGCCAAAGAATCAGTTTTACTTGCTCTTTAGTTTGGGAGGCTACCAGAAAATAATTTACAGATTGGGTAATTATAGATCCTTCCAGTAGGATACATTTCCCTAAGATTTCCTGTGTATTGGACATATACATAGAAAAATAAGAGAGACCTAAAACACTTGAGAGATCTTCTGTCATAAATACTGAACTCTATCCTAAGTAAAATCAAGCAAGAATTTATATGTGTTAGCTAGAGGAACAGAAAAAAAATAGTGGAACACAAATAAAGTATAGAGAAAAACTTTGCAGACTATGGTACTGAAACCAGAATAGTTCAAGAATTAGGAGCTACAGGGGTTCATGGAACAAGAAATTCATTGACTTCTCTAAGATCTTGTGCAAATTTACATAATAGTTGTTCAACTTCATCAAATATACCTTCCCTTACTAGAAATGTAGGAGTATTACAGACTGAGTGCCATTTTCCAATTATTCTTGGTTTTTCTAATTATTTTATCATTAGTTTTATCACTTCTAATTGAACTTTCAACAAAGGATATTATTTTACACATGGCAATGGCTTATCCTTTTGATAAGTTATAAGCTACTTTTATTGATTTTGTATCTTGAATGAAACCAATGTCATTATTCCCTGGGGCCCAAAGTGATTTTTTTAAGAAAATCATTTTTATAGCCCATAGGCCTTTATTTATTTTTTTTTACATTTATTATGTCATTAATTCATAGGGAATAGATTCCAGCAGCTCAGGCTCCTTTCCATTTGTTCTCACAAAACATCCTTCTCTGGGTGGAGCAGGCTGGCATTTCAGCTGAATGTAGTTACCTTTGTTTTGGGGTTCCTTCTTTTTCAGGTAATTTTCCTTCATATGTTTCAGGAAGCTGTCTCAGCTTTTAGAGTGCCTAATATGCTCAATATGCCTATTCTCTTGGCAAGAATCTTGCGCTTAATTTGTCTGTTCACAACAATGCCAACAGCATGCTGGGTAGTAGTGTAGAGTTGATGCTGGAATGGATTAAGACTGGGAACTCTCATAATGAAATGAATGCATTTTGCATACTACATGGTACATCATGATGATAAATCATTAAAAACAATGTCCTGTCTTTCATTTCCCTATCCCCTAGTGCTGATTGTGTTGCCTTGAACAGGATTGTGTTGTTACAGATACCAGTGTCATTTGAGGATGTGACTGTGGACTTCAGTAGAGAGGAGTGGCAGCAATTGGACTCTACTCAAAGGTGCCTGTACCAAGATGTAATGCTGGAGAACTATAGCCACCTGCTCTCAGTGGGTAAGCATCACTATCCTATGCAGCTATGAGGAACCCAGGGTTGAAGTGGTCCTCCAAATAACATATACTGAAGTTTTAATCCTCAATACTTTAGATTGTGACCTTATTTAGAAATAGTCTTTACAGAAGTAATCAAACTACGTTGAGGTCATTAGGGTGGGTCCAAATCCACTGATGTCCTTTTTTAAAAAGGGAGAGAAATACAGACACAGAAATACACACCCACATAGAATGAAGACAGGGTGAAGACATATAGGAAGAAGGTGGCTTGGGAATGGAATGATACATTTACAAACCGAGAGGCATGGGACAGTTCCTTCCCTAGTGCCTTCAAATAGAGCATGACCCTGCTGACATCTTGATTTTGGACTTTTGGTCTCCATAACTATGAGACAATAAATTTCTGCTATTTTGAGCTCCCCAGTTCATGGTACATTGTTATAGCAACTGTAAGAAACTAACACATATTTTCATACTTGGAAATGGAGTACTATTATGAAAAATACATAAAAATATGAAAGTGGCTTTGGATTGGGTAGTGGATAGAGGCTGAAAAGACTTTGAGGTCTTTAACATAAAGAATCTAAGTTGCATTGAAGAGACTATTGGTAGGAAAGTGAATATTAAAAATGTTTTTGGTAAGGTTTCAGATGGAAATGAGGAATATATTAATTCAAACTGGAGGAAAGGCCATCTTTATTCTAAAGTGGCAGAGATCTTGGTGGGATTGTATTCTCTTGGGTCAAGTGTAGAACTTGAAGTAATGAACTTTTTTTTTTGAAATGATGAACTTGAACATTGAACTGAGGAGATTTCTAAAGGATGCATTGAAAGCACAGCCTGGTTCCTCCTTACTGCTTATAGGAAAATGTGAGAGGAAAGGGACAAATCAAAGAAGGAATTGTTAGGAAATAGGTACCAGAACTTGAAGCTTCTGAAAATTCTCAGCATATATATATTGCAAAGGTTGAGAAAATGTACTCTGGAAAGAACACCAAGGGTATGTCTGAACAACTATTTGCTAAAAAGAGTAGGTGTGTGACTTATGGATCCAATTAGCCCTCTCAGTAGAAATGTTGCCAGCTTGGGCTGAAGGGGACATAGATGGGAGAAAATGAAGAAAGGCTATCAGACTTCTTGGACTGATTCTATAGGCAGGAAAGGGGATGGTAAAGCTACTTGGGTGTGAACATGTGTTACTCTTCAAGAAAAGAGAAGAATGACCTAAGAATGGTTCAGAGGCCAGTGGGGCTGCAGGTACCACTACAGGCCTGAGGGCACAGGCTATGGAGATGGTGAGGTGGAGGAATCCATTATCTCCCCAGTTTCAGAGGGCAGGGCCATCTCCTTATTTTCAGGGCTGAGAGGGGCATGACCACCACATAAGGGTGTGGAGTTGCCATATTGGATTGAAGTCATGTCTCTTAACAGTCATGTGCTCTGGAACTATTTTCTTCAAAGTTCTTTTCAAAGTTTTTCCTTATAGTACTATTGAATATTGCTTTTGTGATAGTATTCAGCCTTACATGGAGTTTATACCCACTTTGGGCTACATTCTCTAGGAGCATGATTCTGGTAACATCTAAGTCTAGAACATCAGGAGCTGCTACTGTCCTCACAACATCTACAGGCTGGGCCTCAATCAGAAGAACTTGGGTCACTAAAAGGCAGCATTGGGGAATGATTATTCTGTATGCCACATTTCTAATATTCCACTGTGGGGCAGGGTTTCAACACTGGGCTTTTCTGTATTCATTTGCAATTACTAAGAGAATCCTTGCTAAATTTCTCTTCGCCCCTGTTAGCTAAAATGCTTAAATTCAGTGGGTGAGTAAATTCAGGTCCAATAGCAAACCAAAAGGTGTTTTTCAAAAGGATAGTAATTCATAGAAGATGGTAGGCTTTCCTCCAAAATCCTAAGGATCTTCAGTGTGATTCACCTATAGGGGCCTACTAGAGGTTCCAAACAATGCCTGAATCTGCCACTGTCACTTGTAGCACCATCAGATCTGCTAGATCATATGGCCCAAGTGGAAGAGCAACTTACACAGCAGAGTCTTTTCTTTTGCTGAGGTCCACTCAAAACTATCAGGTTTTGGATCACTTGGTAAATGTTGATCCAGTGGGTCAGAATAGCACACCAAAATGAGGAATTGTTGCCTCCAAAATCCAAAGATGCTCAGTAGTGTTGTACCTCTTTTTTGCTTATAGAAGGGAAGAGATGCAACAACTTATCTTTTACCTTAGAAGGGATGTCTTGACATCCATACCACTGGACCCCTAGAAATTTCTTGAGGCAGAAGGACCTAAATTTATGTCATGTGTACTTTACCGCCCTTAAGTTTCTATGAGATTTCTTTTCCATATTCTGATATGAAAATGTCTTACCCATAAATCTTGAGTAGTTGCTATTTCTTGTTTACTAGGTTCAGTGAACTTAATGTCATCAGTGCAATGGACCACTATGCTGTAATTTTTTTCCTCTGTGAATTTTTATGTGTTGTCTTGTGGAAGGAAAAGGTAAATAAGATTCATATGAAGTAAATTGTGGCATAGGGCTAGACAATTTTAAATCTCTGAGATAGAACAGTGAAGGTATATTGTTGCCCCTTGACAGCTAAAAGCAAACTACATCTAGTCTTTTCTGATAGGTATCACATTTGCGAGAACAATAGCTACATTCTAGATTAACACAGGAAATGTGTTAATTTGCTCAAGCGATGAAACCCCATCTGGAAGAACAACTACAATTAGTGTCACTTTCTTGCTAAGTTTATTATATTCTACTGTCTTTCTCTAATAGTTATTTGTTTTCTGCACAGGCTAGATAGCTAAGTTGATGGTGATATGATGGGAATTGCTACCCCTATATCTTTCAAGTCCCTGATTTTAGTAGTAATCTCTGCTGTTTTTCCAGGAATGGGATAGTTTAGTTTTCTATTTTCTTAGTTAAAGGAAGTTCTGATGGCTTCCACTTGGCCTTTCCTACCATTATATTCTTCACTCCACAGGTCAGGGAACTAATATAGTCATTCTGACAGTTGCTGAGTTATGTTTGTTCCAATTATCATTCTTTAACTAGGAAAATAACCACAGGATGATGCCAGAGACCCACCAGATCCACTGTGAGATGGATCTGATCTAAAACTCCATTAATAACTCTTTTTCTATTAAGCCTCTACCCTGACTGGTAGACCACAGGGAAAGATTGAGAAAGATTACTAATATAAAATTTTGGTAGTGTATCAGGGTCCTTCCTCAAGGAGACTTGATATCCCTTTCATTCAAGGGGCTCTGGGCCTATAAACAGGCTCAAGCCTGGGAATTGATTGAGGTGCCATAACCTACTTTATTTATTTATTATCTTTTTAAGCTTCAGATTAGACCTTTGTTTACTTGACCTAGAACTCATTTTTATTAGTTCTTTTTGGTTATATATAACATTATGATTCATTTTGACAAAATTACAAAAGCATGGAAAATAATTTGCTCTAATTCAGTCCCTAGTACTTCCCTTTCCCTCATCTTCTCCTTCCCCCTGTTCCCTTCCTTCTCTACTGACCTTGACCTAGAACTCTTCTGTTTATACAGATCAACTAAGGTTTAATAGACTGCTCACCTGATTCTTTTATGGGGATGCCAAGGTCAATTAGGTAATGCTATAGATCTCTATAAATCAGACTATTCTGAGTATTGCTTTGACTCTTCTGTCCATTGTGGTAATTATAGCCATCTTGCCTATGGCAATCAAAGTACCTCCACTTGGCCTCTGCTACCCCAGGATCCAATTACTCCCATTGCATTTATGTTTCCCTTTTCATTGAAACCAGTTCCAACTTTAATTTCTGAAATACAGATGAGCAATCACAGAACTCTTAAGGATGCTGGGGCTCCTGCAGATTTGTTTCTCACACTTGTGATAACAAGTATGTCCTCTGGACACTCCTAGAATGAATGTGCAGATGTTACATGATAAATCCACACTAGTATTCCAAATTCCCAATGCATTTAGATACTTTTTTCTCCAGTCTACCAAGGCATTTCTGGCATTTCAGCTTCATTTAGTGTAGGCCAGCTTTTGGTCCATGAATCAGCCAACCAACCAGACTATTAGAGACTTTCTGACCCCTCAAGCAGCAACATCAAATTCAGAATCTCTGTTTAGTGTGTCCATATCAACCAACTAAATGTGATCTAGTTTTGTGTTCCTTCCACCATTATCCCACTCTTGATATCCATTTCTACACATATTCTCCATATTTTTGTCTGTACAAATTAGAGAAGTCATGCAGTTCTTCTGGTGTACATGCATCCTCATGGGCTATACTTTGTGTTTCACCTTTTGAGACTTGCTTGAACTTGAGTCTAGTTATATTCCTAGAAGTTAAGAAGAGTGATGGGCATCAATCCTTAGGAGAAACAGCAATGTTTGGAAAGGCAAGTACCTTAGGGGATGTATTAGTCAGCTATCCATAACTAAAACTAAATACACAAGGCAATAAATGTATAAAAAGAAAAGGTTTATTTTGGCTCATGGTTCTGTAGGTTCCAGTCTAAGTTTGAGTGGTCCTGTTGCTTTGGACATAACATGAGTGTGTGGCAGAGCAAATTGCTCACTTCTTTTTTTTTTTTTTGGTAACTATATATTTTATTTTCTCTTAGAATATTCATGATTATTTTTGGTTTTCTAGTTTAAACATACATCATTTCAAAATTACATAAAATTGTGTTTTTTTAGAAGTATCTAGCAAGGGGCTGGGGATGTGGCTCAAGCGGTAGCACGCTCGTCTGGCATGCGTGTGGCCTGGGTTCGATCCTCAGCACCACATACCAACAAAGATGTTGTGTCTGCCAATAACTAACTAAATAAATAAATATGTTTAAAAAAAAAAAAAAAAAAAAAAAAAGAAGTATCTAGCAAGACAGTCACTGTGAAATTACTCAGTGACTGAATTATTTTACACATAAAACTGTGAATTTCAGTTGAAAGAAAAACTGCACTAATAGGAAATAATTCTATCATACATACACATTTACAGTTTTTACTTTTATATCTTCTTTTAAAAATCATTTTTCCCCAAAAAACTATTCTTCAGCATAAGATAGATAAGTATTTAGTACATGATTAGTATATATACACAAGAGGCTGTGAAAAATTACCCATAACTTTAAGAAATTCTGTTCCAGAGGTTAAAACAAAAGTTTAGAAAGCATTTTAATATCTTATCACCTATAAAGCAGCAACAATATTTAAATTATTAAAGATGGCAAATCCAACAATACATAATCATAAACAGTCCTTTAAGAAATGTATTTGAGGGGCTGGGGATGTGGCTCAAGCAGTAGTGCGCTCGCCTGACATGCGCAGGGTGCTGGGTTCGATCCTCAGCACCACATAAAAATAAAATAAAGATATTGTGTCCACCGAGAACTAAAAAATAAATATAAAAAAAGAAATGTATTTGAAAGTCATTGTTCCATAAAATATTTACATTGTTTAAATTACATGATAGTAACATTTTCTTTTTCTATTTTTAATTGAACATATTAATTAAAGAACCTCTAAACCACTCCCCCTTAAGCTACTCTTCTTTAGTAAAGGAGACTTTATCCTTGGGTTTATTCAGCATCTTTATATCATCCAACAGCTTTTTGGGTGTTAAAATATGTGTAGAACCAATAATAACTTCACAGGATTTATGTAACTGAGAAACTTCATAAGCACAATGCATTTCAGAATATATAATTCCTCCAATTACAAAAATAATCAGCTTTGATCCATTTTTTTGGTCCAGTTCTAAATAATTAGTTCTAGGTTTCTGGCAAGCACTTACAGCTCCAGCTGGACACTGAGAACAATATGGCCATTCCTTTGAATCTCATCTATTATCAATGGCATCTTCCATAATATCTTTGATAAAAGGTATCCATCAAGAAAGTTGAAGTTTCTTCTGCAGACCGATCCTTTCTTAATGGTTTTGCCTTGTTGAGATTGGGGAACAATGGGAACACCAAGATAACTCCAGTTGTGAATCGTGTCACTCTCATTTTCTATCTTTTCATTATGGATCAACCTGTCCAAATTTTCTTCTGTAGTTCCATTAGTACTGAAGATATAAAGTAGGATTGCTCTTATTTTATTGCAATTATCATGATTTTTATTGAGTAGAACTGGAAGAAGTACTCTCATAGCATCTTTCACCTTCTGTTCTTCTGCATAAGTTCCAAGTGCCAGGTCCTGTTCAGTTTTTCTATGTTAAGCTTGAACTTATTCATGCAATCTTTTGCTAAATTAGGATGGACAATTTTCTTAGTAATCTGTTTACAGAAATGGGGCATCTTTTTCATCATCTGGGTAAGAGGACTAAGTGATGTCTTTCCTTCTGTTGCTTTCTTCGTTGATGAAACTTCCTTCATAAGCTTTGGAATTTCCTCTAGTACAACTGCAATATGCCGATGTCGAATTCTCACCCAGAGGTCATCATCTTCTTCAAGGATTGCCTCCTTTCCTTTTCCATCTGTTTTGTATTTGTATGTATCATTCTCAATTGGAGTAGATCATATGCCATTGCCTGAAAGGTCAGTTCATGTAGGACAGTGGACACAGAATCAAAGTCACGATCGATTATTAAGAGCTCGGAATGAGTTTTACCCTTTATTAGTCTCTTTTCATCAATCTTGTAGTAGTCTTCAAGTTTTTTTTTCAACCAGCTGTGCAAGTTTACTGGCATTATCTAGAGGCTTACTTTTATATCTTACTCCAGGATTTTCATCCAAAGTAGCACATACTGTAACTATCTGCTTAGCCATTGCTTCCATAATGACATCTTTTCCATTGGCATTGCCAGGATCTGGACTATAACAGTAATAAAATGCATCTGGTACATCAAGAGTATACACAGTCAGTGAAGTGTAAATATTGATGGATGGAATATTCTAAGTCTAAATTATTGATTGTATTACTGAGTTCTATAGTTTCTTTGTTTAGTTTTTGTTTGGAAGATTTATTCAGTGGTGAGAGAATTGTGTTAAAGTCACCCAGTATTATTGTGTTGTGGTCTATTTGACTCTTGAAGTTGAGAAGGGTTTGTTTGATATACGTAGATGCTGGCATCCATTGTTTGGGGCATAGATCTTTACAATTATTATGTCTTGTTGATGTATGATTCCCTTGAGTAGTAAGGAATGTCCTCCTTTTTAAAAAATATATTTTTAGTTGTAGATGGACATGATACCTTTATTTTATTCATTTATTTTTATGTGGTGCTGAGGCTCAAACCCAGTGCCTCACCCATGCAAGGCAAGCACTCTACTACTGAGCCACAACCCCAGCCCTGAAATGTCCTTCTTTATTCCTTTTCACTAACTTTGGTTTGAAGTCCACTTTATCTGATATGAGGATGGAAACCCCTGCTTGTTTACATGGTCCACATGAGTAATATACTTTTTCCTATCCTTTCACTTTCAGTTTTGGGTGTCTTTTCCTGTGAGTCTCTTGAGGGTGGCACATTGTTGGGTCTTTTTTAATCTAATCTGTGTCTTGTAATTGGTGAATTTAGGCCATTCACATTCAGGTTTATTATTGAAATATGTTTTGTATTCCTGGTCATTTTGGTTTATTTTTGGTTTTTAACATGACTTGGTTTCTCTTTGATTGGCCTTTCCCTTAATGTAGTACCTCCCTTTGCAGATTTTCATTGTTATTTTCCATTTCCTCTTCATGGAATATTTTGCCAAGAATGTAGTGCAGACTTTTTTGCTGTAAATCTTTTTAATGTTTGTTTATCATGAAAGGTTTTTATTTTGTTATCAAATCTGAAGCATAATTTTGCTGGAGATAAGATTCTTGGTTGGCATCCATTTTCTTTCAGAGCCTGGCATATGTTATTCTAGAATCTCTTGGCCTTGAGGGTCTGGGCTGAAAAATCTGCTGAGATCAGAATTGGTCTCTCCCTATATGTAATCTAATTCTTCTCTCTTATGACCTTTAAAATTCTATCCTTATTCTGTATGCTAGTAATTTTAATTATAATGTGCCTTGGTGTAGATCTGTTGTTATTTTGTACATTTGGTGTTCTGTTAGCCTCTTGTATTTGATTTTCCAATTCATTCTTCATGTTTGGGAAATTTTCTAATATTATTTCATTGACGAAATTGTGCATCCTTTTGGTTTGAAATTCTGCCTTCCTCTATCCCAGTAAATCTTAGATTTGGTCTTTTGATGGTATCTCATAATTCTTGGATGTTCTGTTCATGGTTTCCTATCATCTTCACTGTGTGGTCAACTGTGTTTTCCAAATTATATATTTTGTCTTCATTGTCTGAAGTTCTGTCTTCCATGTGGTCTAATCTTTTGGTGAAGCTTTCTAATGAGTTTTTTATTTGTTTTATTGTTTCCTTTATTTCAAGGATTTCTATTTGTTTTTTTTTTTTCACAATCTCCATCTCTTTCTTGAAGTAATCTTTTGCTGCCTGTGTTTGCTCTCATATCTCTTTGTTGGAGTGAGCAATTTGTGCCTGTATTTGCTCACTTAGGTCATTCTTTAATTCTCAGATCATTTTAATTATGTACACTCCTTCTCTGGTATTTCTTCTACTGCACTGTCAATGGATTCTATTGTTATAGTATCTTGGTTGGTTTGGGGCATTTTCCTCCCTTGTTTTTTCATGTTGTCTATATGTCTTCCTCTTGTACAGTGTGGATCTGTGGTATTGCAGTTTCTACCCTATAATCTTGTAGTGTCCCTGCAGGTTAGGAATACCTCACCTTTAGGGGAGATATCAATGTTTACAGCACCCAATGCAACTAATATGCAGCCATAAATCAATTAGCATGTATTTAGACATTTACAGTTTTGCTACTATAAACAGAAATGACAAATACACAGACAGTAAGTTTGCATAAGTGTTTAGATTTTCAAGTGGTGGACAGAGAGAGAATGGGGGTGGGATGTGATTTTTATGAGGTAGGATATGAGAATGTAGAGATATTAGATTATAGGACAAGTAAAAGGGGAATCAACAGCAGTTGGCTCTTAGTAGGAGAAAAAAGATATATAGAGAGGCAGCCCTATGCAAGGCTCCCTGTTGCCTCTGCAACAGGATGGTGACTGTTAGCACACCTAGTAGGGACACCTCTGTTGCAACTGGGCCCACAGGGACCTTGATGATGGTCTTCCAGGTCCTGGTTGTTGTCCCTAGATGGAAGTGGCCACGTCCCTAGTTGGTGGTGGCAATACTGTCAAGCCTATAAGTAACTTGCTGTTGGGCTTCCAGGCCTCAGTCAGTTTCCCAAGATGGAATCTGCCCTAACTAATGGTGGTGGAGGTGGCAGCAGAGGTAACCCAAGATGACAGTGGAGGTGTCCCAAGATGGAGACAACTGCTTTCAGAGATGGTGCTGGAAGGATGGTCATTGGGTGCGATGGCATTGGGCAGCCTTTTCCATGATGGCACACTATGGTGTGTGGTGCTGCCACAGGCAGCTGCCTCCTGGCCCTGTCTGCTGTCCCATAGTGGAGATTACCATGTGAGAAGGGGTATGGTGGTGGCTGCAGTGTCCCAAGATGGAAGTGGTTTGTGTGGAGTCAAATGTTGGTGGATAGGGAACTGCAGCTCGAGTGTTCCTGTCCATGCAGACAGCTTGCAGTGGTTCTGGGCTCCAGGCAAGGCACTTGTTGGGTTCTGGTCTGGGTTCTGGTCTGGGCTCTGGGCGAGGCCTGGACCTAATTCTTTATCATTTTTTGTTAACAGGGTTTGAAGTTCCCAAGCCAGAGGTCATCTTCAAGTTGGAGCAAGGAGAGGAGCCATGGATGTTGGAAGGAGAAACTCCACATCAGAGTTATTCAGGTGAGTGAGTGTAAACCAGGTAGAAGACACACATGGAAATAATTTTCTTTCCTCAGAGAGGCCTGAGCTTTTAAAATGCTACCCTTATTAAAGGTTTTAAACCTTAGGAATTGCTCAAGGATAGAAAGTTTTAGCCTCTCAGGTACCAAATTATTCTTTCCCTTTCTTTTCCTTCCTGTTATAAACTGTCTTCTTTGCTTGACTTTCCTCCAGGAGAATTGCCCCTAATTTCTATAGTCTGGATCACCTGCCAGGCTTTCTTACTAGGGATCTTGCTTTCCTATCACATTTTTTTTTGTACTGGGGATTAAACCCAGGGGCACTTAACCACTGATCCACATCCCCAGCACTTTTTTTTGTATTTTATATAGAAACAGGGTCTTGCTGAATTGCTTAGTGCCTTGCTAAGTTGCTGAGTCTGGCTTTGAACTTGCAATCCTCCTGCCTCAGCTTCCTGAGCTGCTGGGCTCCTCCTATCACATTTTAACACTACATCACTTCAATCAGACTCCCAGAGTGTTAGATTCTTATAATATTCATTCAGGTTTTAAGGAATTGCATTCTTTGAAAATCAGCTATTTTCTCACTCTTATTCTTCCTAGTATCCTTTAGCTTTCTTCTTCCATTCATATTCATCTTCTCCCTCTAAGATATTAAAGAAAAACATTTACAACCAGCCTTACTTTCTATTTTCTTTGTAAGTATCAGCTTCAAATTCTTTACTCCTCTCCACCTTTTCATAGCCCCATGCCTCTCTTATCTTATGATATTGCTTCACTTTCACTTAGCATTTTTTTCTTTTAAAATTAACTTTATTAGGGGCTGGGGTTGTGGCTCAGCGGTAGAGTGCTTGCCTAGCATGTGCGAGGCTCTGGGTTCGATCCTCAGCACCACATAAAAATAAATGAATAAGGGTATTGTGTCCAACTACAACTAAAATATTAATAAAAATCAGTTTTATTAAGGCATAACTTAAATAGAATAAAACGTATCCATTTTAAGTGTGCGGTTTGATGGTTTTGATAAAGGTATATACTGGCATGACGACATAACATTTCCATGCTTCCTAATGCCCCCTGGAGTAAACACTGTTACTTTAGCCCCAGGCAAACACTGACATGTTTGTTTTTTTGGTACAAGGGATTGAATTCAGGGGTGCTTTACCACTGATCTACATCCCCAGGCTTTTTTATTTTTTATTTTGAGACAGGGTTTCACTAGGTAGTTTATAGCCTCAGTAAGTTGCTGAAGCTGGCTTCGAAACTGTGGTCCTCCTGCTTCAGGCTTCTAAACCACTGGAATTACAGGCACGTGCCACCATACACGGCTGACATGATTTTTATCACTATAGATTAGATTTGTCTTTATTAATGTTTCATATAAGTATATCATAAGGTATATACTCTTTTTTTAAAGGAAACAGATGAAACTCATAGATACATATATTTTATTTTATTTTTTTGAAAGAGAGAGAGAGAATTTTAATATTTATTTTTTAGTTCTCGGCGGACACAACATCTTTGTATGTGGTGCTGAGGATCGAACCCGGGCCGCACGCATGCCAGGCAAGCGCGCTACCACTTGAGCCACATCCCCAGCCCTGTATATACTCTTTTGAGTTTGGCTTCATTAGCTCAGTATAGTCATTTTGTAATTCTGTTCCTGTTTCATTCTGAGTAGAACACCATGATATGAATATATAAGTTGAGCATCCCTAATTCAAAAATTAAAAAATCCCAAATTCTCCCAAATCTGAAACTTTGTGAGCATTGATAGGACACTTGAGAAGTTTCAGATTTTGAAGCAATTCAGATTTTAAAAAAATTTTAGTTGTAGATGATCACAATACACTTATTTTATTTGTTTATTTTTATGTGGTCCTGAGGATCGAACCCAGTGCTTTACCTTCTAGCCACAAACCCAGCCCCAAGATTTCAGATTTTTGAATTAAGGATGCTCAGTTGGTAAAGTCTTTGCAAATATTCCAAAATCTGAAAAGCCCCCAAATCTGGAAAACTTCTGGCCTTAAGCATTTTGCATAAGGAATGCTCAACCTGTTTTGTAATTTGTTAATCTATACACCTGTTGATGGATAGGAGGTTGGTTAAAATTTGGTCACTAGGAATGAAGCTGCAGTGAACATTCTGATGTGCCTTTGTGTGAATGTGAATATGTTTATATTTCCTTTGGGTAAATAATTAAGATTGGATTTTCTGTGTCAAATAATATATGTATGCTTAGTTTTATAAGAAATTGCCAAGCGTCTTGCAAATTGGTTATACCATTTTATATTCCAAATAGCAATACATAAGAATTGTTGTTGCTATACATCTTTGTCAACAGTTGATATCATCAGTCTCTTTAATTTTTGCTACTGAAATGTATATGCATGCTATCTCATTATGTTTTTAAGTTGCCTTCCTCTGATAAGAGTAATGATGCTAAGCATCTTTTCATGTGTGTATTGACATTTGTACAAATTTTGTAAAGTGTCTGTTTATATCTTCCCCATTTTTGTTGGGTTGTTTGTCTTCTTATTATTGAGTCAATGTATTTGTTCAGTTTAATACCTTTGCCATATATATGTATTGCTAATATTTTGTTCCAGTCTGTGACTTGTGATTTTTTTTTTTTTTGTGTGTGTGTGTGTGTGGTGCTGGGGATTGAACTCGGGGCCTTGTACATGGGAGGCAAACATTTTACTAACTGAGCTATATTTCCAGCCCTAATTTTATTTTTAGTGGTGTCTAACAAAGTACAAATATTTTAATTTTGATGGAGTCTGGTTTATCATCTGTTTTATTGTTTGTACGTTTTGTGATCTGTTTAAGAAATTTTTGCCCACTACTAGGTCACAAAAATTTTCTGATATTTTCTTCTATAGCTTTATAAGCTTTTTCAGTTTAGGTCTAGGGTCCTTTGTGTGTGTGTGTGGTGCACACATGAGTGGGGGGGTAAGGATTGAAGTTCATTTTAATTTTTAGTTTTAATTTTTTTGGTACTGGAGATTGAACCCAGAGGTGCTTAACCAATGAGCCACATCCCCAGCCCTTTTTATTTTTTATTTTGAGACAGGGTCTGGCCAAGTTTCTTAGGGTCTTGCTAATGTGCTGAAGCTGGTCTTGAACTCGAAATCCTCCTGCCTCAGCCTCCCAAATTGCAGGGATTACGGGCATGCACCATTGCACCCAACTGAGGTTCATTTTTAAAAATAATATTTATTTAGTTGTAGATGAACACACAGTATATTTATTTATATGAGGTGCTGAGGATTGAACCCAGTGCCTCACACATGCAAGGCAAGCGCTTTACCACTGAGCTCCATATAGCCCCAGCCCCCTGAGGTTCATTTTTAAAATAAATTTTATTTTTAGTGGTGCCTAACAAAGTTTTCTGGTTGTTACAGAACCTTTTTTTGAAGAGTTTTTCTTTTTCCCATTGAAATTCTTTTTTGTTTTGTTTTGTTTGTTGTACCAGGGATTGAACTCAGGATCACTTAACCTTAACCTCTGAGCCTCATCCCCAGCCCTTTTTTTGTATTTTATTTAGAGACATGGCCTCACTGAGTTGCTTAGTGCCTTGCTAAATTGCTGAGACTGATTTTTTTCCTTTGGTACCAGGAATTCAACTCAGGGGGACTCGACCCCTGAGCCACATCCCCAGCCCTATTTTGTATTTTATTTATTTAGAGACAGGGTCTCACTGAGTTGCTTAGTACCTCACTGTTGCTGAGGCTGGCTTTGAACTTGAGATCCTCCTGCCTCAGCTTCCCAAGCTGCAAGGATTACAAGTGTGCGCCGCTGCGCCTCTCTGGTATTTATTTATTTTTTGTTCTGATTAGTTATACATGACAGCAGAATGCATTTCTATTCATTATACACAAATGGAGCACAACTTTTCATTTCTATGGTTGTACATGATGTAGAGTCGCACCATTTGTGCAATTGTACATGTACCTAGGGTAATGATGTCCATCTCATTCCACCATCTTTTCTGCTCCTGTGTTCCCTTTCCTCTCCTTCTTCCCCATTGCCCAATCCAAAGTTCCTCCATTCTTCCCATGCCCCCCCCCCCCGCCTGCCCATTATGGATCAGCATCCACTTACCAGGGAGAACATTTGGCCTTTGGTGTTTTGGAATTGGCTTACTTCGCTTAGCATGGTATTCTCCAGCTTTATCCATTTACCTGAAAATGCCATAATTTCATTCTCTTTTAATGCTACATAATATTCCATTGTGTATGTATACCACAGGGACTTTATCCATTCATCTATTGAAGGGCATCTGGGTTGCTTCCACAGTTTAGCAATTGTGAATTGAGCTGCTATAAACATTGATGTGGCTGTGTCACTCACTATAGTATGCCAATTTTAAATCCTTTGGGTATAGACCAAGGAGTGGGATAACTGTGTCAATGGTGGTTCCATTCCAAGTTTTCTAAGGATTCTCCATATTGCTTTCCAGAGTGGCTGCACCAATTTGCAGTTCCACCAGCAATGTATGAGTGTACCATTTTCTCCACATCCTCATCAACACTGTTTGTCTTCTTAATAGCTGCCATCTTGACTGGAGTGAGATGAAATCTTAGAGTAGTTTTGGTTTGCCTTTCTCTAATTACTAGATGTTGAAATTGTTTCATATATTTGTTGATCGAATGTATAGCTCCTTCTGAGAAGTGTCTATTCAGCCCCTTAGCCCATTTATTCTTTGGGTTGTTTGTTTGTTTGTTTGTTTTGGTGTTAAGTTTTTTGAGTTCTTTATATATCCTAGAAAGTAGTGCTCTATCTAATGTGCCTGTAGTAAAGATGTTTTCCCACTATGTAGGCTTTCTGTTCACCTCATTGATTGTTTCTTTTGCTGAGAAGAAGCTTTTTAATTTGAATCCATCCCATTTATTGATTCTTGATTTTATTTCTTGTGCTATAGGAGTCTTATTAAGGAAGTCAGGGCCTAATCCAACATGATGAAGATTTGGGCCTACTTTTTCTTCTGTTAGGCACAGGGTCTCTGTTCTAATTCCTAGGTCCTTGAACCACTTTGAGTTGAGTTTTGCTGCATATGGATTTTCAATTCTCTCAGCACCATTTGTTGAAGAAGCTATCTTTTCTCCAGTGTATGTTTTTGGTGTCTTTGTCTAGTATGAGATAACTGTATTTATGTGGGTTTGTCTCTGTGTCTTCTATTCTGTACCATTGGTCTACATGTCTATTTTGTGCCAATACTGTGCCGTTTTTGTTACTATAGCTCTGTAGCATAATTTAAGGTCTAGTATTTTGATGCCTCCAGCTTCACTCTTTGAGGCTGATTACAATCCTCTTGCCTCAGTCTACCAAGCAGCTGAGATTACAGGCATGTATCACCATGCCTTGCCTATTCCCATTGAATTTCTTTGGAATGTTTATCAAAATCAATTGATTTTATGCAGATGCTCCTCAACTTCGGTGGGATTATACCCCAACAAACCCATGATAAATTTAAAATGACATCAGTGAAAAATTCATTTAATACACCTAACCTATTGAATGTCATAGTATAGTTTTTACTTGATGCATATCACTTTCACACCATCACAAAATCAAAAAATTATAAATTGATCTAGGTGCAATGATGTATGCCCATAATCCCAGCTAGTTGGGAGACTGAAGAGATTATAAGTTCCAGACCAGCCTGGGCAACTTGGTGAGACCCTAGTTCAAAATAAAAACTAAAAATGACTGGGGATGTAGCTTAGTGGTATATCACTTGCCTAGCATGCAAAGCCCCAGTACCACATAATACAAACAACAGTTGTTATAGTTCCCACGAGACATACTGTACATACTGTACCGTTCAGGGTCGCATAGGGAGTACCAGGTTCAGTCAGGAGGTAAAAAAAGTAAGAGGAAAGCAGGGTTGTGTTTTTGTGTGTGTGTGATAAGAAATAGACCAGCCATAGTGATCAGGCTAGGCAGGGTTATAATTTACTAGTTTGAATAATTTCAGTGGGCTCCAGTGTATAGGGATTGTTCCTACTTGCCTGGTACCTGTCTCTGGGGTGATTAGGTAAAGGATATAGCATATCACTCACCCTGTGAGAGCCCAGTGAAGGAGGTAGTCATGGGCATGGACTATGGATTGGTTGATTTGCATTTGTAAGTATGAGAAGGGTATATTCATGATTTGAATCTTTTCCTTTCTTGAGGAATTAGCCAGCTCTGGAAGGGGAAGTTTCTTCTGGATCACCTTAAGCCCCAGATGCCAGCACATCAAGAATATAGGAAATTAAGAAATATAGCTAACATGTGGTCCTTTAGACAAACCCATACATTTTTATTATTATAGGTTTTATACTAAGTCTTCAAATCAGTTGATACAAGTTCTACAACTTTTCTTTTTTATTGCCTTGGCTTGTTTTGGTCATTTTTATTTCAATATGAATTTTATAATCAGATTGTACTTTTTTACAAAAAGCCTACTGGGATTTTGTTTGGAGTTGACTCTACTCTGTGGATCAAGTATAGAACTGACATCTTAATAATATTGAGATTTCTAAGCTATGAACATGGCATATTTTCAGCAATTGCTTAGACCTTTAATTTCTTTCAGTAATGTTCGAGATCTTATGTATTCTTTATTAAATTTATCCCTAAGGTTTTGATAGTTTTGATACTATTATAAATGGAATTATGAATTCTATACTGAGCTACATACATCCCTAGCCAAAATTTTGTTTTGTTTTGGTACTGAGGATTGAACCCAAGGGTGCTCTGTCATTGAGCTATGTCCCCAGTCCTTTTGATTTTTTTAATTTGAGACAGACTCTCACCAAATTATGGAGGCTGGCCTTAAGCTCGTGATTCTCCTGCTTCAGCCTCCCAAGTCAGTAGGATTATAGGTGTGCCACCACCACACTAAATTAATTTTTTTTTAGTTTTCAAATTATCTATTGCTAGTAAAAATTTCTAGTGATTGATTTTTGTACATTCACTTTGTACATTGACTTTTTACATTTCTATATCTACCTTTGAATTTTTCATAGGTACTTCAGGGATTTTCCTCTTGATCATTATCACTTAAAAATAGGGATACTTTTACTTCTTTTTAAATCTCATGTTTTTAATTTGTTTTCCTTTCCTTATTTTATTGACCTTCAGTTCAGTGTTGAATAGGAGTCATGAGTATGGGCATACTTGCTGTATTTTACATATTAGGGATAAAAATTAGGTCTTCTTAAGTCTGGTATGAACTGTAGGATTTTTATTTTTTTTTTTTGCTGTTGTTGCTGCCGTTTATAGGTTATGTAAGAACCTTTCTAATTCTAGCTTGTTGAAGTGTTTTTTGTTTTATTTTTATCATGGTTAAATGTTGAATTTTGTCAAGTGCTTTCTTTATGTATTAGATTGATTCTAGAAGTTTTTCTTTTGTTCTGTTGATATGGTGAATTTTTTTCATGATTTTGGAGGGAATACTGGAAATTGAACCCAGGGATGATTAACCACTGAGCCACATCCCCCAGCCCTTTTTATATTTTTCTTAGAGACAGGGTCTCTCTGAGTTGCTTAGGGCCTTGCTAAATTGCTGAAGCTGGCTTTGAATTTGGGATCTTCCTGCCTCAGCCTCCTGAGCATCTGGAATTACAGGTATGCACCACCATGCCTGTAAGTAAGAAGAATCAATACTTCTTGATTTTTATTTCTTATTTTGAGACAGGCTCTCCCTAGGTTGCATAGGGACTCACTAAGTTGCTGAGGCTTATTTCTGAATTTTTAAATGTTGAATGAACCTAGTATTTCTGAGATAAATTCTGTTTGACTTTCATGTATTATTATGTAGTGATTCTATTTACTGATATTTTGTTTAAAATATTTGCATGTTTCCATGAGTGATACTAGTTTGTAGTTTTCTTTTTTGGCAATGTCTTTGTTATGTTTTTTAATTGGGGTTATAGTTAGAAGTGTTCCCTTCTCTATTTTCAGAATTAGTTTGTATAAGATTGTTATTTCTTTTTTATAGCTTCATAGAATTTATTAGGAAATCCATCTGTATCTTAAGTTTCTTGATGTGACAATTTTAATAACAAATCCAATTTCTTTATTAGACATAGGGCTTTTCTGATCTTTGATTCATCTTTTGCCAGACCTAGTAAGTTATATCTTTCAAGGAATTTGTTGGTTACCTCTATAGTGTCTAATTTAATCCTGTTGTGGTCTAAAAACAGTGTAGGATTTCAGCATATGGTATTTTTAAGGGAATATTTCCTGCATCTCTGAAAAGAATTCAAGTTGGTTGTATTTTGTGGAATCTACTGTTTCCTTACTGTTCAACTCCAGGGCTAAAAATGTCCCAGCATACTAATTTATTAATCCTAAAGGAAGAATTTGGAGGGTTCAACAGAGAAGTTTTGGACATTATTACATACTCCTTAGTGGTAGTGGGCCAGGATAAAATGGAGGACCATACTGTGCCTACAAGCAGGGGGAATATATAGGATAGGTTGCATACCACTGCACAGGTGGATTTCTTCAGATGTTTTATAAATATGTTTTCTTTACAACCAGGGCCACTCTGTTTAGATCCTTTTCTAAAGACTGGAGATAAGGGAAGTGGCCAGCTCTCCCTCTCTGTTTTCTTTGTTATCACATTCTTTAGACACCTTCTTTTAGTACAGGCTTTCCTAGGTACTGATAGATGTTCAACTCAGCATTCCACTCCTTCAGTGGCTTAGAATACATTCATGTCCCTCACATGAGGGTCAAACCCTCAAATATATTCTGTGATACTCTGAGGACAGGGCTCTGGAGGCACTTTGCATCCATATCTTACAACAGCATTACAAAGAGCAAGAACCTATAAACAAGCATACTAAGGTAACTGAGATAACATTAATTTGTTCAGACACTTGGGTTAAAGCATGAAAGATATTGTGTTTCAGTCCAGTTCTGTTTTATCCAAGTCCACTCCATCTCATTTGCAGGTTGGACTGCTCAGGGAAGTCTTTGTGTTGCAGGCACAGGGAGTTCTGGGCAGATCCGGCAGTCATTCTGGTTGGCATGATGTGCAACTTCCATCACCCAGTCCAGAAGTAGGTTACCTGTTGCTAACCTATGGAGAATATGACAGATATTTAATAGGCACCAATAATGGCGAATCAGCTCCATGAGGCAGTATGCAGGCTGCTGTGCAGTTTTGTGTTTGTAAAGTAGCCTGCACAGTAGGCCTGCCTGGGCAGGTGTACCAAACCAATCTGTCTGTTGGCACTTCAGGGGTATAGAAAGAATAAGACATCTCTGGAATATATAGCCATCATAAACAAGGTGTTCCTAGCAAGTGGAATACAAAGTGTTCCTTTAGTCATGATCCCCCATGGTAACATCATCTGTACTTGTAAGGGTTCCCAACACAGTAGGCTTTACTTGTAAATTTAGACATTCTCCCTCCTGTCAAGGTGTCCGTGGGACAAACCACTGGTGGCTTACTAGTCCATGGCCAACTAATGCTCCTTGTCTCCAATGGGAATTCTTTTTTTTTTTTTTTTGGTACTGGGGATTGAACTCAGGGGCACTCGACCACTAAGCCACATCTCCAGCCTTATTTTGTGTTTTACTTAGAGACAGGATCTCACTGAGTTGCTTAGTGCCTTGCTTTTGCTAAGGCTGGCTTTGAACTCATGATCCTCCTGCCTCAGCCTCCTGAGCAGCTGGCATTACAGGAGTGGCCACCACGCCTGGCTTCCAATGTGAAGTCTTAAGGAGCTGGCAGCAGTTAGTGCCATGGGCCAGTTTAAGAAAATGCTCAGTGGAAGTGTCTTTATCTGTAACCCTAAGGCTGGCAGCCATGGGTCTGAAAACATAGAATAGACACAGCTGGGCAGGGGTTATGGCTCAGCGGTAGTGCACTTGCCTAGCATGTGTGAGGCCCTGGGTTTGATTCTCAGCATCACATAAAAATAAATAAACAAAATAAGGTTTTGTGTTCAACTAAAACTAAAAAACAAATATTAAAAAAAGAAAAGAAACAGCTGCAGTGGCTGGTGTCTAGGTTTCTCATTGAGTGTCCTCAGTGCCTCAGGCAGGTGAGCAGCCCTCCCCTGCATAGAGCTACTCTCAGGCCTGAAGGCTCCTGTCAGCAGCCGCACATTCTTTCAGTTTATCCAGCTCCTGTTGGACTGTATGACAGGCAGGAAGTCCATGTCCTGGTGTAGAGCCCACTGTTGATGTCATGGTCTGTGAGATGAGTTCCTTGGCCATTCTCAGTTACCTGTGGTGTGCCATACGTGGCACTCAGCTGAGTTGCCTAGTGCCTCGCTTAAGTCCCTTAAGACTTGCCTTCTGATTGGCTCTTGCTGGAGAAGGTTTTCATCAAGTCTGTAACTCTGTCCACCCAAATCAATGTGTATTTGGTCCCTACTGATAATGGGAGAGAAAAAAAAGTATTCTATCTGCCATCACTGATGAGGGACGTCAGTCACCTTGCTTGATATGCCCCTTGGTGGCATCCATCATTGTGGGTAGCACTGAGAGTGGGCAAGACAGTCCTGGCATGGAGCAGCAACATCAGACCTCCCTGTGGGAAGTACCAGTGTGTCGCAGCTGCCCACATCGTCTTCTGACCTGCGTGCTTTATTCTACGATGCAACCAAGTGGTGGGTTCTTCTGTTGGGGCTCCCTCTAGCCTTCTGATCTGTGCTGGTTGTGCAGCCTTGACTGGCACTTCTCTGCTGATGGGCCCCATAGCAAGAAGGGCAGCACACGTGGCACACAGTTGTCTTTCCAACAGCTGTAACGTTCTTCTGCCCCTTCCATACTTGTGATCAAAATTCAATGGGAGGGCTGGGGTTGTGGCTCAGTGGCAGAGCACTTGCCTAGTATGTGTGAGGCACTGGGTTCGGTTCTCAGCACTGCATATAAATAAATTAGATAAAGGTCCATTGATAACAAATTTTTAAAAATTCATTGGGAGTCTTATGTCTCTGAATCCACTGTCATAAGCACCATCCAGTCATCCAGAATGACATGGACAGTAAATTCAACAGGTTTTGATATGTTTAGTATCATAATGGCTGTGCCTGTTTTACTGTTCGTTGGCCTCTTTAAAGCCCTCAGTATGAGTGTCAGTCCAGTCCCACACTGTCTATTATACAAATAATACAGGGGTCATAATAACTGAGCCAGGTGAGGGATGAAAGCCTTCCAATAATCCAATAGCCCCACAAATTCTTGTATTTGCTTTACTGTGTTGGGAAGTGGAAATGCCTGGACTTTATCTATTACAGCTTGAGGTCTAACCATTGTTTTACCCAACCCAAAAATTTCACTGATAAGCCAGGGCTCTGTACTTTGTCAGGGTTTATGGCCCATCCTCTCCCTTGCAAATGAGTCAGAAGCATGCATGCCACCTCAGTGGATGCTGAAAAAGATTCAGAAGAGAGAAGAATGCCATCAACACAATGAAACATTATTGTCTGTGGAGGTATAGACCAGGTTTCTAAGTCTTACACCACTGTCCTCATATGGAGGGGGCTATGGAGATACCCTTGAAGTAATGACCTAAACGTCCGTTGTCCACTATCAGCTTACCTACTGAAAGTAAAAGGGTCTTGACTTCAGAGGCTTTGTCTATGATAAAGGATGCATTAGCAAGATCTAATACACAATGATATGTTCCCAGCTGGGTACTGAGCTCTTGTAAAATGGTGGCTATATTGCAAAGGGTTGCATAAATTGGAGGCACCACCTTATTTAATTCCGTAACCCATAGTCTTATGTCACATTCCATCCTGCTTTTTTACAGGCCATACAGGGGAGGTAAAAGGATTGTGTTTGGGGCAAATTATATTAATTTAGCTAATTCATACATGGTTTCACTTATCTCTTGATGGCCTCCAGGGAGCTGATATTGTTTGGTGGCAACAATTTGGGGGGTGCAGGCGAAACAACAAGGAGGTATTTTATGTGCTCTCTTTTATTTATAGTTTTTTTTTAAATTAATGCATTATAGATATACACAAAGTTGAAATTCACTGTGGTTTATTCATACATGTACATAGGATAGTTTGGTCAGTTTCATTCTTCTATTGCTCCCTTTTCCTGTCCCTCCTTCCTCTCCCATAACCCTCTTCCTCTGCTCTACTGATCTTTATTCTGTTTTTATAGGATCACCCTTCCCTCCTTATTTTGGTCTAGTTTCTACATATGAGAGAAAACATTCGACCTGTGACTACCTGGATATGGCTTATGTAACTGAGCATGATGTTCTCCCATTCCGTCCATTTATTAGCAAATGTCATAATTTCATTCTTCTTTATGGCTAAGTTAAACTCCATTGGTTATGTGTATGTATGTATGTATATGTGTGTATACATATATGTACACACACATAAAATCACATAATATAAATACACATATATACATACATACATACATACATACATAAAATCACATTTTCTTTATCCATTTGTCTGTTGATGGGCATCTTGGCTGGTTCCATAACTTGGCTATTGTGAATTGCATTAGCATGTCCTCTTAATATTGGCTTTATAGAAGCTGGGGTTGTAGCTCAGTGGTAGAGGGGTTGCCTGGCACATGTGAGGCAGTGGGTTCCATCTTCAGCACCACATAAAAATAAATAAATAAAATAAAGGTATTGTGTCTATCTATAATTTTTAAAAAAACATATACAAATTGGTGCAGCCAATATGGAAAGCAGTATGGAGATTTCTTGGAAAATTGGGAATGGAACCACCACTTGACCCAGTTATCCCACTCCTCAGCTTGTACCCAAAGGACTTAAAAACAGCATACTATGGGGCCACAGCCACATCAATGTTTAAAGCAGCACAATTCACAATAGCTAAATTGTGAAACCAACCCAGATGCCCTTCAGTAGATGAGTGGGCTCTCCTTTCATTACATCTCCTAACAGGAGAGGTGTTCTCTCTTTTTGGAGTAGGAATCCATTCCACCTTTCTGATCACCTACCCTTTTGCTTCCTTATTGAGAGGTAATAGCTGAAACCTCTTATCCTTCAGCAATTATATCCATAACTGTACCAGGGTGTCATTAGTCATTCATCTACACCTGCTGCTGTTAGGTCCACTCACATCTGTCTATTGGAGACTCAGAAAGGTCTTTCCGGTTTGGGCTGGGTTTTACAGACTACTGTTTTCTGCCATAAGCAGTTGTGTGGCTTGCTGGAGTGGCTGCACTACTAACAGGGATATAATATTGATACCAGGGCACCATAAATGTGTATAGAATAGCATCCCTCATCCCAGCAGTAAAGGTCATACTATCTTGTCCTGGGAAAGGCTGCACAGAAATAGCATGTTTCATTCTCAGTTCTGACAAATAGCTCTATAGTGCTTTCCATAAAGAGCCAGGTACCTCTGGGCATAGGAATGCCTTTTGTATTTGGTCTTGTATTGGGAATGGCAAGAAGCAGCCAAGCTAGTAACGACCCCACACCTTCATCAGCATCAGTGGTGTGAAACCACTAATATAAAGCATGGGGGACAGTTACCAAAGGCATTTCATAAAGTTCTATACCATTCAACATTATCCCATCTGTTCCAGTGTCCCACAAGTGGAGCAGTCATGCAGGTACACTTTCTTTTATTTTCTGCCTGAACTTGGACCCCAGTTCCATTGGCTTCATGGGTTATACAGTCTATGGTGGTATGTAAATATCTCTCTGTGGCGAGGAGCAGATCTGGGTCCACCACTTCAGGATGTTTCTGCTGGGTCTTTAACTTTTGGACCATTACCAGTTTAGCTTCCATTATATCTTCATCTTCCACCTCAACTTCTGAGTTACTGGAACTAGTGGACTTCCTGAGTGGATTCCACATATGGGTGTCCCAGTTTTACTAGTCACCAATGCCCTATTATGGGGTCTGGGCCCATGATGCCTGTTCAGTTTAGCATAATAGCATGATCTACAGACACTCATCTGCAAGTTCTAAGTGCCACTCTAGCACATTCTTGCTGTCAACCTGTCCTAACCTAGCTACTTTTTCTAGTTTTAACTATTCTTGTACTCTGCAGAGCTGAGCCTGAGTGGCTAGCTCCTGTTCTGGGGCTAACTTTAATGCACCCGATAGGAGCCTTGCCACCACTACAGTGGCATTATTTATTTCCTTTCACTTTCCTACAACTACTTTGGATGCTGCTTCCAACATTTTCAGCACCCTTCTTTTCATTTTCAGAGTATCTCCATACCCACCCAGTGGTCCAGACCCCTCTAATAGGAAGCCACCTAAATCCAGGTGGCCAGCCCAGGATATGCCCCGCAGACTGTCTGCCCTTTCCCAATTCCAGAGTCAACTCAACATGTTCCCCTTTGGGGTCCTGCCAACTATGCCAATTGTTCCACCCCGGGGCTGGAAATTCCCTAGTACTGTTTACCAATTCCGAAGGAAGAACTTGGAGAACTCAAGAGAGAAGTTTTGGACATTGTATTTCTTACTCCTCAGTGGCAGTGGGCTGGGATACAGTGGAGGGCCACACTGTGCCTACAAGCAGGGGGAATAGATAGGCTAGGTTGCGAGCTTTCCTAGGCACAGATTAGTATTTAACCCAACACTTACTGATTTGTCTTCTACTTGTTCAAGCAGCTATGTGTAATTTTGGGGTAAAAAATGGCAAGAAGATTTAAAAATTTATATGGATATGCAAAAGATCTAGAATACCCAACAGAGCCTTGAGAATGAAGAAAAAGTATGGAAGATAGACAATATCTAATGTTAAGATTTACTTAAAAAGAAAAAGATTTACTGTAAAGCAACAATAATCCAGGCCATATGGTATTGGTATAAGGATAGACAGATATGTAAAGAGATCGGAAGAAAGTCTAAAATTAGACCCAAACATATACAACTGATTTTTGACAAAGCTGCCAATGCATTTCAAAGGGAGAAATGAAAGTCTTTTCAGTAAATTGTGCCGGAACAAATGGATATCAGTATTAATGGAAAAAATAATACTTTGATCCATGGCTCATACCATATACAACAATTCAAGTTCTAGTATTACTGAATTGTTTTTTATTGGACCAACCCATCTAACTGATAATAACTGTTAACTATAGAAAATATTTTAAAACAAACTACTGAAGACACTGGGAAGTTATCAAAAGAATATTTTTCTCACCTATTGTATATGGATGTAGTAGTTTGGGATTGTGTCCTAAATATTATCAATGTTATTTTATAATAAAGTAAAGCTTTATTCTTTTATATTATTCTGAGGAGATTTTTTTTCCCCCACAGAAGAAGAAATATTTGTTTGTTTGTTTATTTATTTTTGTGCCAGGGATTGAACTCAGGGGCGCTTACCCACCAAGCCACATTCCCAGCCCCCTCATTTATATTTTATCAGAGACAGGGTCTTACTGAGTTGCTTAGGCTCTTGCTAAGTTGCTGAGGCTGTGTTTGAACCCATGATCCTCCTGCCTGAGCCCCCCGAGTTGCTGGGATTACAGGCATGCGCCACTGTGCCTAGCTTATTTATTTACTTTTATATGGTGCTGAGGATTGAGCCCAGTGCCTCACATGTGCTAGGCAAGCATTCTGCCACTGAACTACAACCTGAACCCAGTGTTAATGTTCTTATCATAACAGACAATTAACTAGGCTACACTCAACCTGGAAATGTTGTCTCATGGAATGTGGGTAGCAACTCAGCTTTTAGTTCAGCAGCTTTTAGTTTGCCCCACCATGCAGATTGGAGTGGTCAGCCAGAGACACATGCAAAGTGTACACAGAGAATTTGGCATTCATTTTCTTTTTGTTCTTTCTTTTGAGGTTGCCCTCTTAATCTGTAGTGGCCCTGGGCACCCCAGCCTTCCTCCCCTGGTTCCTCTGGCAACAGGATGACAAGATTTTATGGGAATTTGAACTGGTTCACATTGCTGCTAAAAGTGCAGCTACTTTGAACATAAACCAGAAGAAGAGGGAACTCTGTGCTGATAACTTCATGTATCTTTGGACCCCCCCCCCCAAAGTCTTCTTGCTTTTGATATTTGTTTGTTGGTTGGTTTTGTTTTTATAGAAAATATGTTTAATGAACACAGAGGTATCTTTCTTAAGGAACTTACTTCTCCATACTAGAATCTTATGACTGATTCTTGTACATTGTATTCTGAGACTTTACTAAATTTGCTTATTAATTCTAGTAGGTCTTTTGGCAAATAACCAAAATTTTCTATGTACATTATCTTGTCTTCCTATCATTATCTTATTAATATATAAGCCCTTTATTTTTATTTTATTTCCAGTCTAAAGGCAATAACTTTTAGTCTTTCACCATTAAGTATATCTGTGGTTTTTCTTAGATGGCCTTTATTAATTTGTGACAATTTCTATCTACTTCTAGTTCAAAGAAAATCTTTAACATGAATGGATGTTAAATTTCCAAATGCTACTTCTACATATGTTGAGGTGAACTTTTATTTCCACTAATGTGGTAAATCTCATTGATTTTTTTCAGGTGTTAAACTAACTGTGTATTCCTGGAATGAAAATTACTTGATTTTGGCATATTATCATCTTTATGTATGCCTTTATTGAATTAGCAGTATTTGGTAAAGATCTTAATCTCCATGTTTATGAGACATTGGTGTTTAGATTTGGGGGAAATTTCCCTTATAATATCTTTGATTTTGATATTGTTAATGGTAGTTTCATAAGATAAGTTGGTACATTTCATGCTTGCTCTGTTTTCTGAAAGATTTTGTTTGAAATTGCTATACTTGGTAGATTTTTTCATTGTTTACTCCTCTTGTTGTGATTTTATGTGAGAATGCCTTAAATCTTATATTTTTCCTTAAATATGTGATAGAATTCACCAATGGACTCATCTGGATTATTTGAAAATTTCTTTGTGGGGCTATCATTAATTTTTAATTCAGTTTCTTTTTTATAGGGATACTCAGATTTTCTACTTCTTTTTTGTTTTAACAAGTTACTCTTCCAAAGAATTTATGCATTTCAACTAAGTTGTAAATTTAGGGCATTAACTTTTTTCAGAATACACTTTTATTCTAATTTTAATATCAGTTATATCTTTAGTGATGCTTCCTCTTTCTCTACAGTTGATAAATTTTTACAGTCATATATTAGAAACCTAATTTTTATGCACTTAATAATATAATCTCTAAATATATAGAGCAAACATTGATAGTACTATCAACTAGAAAATTGCACAATCACTTTTAGAGATTTTAGCGTTTCTATTTCTATAACTGTTGGAACAAGTAGACAAAAGAATCTGGCCAGGCACTGTGATGTACATCTGTAATCCCAGTGAGTTGGGAAGCTAAGGCAGGAGGATCACAAATTAAAGGCCAGCCTCAGCAACTTAGTGAAGACCTCAGCAACTTAGAAAGACCCTGTCTTAAAATAAAAAATAATCTGCAAAGAGGTTGAAGATCTGAACATGAAAATCCCTATCATATTATGTTGGTTACTATATCCAACAACTATAGAATACACATTTATTTTCAAAGGTACATGGCATACTCACCAAAATAGACTATTTGGAGACATAAAGCTAGTTATAACAAATTTCAAAGGATTGAAATTACATACTACTGTGTTCTTCAAGTACTGTTGAATTAAAAATATGAACAGAAAGACAAGTAGAAAGTCTATGAATGTTTAGAAAGTAAGAAACAGCTATCTCAATAGTGTGTAAGTCAAAGAAGAAATTACAAATGAATAAGAAAATGTTTTGAGCAGAATGAAAATATGACACATCAAAACTCATGAGAGCTAAGTGAAATAATCCAATCCCCAAAAAACCAAACACCAAATGTTCTCTTTGATATGTGGATGCTGACTCACAATAGATTGAGGGGGTGCCGATAAGAACATAAAAATAAATAATTTATTTCACACTTATAGGAAATCTCATTGCTCATATTTATTCAGGAATCCAGGCTCCTTGTAGTACATTAATCTACCTTTTCCTATCTTTTCTTCTTCTTGTTTATGTTTTTGAAATCTGTGTGTTTGAATCTGTGTTGCTGAGGTATCCAGGTTTTAGCAAGCAAGAAGGTAGAAGCAGATGTGGAGAAAATTTGCCTACCATCTCAATGCTCTAGTTTGCAATTGGCACCCATCATTTCTCCCACATTCCATTCATGAGAGCACTGTCACATAGCCATACCAATTTTCAAGGGAGGCTGAGAAATGTTAAGTGACTGGGCAGCCATTTTCTTGACTACTATTCTGTTATTGCCAAAGATGAGGAAACACTCTACTGGGCAACTTTCAGTCTTTATCACAGATAGCCTAATCTCTCTACAAATACACACACACACACACACACACAATATATATATATATAACATAAGTCCAAGAAAACAGTTTCACCTGCATAGAAAATGGGAGTGTAGATAATCATTTTGTTTGTATTGATTATAATGGTAATGAACACAATATTTTTCCTGTGGACATCAGTAAGTTCTTTTCTATCATATTAATTTGTGTTTTTTGCTGATAATAGCAAGATATAGTATTGAGACTAGTGAGGATTTATAATTGCAAGCTAATGAAGACTAAGACTCTGATTCACCTTCTCTCTGCATAGTCTCTCCACAGATATTTTCCCTTAAAGTCCTTGTCTTATAAATCTTCTGTCCATCCTATTTGATAGCCAAGCTTCCTACCAAAATAGGGTTAGACTGCTTAGATTGAACTTGAATCTCCAATATTTAAGAGCAGTGTTTTACTGCAAATTATATGACCATTATGTGCTTCATTTCTATTATCTATAAAAGGTGAATGATAATGGTCAATACCTTATAGAGTGTTTTAAAGGATTAAATGTATTTGTATGTATGTATTAGAATAGGACCTGGAATATTGTGTCACATAAGAAGTTGGTATATAATAATTGCTATATATGTATTTCATGGTATCATCATCATATTCCCATGGGTTTAATTTGGATAAGATTGTGTGTATCCTTTAATCTTCTGCTATCTATTCTTCATGTCACTTTTCATTTTTATTTGTCTTTAGGTGGGAAGTTTGGAATTAAGAACTCAAAAAAAAGTACTTCTGCAAAAACTACATTTCATAGTGAAATAGAGGATAAAGATACAAGAGATGATTCACTGTATTCCGTTTTAGAAGAACTGTGGCAAGATGCTGAACAGATAAAAATATGCCAGGAAAAACAGAACAGCCCTTTGAATCACACTGATTTTATCAATAAGAAAATATTGAACACAGAATGGGATTATGAATATACAGACATTGGAAGTTGTGTACATCCAAGCCCAAATCTCATTCCTTCACAGAAAAGACCCCATAAACATGACTCATTTGAAAAACGTTTTAGGCATAATATGGACTTACATATTCATAATAAAAACAATACAACAAAGAACTTTGATAAAATTGTTAGTCATGGTCAAGTTTTCACCCAGAACACTTCCTTTACTAACCATGAAAATTCACATATGGGAGTGAAGTTCTGCGAAAGTGATCAGTGTGAAAAAGTCCTCAAACATGCACTCAGTCAAAATCTGAAATTTCCTGTTGGGGAGAAAGCAAGCACATGTGCTGAATTTGGAAAGATCTTCACCCAAAAGTCGTATCTCTTTGCACCTCCAAAAATTCATACTGTGGAAAAACCTCATGAACTTAACAAATGTGTAAATGCATTTACACAGAAGCCACTACTCAGTATATATCTGAGAGTTCATAGAAATGAAAAACTATACATATGTTCTCAATGTGGAAAGGCTTTCCTCCAGAATTCAGAATTAATGATGCATGAGAAAAGTCATACTAGAGAGAAACCCTATAAATGCACTGAATGTGGAAAGTCATTTTTCCAGCTGTCATCTCTACTCAGGCATCAGACAACTCATACTGGAGAAAAACTCTATGAATGCAGTGAATGTGGGAAAGGCTTTTCCCTGAACTCAGCACTCAATATACATCAGAAAATCCATACTGGAGAGAGACATCACAAATGTAGTGAGTGTGGAAAAGCCTTCACCCAGAAGTCAACACTCAGGATGCATCAGAGAATTCACACAGGAGAGAGATCCTATATATGCACTGAATGTGGACAGGCTTTCATCCAGAAGGCCCACTTGATTGCACATCAAAGAATTCATACCGGAGAGAAGCCTTATGAATGCAGTGATTGTGGGAAATCTTTTCCTTCTAAGTCCCAACTCCAGATGCATAAGCGAATTCACACAGGAGAAAAACCCTATATATGCAATGAATGTGGGAAGGCCTTCACCAACAGGTCAAATCTCAATACTCACCAGAAGTCTCATACTGGAGAGAAGTCTTATATATGTGCTGAATGCGGGAAGGCCTTCACTGACAGGTCAAATTTCAATAAACACCAGACCATTCATACAGGAGAAAAACCCTATGTTTGTGCTGATTGTGGACGAGCCTTCATCCAGAAGTCAGAGTTAATTACACATCAGAGAATTCATACTACAGAGAAGCCTTATAAATGTCCTGACTGTGAGAAATCCTTCTCCAAGAAACCACATCTCAAAGTACATCAGCGAATTCACACAGGAGAGAAACCGTACATATGTGCAGAGTGTGGGAAGGCCTTCACTGACAGGTCAAATTTCAATAAACATCAGACAATTCATACTGGAGATAAACCCTATAAATGCAATGACTGTGGAAAGGGCTTCACCCAGAAATCCGTTCTTAGTATGCATCGCAATATTCATACATGAAATAACCCTGTTTCTTAAAAATGAGAGAGCCTTACCGTAGAAGTCAGGTCTACTCATGTATTATAAAATTCATCTAAGACAGACCTTGTATGAGTACACTGTATTAAAAAAAGCATTCATCAGGCTATCTCACCTGAGATGAAAAAAAAAAATTAGAAGAGACCCTATAAGAATACATTGAAGAAAGGGGAATTTGGGGGCTGGGGTTGTGACTCAGTGACACAGCGCTTGCCTAGCATGTGTGAAGCGCAGGGTTTGATCCTCAGCACCACATACAAATAAACAAAATAAAGGTCCATTGACAACTAAAAGATATTTAAAAAGGGTGGGGGGTGAATTTAACATTTACACAGCCTCACAAAATACAATAGAATTAACATTGAGAATGCTATCAGTTTGGTACATTAGGAAAATCCTTCCTATAGAAAGTATCATGAGGCAAATTATTACCAAATGCTTTATAGGTTGGAGGATGCAAATTTATAGAAATGACAGTCATGTTTTCTATGTTATAGTAAGCAGTTTAACAAGAAAATAATGTATTCGTTGTGCAGACCTCTTCAGTTCTTTTCGCTGTTTGTGGTAAAATATTGCATAACATATTGCATAATTGAATTGAAATTCTTTTTTAAAATTTAGAATGTTTATCAAATGTTTGTTATTGAACATATCTATCAGATGAATTCATAAGTTTAAAGTTATTTTGGCTTTTTATATACGCACATCTGCAGATATAATTTTATATGAACATATACTGTTTTCATACTGTTTTCCATGACATAGTATTCTTCTTTCATTGTATACAATGCAAAATAGCCACAGATTCCTCCCATCCATTTATGCGTGGCCCCTTTTGCAATGGTACCTTGTTGTTTCTCTTATTAAGTATATTATAGCTTGGATATGAAGTATCCCCTAAAAGCCCCTGTGTTAACTGCAAGAATGTTCAGAGGTGAAATGATTAGATTATCAGAGCTATAACCTGACCAGCCCATCCTAGTTTGAATGGACTAACTGGGTGATAGCTGTATGTAGGTAGGGCATGGCTCAAAGAGGTGGGTCACTGGGGGTATGACCTGGAAAGTTCGTCTTCCCTGCAGCCCCTTCCCCCCTTTCTCTCTGCTTCCTGGTCACTATGAGCTGATAGCCTTCCTCCAGGGCACTCTTTAGTCATTATGCTACACCTCACCACAGGCCCAGAGTGATGGAAGTGGCTGACCACGGACAGAACCTTGGAAACCATGAGCCGGAAGTAAACTTTTCCTCCTTTAGATTGGTTTTGTCAGGTATTTTGTTTATAGCAACAAAAAGCTAACACAGAGTACTTCTTATCTGCCGTTGCTCCTTGACTTTCAACTTGGCCATGTGATTTGCTTTGGCCAATGGACATTAGCAAAGAGATTCAAGAAGAGGCTGGAGAAGTGTGAAAGCCTGCCTTGAGGCTTACCCTTTTGTGCTGCTCTTTGGAATCCTGAGATCTCAATGTTAAGAAGCACAGATGCCCTACTGTGGGATGAGAAGCCACATAGAACAGAGGTGAGCCAGCTTAGCTGATGCCCCATAGATCAATTTACCTATGGGCTTGGGAATGAGTCCATCCTAAGTCTATGTCCCCAGCCAAACCAGCCCAGCCCAAAATTGCCATGTCAGTTATACCAGCCAACCTGCAGAATTCTGAGTTAAATAAGTGATCATTGTTTTAGGCAGCTATATTTTGGGGTAGTTTGTTGCATATCAAATTCTAAATAATACTTAAAAGTATATGTGTGTGAATTGTATTATACCCAAATATAATATGGCATTGGCTTTGGGCCTGAGAAGCTAATCTAATAGAGACTGGAGAATAATGAGGAAATCTGTTTGCAAAATCTGGGAAAATGACAACCTATTAGAAAGGAAAAAATAGCAAATCATCACCATGCTCTGTGGGACTATAGAGAAGGTACCAAATGAACTTGTGGATCTGACTAAGAGATTTGCCATGGAATATGGTTGTCATTTTGCTGCTTTTAACCACATATGATAAGGTACAGAATGAGAGAAATGAATTAAAGAAATACTTGTTCCCCTGGCAAGCAGCAGTTTTGGGAAATAACTTTAGCTCTTTAGCCATGAAAATATTCTCAAGATACAAAATGGCTGTAGGGTAAATATCAAGTCATGGGTATGTCTGTAAAACCCTTTATTACAATGTTTGAAATATTATATTTTATTGGTGCTTGGAAAACCCTCTCAGTGAAATAATGGGTGTCTAAAAATCTTGGTGACATGATTCCACAGTAGCCTGACACTGCTCTAAGTAGAAAGAGGCTTCTCAAAAAAGAATTGTTGATGTGGCATTTGGGGCATAGAGTTGACCTGAACATATTCATAGGAAACTCATAGTTTTTAATTGAGTTTTACCTGTGGAACTACCTCCATACTGGCCTTAAAGGAACTGAAACAATTAAAAATGAAAAATGGCCTCTGGAAATTCCTCCCTAACTTCTGTGAACTGGATGCAAGACAACAATGTTACTCAGCTACAAGTATGGACCATTTCTTATGGGAACTGAAGGATGTGTCAGAGGAAAGGCCCAAGAACAGTGTATTAAAATGGACTGGAAAGCCATTTCCAGGAAAAACTTGCCCTAATCAAAAAACACTATCTGCCCCTGGAGCAAGGGGACCTGACATTTTCTCTGTGGTATTTCAGAATTGTTATGGAACAGTGACTGACACATGCCTCTTACTGCTCTCCTGGCTGAATGGGAGTACCTATTGCAGTTAGTCTCTTTCTCCCCATGTATATCTTAAGTGTGTGTTTGAGAGAGGCATGTCAAATAACTTGTCATTTAGCTCACAGGATCAAGAAACTGAGAAACTGTATTCAAAGAGCCTCGGCCACATGTGAACCTGGTATAGAAGACTTGGAATCCTGGATTTAAACCTGATACCATGATTTGGGATGGGATATTTAGAGATCCTGGAATGGGAGTGATCATGTTTTGCATGGGGTGATAATGTGAATAATTTGTCATCAGAACATACACTGTGTTAGAAAAATGTTACATGTTTCCTATCTCTATGTGTGTGTCCTTTTCAGCTTTTATTTCTCTTTGCATTTCATTTGGAATAACTTACGTTAATCTATCTTCAAGAACACTGATTTCCCAAGATCCTGGCTCTGTCAGGTATACTGATGAACCTGTTGAAAGCATTTTTTCAGTTATGTTTTATTTTTTATATTTACTATTTCCATTTGACTTTTATATCATTTATATTTCTGCAAAACTTCCCCAATTGTTCATTCACATTGTTCCCATTTTCCACTATTTCCTTAGTTTGGACTACTGTAACAAAGTACTATAGACTGGATGGCTTATAAACAACAGAAAATTATTTTTCACAGTTCTGGAGGCTAGAAGTCTGAGATCAGGTACCAATATGATCAGGTTCTGGTGAGGACCTTTTTCTGGATTGTAGACTACCAGGTTCTCATTGTATCCTTACTTGGCTTCTGATTTTCATATCCTCACTAGAAAGCTCTCTGGGGTCCTTTATATAAGGGCATGAATCCCATTTGTGAGGCCTCCATCCTCATGACCTACCTACCTCTCAATGGCCCCACCTCCTGATACCATCTCATTGGGGATAAGGATTTCAGTATACAAATTTTGTGGGAACACAGACATCCAGTCTATAATACCCTTTAATATATTTAGCCAAATTTATTTTAAGTTCTCTGCCTGATAGTTCCAGTAAGTCAGCCAAGCGAGTTCCGGTCTTTTGACAGTGGGTTCCTTTCTATTGCTGTTTTGCATCTACAAGTTTTAGCTGAAAGTTGGATGTTGTATATAGGGCAATGTAAACTGAAATGAAAAGTATTTATTCCTGGAAATAGACATGGCTGCTCTTCTAATAGATAGGCATTAGCATGGTGGCATTGAGTTGATCCAGTCAGTGGTCAGGTAGGGTTTTGGTTTTGTTGTTGCTATTGTGAATTTTAGTGTAACATAGACTTCAAATTCCTGTAATGTTACCTTGTGTTTGAAGTAGACACTGGTTTTCCAGAGAATTTTTCCCAATGTTCCTGGACTGTACTTGCCTTTAGGCCTTTCCTGGGTTTCTGCATCTCAGTGATAGTCTCTCTATATTCTTGTATCTCTCTCTTAGTAGTTGATTTCTGGTTTTTTGTTTGTTTGTTTGGAACTGGGGATTGAACCCAGGGGCACTTTACCCTTGAGGTATATCCCCAGCCCTTTTAATTGGGGGTGGGGGGCAGAAAGTGTCTCTCTGTTGCCTGGGCTAGCTTTAAACTTATGATCCTCCTGCCTCAGCCTCCCAAATTACTGGAATTACAGGCATGCATCACTGTGCCCACTTAGACTGCTGCTGTTACTCGGTTCTTGCTAACTTGGTATGGGACACAGAAGTTGTCCTGTGTCCCTGGGTCTTAACATTTTTTTTCCCAGTGATCCTGCCCCTCTTCCACTGGTAAGAGGTATTTTATTGTCTGGCCCAAGATAGTTTCCTCCCATTCCATCATGGGTAGATTTTTTTTTTTCTTTTCCTTTCCTCTAGTCACAGTGGATCTTCACCTGTATCCTGAGAGTGACAGGGTTTGCTGCACTGCACTAAATGGCTTAAGGTTTTTGTTTGATAGAATAGGGTCCCTTGGGATTTTGTATCATTTTTGTATCAGCACTCATCCCCCCTAGTGGCATACCCCATGGAAGGATGCCTTCTCTACTTTCCCACTCTACTACTAGTGTTTCTTATGAGCACCCAGTGGAAGTCTGTGGTGAAGAGCCTGCAGGTGGGAGCCAACAGCCCTTAGGTCTACAGCTCTCAGGGGTTCTATATTCTCACTATCCCACTCTCAGCCTTTAACAGTTTATTAGAATTGTCCATTTCTTTGGATAATGGAACATTAGCAAATATGACACAAGAACTTATAAGAAGTGTTTGCACATTGAAGTTTGCCCACTCTTGCTGCTCTTTGGAATCCTAAGCCCATGTGTGAAAAGGCAGGGACTATGAAGTTGGAAAATGACAGACCACTTGGAGCAGTGATGGAGCAGATATGATTCATCCCAACTGAGGCAGCTCGACCAACCAGATTTTCAACTACCAAATATGTAAATGAAGACATCCCAGCCAGGTATCTCTGATCAAGGTAACTATGGTTAGCAGTCTCTGAGCTGATCCTGAATGATCCCTCACTCGTGGTATTCATACTCTTGTATAATTCTCTCTCCTTGATTTGGGCTAGATTTAATGACTTGGTTCTAGAATAAGGCGGAGGTAATGGATGTCACTTCCAAGATTAGGTTACAAAAAGACTGTGGCTTCTGTTTTGGGTGCTCCTTTAATCTCTCAGATGGCTCATCCTAGGGGAAGACAGCTGCCATCTCATTAAGTAGCCCTTTACAAAGGCCCATGTGAGTGAATTTGAGAGGATATCCTTCCCCAGTGTTGCCTTCAGGTGGGACCTTCAAGCCCGATAGCTTTACTAACCTCATGAGAAATCTTCAGCCACAGGCATACTTCTGAGCCATACCTGAAGGGGACCCACAGAAATTGTGAGTTAATAAATGTTGTTTTAAGCTGACAAATGTTAGGGTGATTTGTTACATAGTCATAGATTAGTAATATATTGGCCCAGACAAGGAAGGCTCTGCCATCTATTCTACCCATCCCAGACAACTAACAGAATAATGGATTACAATGTTTATTTTAAGTCTCTAAGTTTGTGTGGCTTGTTACCTAGAAAAAAACCTAGCTGATAAATTTACTATTCAGTGAATTTTATCCTCCACTATTCTTCCCCAACAGATAACCAATACTAATCAACTACTATGAACACTTCCATGTTTTAGTCTTGCTAATAAACCTGTATAGATGTACATATGTGAGTATGCTTATAATTGTATAGAAACTATATAAGGATTGCTTTCTTCTTTAATGCATACTACTATCTCTGAATCTTGCTTTATTACTCAACAACTCTCTTTTGAATGGTTGCATGATAGTTTGTGGGGTGGATATGCAAGAATCTATGCCATTATTTGCATATTAAAATTTCTTCAAATTTTTGTCATTAGGAAAATGTTACTAAGAATATTAAGGAGTTGGGCTGGGGATGTAGCACAGTGGTAGAGCACTTGACTATCATATTTGAGACCCTGGTTCTGATCCACCACACACACACACACACACACACACACACGTGTGAAGAAATAGCTTGCCTAGGCTCATGCCAGAGTTATCAGTCCTTGCTTTACCAATTTTTAGCTGTGTAACCTCGGACAGGTTAGTTAACTTCTCTTTCCTGATTTTTTCAGCTATAAAGATGTTCACACTAGTTACCTATCTTAGATTTCACTACGAAGCATACTCTTTTCCTGGGACTGCTTTACAAAGTACCAGGAAAAGAGTGGCCTAAACCAACAGAACTTTATTATACACAGTTCTGGAGGTTAGAAGTCCAAAATCAAGGTGTCATCAGGGCCCTGTTGTAACCTATGAAAATGGTAGGGAAGGGACTATTCTATGCCTCTTTTCTAACTGCTGGTTGTTTTGTGTGTTACTTTGCTTGTGGATACATCAGTCCATTGATATGGCTGATTTCTCCCTGAGGTCATCATGCATCTGTCTCTGTGTCTAAATTTTCCTTTTTTGTAAGAATACCAGTATATCAGATTAGTTCCTACCCTAATAACTTCTTTTTAATCTGATAGCCTCTGTAAAGACAATTTCCAAATAAGGTTATGTTCTGAGGTACTGGGGGTTATGATTTCCACATATCTTTTTAGGAGGACACAATTCAACTCATATCAAGAAGTTAATGGATTTATTTGTGTAAGGCACTTAGAACTTTGTATGGAAAGAGGTTCTTAATGACTATTAGATACATCTCCTTTACTGTACTTGCTTAGGTCTCCATATGACTTCCTGTGCTTGGGAAAGCAGTGGGATTTGAGAATGTCTATGACATTTAAATCTCATCCAACTACCTGAAGAGAAATGTGGTATAAAAAGCAAAACGCAAGCCTCAGAATAAGGCTTATATGATCAACATTTGAGGAATAGGCCAAGATGGATCCATCTGTAGTAGATAATGAGAAGGAGCACCCAGAGAGGTCAAAACATGCCAAGTGAGAAAGGAGCTCACAGAAGAGTGTTTCCAAGATATGTTTCAATGGAGGGTATGTCCAGAATGGAGGTCAGGTTATATGAGAGCAGAAAACTGCTGATTTTGTAACAGATACGCCATTGTTGACTTGGATGAGTGCTATTTTGGAAATGAATTTAAGGAAAGCAATTGAGGAAACCTGAAGGAATTTCTGAATTCATCATAAAGTGACTTCTGGTAGAAAAAATACTAGGTCATTGGGCTGGATTGCTCTGTGTTGTCTGGGTTAAACTGAGAAATGAGGATTGGCAAGAAGTAGAATTTATATGAGACTTGGGAGGACAAAAGGAAGGAGCAACTTCCCCTCTAAAAGTCTTTGAAATTATATACACTGAAGGACAGATGCAGAGGTATCCAGCAAGTTTTCTTTTTTCCTCACTCTTCCACTCTATATCCAGCCCTTCTTTCCATCTCAATGCTGCTGACAGTGGCCCCAGGCCCACCACCTTCTTGGGTGCAGACCCACAAAGGGAACAGCTTCTTGTAGATTTTATCACTTCCCATTCACAGTCCCACTTCAGTAATTAGATGTTCTAGCTCCTCAGATATTCCTGAAAGCTCTGATTATCCCACCCATTCCAATGGTTTCTAGAACCTTCCAGCCCCCCTCTTATCTTTTTAAAAAAAATTTTTTTAATTGTCAATGAACCTTTATTTTATTTATATGTGGTGCTGAGGATTGAACCCAGGGCCTCACACATGCTAAGCGAGCGTTCTACTACTGAGCCACAACCCCAGCCCCCTCTTCTTAGCTTTATACTCCCGGATACTCCTATAAATTGTGCATGGCCTAATTAATATTTTAAAATTCCTTATTCCACAACAGGGATATAGCTCAGTGGCAAAGTGCTTTCCTAACATGGTTGAGGCCCTGGGTTCAATCCTTGGCACCACCAAAAATGAAAAAAACCCTTATTCCATAATATTCATATTGATTATGCTTTCCCAATTGATAGTTACACTTTCTTTTCCTGAGAACTTGAACTTGATAAGTGTTGTTCTAAAAGTGAGTGATGCCAGTGAGAAGTCTTACACAAACTTGCTCTTTTTTTCCTTGTACATTATATGATGTGCCTTTCTGCCATATGATATTTTTTTTAATTTTTGAAGTTCTTTTTTAAAATATTTTTTAGTTGTTGATGGACCTTTTTTTTTATTTATATATGGTGCTGAGAATTGAACTCAGTATCTCACACATGCTAGGCAAGTACTCTACCACCGAGCTACAACCCCAGCCCTGAAATTAAGTTTTATGGAAGCACGTATCTTGGTCCTGATTTATTTTTTGCACTAAGGATTTAACCCAGAGGCACATTACTGCTGAGCTACATTCCTAGTCATTTTTAGTTTTCATTTTGAGGCAGGGTCTTGCTAAATTGCTGATGCTGGCCTCAAACCTGTAATCCTCCTGCCTCAGCCTCCAAAGTCACTGGGAATACAAGCGTGCACCGCCACACCCATAAATCCTGATCTTTTGTATTAATTTTACCTGGGTTATAGTAAGCCATTATGGTTATTAATTTCATGAAAGTTTTATTTTGCATAACTTTTTATCTGATCCAGTTTTTCTCTTAAAGGGATGTCAATTATGTAAGATAGCTTTGTCATCTTCTACATTTATTTTGTACCACTCCATGTTCATTTCATATCATTATTCTTCTTGGATTAGTGTGATTGACTCTAGCCTCCTATTAGAAGATAATTCTGTATGAAGTTATTAATGTTTATACTTTAACAACCAATTTGTTCAGATTTATTTACATTTCAAGATAGTGGAGATAGAGAATGTCTCTTTTCTTTCTAGAGACATTCCCAGAGTAGATTTGGTAACGTTCCAGGGTAGTAAAAATAATGTCTCTATTTGAAGAAGAGGATGGGCAATAAAACAATATTAATAGCATTTTCGTTCACATTTTAATCATGTACATTTTCAATCATGTAGAAATATTAAAATAACTGTATAATAAACATCCATATAACTTTCATCTAGGTTTAACAATGTATATATAAAATTTTCCTGAAATATCAATAGTAAGTTGTAGACATTGTAACATTATACCCCTAAATAATTGAGCATCCATGTCCTAAAAATAATAATGTTCTCCCCAAAACTGGAATATCATATCAATCTAATTTGATAATGTCTCATGTCCAATTCATTTTCAGTTTTTTTCCATTGTCTCTGAAATATATTTTACAGCTTCATTGTGGTTTAATTAGCATATACTAAATGGCACTTGCTTAAAGTATACAATTTGATGAGTTTTGATGTGTGCACCTTTCATCACTACAATAAAAATGAATATATCCACTCCCGCAACAAGTTTCTTATGCCTTTTTGTCATCTAGTCCTTCTTTCTCTATTACCTTTTCCCCATCCATAGGCAACCATTGATCTATTTTCTGTCATTATAGACTAGTTTGCATTTTCTGTAATTTTATATAAATAAAATTATATGGTAAGCACTCTTGTTTGACTTTGTTCAGCAAGATAATTATTTTGAGATTCATTTGTGTTGTTATTTGTATCCTTATTCATTGCTTTTTATTGCTAAATGGTATTACATTGTATGTATGTACCAAAGTTTGTTTATCCATTTATGTATTGGTGGCAATTGGTTATCTTGTTTCTAACTATTACAAATAAAATTAATATGAACATTTTCATACAAGTCTGTTTGGCTATCATTTTCATTTATGTTGCATAAATGCCTAGGTGTGGATGGCTTGGTCATGTGGTGGGTATATAGTTAATGATTTGAGAAATTGCAAACTGTTTTCCAAAGTACCATTTTATATTTCTTTTTTTAATAGTTTTTTTAGTTGTTGATAGACCTTTATTTATTTATTTTTTATTATATGTGGTGCTGAGAACTGAATCCAGTGCTTCACACATGCCAGGCAATGGCGCTACTGCTGAGCCCCAGCCCCAGCCCCCCATTTTATATTTAAACACAAAACTGTTTCAGTGGTGTGTATCTTTGCCCTCATTGGATAAAATTATTATTCTTTTGTTTTTGTTGTTGTTGTTATTTTAGCCATTGTAGTGGAACTGTAGTGTTGTCCAACTTTGGTTTTAATTTATACTTCTCTAATAACTAATGTTATTGAGCGTCTTTTCATGTGTTTATTTGCTCTCTGTATGTCATCTTGGTTAATGTATCTTCTAAAATATTTTGCCTATTTTTTAGATGGAGTCAGACTATGTTACCCCACTGGTCTTTAACTTGTGGGCTTAAGTACTTCTGCCTCAGCCTCCTGAGTAGCTGGAACTACAGGCAGTATCATCATGCCCAGTTATCTGTCCATTTTTAAAATGGATCATCTTACTGGCATGGTGGCACATGCCTATAATCCTGGCAGCTGGGGAGGCCGAAGCAGGAGGATAGCAAGTTCAAAGCCAGTCTCAGCAACTTAGCAAGGCCCCAAGCAATTTGTTTTTTATTTTTTTAGCAGAATCATGTGGCATTTATTTCAAAAATAACCTGGTATAAAAAACATTAATAAACATATAACATGAAGCCTGAAATGCTAACTTCTATGACACTTGCATTTCTTTCCCCAAGCAATTTAGAAGTGGTAAAGCACTCTTAGTTTCAATCCCTAATACCAAAATAAATAAATAAGTAGATAGATAAATAAATGGTTGTCTTATTGAGTTGTAAGCATTCCTTTTTTTTTTTTTTTTGGTGGTGCTGGGGATTAAACCCAGGGCCTTGTGCATGCAAGGCAGGCACTCTACTAACTGAACTATATCTCCAGCCTGTAAGCATCCTTTCCAAAAATATTTGTTTTAGTTGCAGATAGACACAATACCTTTATTTTTTTAACTTATTTTTATGTTGTGCTGAGGATCAAACCCAGTGCCCCACACATGCTAGGCAAAAACAAACAAACAAACAAACCAAAAAAAAAAAAACAACCAACCAAACAAACAAATGCTCTATTACTGAGTTATAGCACCAGCCTCTATAAGCATTCTTTATATATCCTAGTTATAAGTCTTTTGTGGGATATATACTTTGCAAACATTTTCTCCCACATTTGCCTTTTAAATTAAATAAGAGCAAAATATTTTAATTTTAGTCTAATTCATTTTATTAACATATTAATTATATATCTTTATGGGGTAAAGTGTGATGTTTTAGTGCATTTATACATTGTTCATTGATCAACTCAGGATACTTATATTATCCATCATCTCAAACATTTATTATTTCGTTTTAATTTTTTTTTTTGATTTTAGATGGGCACACTATCTTTATCTTATTTATTTATTTTTTGTGGTGCAGAGGATTGAACCCAGTGCCTCACTCATGTGAGGCAAGTGCTCAACCATGGAGCTACAGCCCCAGCCCCCATTTATCATTTCTTTATGATGAGTATATTCAGAGATCTCTCTTCTAGCTATTTTAAGTCCTATAGTACAATGTTGTTCATCATAATTACCCTTTTGTGTAATAGAACACCAGAAACTATTCCTCCAATCTATGATTTTGTACCCATTGAGCAATGTCTCCCAATCACCCCTTCTCCCTTACATTCCCCAACCTCTGTTAACCACTATTCTGCTATCTACTTCTATGAGCTCAGTTTTTTTAGATTAAAAACGAGTGAGGTAATGTGGTATTTGTCTTTCTATGTCTGGCTCATTTCATTTAGCATTATGCTTTCCAGATCTATACATGCTGCCACAAATGACAGAATTTTTGTTCCTTGTTTAATCTCTGAATAATATTACATTGTGTATATATATATATATATATATATATATATATATATACATACAAGATTTTAAAAAATCCATTTATATATCTTGGCTAATGTGAATAGTGCTGTAATAAGTATGGGAGTGCAGATATTCTTCTGATATACTCCTCTTATTTCATTTGGATATATATCCAGTAGTGAGATTGCTGGATCATATGATACTTCTACTTTTAAGTTTTTGAGAAACCATCATATGGTTTTCTGTGATAGCTGTACTAATTTATATTCCCCCCAATAGTGTATGAGAGTTCCCTTTTCTCTACCCCCTAATCAGCATTTGTCATTTCTTGTCTTTTTTATTATAGTCATTCTAACTGAGGTGAAATAATATTTAATTTTGATTTTTGTTTAAATTTCCCTGATGATTAGTGATATTGAGTTTTTTTCCCATATACTTGACCACTAGTATATTTTCTGTTTTCTTTTATATATATATAAAAACAATTGTGCTTTTTGCTTCCTGGCCAAGAAAGTTTTGAATATCAAATGTCAGTAAGATTTATACTGTACTTTCTTCTAAAAGTTTTATGATATTGGCTCTTATATTTGGTTCTCTGATACATTTTTATTTAATTTTTATATGATATAAATCCTTTCTGAAAGAGGTTCATTTTTTCCCATATGGCTGTCCAGTTGTTTCAGCACCATTTGTGTGTGTGTGTGTGTGATTGTTTTGCAGTGCTGGCAATGGAATCCAGGGCCTTATACATGCTAATCAAGCACTCTACCACTGAGTTACAAACCCAGTCATTCCAGTACCATTTGTTGAAACAAGATAATACATTGAATTGTCTTGGCACTTCTATAAAATATCTGGAAGTATTTCTGTGATTTTTTTGGCCTATTGTAGTGCCACCACTTCAATTGACTTTTCTGTAGCCTCTGTATTGCCATAGGATTAGTGATTGCTGTAGCTTTCTATTAAGACATGAAGTCAGACAGTGTAAATCTTCCAATGTTATTCTTTTAAAAAAAATATTTTGTTGTCTTAGGTGGTGCTGAGGATTGAACCCAGGGCCCCACATGTGCAAGCACTCTACCTCTGAGTCATAACCCCAACCCCCAATGTTATTCTTTTCCACAATTGTTTTGGCTATTCAAGATTTTTTGGATTTCCATATAAATTTTAGAATCAATTTGTTTATTTTTACCATGAAAAACCTGGGATTTTGATTTAGATTGAACCAAATCCATATACCTATATGAAAAGAATTGATATCTTAGTACTGAGTTTTTATATCCATTAACAAGTTATCTTTCCATTTATTTGATCTTTCTCTCAGTAGTGTTTGTAGTTTTCTAGAATATAATTCTTACACACATTTTGTCAAATATATCCATAAACATCTCATATGTCTATGCTATTTTAAATGCTATTAGTTATTTTAAAATTCCAATTTCCAGTAGTTCTTTCCTACCATATAGAAATACAGTTGACATCTGTATGTTTATTTTCTATCACATAACTTTGCAAAACGCATTTATTACTTCTAGTACATTTTTATGTAGATTCTGTAAACTTTTCTACATAGACAATCAAGTCATCTGTGAAAAGTGATAGTTTCACTTCTTTCCACTATAGGTGCCTTTACTTCTTTTCTTGTATTATTTCATGGACTAAAACCTACAGTATAGTGTTGAATAGAACTGAACAGAGTGGATATATTTGCCTTTTTCTTATCTCAAAAGAGTATGATATTGATAGATGTAGGCTTTTCATATATGCTGTTTATCAGGTTGATGACTTACTTCTATCTGTATTTGTATTTGTATTTTTTATACCTTTATTTTTTTATTTATTTTATGTGGTGCTGAGGATTGAACCCAGTGCCTCGCACATGCTGGATAAGCACTCTACTGGTGAGCCACAACACAGCATCCCTGTTTTTTTTTTTTTTTTTAGTCAGAAATAGGTGTTGAATTTTGTTAAATGCTTTTTCTCCATCTTTTGAAATGATCATATGATTTTTCTGTTTTGGTTTGTCTGTTCAATTTCTGGGTGGTAACTATAGGCAAGTGGGGCACAGCTAGAGGAAGCAAGTCATTGGGGGCATGCCCTTGTGGATCTTTTCTTCCTGGCTTCCCCCTCTCTTTCTCTTTTTCTGGCTTCTATGAGCTGAGCAGCTTTCCACCAGTATGCCCTTTGCCATGATATTTTGCCTTACTTATGCCCAGAGCAATGGATCAGACTGACCATGGACTGAATATCTGAAACCATGGGCCCAAAGTAAACATTTCTCTGTCTAGATTGTTCTTTTTTTAAAATTTTTTTTTTCTAATTAGTTACACATGACATTGGAAGGAATTTTGACACATTGTACACAAATGAAGCACAACTTCTTCCTCTGGCTATACATACTGCAGAGTCACACCAGTAGCGTAATAATACATGTATATAGGGTAATAATGTCCATCTCATTCCACCGTCCCTCCCATCCTCACATCCTCTTCTCTTCCCTCACTCCCCTCTGCCTAATCCAAAGTTCCTTCATTCTTTCCTACCCCACCCCCATTATGGATCAGCATCCACTTATCAGAGAAAACATTTGGCCTTTGGTTTGGGGGGGGTTGGCTTATTTCTCTTAGCATGATGTTCTCCAGCTCTATCCATTTGTTGCAAATGCTGTAATTTCATTCTTATTTAAGGCTTTGTAATATTCCATTGTGTATATGTACCACATTTTCTTTATCAATTCATCTGTTGAAGGGCATTTAGGTTAGTTCCATAGTTTAGCTATTGTGAATTGAGATGCTATAAACATTGATATGGCTGCATCACTGTAGTATACCATTTTTAAGTCCTTTGTGTATAAGCTGAGGAGTGGGATAACTAGGTCAAATGGTGGTTCTATTCCAAATTTTCTGAGGAATCTCCATATACTCTCCATATTGGTTGCACCAATTTTCAATCCCACCATGAGTGTATGAATGAATGAGTGTACCTTTTCCTCCACATCCTCACCAACACTTATTGTGCTTGTATTCTTGATAACTGTCATTCTGACAGGAGTGAGATAAAATCTTAGTTGTGATTTGTATTTCTCTAATTGCTAGAGGTGATGAATATTTTTTCATGTTGTTGATGTATTATTTCTTCTGTGAAGTGTTTGTTCAGTTCCTTATCCCATTTATTCTTTTTTTTTTTGGTACCAGGGATTGAACTCAGGGGCACTCAACCACTGAGCCACATCCCCATTTTATTAGAGACAGGGTCTCACTGAGTTGCTTATGCCTCCCCCTTGCTGAGGCTGGCTTTGAACTCGTGATCCTTCTGCCTCAACCTCCTGAGCTGTTGGGATTACAGGCGCACCACCACACCCAGCCGTTTATTATTATTATTATTTGTTCATAGTGTCAAAAAGCTGACTAACACATGTGGGATATTATGTAAATTTCTGTTTCTTTGTCTGTTTTTATTATCATGATAATGCAATATTCATAGAATGAGTTGGGAAGTGGTCCCTGTTCTGCAAGGATTTGTATACAAATGATATTATGTCTGTCTTTTTTAAAAAATTTTTTTTAGTTGTAGATGGGCATAATACCTTTATTTTATTTATTTTTATGTGGTGCTGAGGATTGAACCCAGTGCTTCACACATGCTAGGCAAGCACTCTACCACTGAGCTACAATTCCAGCCCCTATTATGTCTGTCTTTACTTAATGTTTAATACAACTTCCAGTGAAGCCATCTGGTCTTATAATCTTTTGGGAGAAAGCTTATAATGACAAAGGCAATTATTTTTTAATAGTCATATAAAGCTATTCAGGTTTCCCTTTCTTTTTCATTTAGCTTTTTTTTTTTTTTTTTGTGTGTGTGTGTGTGTGTGGTGCTGGGGATTGAATCCAGTGCCTTGTGCACGTGAGGCAAGCACTCTACCAACCAAGCTATATCCCCAGCCCTTCATTTACCTTTTTTAAAATTTTTTTTGTTATCAATGGATCTTTTACTTATTTATTTATTTATATGTGGTGCTGAGGCTCGAACCCAGGGCCTCACACACGCCAGGCAAGTGCTCTACCACTGAACCACACCCCAGCCCCCTTCATTTAGCTTTGATAGTTTATATTTTTCCACAAATTTGTCTATTTTATATAAGTTGTTTGATTTGGGAGCATAAAGTTGTACCTCACATTCCCTTTTTATCTGTAGTGGTGTCCCTGCTCTCATGCCTTTTTTTTTTTTTTTGGTGGTACCTGTGTTTGAACCCAGGAGTGCTTATCTATGGAGCCACATCCCCAGCCCATTTTTATATTTTTTATTTGAAGAGAGACTCTCAGTAAGATGCTTAGGGCTGTGCCGGGGTTGTGGCTCGTGGTAGAGCGCTTGCCAAGCATGCATGAGGCACTGGGTTTGATCCTAAGCATCGCATAAAAATAAAATAAAGGTTATTGTGTCCACCTACAACTAAAAAATATTTTTTTAAAAGATGCTTAGGGCCTCCCTAAGAGGCTGGCTTTGAACTTGCGATCCTCCTGCTTTATACTCCAGAATTATTGGGATTATAGGCATGTGCCACCATGACCAGCCCTGCTTTCTTTCTTGATATTGGTAATTTGCATCTTCTGTCATTTTCTCCTGGTAAATAAATATGCATTTTTATCAATTTTGGTTATTTTTTCAAATAACCAGCTTTTGCTGCCACTGATTTTTCTCTATTGTTTTTTTCTGTTTGAAGTTTTCTGATTTTTCTCTATTTTCTGTTTGGAGTTTTATTGATTTATGCTTTTTCCCCCTTATTTATTTTTCTACTTATTTTGGGTTAAATCTGCTCTTTTTACAGTTTCTATGATTGAGGCTAAGGACATTAATTTGAGACTTTTCTTCTTTTGTAGTGCAAATCTTTACTGATAGAAATTATCCTCTATCTTTAGTGGCATCACATATCTTGATTTGTTGTTTTTATATTTCATTCATTTCAAAAAAACTTCTTAACTTGGGATTTCTTCTGTGTACCATACATTATTCATATCTGTTTTATCCAATGTCCAAACATTTGAGAACCTTCTACATGTATTTCCTTATGATTTCTAATTTAATCCCACTGTAGAAAAAACACTTTGTGTGACTTGTATACTTATAAATTAATTGAGACTTACTTTACAGCCTGAATATGGTCTGTGTTGGTGAAGTTTCATGTGTACTTATAAATAATGTATATTCTGCTATGGTTGTGTGACATGATGTATAATTGTAAATTAAGATCTTTGATAGTATGATTCTAGTCTCTGGTAGACATATCAATCGATATATATTAATTCCATCAATTATTGAAGGAGAGGTATTGAATTCTCTAACTAAAATTGTACTTTTGTCTATTCCTCCCTTCAGTTACACAAGTTTATATTTTGTCTATATTGAAGCTCTGTTATTGGGTACACAAGAATTTAGGATTATTATGTCCTCTTGTTGAGTATATACGTTTGTCATTATGAAATGATTTGTCCTAATAAAATTTTTATGTATTATAGCCACTGCATATTCCTTTTGACCAGTTTTAGCAAGTATATACATTCATATACACATACTATATATATATACACACACACACATATGTATACATACACTATATCTACATATAGTGTGTCATATACACACACACATATGTGATTTTAAACTTTGAAAAAATTTATAAAGATAACAATGTTTCTATATACCCATCACTCATCTTCCTGTAGTTTAACATTACACATAGACCTGGTCAATTTTATCAAAATTTACAATTATTGTAACTAAACTACAGACTGTATGGAGATCTTTCCAGTTATTTCATTACTAACTGCAAGTTTCAGAGGCCCCTAAGACCACTGTTACTAGAACTCATGGAATTTTGAAAAGCCACTCTACACTCACTTCCTGCATAGACAGCCTGGAAGTAGCAAGACACATAGGGCCATCTAGGAGAGACCAAGCATGAAGCTTCCAAATGTACTTTCCCAGCAGACTCATGAAAATAGCACTTATTTCTACCAACAATTATGCATTGTCATACATGGAATACTGCCAACCAGGTAGCTTACCTGATTCTTGGTGTCCAGAGTTTTTAAAGAGTTGAACATGGACATGGATGAGTGCCTGCATGGCTCATCTTTTATGACCTTGACAATAGTCATGTATTCTATAGAGTGTCCCTCACTTTGAGTTTGTCTGATGTTCTATTATGAACAGATTGAGGTTACGGATTTGGAGAATGAAAATGATAGAGGTCATATGCCCTTCTTATTGCATTATTTCAAATGATAGATGATATCAACATGATTTATTACTAGTGATGTTAACCTTTATCACTTTATGCTGGTGTTTCCCAAGTATCTCTGAACTGTTTTAGTCAGCTTTTCATTGCTGTGACCAAAATACCTGACAAGAACAACTTACAGGAGAAGTTTATTTGGGGCTCACAGTTTCAGAGGTCTCTGCTCATAGATGGCCAACTCCGTTGCTCTGGGCCCAAGGTGAGGCAGCATTATGGAAGAAGGGCCCTCATAGGAAAGGTTCTCAGTTCATGGTGTGGTGAGGAAGCAGAGGGTGGGACAGAGGGCCACAGGGAAGATGCACCCTTCTAGGGCACAGCCTCAGTGTCCCAACTTCTTCAGCCATGCCCTACTTACCTACAGTTACCACCCAGTTAGTCCATTCAAACTAGGATGGGCTGATTAGGTTCCAGCTCAAACAATTCAATCAATTCACCTCCTAACAGTCTTGCATTAACAGAGGAGCTTTTGAGGGTCATCTCACCCAAACCATAGCAATTATTTTCTTCTTTCCATATATTTTTTGTGGTATTGGGGATCAAACCCAGGACTTGGCATGTGGTATGCAGGAACCCCCAACCCTTCTTTTCCATACTTTTTAATGGAAGCAAGTCAAAATCCTGCTCACACTAAAAGGGAATGAAATAAAATTCCATCTTCTGAATGGAGGGCCATCAAAGAGTTTGTAATTTTGTGTTAAAACTATCACAGGAGCTAAATGGCTAAGGAAAAATATTAAAGATCTTCCCAGCCATGCATCTGCCATGACCTTTGCACATCCTTGATGGAACATCTAAAGAATGCTGACTTCTCCGTGGGTTTGGCTCACTCATGAAAACTTAGAGTCATCCAATTATCTCAAGGCCATCACTCCCCTCCATTCCAGGATCTGGCCAGTCCTTGGGGGGATAAAGTATCCTTGAGGGATCACCAGGTCACACAGATTGTTAGGACAGAGATTTCTTTATTCTAACTTGAATTTAAGGAGCCCCACTGGGAGTACAATTTTGGAGTCTTTGGAGTATCCATAAGAATAGAGTCCTAATTAAGATATAAGATATATGCCATTCTTATATAAATATATCAAAATGGATTCTACTGTTACGTATAACTAAAAAGAACCAATAAAAAGAAACTGTCCTTCACCATAAATCTTCCCTTAACCCTAGGCAGAATTCCCGAGGAATTAGAAAAATACAGTTGCAAGGAGACCACCCTACTTTACTGCACCCCCACCACCTGCAACACACTCTGAGATACATAGGTATTTGGGAAGGAGGAGCTTGCTGTTGTTCCCATGTAATCTGCAATGTTAGACTCTTATTTCCTTCTCCACTAACAACTATCATTGCCCCAGATCTCCTCCCTGTGAGAAATATCCAGATGAGTCGAGATAATTGATGGGCAGGGTGAAATAAATGGAGAAGGGGAGAAACAGGAGCCCCAGAAATCCAAGTAGAATAGTCTGATAGATCCAACTGAGGAGACTAAAAACTAACATTTTGGGGGGTAGGGATATAGCTCAGTGGTTGGGCACTTAGTATGTCTAAAGCCCTGGTGTTCATTCCCAGCACCAAAATCAATAAAAAACATAAGAACATGTTTTGATATCATTTCTAACGAGATCTGTTTCACTAACAGAGTGGTCTGGATATATTACTGGAATGGACCACTGTTGTGCCCCTGCTTTCCACCTGTGAGCCCTGAAATCTAGGCCCAATTTAGCTTCAAGAATGAACCTTTCAAAATCATGTCACTCCTCTGCTTACAAGGCTGCATGGTCCCATCTAATTTGGGACGTCAAGTCCTTATACAAAGACTTGGAGAAATCCTTAATCTACAAAACCCAGCCAAACTTCTTACGTCTCCATTCTCATTTCCTAACCACTCTTCCCCTTGCTCACCTGCTCCTGCCCTACTGTCTTCCTTACTGATCCTTAGCCTGGGGGCCTTTGTACCTTCTTCAAATAATTACTCAAATGCTACCTTCTCAATTATGTCTCTCCTGGCAAACTGCTTGAGATTGTAAACTAACACCAAAACCACTTATGCATTCTGTGCCTGGCTCTATTTTTTTCCCATAGCACCCATTACTTTTAATTGCAATACATTATGTAATTTACCTAGTCACAATGTTCAGTGCTTATTTTCTGTCTTACCCAAGTAGAATATAGAGTCCCCAACTTACAATGGTGTGAAAGTGAAAGACATTAATTTTGAATTTTGGAATTTTGACTTTTTCCTGGGCTAGCAATATTTGTTACGATAATTAATTGTTTATTGTGGAACTGGGAGATGAACTGAGGTGTGATTTATGACTTAGTTACATGCCAAGTCCTTTTTATTTTTTTATTTTGAGACAGAGTCCCATTAATTTTCTCTGGCTGGCCTTGAACTTGCAATCCTCCTACCTCAGGCTCCTGAGTCACTGGGATTAAAAGCATGTGTCAGCATACCTGGCTTATATTTATATATAAGTTTAATACTACTTCCAGTTTACCTTTAAGGGTGATGTCAATATTAATGATCATTAATTATAAGATAACTGTGCTTCTTAAATATAATTATTTTTAAATTTTGTTTTAGTTGTTGATGGATTTTTATTTTTTATTTATTTATATGTGGTGCTGAGAATCAATCCCAGTGCCTCACACATGCTAGACAAGTGCTCTACCACTGAGCCACAATCCCAGCCCCTTAAATATAATGATTTTAAGCCCCACCTTTCAGAACAGTGATCTGAGTTCTCTTTTGCCTGAAGAGTCAACTGCCCTAGGAATAGTCTGGATGCACCAACACTCAAATTACCAAGGAAGCATTGGAAGGATGATTAGCAAAACAATGAACCTAGTCTAATTTTGGTTTCATCTATAAAGTTGAGACTGTAATCCTGATTCACCCTATTTTTCCCCAAGGATGTGGTGACATTAAGATGACTTGGTAAAATTGACCAAAGTTTTGTAGAAGCATGTATCACAGGATACTAAATAACAATTGCAAAACACGGGTTAAATTTCTCTAATATGATAATTTGTCTATGAAAAAATGAGACATCCCTGTTCAGTGAGCAATCTGCAAACAATCATTGAACCAGAAGGGGTTCTGAAATAGCAACTACTCTCATGCTTCTGACCCTGCTGGCACAGAGATGGGAGGACAGAAATCTTTGGCCCCAGAGTAAAAGAAAAGGAAAATAAATGGGTCTGAGCAGTCTTTCCAGATAGAGTCTGCTTCTGGTAGAAAAGGACAAAAAATCATTATAATTATGGAAAAGTGACCCTTAAATCCAAGTTCAAGGAACATGCCTTCATTCTCTTTTCCTCTTCTTCCCACCAATATTCAGATCAATTCCCCTTAGGACCTCATGGAGTCTTGGGCCTAATACCCACACACACTTCCTGTTATACAGACGTGCACACACAAAGGAGGCATCTAGGCAATCAGAGGTGCAATCAGAGTGTATTCAGAAACAGTCCCACATAGACACTCAGGAGACAATAGGGAACAGATTAAGTGGACAGAAAGACACACAGTCTGAGTAAAAATGGATTGAGCAGAGGTATGTGGGGGTAGTGATGAGTAATAATATCTCTCTCTTCCACTCTCAAATTCAGAACCAATTGATAGACACAAAAAGGAGAGAAATAGAGAAAAAAGTATCAGTGAAGAGCTGGGATATAGGTAAGTGGTACAGCACTTGCCTGGCATGCATGGCCCTGGATTCAATCCCAATACACTTTCATTCATATATATATATATATATATATATATATATATATATATATATATATATATATATATATATATCAGAGTATTACTGTATTGGAAGATAGGAAATAAAAAGGTAGGCATAGCTAGGTGTGGTGGTGCATGTCTATAATCCCAGTGGCTCAGGAGGTTGAGGCAGGAGGATCACAAGTTCAAAGCCAGCCTCAGCAACTTAGTGAGGCCCTAAACAACTTAGCAAGGCCCTGTCTCTAAATAAAATTTTTAAAAGGAGGGGGTGGCTAGGGATGTAGCTCAGTGGTTAAGTGTTCCTGGGTTTAATCCCCAGTACCAACAACAACCATGAAAAAAAAAGAAGAAAGAAAGATAGCCATAATATACTCCTAGTAGTCTTCCTCTTAGCTACACCAATTTGCCAACTCATTTGCCACGTGAAGGGAGAGGATGGGAGAGAGACCAGGAGAGTTATTCTAGCAAAAGTCCTCAAAGATGGAAATGTGAGGCAGGCAAAGTGGAGGACCTCAGCTCCCTTCTTCCCCTGCAAAAGAGGAGAATATGACAGAGACATGAATAATCAAGTTACCACAGAATGTTACTTAGCCTCCCAGCTTTGTAACCCTGGTTCTACTGCTTCCTAGGTCAGTCCCTTCACTTGGAAACAAACTTAATAAAACTCACATTGCCAGTAATTTATGAAAAATGTCTTGCACTGAGCATAGCTCTAAGCAAGTGTTCTCAGAATCTAGGGCAATTTTTTTTTTCGGTGGTGGGGATTGACCCAGGGCCTTGTGTATGCTAGGCAAGTGCTATAGCGCTGAGCTATAGACAAGTAGAGCAAATTGAACTCACTGATTAAATACTGTTATTCTTTTCTTTTCTCTCCATCCTTCCTTCCCTTCTTCTTTTCCTTCCTTCCTATTTTTCTTTTCCCTCATTCTCTTCAAGACAGGGTCTTATGGTGGGTGCAGTGATGCATGCCTGTAATCTCAGCAGCTCAAAGGATGAGGCAGGAGAATTGTGAGTTCAAAGCCAGCCTAAGCAACTTAGTGACACTCTAAGCAACTCAGCAAGATCCTGTCTTTAACTATTAAAAAAAGCTAAGGATATGGCTCAGTGGTTCAGTATCCCTGGGTAAAAGACAGGGTCTTGGAAGCGACCCCGGTGTCAGGGTGCGGGCAAGGTGAGGCAGCTGCTGGGACATGGTGGGGATGGCGCTCAAAGGCTGATGGCCGAGTACAAGCAACTAACCCTGAATCTTCCAGAAGGAATTGTGACAGGCCCCATGAATGAAGAGAATTTTTTTGAATGGGAGGCGTTGATCATGGGCCACGAAGATACCTGTTTTGAGTTTGGTGTTTTTCCTGCCATCTTGAGTTTCCCACTTGACTACCCACTGAGTCCTCCCAGGATGAGGTTCACCTGTGAGATGTTCCATCCCAACATTTACCCAGATGGCAGAGTCTGCATCTCCATCCTCCATGCGCCAGGCAATGACCCCATGGGCTATGAGAGCAGTGCTGAGAGGTGGAGCCCCGTGCAGAGTGTGGAGAAGATCCTGCTGTCGTGGTGAGCATGCTGGCAGAGCCCAACGATGAAACTGGAGCTAATGTGGATGCTTCCAAGATGTAGCGGGACCACTGGGAGCAGTTTTACAGGATTGCCAGGCAGATCGTGCAGAAGTCTCTGGGGATCTGAGGCTGTGCATGTGTGAATGGCAGGACAGTATGGCGTAGTTCCAGTGCTGCCCTCAGGACACTCAGTGATGGTGCTGCCTGCCGCAGTCTGGCTGGGCACAAAATAACCGAGCCACCACACACCTTGTAGATTCAAACAGCAACTCTTTATTCCCGAAACTCTCACCGGCACTCTACATGCACGTTCTGGGGAAAATCCACACCTCCACTCGGCTCTGCATCCCAAAATACTCTCTGAATCCCGGGAGAACTCAATGGGAACTCCAGGAGCGGGCGGGCGCCTGAGGCAGCAGGATACTCCCGATTCCCAGCAGGACACACCCTAAACCTGGACCCACCCTAATCCAGCAGGATCCTCCCTAAACCCCGATCCACCCTGGTCCTTGAGCAGGGTCACCTTTCTCAAACATTCATGCAATGTCACTGCAAATGACCTGGGTCCAAGGCAAGCCCATTTCCACAATGGAGAGTCCTCCCTCTAAGCAACATTGGGTAGGCTGACAAAGAAATTGCCATGCGTCATTCCTACTTGGCAATGGCTCTCAGCAGCTGCCCATGCTGCCACCAAAACAGGCAAGCTTGCAGAACCACGGCACTTCTTGTTTCTTAACCTTTCCACCCCAAACAGGCTTCTCTTCTAGAGTCATGACCTGCATAGTGTAAGGACAGCTTTGCGGTTTCCAAGTGCTCCTCCCCATGGGGTGTTCAGAAAGGGCACCAGGCGGTCTTACCTCCCAGCCACCCTCAGTCCACATTCTCTCCTGCACCTGCCCCGGCACTGAGGGCCCGGGCAGACCAGCTGCCTCGTGCAAAGGCATGGGGCCTGTGGCAACTGTGGGGAAGGGGCTGGCATACTTTGTACTCCACCCCCAATTCCACATGACCTGTGAGGCGTCCATGACAACTCCTCTTGTGTTTTACAAGCAGAGGTTATTACAGCCTAGGTAGAGCCTCTTTGTAGGGCATGACTTGCTGCCTGCATCCCGGTCTTGGGGCCGCACAAGTAAATGAGATGGCACCAGGCAATCAGCCAGGAGGCGGTGCTGTGGGTGGTGACCAAAACAAAACAGACTACCTCCAGGATAGGTCCAGGACTCTTCTGCCCTTGTGGACAGCTCCTGCCTTCCCTTACAGACTATGGGATGGGTGTACACGTGAACTCGCTCCACCCCTCTGACCTTTATCCTGATTGGCTCCAGTGCAGTATATAACCTGTGTGTACTTCCTCAATAAAGGAGATCCTGCTTTGATGGTTCTCCCTGGCAGGTCTGATTTTCCTTCCTGAGGGAGGGCTGGGTGCAGGCCGCCAGTCGACCTTTACCTTTCTTGGCTCATTCTGGTCGGGGCCTGCTTTCCCCATCTCTCCCACAGGTCAGAGGACATGGGGGGCTAAAAACCCCGACACCTCTTCATTTGTTGTGCATTACAATCACACTTAGAAATATTTCTGGGGATGCTTTGCAAACAGTCAGTGAGAAATGGGGACCCAGAACAGAAAATTATTGCTGGCCATGAAGACCAGTGGCTTTCCTGTTTGCAGTTTTAGGAGACTAGCATTCTGTTGCCATTGCTTGTGCACTGCCAGAGCAGTCAAGGGGAGGTCTTTGAAGTTTTACTGACATTTTCTCCTGAGTCCTGCAGGAGTTTTTCTTTTCTAGACTAAAAGCTGGGTCACTCCAGGGCTCTGCACCGTATGGTGTGGTTCTGCCAGGACTATTCTTTGCCCTTGAGGTCAGATGGGACTCTACTATTAATTGGCACAGAGTGCAGAGGTGTGCCTTTCCCCCCAAAATGGACCTGGGCTGCAGGTCCAGCCCCAGATGGAGGGAGCAATCCTTGGCAGTCTGTGACCTTGATGCTGCTAGATGTCTCTGACAGCAGATAGCTGAGCAGCACAGTACCTGGAGGGGACACCACAAGCAATAACACACAGATCTGTTGTGTGGGGACGCCGGTGTCTGGCCTGTTCCAAACAGTTTGCATTTCCCCAGGAGTCTGTTTTTTAAAGTAGGAGATGGCCTGTGTGATATGCAACAGATCTCCTTTCACACTAGCCTCTTCACTTCCCTTCGCGAGTGTGCCCGGTGGACATTCGTCTCTTAACCAAAACCTCACTTTTCATGGTGTTAACAATTCCTAGTGCAGGGCCTCCTTGTTGAGCTTCTGTGGAGGCCAGTTTTGTTCCTTCTCTGAAACGTTTAATGATTAATTAATGATTAAACATTAAATGTCTGAAATTCTGTAGGAGGACTTGAGTTGGAAGAGTGGGAGGGGGGTGCTGCATAGTGTTTGCAGGCATGAGCGAGATGCAGCCTCCTGGAGTAGGAAGCAGTGGCCTTGTGGAGGCTGCTGGCCTGCTTCAAGACCACGGGGACACAGTCACCCGTAGGTGTCCATTAGAGGTAGTGAGGAGTGAGGCAGTCTCTTTACAAAACATAGTATTTTTATTAATTTGTATGTATTGAATGAAAAAAAATGAAAAATGAAAAACAAAATGGTGTCCCTTTTTGTGGTGGAATTGAACTACTATGTTAAAAAATAAAGTTCTATATTTCCCCTTAAAAAAATAAAGACAGGATCTTACCACGGAGCCTTAAAGTGTACAAACTATCAGTTATAAGATAAGTAAGTTCTGAAGATACAATGTACAGCATGGTGACAATGGTCAATAAGCCATATTATGTACTTGAAATTGGCTAAGAAAATAGATCTTATGTGTTCTCACCACACACACACACACACACACACATAACCATGTGAGGTGATGGATTTTAATTAGCTTGATTGTGGTAATCATTTCATGATGTGCACATATATGTATCATCATAATGTATATCGTAAATGTCTATTTTTTATTTGTTGATTACACTCCAGTAAAGCTGGAAAACCCCTAAGTGCCTATCATAAGACAATTAGATAAAGAAAAGGCCGCACGTGCACAGAGCTTTAGAAAAGAAACTCTTGTCATCTGCAACAACATGGATGAACCTGGATGATGTTAAGTGAAATAAGCCAGGTGCAGAAAGGGCACATGATCTCACTTTCACAAGGTATCTAAAATAATTCAAATCACAGAAGCAGAATCTACAGTTCTGGTTCCAGTAGCTGAGGGAGGTGGACACAATGAGTAGAGAGTTTCTATCAGGCAAGATGGAAAGTTCTAGAGCCCTGCTCTGCATGCCAATGTGCATATAGTTTATATTCCATATTGTATACTTAACAAGTGTATGAGGGTAGACATCATGCTGTTTTTCACCACACACACACACACACACACACACACGAATATACCTTGCCTTTTACCAAAGTCAAGATTTGCAGCTAGGTTCTCTAAGTCCCAGCCCAGAACTTTATGTAGTGTTTTTGTTGGTGGTGTTTTTCTTTTGGTGGGGAGGGGCCCCTTTTTCTGGTGCCAGGGATGGAACCAGCACCTCATTCCTGCTGGGCAAGTGAATGTTCTGCCATTGAGCTCTGTAGCCCCAGGGCCTCTAAGTACTTAGCCATAGCCTTTGGGCAAGAGAACTGGTAACTTTCTTTAGAATATCAAAAGGGTCCTTGGGAGAGGTTGTAGTTGCGCATGCGGGCGCTTGCTGGAAGTCAAGATGGCTCATAAGTGGACTCCAGGCTGCAGCTGGTGCCTAAAGAGTATCTGAGCCAGGTGTTTCTGAAGGTGCTGTGGCAAACGCCCTGCCTTGCTGCCATGGCCCAGCATCAGCATCAACTACGATGAAGATTTTGAAGATGATGATTGCTATGGTTAGTCTGTAGAGAATGATTATTGTATTTCACCATCAACAGCTGCTCAATTTATTTACTCACAATGTGATAAGCCTTCAGTTGTTGAGTCTGTAGAAGAGTATGATTATGAAGACCTGAAAGATTCTTCCAGTTCTCTTTTGAACCGTCAGCTAAGTGAAATTGATCAAGCTTGTCTTTATTCGTGCCTTGATCACATGAGAGAGGTACTTGGAGATGCTGTGCTGGATGAAGTACTGATTGAAGCAATTCTGAAGAACAAGTTTGATGTGCAGAATGCTTTGTCAATGGTTCTGGAACAAGATAACTTGCAGAATTTGAAGGGAAAGAGCGAGAGAGCAATATCTACAGGAAAGTAAGTAAAAGCCCAGAAGCAAAATATGGATCATATAATTCTTCGGTTGTACCAAGTCACTGTTTACTTCATAGGAAAAAGAAACTTTTTTTAAAAATTTTTTTATTGTTGGTTATTCAAAATATTACAAATTTCTTGATATATCATATTTCACACTTTGATTCAAGTGGGTTATGAGCTCCCATTTTTACCCCATATACAGATTGCAGAATCACATCAGTTACACATCCATTGATTTACATATTGCCATACTAGTGTCTGTTGTGTTCTGCTGCCTTTCCTATCCTCTACTATCCCCCCCTCCCCTCCCCTCCCCTCCCCTCTTCTCTCTCTACCCCCTCTACTGTCATTCATTTCTCCCCCTTGTATTATTGGAAAAAGAAACTTGACAGACCTAAAAGTGAAAAGAAACTAGAATCGTGTAAGTTAACAAAAGAGGTTTCATTAGCTGACCTAATTCATGATATGCCAAGAGATTCTTATAAATGTCAGCCAAAAGGCAGATCATTATCCACAAATGATTTGAAAAGTCTGCTTTCAGAGAATCTAGATGCTGATTTGTTAAGAACTCATGCATCTGAATGTATTTACAAAGATGATTTTGCTTTCAAAGGAATACCAGATTTAAAGACCTTAATGATAGACAGCACAACAGCTAATAATTCTTTATTTATTCAAAACAGTTCGCTATCTATCTGATTTCCAAAACATTCCAGTACAAAACATCTTGGGAAGTTTAAATAATCCTTTGCACTTAACTAGCTCATTGGAAAATATATCTGGTGATAATCTAAATCCTAGTAAAATGACTGAAATTGGAAATGTTTCTTTAGTTGAACAGAGTGCCAAGAATTGCATTTTAAAAAATGACAGTTTGCAATTTTCCCAATGTAAAAGCCCGTCACTAGCTGAACTGTTTTAGGAACACGAAGAAAACCATCCAAGCCAATGCTTTACTTTATCTGATCTTTGTAACCAGTCATCTGCCAGTTTACAAATCTAAGTTTGGGATCCTTTCCCCTGTCACAGCTAGCAAATCACTGTCAGTCTTCTACTGGAATATCAGAATTAACATCAAATGGATCTCTGTCATCTTTGGCATTTCATAAAGCTTCTCCCACAAGAGACCTTGAGAATTTGTCACTTTCTGATTTGATTGTAGAAACAATTGATATAGACAACTCTCATATTAAGAAAATTATTTTGAATATGTTAGGGCTGAAACATGCTGAGTTCTACTGAATGGCATCATAGAGATCTTATCCCAGAAAGGAAAAAAAAAAGTTTGGTTTCAAGCTAGGTCAGAGCAAATGCTGTGTCACAGGTGAGCCTACAATTAAGAATCAACAACCTGTTTAAATTCCCAGCACCAAAAGAATCAAAATTAAAATATAAAGCAGAAAGCTGGCTGTGGAAGGAAGGGGCCACTGTGTGTTTGCTGGCCACAAGGAAGAAGCTGCACAAGAACCCAGAAAGACACTAAACAAGCAGGATAGTGAGACTGTCCCATTGAGTCACAACTGACTTGTCAACACTTTTCCTGTTAGGGTGAGGTCCTTTAAAAACTCTCGGCCCACACGTGGCCATAGAGAAAACATGGGAGATTGACCTGCCCAGGTCAAGGTTGAGAAATTAGCATCAGATTCAGTAAGAAATTCTATTCTGGAGGCTGTTATTGTGGCTGTTTTGTTTGGTCTGATCTGAAGCCCAGCTGAGACACAACAGGCTCTAGTAGGAACAGATGATCAGATACATTTAGGACCCTATCTAAAGGCTGATTCTTCCCAAAGGCACAACATTGTTAATTGGCCAGCCTATCAATGGATGCTCTTTCCTGTAGGTTTGTTTAGAGACAATGCTGCTAGTCATAAAGTTTGCCGATTCCTGGCTTGGTCATTCAGTGGGGCGAGTGCAAGGCTGTGCCAGGACCTCCAGAGACTGGGACACACGCAAGTACAGTGCTACCCATAGACGCCAGCGCTGAGCCAGGGTGCCGCTGAGCCCGGGCAGGGGGCATCCTCAAAGTGCTCCTTTATTTAGACTATGCTCCCGGGCAGTGTTTCCTAATGTCCCCACACACCTAGCGAGTACACACAGTGCAGCCTGCACACATAGCCCCACTGTGTTCATGGCCTGCTTACTTTCCTTTCCACCGCTCTAGGCAAGGTTCTCAAATTAGCAGCCTTGTTAACCCTCCCAGGACCCAGTTCTCGGGACCTTCAGAGAAAAAGGCAGGAACGCGCAGATCAGGAAACCCGAGTTCCAGCCCACTCGGCCGCGCGGGCCATCCACACTAAGGACGTTCAGCTCCCCTGCCCCGGCGGGCTGGAGGGCGGGGAGCCGGCAGTGAAGAGGAGGACCGAAGAGGGGGCTGCTTGAATGAAACAATGTAACAATTGATGTGAGGCCTCGCCTCGCCCCCCCTCCCCGGCGATCCTATAGGCGAGGTCCCAGTGACCGCCCCGCCCCATCGCCCCGTTTTCTGGTCCATTACGCGCTATCCCTCCGCCTCTCCTTCTTTCTTTTCTTTTCTTTCTTTTTTCCCCTTCTCCTTTCCCCCCCTCTCTCCCCCTTTCTCCAGCTCCGTGTCATTTCCTCCTTGCGCTCGGGCAGCAAGCGAGCGTCTCCAGCCGGGAGAGTAGGCGGAGCGGGGCGGTGCGGGGTGGCGCAGCGCTGGAGGGCGATGGTGGCGGAGCTGCTGGGGGCGGAGACCAAGTAGCCCCCGCGGAAAAGGAGCCCGGCGGCGCCTGAGGCGAGCCGAGGATGGAGAACCGGCCTGGGTCCTTCCAGTACGTCCCTGTGCAGCTGCAAGGGGGCGCGCCCTGGGGCTTCACCCTTAAGGGGGGTCTGGAACACTGCGAGCCGCTCACCGTGTCTAAGGTAAGGCTGCGGCTCTGCCCGAGCGGCGCCCAACTTTGAATGGGCAAGTGGATGCGCAGCTGCCGCCGGATGGGCCCTCCGATCTGCTGGGAGACTTGGCCCCGATTCGGGGTGAAAGCCCATCCGAGGGGCGTGAGCAGCACGGAGGAGTCGTGCCAGCAGCCCAGGCGCAGACATCCCCTAAGGGTGGCCGGAGCAAGGGAGGAGAGCACTGCTGGCCCGGAGCTAGAGGCTTGCGCACAGACACACTCCAGGGGCGCTGGAGCAGCTTTTGCTCTCCCACGTCGGGGAGGCTACTCCCCCGGTTTGGGCTGGAGGAAGTGGAGGCTGTTGGGGGTTTCTCCTTGGAGGCCCTTATGCCCCTGCGGGACAGCGAGGGGCTGCAGGCACAGGCAGTGCAGCTTGGCAGCTCTCTTGGCTCGCTCGCCGGCCGCCCCACCAGGGCAGGTTGCAGGGCCAGGCGTCCGGTGTGGCAACGGAGATGAGGCATGGGTGGCTTTCGTCAGCTTCACTTCCCACAGCCGGACGCGCAGATCCATTCAGCTCTTGGGGCGTTGCTGCCGCCTCTTGGGCTCGGCCTGTCCCTCACTCCAGAGTCCTGTCCCAGCGCCGGCGAGATTTCCTGCACGTTGAGAAGTGTGGAGGAAACTTTTGCGCCATGGAGCGCAGCTGTGCTGGAGCTGCTGCCGCCGCTGCCGCCAGGGTTTGTTTGTTTTAGGAGGCAGTGATCTGCTGGAAGCCAAGTTGCAGCGGAGGACAGGAGAGAGTAGCTCTCCTGAGTGCTTGAGGAACCCCAAAGCAAGCCGCCCCGAGTAGGAGTGAGGGTAGTGGGTGGGAGCAGCGGGGGCTGTTACTGGGAACAGTAACTTGTAGGACCACTCGCCCTGAGGCACTAGATTGTCAAGTGAAGGAACCTCACAACTTGATCTGATTCTTGTTGTTGTTTTGGTTTCTGTTAAATATTCAAATCTCTTAAATACTCAAATAGCTCTCTTCCTTCCAAACCACTCACATTACAATTGAGATTGTAGATGTGGGTTCAGGAGGGAGATAGGAAGATGTGGCTTCTCAGCAGGGATCAGTGTCGCTAAAGATTTTTTGGGGGGGAGGGCTTTTTCATGTTGCTGTCTCAGCAGGGATTTTGTGAATACGACTCCCCAACACACATGCACACCTTGTATACCATGTCCACTGTTGTAGCCTTCCATCAGAGTTGCTGGCTAACTTGTGGTGTGGGGGTCCTTCAGGCCTGGGGGCAACCCTGGAGTTTGCTCTAGGTGGTACCAGTCAGCTTCAGTAGTCTGAGGTATGCTGAGACAACATTTTGGAGCATGGGTAAGGACCCCTGGGATCTTTAGCTTCCCCAAACTAGTCCAGATCTTCATCCCCATTCCTTCATAATTGTCATGTATTTCTAACCAGCCTGAAATGCCTTTGTCACCAACTATCATGCTCTTTCATTCTCCTTCCATCCTTCTTTGGAGTAATACAGTTTTAAAAAAAATAACACACACACGTCTCAAACAACCCACTTAGGAGAGGGGAATCCTAGCCTTCAGGAATTTCTCCTAATCACTAGTCTCCCCTCTCTTTCTACCAAGGTCACAATGGGATATGCGGCCCTCTCTGGTCTGGCAGTTCCTCCCTTTCTTTTCCTCCTCCCTCTACCCACAGAATTTCCACAGACAATCTGTCTTGGAGAGGTCATTTTTCTGTTCTGCCCAGGGCTGACCCAGTCTGAGGGGCAGCCTAAGAGCGTGCTTGCTGCTGTGGTCCAGGATTATATTGTGAGCATGCAGGAGCATGACAGGGGGTGTTATGAAGTATGGGGCAGCCAGCAACTTGTGGTCTGGCTGGGGGATTATTTGAGGATAGATGAGGGTTTTCTTGGCCAAGCTGTTGAGGAAGTGCCTCATATGTTGAGACACAGGGTGTTTTTAATGATTTCTTTTCTGCTGAATGTAGAGTTGACCTCTATTATGTGAAGACTCATTATTACACGGATTTGGACATCCAGCAGGTAAAATCAGTTCTCCCATTCTTCCCAAATAACCTGACTCCTGTAAAAAAAGCTTTTACTGTAAGTAAGAGCTAGCTGTAAATGGCCTTAGAATTATAGAAAAGGGTAAAGTATTTTTTCAGTGCAACGGTTGCCTGTAATTTTTTCTTGGCAAGACACTCTGTGGCATATTTCATGAATCCCATTTCCATTTTGCACCTTAGTTTTGTTTCCCTTTATGCTCCAGAACAATATAGATTTCTCCCTGAAAATAGCCTTCTTAGTCTGCACATACTGGTGGGAATGGACTGGAAGGGAATAGAAATAGAAATGGATTGGCAGATTGAAAACTTGACTTCTAATCCTTGCTCTGTTGCTCTATAGTTCTGAAATCCTGGGCCTAAGCAGCCCCAGGTCTAAAGTGAAATTCAAAGGGTGGCCTTAAATGATACCCCCACAGTCTAATAGCCCAACTTTTATTATGCTAGCTCTGGTCCTCTTTTCCCCAGAAGCACTTCCCAGGAGTGAGGAAGATGACTTGTTTCATTTGCATACAGTGTTACTATTTGCAATGTGATTCCAGGTCCTTGTTTCCTTGGTCTCTTAGAGCCACAGTGTAGGCAGTCAGGGATTGAGGCTGCCTAGATCTATGACTCAGTGAATCAATGGCAGGCTCCAAGTCCATTTGTTTTCTTCCCCTCAGAGAGTCTCTTGATTCTTCTGGTAGGACTGGAGTGTGTGAGGGAGCTTGGGGTAAAAACATTCAGGGATATATCCATCCCACCAGCCTCCCAGCCCAGTGATGCTTTCCATGACTTCCTAGGTGAGGACTGAGTTGTGGGTATACCCTGATGGAGTCTGGGCTCAGGGGAGAGGAGAGGACTATTTGGTGACTCCATATCACTTGGGTCACACAGAGACAGATGATGCAAGAACCATGGTAGAAAATGACAGCAAATCTACTTTGGTGTATAGGAAAAAAACAAAATGATTTGGGTCTGGCACAGCATGTCATCCTTGAGATAGAGACATCTGGGGAGTAGGGATTTGAGAAAAGGTGATTAGTTAGAGAAGGCATGGGGTGTGCGTACTCATATTTGTCATGGAAGAACCTTTGGACCAGGAAATGATCACGTTGGGGGAATCATCAGTTCCCACTAGCTCCTATGATTTTCCTAAATGTGGGGCATTCTGCTGCCTGATTTATGGAGAGTTGTATAGTCTCCTGAAAAATCAAGATACAAAGAAAGGAAATGTTAAAAGTATAATAGTGATTATCCTAAGTGTTAAGGGATGGTGTTATGAATTTTCCATATGTTGCATTTCTAGTGAGATCATGCTAATGAGTATGAGAAACATGACACACAAAGGAATTGGGCCCATAACCTGGGCATTATTAATTCATTTGGTTAGTATTATATACTACCTCATTAACTCAGGGAGCCTGTCTGGATGAAATGGAGATTCTTTACTAATCATGTTTTTGTTACCCAGGGTTCCTCCTCTACAGGGTAGACAGTCATCCATGAAGTTGACTCCCTGCATTGGAATAAAGGTACTCCTTGGAGGATGGGTGAACTTTGCAAGGTTCTGAAACCAATGGTTCTGCATCATATAGGGCCTCTCTGAGGCCTCAGGTGGTATCCTCCGGTGGTGTGTGTATGTATGTGAATGTGAGTGAGAGACAGACAGATGGATGGACGGATGGATGGATGGACAGAGTAGCTGAATTGTAGTATGGGGTCCCAATATTCATTTCAAGTTCTTAGGAATGTGTCCTAAGGTTGACTGACGGTGGTGAAAAGAAAGTGTGGAAACCAGGGTGGGGATGCAGGGAAAAGACAAGGAGGAAAATTGGAGAGGACAGAAGAAGGGCCCACCCTCCACATTTGTCATTGTCCTGGCCCATTTTTGGTAGGTATCTCCACCTGGCACAGTGAAGCAAGTAGGAGCTAGGTACTGCCCTGGAACAAAATTGGGTGGGGTAGGGGAGTAGCCAGGAGGGGAAAAAAGCTTCACCTCCCTCCACCGAATATGCACTGATGTCCCTGAAGTTGCTGTATCATTTTACATACTCTACATCCAAGTCTCTGTTTGCAGAGTGATGGTGAGCATATCTTTACCATCTTTATTATCACAGATGATGTGAAAACAAATTAGGCAAACCCTAAAATATTTGGTGCCCTTAGCCCAGGACAATGGCAGGCCATGATCTTTAAGCTGTTTTTAAGCCCTGCTCCCTTCCCCACTTTGACCTTATTTCTAGAAGTTCCCAAAGAGGCTTCATAAGAGGACCTGAACTATCAGATTGAGATTGCCTCATGGCTAGTAGTACATTTGGTGGCGATTTCACATTCTTGTTGGATGCAGAGATAATATTCTGTGAGCAGTGATAGTTCCTTTGAGACCTTCTCAGCTGTGTTAACAGACCAGGCACAGCCCTAGACCAGGGCCTGACACTCACAAAGGGAACTTCATGGGATGTACTTCTCAGAAGCTTAATCTAGCCTGGTAGATGAATCCCCTCATCATCTTTGCCTCTAGAATCAGAAAAGATGTCAACTGCTTCAGTTCCTCAACTGTTGCCTTCTCCTAGAAAGTAGAGAGCATCTGGGGGCATGGGATAGAAATCCATTCAGAGGCACAGAATGTCAGAACAGTGGGTGGCATGTTTGGCTAACCCTTAGGTACCTACCACTTTAGGCCCCATTGATCTGTTATGCATAATACACCTGGCACCCTGTTGAGATCCCCAATTTTCTCCCTGAAGTGAAAAAGGTCAAGCTTGGTTTTCCCTCTCCAAAACCTAGGACAAAGAAAATAATTCAACTCCAACTGGAAGACACTTGAGCATTGTCCCTTAAAATAATTAAAATGATTTCTCTTCTTCCTCTTTTCAACCCCCTCCCCAGGAATTTTTTTTTAAGAGAAAGGAGACACTTGAACTTGAGATTGGTAGTTCTGGAGTGATTGAGTGGAGGGAACATCATGGTTTTTATAGTTTGGCTTCTTCAGAACCACAGGGGAAAAGATGCTGACCCATATCTGAAAAGTTAATAAAGAACCACAGAAATTTCATGAAAGGGCTGTTCTCAGTGCCTGCCCTTCACCCCCAAATGCCAAAGGACACACCTAACTCACACTAGTGCTATTCTTGGTGGAGAATCTCAGAGTGAGGAGAGCTTTTCCGGGGTTACCTAGTTAAAGACCGTTTCTGGAACCTGTGCTATAGTGTCCGAAGCCTGTTCTCCAGTGGTCATAGGGGAACTTGCTCCCTTCTAAGCATGTCCATTTCGTTGTTGGAAAGTCTTGGCTGTGGGTGACATCCCTAGGTTGAACTGAAGTCATTTGCTCTGTCTGTCTGTCATTCATGGGTCCAAGCTTTACCTTTTGGAACCACACAGAACAAAGACACTTTCTCTCTTTTAGGACAGTCCTTGGGAGAACTAAAAACAAGTGTGACCTTTCAAGTATGACCTTTTCAAAAGCATTGTTAAACTTGCAAGTGTGATTTCACAGCCAGAGGTGGTATCCTCAACACACTAAAATAGGGAGTAGGGAGGAAATGGAGATTTACTTTATGAATTCATTTGCTGCAAATCTGGCTGGGAAATATTGCTTTAGAACTGAGGCTTCTACAAGTTTGGAATGATTATCTGACCAAAACACTAGCACTACTATCTTCTATACTTTCTCTCTCTCTCTCTCTCTCTCTCTCTCTCTCTCTCTCCCTCCCCCTCCCTCCCTCCCTCCCCTTCACTACCATGTATGTCTCCTTCCTCTCAGAGGAAGGTTTAAAGTAGAGATATCTTCAGATTTGAGAAACAACGCTGAGCTAAAGCCGTATTTCAAAAAGAAAAGAGAATCCATCACCCAGTCACAACACCCCATTCTGCCAGTGTTGCAGTGAGTTTCTTTGCCACTATCACTAAAAGACCTGACAAGAACAATTTTAGAGGAGGAAAAGTTTATTTGGGGGCTCACGGTTTCAGAGGCCTTAGTCTATAGAGAGCCAGCTGTGTTCCTCAGAGCTCAAGGACAGCTGAATATCACCATGAAAGTGTGGCAGAAGGAAGTGGTTCAAAACATTACCTGAAAGCAGAAGAGAGTGAGCTTTGCTCATCAAGGACCAAATAGATATCCCAAAGGCATGCCCCAGGGACCCACCTCCTCTAGCACCGGCCTACCAGCCTATGGTTGTCATTCTGTTAAGGCTCTTTTAACCCAGTCATTTCTCCTCTAAACTCAAACATTTCTCTTCTAAATCTCATCTTACACATGAGATTTTTGAGGGACACCTTAACCAAACTAATGGCTAGTGATTTCCTTGGGGGTTTTGATGAGTCTGGACTTAATGGATAATAGGGCCAATTAACTGAGTACTCCATAAACAGCTTGTTCCACAGGTATTCAGGACTCACAAGGCTGGGAGATCAGGACTTTCTGCAAATAGCAAAGAACCAAGAGACTGAACTCAGGATCTGGTCCTATAACCAAGGTTTGTCTTCAGGCCTGTTATGTATTTGTGCATAATCCAGGCAGACTGGGAAAATGACTGGACTGAAAGCCCATATCTCCTCTCAGTTCAAATTGAAGTACATAGGATTTCACAAACTGCCTTATTCAGTAACAAAACAGTCACATTCCATTGAAATTTGCAGCATGCTTTTGAAATGGGGCACAAATATTAATCATCTTAATTCATGTACAAAGCATATGCATAAATTACATTTATTGCAATGAAAAAATTAGTGAACTATGCAAATATTGAATTATTGTATCAGGAAGAACACATCCCCCACAAAAATGTCATTGTTAGGTGGGGTATAAAACTCAGGGGTAGGCCACTTGTCTAGCACGTATGAGGACCTGGGTTGGATTTCCCACTCTGTAAAAAGTATTGATAGTGTTCTGTGTTTGTGTTAATGACTTACTAGGTACTGGGGTCTGGCAATAGAGAACAGGGGTATGACACGGGTGAAACCCCTCAATCAGAAGGATGCTCATGGGAGCATACTTATAAGTCACACAGGAGGGCTGAGAGATATTCTTGTCCAGCAGCTCATTGATGAGGTTTTGAATGATGGCATGATTGGGGGAATTGAGACCATAGCGTAGCACCTGAGGACAGGATCCCTTACAGTAGTTTGGGGTATGGTGACGAGGAGCAATGATCCAATGGTCCCAGCCCCGCTGCTGGAAGCTGACTTTGAAAGGACAAAGGGAACACTGATTATTGGCAGACTGATTATTTGCAGACCCATAATGTTCCTGGGAAGAGTCAGAAACCCTCGACAGGATGCTGCCTGCCTGCTGGACCCTCCGCAAAAGAGAAGATTCCCTTGCCAAAAATTCCTCCAGTCCACTGGGAAGTTTAGCCTTCTGGCCACTTTTATGAGTGTCATTGAAATAGACTAGCACAAAGGCAGTGTCCAAAGGTGAAGTGCCATTCCATTGGCTCCCAGGAACCTCGCTACCTTTTTGCTGCTTACACATGAAGCGTAGTCTTAGGACCCGGTGACTCTTGTGATCTCAGAGTGTCTGTTGAATGTGTTGTGTGATGTCCATCTCTGTCCAGGCTTACACATCAGAGAAGGCTTTGAGGAATTTCCTCCTGAAGGAAAGTGGTTGGTTGGGGTTTGTGGGGCCCAGGGCTCCACATGGCAGGACAAATGACAGTGAGCTAAGTGGAGTTGTTGATGATAAACCACAGTGGCTCTGACCAGTTGGTACACTTCCCGCTTTGGTCCAAGAGGAAAGTCCAGGAACCTGCACACATAAGGCAGAACAGGGTCAGGGGATTCGTGTCTTGCCTGAATACTGAGCCTGAAAATCCTTCACAAAACTGTTCAAGAGAAACAGCTATAATCAGCCCTGAAATTAACTCAAAGTAATAATATCTATCATTTGTTGAATAATATCTATCATTTGTGAGATGCTTGATATGTATAAACTCTTGAATCCTCAATAGTCTTATGAGATACTTATTATTCCCATTTTGCAGACAAGGAAATTGAGGCTCACAGAAGCTATGTCAAAGGACACACACCCAAGTTCTGGATATATCTCAGTGGTGAGAGCACTTTTGCCTAGCATATGTAAGGCCCTGGGTTCAATCCCAGCACCACAGAAACCAAACCATAAAGGACACACAGCCAGCATGTGGTAAAGTTAAAATTTGAACTCAAGCTGGTTTCTATTAAGAAAAGAAACTATACCAGTGGTGAAGAACTTGGTCAGGGGAGGGAGGAGATAAGGGAAAAGGAAGTACTGAGAATGAAATTGATCAAATTATGTTATGTCCATGTAAAATATGTCATGATGAATCTATGATGTATAATTATAATGCACCAATAAAAATTAGAAAGAAAACACTAAAGAAAGGAATTTTGTCTCACTTTTAGATCACTTTACAGTTGTAGACTCGGGAAAAACTCAAGCATTAAGAGTTTAGAAGATCAATTATATTATTGACTACTAAAGGTGACTAAAGACATGTTGAAACATACATGGATTAAGGGTCCTTATTTCAGAGAGAACATGTGGCCTTTGGTTTCTTGGGATTGGCTCTGATTTGTGGATGCTAAACCACAGGGAGGTTGGGAAGGGGACAATAGAAATCCATTGGATTAGACAAAGGGGGAGGAAGGGAAGGAGAGGAATAGGAGAGACAGTAGAAAGTTGGTCATAACCGTCCTAGCCTTGTATTTGTACACAGGAAAACTCCACATCATGTGCAACCACAAGAGTGGGAACCCAAATAGAATAAGTTATACTTCATGTATGTATATTCTGCCGAAACATAGTCTACTGTCATGTATAACTGTAAATAATAAAAATGTTTAAAATATTTTAAAAAGAGTCCTTATTTCATATCACTATACAGATGCAGGTTTGCAGCAACAATTGGATATTGGATACTATTCTGTCATTGTTTTAAATCCAGGACCAAGGCATCACAAAATAATTATATCACTAGTGGGGACACCTATTTTTTGCTCTTTCTGTCTTACAACAACTTCAAGAATTGCTTCTTGGCAATTAGCTTTAGCTCAGTGGCAGAGTATTTGCCTAGCATGTGTGAGGCACTGGGTTCGATCCTCAGCACCACATAAAAATAAATAAAATAAAGGCATTCTGTCCATCTACAACTTCAAAAAGTATTTTTTAAATTTCTTCTTAAGTATCTTTTGGCCATTTCTCCTTTAACTCCCCATCTCTCCCTTTTCCATTCCTTTCTATAAATGGTTCTCCATTCGCCCCATTAATTTTATTTTATTTTTAAAGAGAGAGAGAGCGAGAGAATTTTTTTAATATTTATTTTTTAGTTTTCGGCGGACACAACATCTTTGTTTGCATGTGGTGCTGAGGATCGAACCCGGGCTGCACGCATGCTACCGCTTGAGCCACATCCCCAGCCCCGCCCCATTCATTTTACCAACACTTCTCTAAATACCATCTCAACAAGGCCTTGATCACCAATATTTTGTTTGCTGGAAAGTCTATTAAAAACCACATGCCCCTTAGCAATTGAGAGATTTAATCCAAACTGTTGTGCTGACACCCAGTGGCCAAAGGGTAGGAAGGCTGGGCCTGCAGAGTTCCCAACTTGTGCTCCCCCTCCTGGTAAAGGTCAAGAGCAAAGACTACAAAACCAGACATCTCAGGAAAAGGTCTTCTCTCTCCTTTACAAACATCTGAGTAAGTATTTCCACGTTAATTTATATATTATTCATGTAACCTTCCTCCTCCACTGAATCCACAAGCCTGGGATTGTAACAGTACTGGGGATTTAACATAACTATTTAATATTTTGATGATCCAGAATACTTTTTAAAAGTCTTTTTAAAATTTTTTTAAATTTTTTTAGTTGTAGATGGACAATGCCTTTATTTATCAAGCTGAGGCTTGAACCCAGTGCCTTACACATGCTAGGCAAGTGCTCTACCACTGATCCACAACCCCAGCCCACTGAGCCACAACCCCAGCCCCAGAATACTTTTAAAAGTTTGGATTCTAACTCATGCTTAACACACCCTCAGGATTGGGGCACTCACTAGCCATCATTCACACAGGCCCAAGCCAGGCTGTATTTGCTTTCTTAAGTTATTCCACACTCCCATCTTACAATAATCTTTCCAGGAGGCCCACCCATACACCTGCTCCACCCTGCCTGAAAAGGGACCCAACCCAAACTCTAGCAGGCTGTCTAGTGAGGAACTGCCCTTTCCTTTCAGACCTTGACCTCACAAGTTTCCTAAAGCAGGGTGGGGTTGCTGAGGCTCAGAGCCAGGAAGGGTCTGCTCAGACCTTTTCAGGGAAAGGAATGACTCATACATCCTGTGTGACTGAACCTGTCATCTGCTTCTGGATCCTTTCCAGAGTCCCTAAGATACCAGTTGCTTCCTAGTCGGCCCGGGATATGTGCCTAATTGTAGGCATCCTCCTTTTCAGCCTCATAGCATCAGTGCAAACTTAATTTGGTCTGCTTTGTGCTGCAGTTAGAAATGGAATCTGGGGCCCTCCTCAGGGCCTCCAAGAACCCACCTCTCACCAGCCTCATATCCTGCCATTCCCTGCAGAGCTCTCTAGACTCAGCCACAAATAGGTCATTCTTCCCTCTAGGCCTTTGCACACGTTGTTCCTTAAACCTATGTCAGGTGTCTCTCCACTCCTCTCATGTCTCCCTTCTTTTATTATTTAAGATTTTTTTTTTAAATATTTTGTTTAGTTGAAAATGGACACAATACCTTTACTTTGTTTATTTATTTGTATATGGTGCTGAGGATCGAACACTGTGCCTCACATGTGTGAGACAAGTGCTCTACTGCTGAGTCCCAGCCCATGTCTCCCTTCTTAATAGGCCTCAGCTCCAATGTTACCTCTTCAAAGGTACCTTCACATAACCCCATGGAAAGAGATGACTTCATTGCTATTCTCAGTCATAACCTATTTCATCATTTGACAGCATTTGCCACAATTTGCAACTTAACTGTTTGCATGTTTATCTCCCCACCAGAACACATGCTCCAAGCCAGTAGCTTTGCCTGTCTTAATCACATTTGCATGCTAAACCCTCAGTAGGTGTTGAATAAATATTTGTTGAATGGGGCTGGGGTTGTGGCTCAGTGGTAGAGCACTCACCTCCCGCAAGTGCGGGACCCTGGGTTCAATCCTCAGCACCACATAAAAATAATTAAGTGAAATAAAGTTATTGTGTCCGACTAAACTAAAAAATTAAATATTAAAAAATTTTGTTGAATGAATTTCCTCCCACACCAAGTTATTTTCTTTTTCCTAAATCAGGATGAACTTCTCTGTCAATGTAATCTTCTCCTTTCCCAAGTTCCAGCTTAAATATTACCTTCTCAATGAGGCCTTCCAACATTCTCTCTGCTTCCCTTTCCCTGCTCCAAACAGTGAGCCATTTGTGTGTGTGTGTGTGTGTGTGTGTGTGTGTGTAGCTGGGGATTGAACCCAGGGTGTTGTGCATGTAAGGCAAGTACTCTACCAACTGCACTATATCCCCAGCCCTGAGCCATTTCTTCTCTAGAGTCCTGGGATCTCAATTGCTTATCCTCTTCTAAGCACTTGTAACATTATGTGATTTTTTATCTATCCATTCTATTATACCAGAACCTCCTAGAAATCAGGGAAGTAATTATTTGCCTGCATATACTCAATCCAGATATAATGCCTAGTGCTCAGTTAAAATCTGTTGGGAATTCAGCACAGCATGGTGATTAAAAGCACAGGCTCTGGGGCCTGAGAGCCTAGGTTTGACCCCTGACTCTAACAATTACTAGCTGTGTGACATTGGTGAACTTACTGAGCCTCAGTTTCTTCATCTACAAAATGTTTATGTTAATAAGTACCAACCTTATCTGGTAATGGCAAGGATTAAGGGCGATAGTTTTGTACAGCATCTTCTGCAATGCCTGACACACAAAAAGCCCATGGTAAGAGATAGCTAGGAGAGAATTGCTTGTTTTGCTTGGAAAGAGAGTGGGAATTCTGTCCGTCGTCACTGGAGACTAGTGAAAAACCCCAGATTAATCTCATCGGGTTCTCAAGAATTCCTTGAAGTTGATGGCTGCCTACATTCCCTGGAGAACCCTGCACACCTGCTGCTGTCCTGGAAGAGTGTCTAATGCAGATGTTCAAAGCAGAATTGAGCATGATGGGAACAAAGAAAATCATAAAGCATATTTGGTGCCAAAATCTCAAAGTAGCACCATGGCCCAAATAGGAGAACTTCCTGGCAGGTTGGGATACTGCATTTAAAGATTTAAAAAGTTATAGACAGATTTTAGGATCAGACTTGAGCTCAAATTTCGTCTCTGCCACTCACCGTGTGACATTTGCCAGTTGCTTTCTCTCTTCATGCCATAGTTCTCTTCTCTCTAAAATGGTCAATTGCCCCACAACTACAAGTGGTACTGGCTGTCATTAATTAAATACTGTCACAGATGCTCGCATATCCTCAGGTGTTAGCTTTTCTCATCCTTTCTGAGGGCTTTTAAGTCTCCCCAACACAGCATCCTGTACTATTTGCCTCTAAGAGCAAGCCACCACATAAACAGCCCTCCACAAAAATGCAGCTCAATTACAGTCTTCAGAGACAACAAGCAATAAGATTATTATGAAGGAAAGTGGCTAACACATTACTCAGTTGTTGTGGGGAATGGAAAAGATTTTTCAGAAGGCCCCAAGCTAATCTGTTCTTAAGCTGGGGCCCTAAAGGAAAATAGGCTTGGAGCCAGCTTTCCTGAGCTTGCCATCCTTTCAAAACCAGGGCGGGTGGTACATATCTGGAATCCCAGTGACTCAAGAGGCAGAGGCAGGAGGATCACAAGTTTGAGGCCCGCCCCAGCTACTTAGCAAGATCCTCAGCAAATTAGTGAATCCCTTTCTCAAAATGTTAAAAATCAGCCAGGTGTGGTAGTGCATGCCTGTCATTGCAGCAGCTCCAGAGCCTGGGGCTGGAGGACTGCAAGTTCAAAGCCAGTTCCAGCAACTTCAAGGCCCTAAGCAACTCAGTGAGACCCTGTCTCTAAATAAAGTATGAAAAAGGGCTGTGGTTAAACACCCCTAGGATCAATCTCCAGCACCAAAAAAATAATTAATTAATTAATTTAAAAAATCAATAAAAAGGACTGGGGCTAGGCATTGTGGTACATGCCTGTAAACCCAGCAGTTAGGGAGGCTGAGGCAGGAGGATTGAAAGTTCAAAGCCAGCAATGGCAAGTTGCTAAGCAACTCAGTGAGACCCTGTCTCTAAAATAAATACAAAATAGGGCTGGGGATGTGGCTCAGAGTTCAGTCCCTGGTAGCCTCCACCACCCAAAAAGGGCTGGAGACTGATTTGGTTGTAAAGCACCCTGGGGTTCAAACTCCAGCAACAAAAACAAAAACAAACAAAATGAAGTCGTGCCTACCTGCACCAGGCAATGAGGCCTGACAGTAAACCCACAGATTCCTTGTTCTCTACAGTCTTCTGCCCTTCTCCCAACTCTAGGGTGGAATAGGGACATGAGGATTCACCTCTTCTAGGCCTCACCAGCCTCACCATGGTGGCTCCGATGGTGCGATCTTCCTAGGATGTCCATGGGGGTCAGCTGAACACTGGTCCAACTCCAGCATGTACTGTAGCCGATGCCCTTGGAGCTGTGGCTCCCTCTGCTGCTTGCCTGCTGCGTCTTCTATCAGCTCCTGAAACATGGCAAGGTAGGGGTTTCCGTGGGCAGGGGGGTGACAGAGGGATGGTCTCCCTTTTCCATGTGGACCCCATGCTCCATTGAAAGCACCAGTCCCCAAAGAATTATTCTAAGAGAGCTGGGGAGGACCATCTTGAAAGGCTTGGTGTTCAGCCATGAGTTCCAGACCAAGCCCAAATGGTGTCACTCTGATCCCTTTGTGTCACTCAAGGAACCACATCCAGGCTCCAGGACCAAGGATGGGACAAGGAATGAAAGAAAGGCAGGCCCTATATTGCTTCCCAAGATGACCTCCTAGGCCAAACTTGACCTAACTTGACCTCTCTCCTAACTTGACCTCTCAGCATCAAAATGAGCAGAAAGAGGAGGTGGGGCAAGGCAGCAGGCCCATCCCACTCTCTTTTTAAGAGACCAAATTCAAGGAGCAGGACCGCCTCCCTCACCCATCCAGAAGGAGGAAGAAAGGAGAAGGGACCTGCTCTGCCTCACAGCTGTCATAAAGGCCATCCCTCAATCAGACCTTAAAGGGCCAGAGTCCTCCTGCTTCCACCCCACTCCCATGCCTCTAAAGGCAGCATTTCCCAAATGTGCCCTCTGCTGACTCAAAGAGAAAATATCTGAGATGACTGTTAAGAATGCAGACTCCTGGGTCCAGACTCAAATGTGGACACTCTAGCGGGAGTAGGTTGAGTGAGTTTTTCGGAGGATTTTCTAGGGCTACTCTGATGTGGAAATCACTGTGAGTATGGCTGCTGGGGCTTAAAGAAGATGACTTCCCAGGGTTCTCAATCCTGACTGTAAACTGGAATCACCAGGGGAGCTTCAACTATTCTGGATGCTTGGTATCATCCCTGCCATCCTGACATAATCTGTCCAAGGTGTTACCAGTAATTTTGGATTGTTTTCCAAATTTGCAGGTGATTTGAGAACTCCAACTTTGAATTTTCTGGTTTACCATGAGAAGTGTTGAATGGGCTTCTTCATAGAAACCTGAGGGAGTGAAAGATGAATCTGTGGGAGTTCTTCTACTCTAACCACTTTAATAGGATCCTCCATGGCTGGGCCTGTGGTTAAGGCTGCCCCAGGCCAAATTCTGCAGATAGATGGTAAGTGTAGACTTGACATTGCCCAAGTTTGTTGGTGCTTTGGAGAGAAGGTAGAATGGGAGATCAAGACTGAGTTTTAAGAGATGATGAGTCTGGCCTGATTTGTTGGAGGCCTTTACCTCCTAACAAGAATATCTATGGACAGGCAACATGATTATGGAACAGCATAGACTTTGGTTTAGAGATTTTTGTATTTTTTGTGATGGTGGAAGTCGGGTGGTCATTTGTTGTTGTTCTGGTACTGGGAATGAACCCGGGGCACTTAACCACTGAGCCACATCCCCAGCCCTTTTTGATATTTTATTTTGAGACAGGGCCTCACTAAGTTACTGAGGCTGGATCTAAAGTTAAGATCCTCCTACCTCAGCCTACTGAGCCACTGGGATTACAGGCATGTGCCACCAGGCATGGAGGTTTTGTTTTGTTTTTACAGACCAGAGGTCTTATTTTTTTACACCTATTATGCCATGCTTCATAGGGAATAGGTTCCAGAAGTTCAGTCTCTTTCCATTATTTCTCCCAAAGTGTGCTGCTCTAGTGGAGCATGCTGGCATTTCAGTTAAACTTAGGTACTTTTTGTCTTCCTCGTTTTCCTCACCATTTTCCTTGATGCCTTTCAGGAAGGTATCTTGGCTTTTAGGTGTGCTCAATACATACATTAATTCTCTGGCAAAAATCTTGCCCTTGTTTGTTCGTAGCAATGCCAACAGCATTCTGGGTAACATTATAGACCTCCAGTTCTGCCTTGGTAACATTTGTGGGGCATCCCTTTTTAAACAGCACCAATTCTATTGATGTTTTGTATCACCTTTATTTTAGAGTCACATGTTTGTGGCTAAATGAACAAGTCTGCATTGGTGTGGGGTTGGTACCAGGGATTGAACTCAGGGGCTCTGGACTACTGAGCCACATCCCCACCCTAGTTTGTATTTTATTTAGAGTCAGGGTCTCACTGAGTTCCTTAGCACCTCGCTGTTACTAAGGATGGCTTTGAACTTGTGATCATCCTGCCTCAGCCTCCTGAGCAGCTGGCATTACAGGCATGCACCACCACACCTGGCAATTCTGTATTTTCTAAAGGTCTAGAGAATACACATCCATTAGGTGCCTCTCCTCTTTCCCTATGCATTTGTCATTTTGGTGTATTATTGCAAGATGGCAGTTCTGGCATCCCTGTCTTGTTCCTGTTTTTAGAGGGAATACTCTAAATTATTCTCCATTTAGAATGATGTTGGCCTGGGAATTAGCATAGATAGCTTTTACAATGTTGAGATATGTTCCTGTTATCCCTAGTTTTTCTAGTGTTCTGAACATGAAGAGGTGCTGTATTTTGTCGAAAGCTCTTTCTGCATCTATTGAGATGATCATATGGTTCTTATCTTTAAGCCCATTGATGTGATGAATTACATTTATTGATTTCTGTATGTTGAACCAACCTTGCATCCCTGGGATGAACCCCACTTAATTGTGGTGCATGATCATTTTGATACATTTTTGTACTCGACTTGCCAGAATTTTATTGAGAATTTTTGCATCTATGTTCGTTAGAGATATTGGTCTGAAGTTTTCTTTATTCGATGGTTTTGGAATCAGGGTGATATTGGCCTCATAGGATGAATTTAGAAGTGCTCCTTCTTTTTCTTTTTCCTGAAATAAATTTAAGAGTATTGGTATTAGTTATTCTTTAACAGTCTTGTAGAACTCATCCAGTCCTGGGCTTTTCTTGGTGGGATCTGATGGTGTCTTCTATTTCTTTTCTTGAAATTGATCTGTTTAAATTATGTATATCATTGTGATTCAATTTGGGCAAATCATATGACTCTAGAAATTTGTCAATGCCTTTGATATTTTCTATTTTATCGGAGTACAAGTTTTCAAATTAATTACTAATTATCTTCTGTAGTTTTGTAATGTCCGTTGTGATATTTCCTTTTTCATGACATATGTTAGTAATTTGAGTTTTCTCTCTCCTTCTCTTCATTAGTGTGGCTAAAGGTTTGTCAATTTTATTTATTTTTTTCAAAGAACCAACTTTTTGTTTTGTCAATTTTAAAAAAAATGTTTCTTTTGTTTCAGTTTCATTGATTTCAGCTCTGATTGTAATAATTTCCTGCCTTCTACTGGTTTTGTTTCTGATTTGTTCTTTTTTTTCCTAGGGCTTTGAGATGTGACATTAACTCATTTATTTGTTGACCTTTTCTTCTTTTAAGGAATAAACTCCATGCAATGAACTTTCCTCTTAGTACTGCTTTCATAGTGTCCCAGAGACTTTGATACATTGTATCTGTGTTCTCATTCACCTCTAAGAATTTTTTAATCACCTCCTTGATGTCTTTTGCAACCCATTGTTAATTCACTAGCGTATTATTTAGTCTCCAGGTGTTGGAAGAGCTTTTATTTTTTATTTTATCATTGATTTCTAATTTCATTCCATATCACCTGGTGGAGTGCAGGGTAGTATCTCTACTTTTTATATTTACTAATAATTGCTTTGTGGCATAATATATGATGTATTTTAGAGAAGGATCCATGAGGTGCTGAGAAGAAAGTGTATTCATTCATTGAAGAATGAAATACTTTATATATGTCAATTAAGTCTAAGTTATTGATTGTACTATTGAGCTCTATAGTTTCTTTTTTTAGATTTTGTTTGGAAGATCTATCCAGTGGTGAAAGAGGTGTGTTAAAGTCACCCAGAATTATTGTGTTGTCGTCTATTTGACTCTTGAACTTGAGAAGAGTTTGTTTGATGAACGTAGACCCTCCATTGTTTGGTGAATATAAATTTATTATTGTTATGTCTTGTTGATGAATGATTCCTGTAAGCAGTATGAAATATCCTTCTTTATCCCTTTTGATTAACTTTGGTTTGAAGTCAACTTTATTTGATATAAGGATGGAAACCCCTGTTTGCTTCCACAGTCCATGTGAGTGGTATGATTTTTCCCAACCTTTCACCTTCAGTGTGTGGATGTATTTCCCTATGAGAGGAGTCTCTTGGAGGCAGCATATTGTTGGGTCTTTTTTAAAAATCCAATCTGCCAGTCTATGTCTTTTGATTGGTGAGTTTAGGCCATTAACATTCAGGGTTATTATTGAGACATGATTTGTATTCCCAGCCATTTTTGGTGTTTAACTTGACTTGGTTTCTCCTTTGATTAGCTTTTCCTTTAGTGTAATACCTCCTTTTGCTGATTTTCATTATTGTTTTTCAATTCCTCTTCACAGGGTATTTTTGCCAAGGATGTTCTGTAGTGCAGGCTTTCAAGTTGTAAATCTTTTAACTTTTGTTTATCATGGAAGGTTTTTATTTCATCATTAAATCTAAAGCTTAATTTCTCTGGATATAAAATTCTTGGTTGGCATCCATTTTCTTTCAGAGCTTGATATATGTTGTTGCAGGATCTTCTAGATTTCAGGGTCTGGGTTGAAAAATCTGCACATAATCTAATTGGTTTCCCTCTATATGTAATCTGATTCCTTTCTCATGTGGCTTTTAATATTCTCTCCTTATTCTGTATATTAAGCATTTTCATTATAATGTGATGTGGTGTGGATCTGTTGTAATTTTGTACATTTGTTGTCCTGTAAGCCTCTTGAATTTGATTTTCCAATTCATTCTTCATGTTTGGAAAATTTTCTAATATTATTTCATTGAATAGATTGCTCATTCCTTTGGTTTGGGACTCTATGCCTTCCTCTATCCCAATAACTCTTAAATTTGGTCTTTTTATGCTATCCCATATTTCTTGAAAGTTCTGCTCATGGTTTCTTACCATTTACACTGTGTGGTCTATGTTCTTTTCAAGATTAAATATTTTGTCTTCATTGTCTGAGGTCTTATCTTCCAAGGGCTCTAATCTGTTGATGATGCTTTCAACTGAGCTTTTAATTTGGTTTATTGTTTCTTTCATTTCAAGGATTTCTTTTTTTTTTAGAACCTCTATCTCTCTATTTTGCTTCCTGTATTTATTTATGTATCTCTTTGTCAAAATGATCCTTTGTTGCCTGTATTTGCTCTCTTATATCATCCTTTAATTCACAGAACATTTTATTATGTACATCCTTAACTCCTTCTCTGTCATTTCTTCTGTGCTGGCCATGGACTCTAATAATGTGGTATTTTGATTTGTTTGGGCACTGTCTTCCTTTGTCTTTTCATATTGCTGTGTGTCTTCCCTGCTAGCACTGTGGATCTGTGGTGTTACCGTTTTTACCCTATAGGCTTATAGTGCCCCTGAAGGGTTTCAATACCTCTCCTTTGAGGTGAAGGACAATGTTAACAGATTACAATATAAACAATATACCACCCCAAAACAAACGTTTGCTATTAAGACTTTTACAGTTTGGTCACAATGTACAGAAATGGTGAATTCAATTATTATCCATAATATACTCAGTAGGTTTGTAAAAGTGTTTACAATTTCTGATGGTGGACAAAGAACCAGGGGGTGTGGAGTAGGATGATATGTTGAGCAAATAGGAGGTGAAGATATAGAGTTATTATATGTTAGGAAGACTGAAAGAGAAATCTAAAGAGGAAGATTAGTAGCAGGAGAAGAGAGAGGAAGTAACTTTGGGTAGAGAAGTAAGTGGGAAGACAATAGAGTACTGAAAGCAAACACACATATATATTAAGAAAAATAAAAAGGCTAAATTAGTAGAAATTGGTGGAAAAAAAGAGAGAAAAAAACAAACAAAAAAGAACATACAACACAACTGTAATATACTATTCCAATGTCCCAGTCCTTACAATCTTAATTCATGCAAAGTACTTGGTTTCAATATGTTGGGGAAGTGAGGGTGGGAGAATAGAGGGAGAAGAAAAAAAAAAACTCTTAGGGCAGAGACAGGGATTGATTTGGTTGAAGATCAGTAACTTTTCTGCTTCCCTTCTCATCCAATAGGTGGGGTCATCTGTTGTTAGCTGTATCTCCACCCTTAGGATGGTGAAGGTAACCAGGGTGTCACTGTGCTGGGCTAACCAGGGTGTTACTGTGCTGGGCTAGTGGCTGCTGGGGAGACGGGGGAGTTAGAAACTGGGTACCTGGCCAGCTGGAGTTTCAAACTTGGAGCTGCCCCCACTGAAGATGGTGTTGAAGGTGGCCCAAGATGGAGGCTCCTGCTTTCAGAGGTGGGGTGTCAGGTTGGGCAGGGGAGCCCGGTGATGGTGTTGGAAAAGTTCAGAGAGGAGCTCTGTGGTGTGCAGTGTGTGGCTGCTGGCTGACTTCAGAGCCTGTGTGACATTCTCAGGTGCAGGCAGGTGACTGTGCATAAGGGGCCTATCTGCGCTGCTGTAGAGTACCAAGATGGCGGTGAACCAGGGAGCCCCACGTTGGTAGATAAGGGTCCACAAGGGAGTGGCAGCTGGAGTTCCTGCATGTGAGAAGCTGCTGGGTGTCCTGTGTGGGAGCAGCATCCTAGATTTCTGCTCGGGTGGTGGCTGAAAGTTCTGAGGGGGGTGCTGCCACCAATGGTCCCGCTGGGGCACCAGGTAGTCCTGTGTGGGCGAGAGGTTGGGAGACCTACTCTGAGCTGAGGCCTGGGGCCCTGGACAGGCACGGTGACTGCAGGAGCAGGAATATCCCTTGCAGAGAAGCAGTATTCTCACTTCTTGAGTCCCAAGTCACAGAATGCTGCCCCCTCTGGCCCGCCATCTTGGATCCTGCAGCATAGTCTGTAATTTGATGGATCTGAGCTTGGCTGTGAGCCTGCCTCTAATTGGCAGAAATTTAACCTTTCCAAGGCAATTCTCTTGGCTTCTTTGGGGAGTGAGTCTCCTCACCTATAAAATGGAGATAATGCATTTTACCTCACAGATGGTTGTGAGGACATAAGGAAATACTCTATGCTAATTGTATAAAGCCTAATTAGACACATGACTTATGGTTACATGTTTGAAACTATTTTTTCCTTTCTCTTTTTTCTAAATTGATCTTAGGCCCTACGTATACTGTAAAAGAATAGCAATGGGTTTAGGGTGCCTCTAGTTCTGGACTCAAACACTAGCTCAACAAACCATTAGTGGGTGACTTTCAGCAAGGTTTCTCCCAGCCTTCTTCACCTATATAGCTGGCTTCTTCAGAGAGTTGTTGTGAAGATTGTACTGTACACATTATTATTATATAAAATTATATATATATACACACACACACACACATACACACAAGTAAGGAATAAGATCAGATGATTTACAGTGGGCAAACCCTGAATAGCAAAAATTGTATAAATATATAATAAAAATCAGAAAAAATGCAATTGAAAATCATACGATATGATTGCACATCTACTAGATTGGCAGTACAATAAAAGTCTGATTGTATTAAAGTGAGAAAGAACATATGTAATTATCTTATACTGCTGGCAGGAATGTAATTTGGAACCATTGTGTTAAAGAACAATTTTTGCATTGTCTCTGGTAAGGTTGAAAGTGTTCAATTCAGTAAAGCTATTTGTAGAGTAACAGTTTTTAGATATTTTTGTCAGTGACTCACCAAAATGAATAAATTTTCCATTGCATCTCAGAACAAACAGAAGCACGTGCACACACATATATACCTAAAGTAAATGTTTCCTGAAAAAATACTGATAATATATTAGGAGAGAAAATATATCATGATGTGTGACAATATAACTCTGGAGCTAAAATCCTAAGTTTAAATTCCAGCTCCACCATTTGTTAGCTTGACCTTGGCAATTCACTCACTTTATTGTGCCCCAGTTTCTTCATCAGTAAAGTAGAAATCATAGCCTAACTGTGCTTCAATTTTCTAACAGGTAAAATGAGATTTTTATGGGGATTAACTGAGTTAATTCATATAAAGCACTCAAAAGAGGACCTGGCATAATGTAGCTACTAGATGTAGGTTAGTTTTGATTACATTTGATCCAAGCTGCACACCCCACAAAGCGAAGTCTCAGCCTGATGCGACAGTTCCAGCCTTATGAGCTGTGGAGGGGCAGCCAAGAAGCTCTTCTGTCCTCTGTATCCACACCATTCCTCCTTTCTCTCTGAACCCCTTCTCTGACTTCTGACTGAAAAACCAGCCTCTATCTCAGAGCAAAGCCTGTCCAAGGAAGGGACATGACCTTAGTCCTTGGAAAGACCCACAGAGCACTCCTAAGCACATTCCCACCCTGCTGAGTTGTTTATCTACAAATAACAGGAGAGATCTGCTGTGCCAGGTGTCCCTGACTCAGTCAGGCTAGGTGGGGATCCATAGCAGCCCCCTAGCAGCCACCAATCAGCATGAGACAGGGAAATACCTGGGATGCCAGTGGTTTATGGTGGTTGATAACAAGTTGGGAAACCATGTAGTTCAGCACGTACACCCCTCTTGGCTCAAACCAATCAGTTCAAACGAATACCCCTTTTGTACTGACCAATCACCCCTACCCAACTTGTTCCCGCCAGTGAATGTGCTATTCTTGTTTTAGAGTTGTTATTTGATTTTCCCGTGGTGTGTGATGATTTGCTAAGGGATGCTATGATGTATGTGAAGTCCCTGCCCTCTCCAAAGAATGTATAAAACTGCTGCAAACCCTGGGCTCGGGGCCTCTCAGCGTCACCAGTTGCTGTGTGTGCGCGCGGAGGACCGAGCTAGCTCGCAATAAACACCTCTTTGCTGCTTACATCGATCTCGGGTCTCTGGTGGTCTTTGTGTTACCGCTGTTGACCGGTGACGAGTCCTTGCTTCCCCAATGTTGAAGAATAACACCAAAGAAGCACGCCGAGGCAAGGTCAGAGTAGAAATTAGAAGTTTATTAAAGGACAGCAGAAAAGACTTCTCCTGGAGGAAGAAGGGGACCCAAGAGGTGGAATCCGTGGAGGTGCGGTTGTCTCTCCATTTTATAGTTTCTTTCAGTGATGGAATGTAGGTGGGAAGGCCTGAGGGGTGGGACACAGGTGGGCCAAAGAAGTAGTCTGAGCAGGAAGGACTTCATTAACACTTCTTTGGGATGGACTTTGGCCTAGGGCCTTTTCAGGACTTCATTAACATTCCATGAGTTGTCCTGAGTTTCCTGGAATCATTCTCAGCACGGCCTCCATTTTAGATTTCACTCGGTATTAGACCCGATTTACCTAATTATACTGACTACCTAACTTTAAATCTGGCTTCATTTGGGGGTCCTGAATTCGAGCATAACATGACATTTCTTTGTCATTTGACCTCTGCCTTTTACACACTTAAGCATCCTATCTTCCTATTCAACATAAATGATAAAATAATAGGTTGTCAGAACAACTAATGAGGGGTCAGTCTGGGTCTGTAGGGTTTGGAGCATGGTTTTTGTCCATGTCAGTGGTTTTGAATTGGGGCTGCATCTGTCAGCAATATTTCCCTTTAAGTAGCCATGTCTTTTAAGTAGCAGGAATCTAATACAGGATCAAAGCAAGTACAAAGATAAAACATATTACACAGGAAAGAACAGGATTAGGTTTTTAATTCCTGGTTCTTTTTTTTAATATTTATTTATTTATTTTTTTAGTTTTCGGCGGACACAACATCTTTGTTTGTATGTGGTGCTGAGGGTCGAACCGGGGCGCACGCATGCCAGGCGAGCGAGCTACCACTTGAGCCACATCCCCAGCCCCAATTCCTGGTTCTAATGAGATCGGGGATGATACCGGTGTTGAAAATCACATCTGGATCCCATTTCCTGGTGTGGAAGATTGAACACCTGAGAAATGCTGAGCCAAGAGTAAAAAAGTTTTATTTAAAGGATAGAACATCCTCTGCAGAGGAGGAGGTCCAAGTTGGTGCCTAAGGGAATGGAGGTATCCTGGCTCTTTTATAGATTTTAGATTTCCTTTATTCTCATCCTCCTCTGCATCCTGCCATAGGACCTCAAAGGTGGAGTGATCCAAGGTTCAAAGGAAGCCACCAAGGGGTACAGGCAGGAAGGGACCACCCAGGGACTACTCATTAACAACCCCTTGCTGGGAGGAACAATTCCCTGGAGACAGGTAACTTTGGCTACAGATTGGAGGAGGGGGAAGTGTTCTGGAAATATTAGCACTTTATTTCCTTTGAATCAGCCCCCATCTTCCTGACCCAATCATCTTCCTGACCCAATCTACACTGACTGTTCTTTGGCCCCAGCCTCATTACCATTTTGGGACTGTTGATTTGGGTTTTAATTCCTGGTTCTACCATTTTGAGACTGTTGCTTAAACTTTTTATATCTCCATTTTCTTAACTGGAAATTGGGTATATTCCTTACTTTCCAGGATTATGATGATATCCAAATGAAGTAATGTATATAATGTGTCTGCATCTAGATAATCTTCAATGAGTGGTGTTAGCTTTCATCACTGTAACCAAAACACCTGACAAAAACAACTTAAAGAAGAGATTTATTTTGACTCAGAGTTTCAGACATTTCAGCCAATTCCATTGCTGTGGGCCTAAGGTGATATGGAACATCTAGGCAGGAGGGAATGGCAGAGGAAGGCTCTTCAGGAAAGACAGAGGGAGGAAGGGGAAAGAGACAAGCTATACTTCCCAGGGGCATGTCCCCCGTGACCTCCTTTTCCAACTATGCCCACCTGCATGCAGATTCTACCCCCTCACAGTAGACCATTCAGCTATCAATAGATTAATCCACTGATAGGATCAGAGCTCTCATGATCCAAGCACTTCCAAGAGCTCCACCTCTGCACATTGCTGCACTGGTGACCAAGCCTTCAACACATGAGCTTTTAGAGGACATTTCAGGATTGAACCATAACAAAGGGCAAATTCTTGTCATTAATAACCTGCAATTCTAAATTTTACGTAAAATGTAACTGCGTGAAAGAAATATCTGCTCAGCCCCCTTCTAAAGTTCACCAGAAACTTTATTCCATCTCTTTACACATCAAGCCTTCAGGAAACTCTCTTGGATAAATAGGTCCACTTTCTTATTTTCAGAAAAGACCCCCCAACCCAACCCCATTCTTATTACCAGAATTGATAGGATTTGACATGATTATTTCCTGAAAATGGCTCCCTGGTCCTCCCAAAGTATGCTACTATGCCCACCCCCCAGAAGAGGGCACCAAGTGTCCTTATGACCTTGTTGTTGGGGTTGGGGGTGGAAGTGCAGGTGTGAGTTGTAGGTGGGTAGGATGGGATCCACTAAGGGGTATTTACCAGCCCTCCATGGTTTAGAAAAAAAATAGCATGTGAGGAACCTAACGGTATAAATCACAATTTAGGAGGTGGTTATTGGAACAACAAAAGGGGTTCCTGGCACAACAAAATGGGTCAGTCACCACAAGATGCTCAGAGCAGCAAGAACCCGTAATGCACAGTGTGGGTTAATTTGTCCTTTCCCTTTTTCAAACCCAACATGTGGGACAAACTGGGATTATGTATTGAATTTACAAAAAATAGAATTGTATTTAATTTTTGAGACGGTGGCTATCATATTAAGTACACGTACATGATGGAATCCTTCTTTTACATGATTATAATTTATGTTTTCTTGCAACTGTATTCATTCAACAGGTGTTCAGGATGCAGGCCCTGATCCAGACAGCCGGGTTCAGATACTCACTTGACCATTTAACTAGCTTGGCGATTCTCTGTGCCTCAGCCTCTTCATCTAATATCAAGGATAATAATAGCACCAAGTAAGAGGGCTGTTGTGAGGATGAAATGAGTTCATGCATGTAATAAGAATGCTGAGTTCTAGGTACTCTGCCCAACCCTGGATGTATGGAATTTAATAAGACAATTCCTGTGTCTGCAGCACTCCCAGGCATTATACTAGGAACTGGGGTTAGTTGGGGAACACCAAAATAAAATAGTTCCTATCTGAAGAAGATAGCAAACCTGAATAGGGATATAATAGATAGGAAACATTTTCCATAACCATGACATTTCCTCTGATTACTATTCTCAGTTCTTGAAAAATGGGCCTATTTCCTAGTCATGTTTTATTTTTCTTTCTTTTTAAATGTTATTTTTAGTCATTGATAGACCTTTATTTTATTTATTTATATGTGGTGCTGAGAATCAAACCCAGTGCCTCACACATGCCAGGCAAGTGCACTGCCTCTGAGCCTGAACCCCAGCCCTCATGTTTGATTTTTCAAAATTCCTTTCCCATAAAACAAAAGAGTAGGTGTTACGGTTTAGATGTGAGATGTCCCCCAAAAGCTCATGTGTGAACCAGAGCAAGAAAGTTGAGAGGTGAAGTGATTGGGTTATGAGAGTCTTAACCTAATCAGTGCATCAATCCTCTGATAGGTATGGTAACTGTAGGCAAATTGGGTGTGGCTGGAAGAGATGGGTCATTGGAGCATGGCTTTGTGGTTTTTATTTTGTCCTTGGTGAGGGGGCTCTTTCCCTTTTCTTCCCCTCCCTCTCCCTTCTCCTGTAATGTCCCACTCTTCCACCATAATGCCCTGCCTCACCTTGGGTCCTCAAGATCAGAGTGAGAATTCTGAAACTGTGAGCCCACAAATAAACATTTCCTCCTAACATTGTTCTTGCCAGGTCTTTTGTTCATAGCAGCAAAAAAGGTGACTAAGATAGTAAGGTATATTTTATGAAAATATTTATTGACTTGGCACTGATTGGGCTACGTCATGTTATATGTTATATCTCAAGCTTCATATCAAATCTGTAAGTGTTGTTATTTTTATTTACAGGTGAGAAAATTGAAAATCAGAAAAGGTATCTGTCCCAAGGTTACACAGCTCATGAATGGTGGACTACACTGAAATTTGGACCCATGGAAAGCTGACCTCAGAGTCCCTCTCCTTGGACAGTGGAGGTTGCTATAGAAGCTGACAATGAGAATTTAGTCCCTTAAAAAGTCACAGTTCCCCCCATAAGATGGTACCAGGAAGATTTCTAAATGTGGGGCTTAAGCATAGGCTTTATAGAATCCAATATCATTCCTATATTATTTATTTTTTTAGGTGTTCAATAAATATCTGTGAAACAAGTGGTTGCAATAGGAACTTATCATTTTTTTTTTTTGCAAAAATTCAGGCTGATGGGCTTTTCTGTTGTTGTTCTTTTTAGTTTTTCATGACAGTAGAGTGTGTGTGTGTATATATATATATATATGTATATTCTATGTATGTATGAATATGAATGCATAGAATATATATCAGTATGCATGTATGCATATTAATACACATACAGAGAGTATAACTTCTTATTTTAGTATAACTTATTCTCTTTAGGATCCCACTCTTTTGGTTGTGCATGATGTGGACTTACCCTGGCCATGTATAAAAATACAAAGTTAGGAAAGTTATGACTGATTAATTCTATAGTCTTTCCTATTCCCCTCCCCTCGTTTCCCTTTGTCTAAGCCAATGGATTTCTATTATTCCCCTTCGATGGGCTAACTCTTGTTGGAAATGTGATACGGCCTCAGAGAAAGCTCTCCTGGATGTTGAGGTAGAGGAAGATCTGAAATAATCACATTCCTCTCTGCTTTCAACTCTATTTTAGAACACTATCAATATTGCCTATATGAAAAAGTCCTGTGACCTTGTCAATCCCTATAGATTCTAGAAGCCCCAGAGAGAGAAAGTGTCCCCTCTCTGCCACTGCTCCCAGCACTTGAAAATGGACAATTTGCCAGCCTCCCTAGCTGAAGACCAGGGCAGGCCTAAGTCAATTGCCAAACCCAATTTGACTTAAAGGAAGTCAAATCAGCCTTACCTCATTGACTGGACACTACAGCACACTCCTCAAGCCTCAGTGGTATGCCAAACATTGTGTTGGGTTCATGATAGTGATCCCAATATAACAAGTAAAAATGGACAAAGGTCCTGAAGATGCAGAAGGCCTATATGGCTGGAGCATAAAGAAGAGAATGGGATGAGATTCCCGATGAGGACAAGTGGGAGCCGGAACACGCGTGGCCTTGTAAAGGATGCTGTTAGCCTTTGGTCTCTTTCTGAAAATTCAGGCAAGGTGGACAAATTAGAAAAAGTGCCACTTCTGGGTGGACATAGCTCCATGTGTATGTGGTTTAGCAGGCAGACGCAGGCTGGCCCCCTTCATGAGGATCTTTGTGTACTGTACCTACTGCATGACAGTATACCATTTGCTACTGCCCTATTTGTCAAGTTTTTGTTCTTCTCTGCCCTAATCACACTGGCCTTCTGGTTTTCCTAATAAACTACATTTCCTGTTTGCTTTTGGGGGGGGGTTGTTTGTTTGTTTTGATTTTGGTTTTTGTAATAGGGGTTGAACCCATGGGTAATCTACCACTAAGCTATATCCTGAACCTTTTTTTTTTTTTTTTTTTTGAGACAGGGCCTAAGTTGCACAGGCTGGCCTTGAACGTGCAATTCTCCTGCCTCAGCCTTCCAAGTAGCCTGAATTACAAAACTACCTATTGCAAGGTAATGTAGATATCTCTGTATAATGTAATGTCATGAAATTTATAGTATACTGTCTCTTCTACCCCAAATACACTCTCCCCGCCTTTCCCACAGGCTTTTATATCTCAACTCAAGCATCACTTCCTTCAGGAAGCCTTCCCTAAGTCCCCAGATTAGATCTAAAGAACATTTGTGGAAGATTTGCAATAAAGTTGCCACTTGAATTGGGTTCTCAATTATGAGTAGGCTTTTGATAGGTGGAGAAAAGATGATATGCTATTAATGGTTCCATTCAGAAAATTCAAAATATTGCCCTGAATTACTAATTTATTTTTTTTGGGGGGGTGGGGGTGAACCCAGGGCCTGGTACATGCTAGGCAAATGTTCTACCCCTGAGCTACACCCTCAGGTCCGTGTCCTAAAAATTTTAAATATGGATTGAAGAGACCCTGAAAGGTTCTCCAGGACTCTTTAAGAGTTGGGCAGCAGTTTTAAGGAGCACATTCAGATACAACAACTCATTCCTATCAGCTGCCGAATATTGGATCCTTTGCACATGTTACTTGATTAATTACAACTAGTACTTATTGGTATTTCTGTTTTGTAGAATGGGAACTGGAGTTAAAATTAGTTAATTGATTTAAACTGATGTGCACTCTGGTCTCCTAACTACACATCCAGGGCTTTTCTCACACCTTGGGGGAGTCTTTGTTTGTCTTTCACAAAATGCTCTAGCCTTGGCTTTCCATCCCGGGTCTCTAGGATTTAGTTTTCCATGTAAGAATAGAGAAATTTTAATCCAAACCATCCCTACAAAAGTTTCCAATAGCATTCCTGGGATTCTTGGGCTGGAGGATCTCTCAAAACTGTGATCTGGAAATAGAACCTTGAAAAGTTTAGCATGAGAGTGTGAAATTTTAATTCTCATCATTGCTTAGAAACCATAGTCACTCCCAGGGCAACCAAAAGAGCTTGCCTACATTTAGGCAAGTAAGCAAACAAGAGCTAAGCATGATATCTCTGAAGAGCCTTTTGACCTTCTCATGGACAGCTTTAGTTTGTGTAGCCATTGGAGTTTTGGGTCATCTCTGGATAATCAAATCATTAGTAAACAATTAACCATATTTCTGACTCTCACTTTCTGGTCCTAGTAGTCATTTATGTCATTTTCAACTTTTATACTAAAGGAAATGACTGGATAACTGACTTCCTGCCTTAGATATAGGGAAGCTAGACTTTCCCCCAAAGTCCTAGAGTTTGGATGCATCATTTCCACTCCATATTCTAGTATATGTCATCTTCCCAGGCAATGGGCATAGCTGAATATTAATAGAACCTGGACCAGAAAACTCAACTCAATACAGGGAAGATATTCTGGATATTTGGGTCAGAGGAGAAAGAGGTTGAGAATGACAAAAAACTATTAGTTGAGAGGGCTGGGGGTTGTGGCTCAGTGGTACAGTGCTTGCCTAGCATGTGTGAGGCACTGGGTTTGATTCTCAGCACCACATATAAATAAACAAAACAAAAAAAGTCCATTGACAACTAAAAACCAAAGAACTAGAAGACAGGAGCTCAAAGCTTCCCAACACAAAGACATGATTAATGTTTAAGGAGATAGAAATGCTAATTGCCCTGATTTGATCTTTACACATGTATCTAATTATCACCCTGCAACCCATACATATGTACAATTATCATGTGTCAATGAAAACTAGAAACAAATAAATCTTTTTAAAAATGTAAAAATAATTTAAAATTAACAAATACTTTTAAACATAAAGATAATTTAAAAATTAAGAAGTAAAAGAAGGTCCGGGGGATATAGGTCAGTAGTAGAGCACTTGTTTAGTATGTGGAAGGCCCTAGGTCCCATTCCCAGCACTGCATACCACACACAAAAAGGCTTCTTCAAGGACTCAGCAGCTGTTTTGCTCTGTAGGTCTGTAGGCCCTGTGTTCCTCTCAAAGCCAGTGTCCACTTTGATGTTAAAAAGGAAAATACCTAGAACTTGGACCTAAGCCAAACACTTGAGACCAATAGTGGGTGGTATATGGAACTTTGAAAAAAAAAAGAATACTCACTTTCTCTCTCTAAACAAATCCTTGACAATATCCTACTGAGTCAGATAAGACTAGGAATGCCTCTTTCTCACTTTTGATTTCTGAGGCCTGGAATAAGTGGGCAGATTGTTATTTCTTTTTACTGTCCATAAGAAGTGTTCCAGGGATGTAGATCAGTGACAGAACACTTTCCTAGTATGCACAAAGCATGGGTTTAATCTCCAGTAACACACACACACACACACACACACACACACAACAGGTTGGATGCTACGGGGCCAGCTTGTGATCCCTAGCAGGTTGGGAGGTTGAGGGAGGAGGATGGCAAATTCAAAACTAGCTTCATCAACTTACTGAGGCCCTGTCTCAGAATAAAAACTAAAAATGCCTAGGGATGTTACTCAGAGTTTAAGCACCCTTGGGTTCAATCCTGGTAAAAAAAAAAAAGTAAATAAGTAAATAAATAAATAAACAAAATAAAAAATAAAGAGAGAAGATTGAGAGAGAGAGAGAGAGAGAGAGAGAGAGAGAGAGAGAGATTGATTTCCTTTCACTACTATTATGTCATGACATCTGGAAAGAGCAGTGTTTACTGGAAGTCAGAATCTGGGACATATCCACTGGGTCATGAGGTTTGGGAGCACAGATTCCTTATCAGCGCTTTTCTGTCTTGAACCTTGAGGTTTAGTGCTGATTTTGAGCCATAATGAAAGTCCAACTCCCCCCTGTCATAGTGAAACTTAAATTTGAAGAACAGGAGCTTGGGAATGGCTAAATTGATCCCATATAAACCAACCCTTTGCCTAACTTGTAGACAATCTGAAACTTCAGATGAATCTTGAAGTAGACCTCAAATCCTTTTCATTCTCAGAAGATGAAATTTTATTGTATATGGTTTTGTTTGTTTGTTTGTTTCTTCATTCTCAGGTTAAAGAAAAGCTAGACCTTAGTGAGAGGTCTGGCGGCCAAAAGAGAACCAGGAAATCAGCCAGGTACAGTAGAACATACCTGGAATCCCAGCAGCCTGAGTGAGAGGCTGAATCAGGAGGATCATTGTTAGGTGCAGGGCCGGCTGAACTAAGTTGTCTGCAGGGTGGGCTGAATGAAAGTTAGCTGAAGGATAACCCAGGTAATTACCGTCCTCTGTCTGGTCCTTTATCACCTGTTTGCATCAAGTCTGAACACTCAACCCCACTCAAGGCTGAAACCCCACCCATCTGGTGCATCGGAAAACCCACATCTGTCCCTTGCCCCATCTGCCTAAAGGCAGAAGATGACACCCTTAGCAACTACTGTATGATCCAATCATTGTATGTCAGCAAGGCAGCTTGCAGACTCAGAGACCCCATTAGATTTTGGCTATAAGAACTCTCTCCTGCCAGGCCCCCCCTCTCTTTCTCTCTCTTGCTTTCACTCTCTCTCCCTTTACCCTCTGGTTCTTGCTCTCTCTTTCTTCTTTCTCTCTCTCTAACTCTCCTCCTCTTTCTCACTGCTGCAATAAAAATCTCTTGGTCGCTCGAGTGTAGTGGTCACATTGCTTTCACTTGTAAGTTCAAAGCCAGCCTCAGTAACTTAGAGAGGGAGGCTCTCAGCAACTCAGCAAGACCCTGTCTCTAAATAAAATATAAAAAAGGGCAGGGATGTGGTTTACTGGTGAAGAGCCTCTGGGTTCAATCCCTAGTAACTCCCCCCCCCCAAAAAAAAAAGAACCGGGAACTCTACTAACTCAGCTATAACCTGGAGGATGAAAATGGTTAGAGATGCTGTTGAGAACCCCACCGAGTTCTCAAAGGGAATTTCCAGTCTTTCAGATTAGATCCTGCAGAAGGCTCCCAGATGCAAAATGCCGTTTCTCTTTAATAGAGGACTATATGCCTTTTGAGAAAAGCGTGTACTCATTCATTCCTACATATATTCACTGAATGAATATTTATTAACTGTCTGCTCTGTGTCAATTCTGTATGTTGAGGACACAGACAAGTACAGAACAAATAGTGTGCCTATCCTTGTGGAAATAAGGGTCAAGGGAAGACAGAAATTATATAAACAATCTGTAAAATTATTTGTTATGTTTCAGCTAAGCTATAAATGAATAAATTAATATTTTTAAAAAATTATAAGAGGGTCTGGGCATTTGGCTCTGTGGTGAAGCTTAGTATGTGCAAGGGCCTGCTTCCATTCCCAGCAACACATACCAGTTATGAGTGTAGTGAAAGAAAATTACAGGCCACCATGGGAACATAGTCTGACAGGGGAGAAGGTGATATGGAAGACCCAATTTACTGAGATGAGTCCAGAAAGGTTGGCCCAACAAAGTGATGTTTAAGTTGAGACATAAAGGCTAAGTAGGAGTTCACCAGGTAAAGATTTGGGGAAATAAAACTCCCAAAGGATGATAAACAGTATACAACTCTAGGGGGGGATAAAAAGACCTGAGTATCCTAAAGAAATCGAAAGAAGGCAAGTTTGGCATGAGTGCAGAACTTATGATTGTTTTATTTTATTAAAATCTTATCTTAATGATGTCCTTAGTTTTGCTCAACATGGTTCACATTGTGACTACTCCAGTAGACTTGCTAAAACATATCTGATCATGTCACTGTCCTGCTTAATGTATTTCAATTGTTCTCCACCACTTTCAAGATAAAGTCCCAACAGCCCCAAAATGACAAACAAATCCCTTCCTGATGTGACCCATAAGTATCTCACAGGTCTCATCCATGTTCACACCCACATTTGCATCCTATGCTCCATTGGAGCAAAAGTACCAACTTTTCTTTGTTCCAGCCAAGTTCTCCTTTAATTCCCCCTGCTGTTTCTAGGCTGTTTGTCTTGCCTGTATACCTTCAGCTGAGGTGCTCAACAAAAATTTGTTAATGAAAGAATGAGTTTGCCTGTTTCATTGGCACTTTGGTAATATGCATAGTAGTGGATGAGACATTTATCTGGGGAAGCTGGGAAACACTTAAGTGTTGAGGTTTAAGGGAATCTCTGAGTTCCTTCCTTCATTGAATGATCACGCCTGTTAGCCTGTCTCTGCACCTTATCCCATGAAAGTTTCACTTTCTGAGCAAAGGATTGGTGTTACTGTAAGTCCCTGAGGGAGGGATGAGGACTACAAAGGAAAGAGAGGGTCCAGGCAGAGAAACTAGAAGTGGAGGTAGTTGATGGGAAAGAGCTAACAGTACCAGTTTGCTCAAAACTCATCTTGTGATCACACAAGTGCAAAATTAAGACAATCTAGCATATAACCAAGTAGAGGTTTTCCCTGCACTTGGTGATTTAGAACCTAAAACGTGCTTTAGGAAATTTTAACCACCCCATTTTTGAGCTAAAATTCAATTAAAATCACTTGTACTCCCCGTCCCACATGCCCAAGTTAGAGAATTAATTAGAATGGAGGAGGAAGAGTCAGGCCATTTCCAGAAATAGGTTACTTCCAGAACAGCCCTTTGAGTTTAACATGAACATAGGTAGGTGGATTTTAAAAAGCTAAGTTCAGAAAATCCCAGGATTTTCAGTTTCTATGGAGGGGGAGGGAGAGGTCTGCCTCACAGATTTCACAAACCTGGTAAACAAGCAAAGAATCTTCCATCTCTGGCCATGTTCAGTCCTACCAAGAAAGATGTCTAACTCACTCAATCATCTCGCTTTTCTGAGATGGCTAGGATTGGTGTTTCCAGAATTCTAGTACCCAGGTCAAGACTCTCATTCTCTTACAAGAGCCTGTGTTACAACAGGAGATATGGTTTTTCTTGCTTGCTTTGTGTGGTAGTGGGGATTGAACTCAGGGCACTTTACCACTGGGTTACATCCCCAGCCCCTTTTTTTGACAGAGAGTCACACTAAGTTGCTGAGGCTGGCCTTGAACTTGTGATCCTCCTACCTCATCCTCCTGAGTCACTGGGATTGCAGGTGTGCACCACTGTGCCAAGCACAACAGGAGACAGGGAGTACAAAAGTAAAATTCCATTACACTTTCCCTCTGATAAACTGCTCCCTGTCACCCAGTAAGCATCCCTAACTTCCACTGGCCAATTTGATCAATTCTTCATGAAAATGGGAAATTGGAGAACTGGATATGAGACACATCTCTAAATCATAGAATATAAATAGCATTATGGGCTTGTTTGAATGATCAGATCCCATCAAAGTTGTTGAAGGGTAGTGGAAGGAATATGGACCTTGAACTCATTTCATTCAGATTCCACATTTTCTGGCTTATCAGCTACATTACCTTGGAAATAACCCTTGCTGAACGTTAATTCCCCTGACTGTAAAATGAAGTTAAAAGTGCCAACTTCACCCATATTAGGATTAAATGCCTGACACTGAAGATATAATCAATCAATGCTAATTAATTTCCCCAAGTTGTGAGAAATGATGGGGTGCTGCTAGGTGAATCCTGTCTGGAAGGACAAGGATTTTGAAATTCTGAGGTTTGAGGTAAGCAGAAAGAGTTTGGGTAAGTACTCAGATCTTATACATGGGATGCATATCAAGAATGATGAGAAACAACGGAACTATTTTCTGCATACCTTCTCTATGGATAAGCTGAGTTTAGAGGGTGACATAGAATCAGGAGTGTTAGCTTTTTGTCACTGTGACCGTAAAACGTGATAAGAACCACTTAGAGGAGGAAAATTTTAATTTGGATCATGGTTTCATAAATTCAGTCCATAGCCAATTTGAGTTACTCCCTTGCTCTGGGCCCAAGGTGAGGTAGAACTTCTTGGAAGGAGGGCGGTGGGAAGGCCAACTACTCACTCAGTGCAGAGAGAAGGGGAATTTCCCCAATCTAATCACTTTCCTTACCTTCCTCTTCCTACTTCCACTATCCAATGAAAGTGTTGTACAGACGACTATTTATGAACTATGGAGCTCTGGGTGCTCTCTGGAGAAAGGGACAGGAAGGTTAAGGTTGAGAGAGTGATAGACAGGGTGTCATTGGCTGAAAAAGGAACCCTGGAAAGGTGCGTTTCATAAAAAGGGGTGAGGTTCACCATGTATCTTGTGGGATTTGAAACTAGAACTTATAACCATTGCTTTGTGGGGGTTGGAATTTTTGTTGATTGACCAGTTGCCTTAGGCACCTAAGGTAGATATTAAGAACATGCGTTTATATTGAATGCCATGGATTGTTTATAGGATTGGTAAGGATTTTATGGTATGAGTAGAGCTGGGAGGACAGGAAAATAATATTTACCATGGGTGATATTTAAATTGCTCAACTTGGTAAGTTGTAAGGAACTCTGTAAGTAGCCATCCTAACATGTTTTCTCTCAATATTCCCAGTCTTTGGAGATATATTTCTCTTTTGTTTCCTTTCAGCATCAAATGTCTGGCTTCATAATAACTTGTTCACTAGCTCCTGCTCCTTCCAGTCAACCTAGACTATTATTTCACAGGTCTCAATGGCATACAAGTGGTTGAAATCTGTGTCTGCCTCCTAGGTTCTATAATGTTGCTGATTTCTTCCCCATTTCAACTCTTACCCCTCCATGGGCTTCCATGGGCCAGCACATGTCAGGCTCTCTTTGTTTGGTGCTGACAGCTGCTTTTTCACCTGTCAAGACTCCATTTCCTCTCTGGCCCACTCAGTGCAGGTTTTCCTTATGATTCTTTCTCCAATAATTGTCTCTCTGCAGACTTTCTTCCCATTCTCATCCTCCCAACAGTAACCATCTTCTCTAATTTTGGTCTCCTTATCTCAGACTCGAGCTCTAGTTAGTGTTCCCAAATGCAAGATGGACATTCCTACCTCGACTTACTAGTGTCTCTTCTACTTCTGTACTAAGCACACATGTCTATCTCCCCAAGTAAGTTCCCTACCCTGCACTCCCTTACTCCCTTACATTATTGCCCCGCCCATGTTCTCAGTCAAGAACCCAGTCACCCTTGACTCCTCTCTCTCCTTACTCTTCTGTTGATTCTACCTCTCCAACTGCCATCACTTTAAGTGTGGTTCTCATTTCTTTTCCCCAAAATAATGACAATACCTTCTTTTTTGGGGGGTAGGGGTACCAAGGATTGAACTCAGGGGCACTGGACCACTGAGCCACATTTCCAGCCCTATTTTGTATTTTATTTAGAGACAGGGTCTCACTGAGTTGCTTAGTGTCTGACTTTTGCTGAGGCTGACTTTGAACTTGGGATCCTCCTCCCTCAGCCTCCTGAGCTGCTGGGATTATATGTGTGTTGCACCATGCCCAATAATAACTTCTTTATATGATTTATTATTGCAAAAATCAACTCATTTCTTCAACAACCATATGTTGAGTCAATATATAGGGTGTTTTCCCTGGGTTTATATGAATCTTGTCTCAAGAAACATTCAGTCTGAAAGGGAAGGTTGATGACCAAAAAGAAAATAATAAAAAAAATATGGAGAAAAGTGTGATGATATATACAAATTCAACAAACTGGTCACACAGAGTGACAGCCCCTCAACCCAGAGTGAAAGATGGAGAATTTCACAGAGACGATGATTCCAATAAATGCAGTAGATCATCTGGTACAGAAGGATCAAGAGGATATTCCAAGCAGAGAGATAAACATGGGAAAAATCATAAGGGACAGAGATGGCATGCACCCCATTTGGAGAAATGCAAGTTTTAGAGATGACTAGAGTATAGCAGAAGTGGGTCAGGGATAGCTAAAGAGGTTGACAGGGATATGATCATAAAAGGTCTAGTATCCCTGCTGAGAAGTTTCCAAGAATGTAGGAAAACATCAAAATATTTTAATCATGAAAGCACAGATTTTATTTTTTTGTTAGAACAACTCAGCAAAATAAAATTCCAGTTTATTGTTGGACAACATTGTTTCATACATACATCAAACAGGCCAAAAAAAATAAACAGCAACTTCATAGACAAAAAAAGGTAAAAAAAAAAGAAACCTTTTTATCTTTGGCCTTTTTAACCATCTCATACAAACCAACTACTTATAGTACAGCTAAAGTACATACACAAAAAAAGTTACTGGAATGCTCAGTAACTTTTTTTGTGTATGCTTTTTTTTACAAGGTTTTTTTTTCTCCTTTGTGATTTTAATGAACATGGTCACAGCGCAAGTAAAGTCAGAAGTAGGACTAAGAACGCTCCAAAGGCTGGTTTGGTCAACCGAGATCATTAAAAAAGGCTGACCCCTAACAATATATACAAAAATATAAAATGTAAATAAAAAATACAAATTTTCCTTTTTTAAAGTACTTTTAAGAAAAAAAAGCAGGGCCTTGGAAGTTTTGGTTCTTTTTTCCTCCCCTATTGCAAATTCACGTTGTGGTTTTGGTTGGGTGGTGAAGATCGCGTGTGTCATCTGCAGGTGGCAACTGCCCGCAGTGGGCAGGCGGGCGGGCCTCTCTACTCCAAGGTGACCACGTTTAGATTCTGGGACGGGAAGTGGAGGGTGAATAGGTCACGGCGGCCTTTTATTTTTAGTTTAACTTTTCCTTTTTTGCTGTCTAGTCATCCTCATCGGTCTTCTGCTTTTTGGTATCAACATCATCATCCTCTTCATCTTCAGCTGCCCGTTTGCCTGTAGCTGCCTCAGCTTCCTCATCTTCATCTCCATCCTCTTCCTCGCCATCACCTTCCTCCTCCTCCTCCTCTTCCTCACCACCCTCTTCCTCTTCCTCATCTACCTCATTGTCAGCCTCCTGCTCCCCATTTTCCTCATTAGCATTCCCATTACAGGGGCGTTTCTTCCACTCTCTGCCTCCTCCACAACTTCCTTCTTCTCCTTTAAGTCCTTGGTGGGGATTTCAGAGCTACTGTCCACCGCCGCGTCTGACATGGTGGGCATGCTGGTGATCTGATGCAGTGGGTTAAAAAGGAGACTAGAGTTCAGGGACTCTGGCGATAAAGCTGCCCGAGTCCGCAGCAGTGGAGGAGGCCCACGGTGGAGGTGGTTGCGGCGAGTGGGGAGCTGGACCCAGGAACAATGCAAAGATGGCTTTTCAGAGCAGCCAGTCCATAGATTTTATTTGTACTTGAAAAAGTCTTCGGTGGCAGTGGTGTGGACATTGAATTGAAGGAAGGCATTTCCCAATGGAAATTCAAAAATTATTTTTAGAAGCCTGAGAAAATAAAAGTAAACAGCTAAAACCATTAACAAACTCGTACAAAAGGTCATTTAATCAAGGTCAAGGAGGGCAGGCATGAGAAAATACCCCATGGTTAAACCCATCCTGATGTTAATTTGTGTCCACTTGACTGGGCCACAGAGTGCTCATACATTTGCTCAAACATACTGGGTATGTCTGTGAGGGAATTTGTGGTGAGATTAACATTTGAATAAATAGACTTAGGAAAGCATATTTCCCTCACTAATGTTGGTGGGCCTCATCCAATCATTTGAAGACCTTGAATAGAACCAAAAGGCTGACCTTCTGTGAGCTACAGGGCACTCCTCCTGCCTGCCTTCCTGAGCTGGGACATCTGTCCTTCCTGCCTTTTGATTCAACCTAAAACATCTGCTCTTCATGGATCTCAAGTCTGCCATTTCTTGGACTGGAACTTACACCATTGACTCTCCTGGTTCTCTGGTCTTTGGATTCAGATCAAAGAATCAGAACTACACTGATTCTCTGGGTCTCTAGTTTACAGATGTCAGAGCATGAGACTTCTTAGCCTCTATAATCGCATAAACCAAACTGATGATAGAGATACAGGTGTGGGTATAGCCATAGATACAGATACAGATATATCTCCTAGTGGTTCTATATTTCTAGAGAATCCTAAAGATTTTCATACCAAGAACTAGGGTGCTATTATTACTAATACCTAAAAATGGGGAAGCGGCTTTGGAACTGGGTAGTAGAAGTGCATCCTAGTAAACTGGACATAATAGGTGATTCTGGTGACGTCCCAGATGGAAATAAGCTATTGGAAAGTGGAAGAAAATTAATCCCTATAAAGTGGCAAAGAACTAGGCTTACTTGTTTTTGTTTGTTTATTCTGTGATGGTGGAAGTTTGTTTGGTTATTTTTGAAGCACTGGGGATTGAACCCAGAACCCAGATGCATTCTATCACTGAGATACATCCCAGTCTATTTTTTTTTTGAGACAGGGTCTGAATAAGTTGCTGACACTGGCCTCACATTGGCGATTCTCCTGCCTCAGCCTCTAAAGTAGCTAGGATTACAGGTGTGCACCACTGCAGTTGAATTTTGTTCTAATGTAAGGTAGAACTTGTGAATAATGAAATTAGATATCTAGAAGAGAAGATTTCTAAGCAAAGTATTGAAGGTATACCTTGGGTTCTCCTCATTCTTTATTGTGAAAGGTGAGAGGACACAGATGAATTGAAGAAAAAAAATGTTACCATAACTTGGAGATTTGGAAAATTTTCTACCTATCCATATTGCAAGAAATGAGAAAGCTTGTTCTGAAGAAAACACTTAAGTGTGTGCCTGAATGACTATTTGATATAGACCCTGAGTGCAATTCATGGATTTAATCAATGACTTTAGCAGACATCAGGATCAGAGATGGTATTAGACCAGCAGAAACACTGTCAGCTGAGACTGAAGAGAACAGAACCTGTTCCTGAAGGTCAGACCTTTTACATACCACAGAACCAGACCCTAGAGCTATTTGGCTATCAATGTGCACTGTTCTTCAAGAATAGGGAAGAACAGTTTTAACAGTTCAGACAGCCTCTGACCAGAACCAAGGGGGTAGAAGCACCCACCACCCCAGTGGTATCAATCCAAAGAGGAGGATTTTCTTTTTCTCTCTCTTCCTCCCTTTCTTCCTTACCTCCTCCCCAGCCCTCTTTCTTTCTAACCGAGGGCTTCATGTTTGCTAAGGAAGTGCTTTACCACTGAGCTATACCTCCCACCCCAGAGGATTATTCTTGAGCTTTAAGAAATAATGAAATTTACCTTGCTAGGTTTAAGATTTATCTGGGGCCCTTTATCCCCTTCCTTCTCTACTATTTCTTACCTTTGAAATGCTAATATCTCTCATAATGCTGTCCTGCCATTATATTTTGGAAGTATAGATCTTGTCTGCCTTGACAGGTTTCCAATAGGAGGGAATTTTTCCTCAGGATCAATCATATCACAAGTCTAACCCATCTCTGACTTAAGTGATATTTAGATGAGACTTTGGACCTTAGAATTTAGAGTGGATACTTGAATAAGTTAAGAGTTTTCCTGTGGCTGATATGGAATGAATACATTGTTCATGCTATAAAGACATGAATCTTAGGGGCAAAACAATGAATTGTGCCCCGCACCCATTAAATCCCTAAACCCCATGTTCTGTATTGATGCCTTTAAGGAGATGATCAGGGTTAAATGAGATGATCAGGGTGGAGCCCTAATCTGATAACTTGTGTCATTTTAAGAGAATGAGACACCAGATCTCTTACTCACCCCACTATGTGAGGACACAGCAAGAAGGCAGCCATCTGCAATCCAATAAGAAAGAGCCTTCCTGAGGGCTGGGGTTGTGGCTCAGTGGCAGAGCGCTCACCTCGCATGTGCGAGACCCTGGATTTGATCTTCAGCACCACATAAATATAAATAAGTGAAATAAAGGTATTGTGTCCAACTACAACTAAAAAATAAATATATATATAAAAGAGTCTTCCTGAGGGGAAGGGGATCAGGAGATGGGGGAGAGGAGGGTAAGGGGATGTTGTGGAGAACAAAATTGACCAAATTATGTAATGTGCATGTATGAATATGTCCCAATGAATTCTACTCTTATGTATAGTTATAATGCACCAATGAAAACATTTTTGAAAAGAGTCTCACCAGAAACTAAACCCTGCCCAAACCCTCATCTTGAACTTTTGAGCCTCCAGAACTATGAGAAAATAAGTTTCTGCTATTTAAGCATGCTCTCCCTAATCTATGGTATTTTATAATGACAGCCCCAGCAGACTAGAGCAGCTGCAAATCCTGATGCTGCATTGCTTGAACTTGAACTTCAGCTTTACTACTTATGGATCAAGTGAACTCAGATAATGGATTTGACTTTCCAGCACATCTGTGTTCTCACCTCTAATATATAATTCCATATTTTCTGCATAGTTTTCCTAATACTTTAAATTTACAGAATCTTCACCATGTTGTTGACTTTAGGTATCTTTGTTTGTGAATTATCATTTTATATATATATATATATATATATATATATATATATATATATATATATATATATATATCTTCTTTTTTCCATTGATCATTTTTTCCTTAGGATCGACTTGCAGGCCAATGCTTGCATGTCAACTTCTGGAGGGGTTAATGGATTGAAACTATCAGCCCTAGGATCAGCAGCCTTTACTGCGAGAGGCAGAATGCAGAGTTGCTATCTGGGAGGAGCAGGGTTGGGTTCCTCTAATTGAGTCATTGAGCCTAGATAGAAAAAAAATTGGAATTCGCAACTAGTTTGATCAGAGTGGCTAATTGTCAGCTGAGAAACCACCTTCAGTTGTCAGAGTTGGTTCCCTCCTTCTCTATAAAAGGGAAGTCTCCCACACAAGAATGCTATGCAAACAAGTAAATATCTGCCTATGATGTAACAAAATACAAGTTTCTAGAAATATCCTTTTTGTATAGGGATATTCCATAGAATGTAGCTCAGTATATTCCATGGAATGTATTGGCAAGTAATAATACATTGCATGGGCACATAGACTCAGAATGTATAAAGCACTTCCACTTCTGTTATTTTATTGATCCTCACAACAATTCCATGAGATAGAGAGCATTACCTTCTGTACTGCTCAGACTATAATAGCAACCTCAGAATTTCAGTGACTTCAACTAATGAAAATATGTGTGTGTGAGTGGATGTGTGTGTGTGTGTAGAAAGAGGGAGATAGACAATGGAGATATATATATATATATATAAAACGTATAATATATATGTATTTTATTTATTTAGTTTTGGGACCAGGGATTGAACTCAGGGGCATTTAAACACTGAGTCACATCCCCAGCCCTTTTTTGTATTTTATTTATAGATAAGGTCTCACTGAGTTGTTTAGGGCCTTGCTAAGTTGCTGAGGCTGACTTTGAACTTGCCATCCTCGTGCCTCAGCTACCTAAGCCATTGGGATTACAGGTGTGCACCACAGTGCCCAGCATTTCTATGTATTTTAATTCTACATGCTCATTGCTAGCCAGTAGATGACTCTGGTACATATCATCTTCACTCAGAAACCCAGACCAGTGGTGGTACTACCATTTGGAATGTTGTCCAATAATATGGAAAAGAAAAGAGAGAATAGTATTATCTTTTCAATGCTTCCATCCTAAAGTGATACACCTCATTATCACTCATATTTCATTCGAGATGGCAGCAAGACCTAAGCTCACATGTAACTCCAAGGGAGCACAGAAGTACAAGACCCCTGTATTACTTACAGTAGAAAGGAAGTGGATCTTGGTGAACAATAGTCATTTCCACCACTGCCTTGCTGTGTAGCTGAGGAACCCAAGGGTCAGAAGAGTGACATGTTGAGGGAAGCAGTTTAGAATTATTGATCAAGATTGTAATAAATGATTTTTAGCTATCATTATGAAGAGTTAGTAAACCCTCAGTTCAAAGAAGTTTCTTGGAGGCTTAGAACCAAAGAACACAAGTTTGGACCAGATAGTCCTAGGTTTAAATGCCACAACATGCCACCTACTAACTGTATTTCAAGTGTATAATATTGCTTCTGTGAACCTCCATTTCCTCATCTATAAAATAGGGTAAAGGAATTGGAAAGAAAAGTTGGCAATGTTGAAGTGATAATTGGAGTTAAATGAAGTTAACATTGATAAAGTGCCTGAGCCTAAACTCAGTTATTCTAACCCCCAATTTTATCTCCCTGCCCCTTGCCTCTGTGAGGTTTACAAAAAGTAGAAATCCTGTGCAGCAACTCTTGTCAGATTCTTCTCTGGCATTTTTCAATGTCTCACTGTGATACATTGAATAGGTGAGAGGATAAAGGGAGGGTGAAGCCAGGGAAGAGAGCAGGATCGCATGCACCTGCAGTCCAGCTACCAGGGGGGCTGAGGCAGAAGGAAATTTTTTTCTTTTGATTTTTTTTATTCCAGTTTCAGTGACCGTAATCTGGGTAATGTCAGATATTAGCTTGAGAAGGTTCTTCTTTATTTCTTATAACTAATTCTTTTTTTTAGATAGAGAGAATTTTTAATATTTATTTATTTATTTTTTAGTTTTCGGCGGACACAACATCTTTGTTTTTTTTTTTGTATGTGGTGCTGAGGATCGAACCCCGGCCGCACGCATGCCAGGCAAGCGTGCTACCACTTGAGCCACATCCCCAGCCCTCTCATAACTAATTCTTATTGATTTATTTTCTTTTAACATTTTTAAATTTATTTTAATTAGGTATATATGACAGCAAAATGCATTTTGATTCATTGTATACAACTGCAGCACAACTTTTCATTTCTCTAGTTTTACACAGTGTAGCATCACTCCCTAGTGCAGTCCTGCATGTACCTATCTTTTGAGCCTAAGCGTTCAGAACCACTGTGACACTGAGCAACATAGGAAGACCCCATCTCAAAAAGAGAGAAGGAGGGAGCAGAGGAGACAGAGAGAGAGATAGAGAGAGAGAAAGGAATAGAAAAACTTGAGACCAGGAGGAAGGCCATTTTTATCAGGAGTTGAGAAATGCCTTTGCATGCCCTGATGCCTCTTTTTTGTAATGGTCTCTCTCCTTTGCACAGCCAACTTCCGCTCATCATTTAACCCTTAGGTCAATCCTATCACTTTGTGGGAAGCATTCTGTTCCCAGACTCACTCATGCTGAGGAGTTTGATGCCTTTTCTCTGAACCCTCAAACACTCTGTGCCTAGGTCTTTTTTTATTTTTTTTTAAATTTTTGCATTGATGAGTATGGAACCCACGGCCTTGAGCATGCTAGGTAAGTGCTCTACAACCGAGTTACACCCCTAGCCCTTGCACCCAGGTCTATCTCTGTCCTTAATACAATACATGACTGGCATATACTAAGTGCTTCAAAATGTCTCTTCTATGAACATATTCTTTGCGTGGCATGTGAGTGTATTGTTCGTCTTTATTTCTGGAGTAATTTCTCTCCTTTCGTCTCCTTATCTTTCTCCACCCATACCCCCAATCATTACCTCAAAACATGTACTTGCACTTTCAGAAATACTGTACTGTTTACAGACTCTTGAATCCCTCAGACTTTTCAGGCCTCCATCTTTGCACATGCTGCCACCTCTGCATGACATACTTTCCCACTATCTGACCACCTTTCAAATAGTCATGTTTTAGCAGATGCTGAGAACAACATGGTAGTTTGGATCATGGTCTCTGAACCCAGGCTGCCTAAATTTAAATTCTAGTTGTGGTTATTAGTTGTGTGACCACAGGCAAATTATCTAACTTCTCTGAGCCTCTGTTAATTAATTTATAAAATAGTGCTAATAAATGTGCCTACCTAATAGGCTTGTTATGGAAATTAAATGAGTTAATACATTTAAATTGTTTACAAGAGTACCTGGTACACAGTAATCTCTATACAAGCATTTGCTATTATTATTTCCATCTTAGAATAAACACTACCTCCTTTGTCTAAGCTGGGGTCACAGATTGGCAGTTTGCGGGCCATGTTTATTAGGACCACATGGTGTTTTATTTTTCTTTATTACAATGCCCCGTATGGCATAAATTCTGCTGTTCCTTGCATCTACCTGTATGATTCACTTGCCTGGTCCTAGAAGCTTTGGATTTGCAATACTGAGCAAGCACATCTCTTTCCATCAGACAGTCTTCCAGGCTCAGAGTATACCTCGATTAAAACAATTCTACATTAACCAACCTCTCCCCATTCCTCTGGCTCCAAAACTTCCCTGTCTCTGCTGGTCACAATTCTACTCCCAACTTCCACTGTGTGCCAATCACAAATTTATTTTGTGACAACAACAACAACAAAACTACAAATAACAAGAAAACATGTTTTTGCAGCCTGTGATTGTTTTCTTGTGTGAGTCTTCACTGTGAGCCTCTTGCTATAGGGAGGTTGATCTCAGTGTGGCTAATAGCTAGGATGGTCCCTTACACAAAGAAGTGCTCAATAAATACTTGTTATCTGACCAACTGACTAAATGAATGAGTGAATGAAATGAATAGTGAGGTCGCCCCCATTGTCAGTGCAGAATGGGCCTCTGCAAAGAGCTACAGGGCTTCTGGGCAGGCAAGCCTAAGCTGAAGAAGCTGTCTTAGAGTGCTTTCTGGCCCTGGCTGGGAAATGTAAAGAGCTCTCTTTAACCCATTTCCTCTAAGGCCACATCTTCCCCAATAGTCAATAGGTGTCAGGATAAGAGCTGAACTCTTCTAAACTGGAAAGACTTGCATTCTTTTCTTTTACATTTTTTGAGATAACAAGCTGGGGGGTGGGTGGGGGCGGTTGGAGGAAACTGTCTGAAAACAACATTCCATCTTAAGAAGTGGTGAATATTGATTAAATAAAATCCTGTTTGTCAAAGCAAAAAAAAAAAAAAAGAAGTGAATTTTTTTAAAATATTCATTTTTTAGGTGTAGATGGACACAACACAATACCTTATTTTTATGTGGTGCTGAGGATCAAACCCGCTCCCACCTACTGCTGAGCCCCGTGAATTGTTTTCTGTCAGTTAAGAGAGTGGGGGTGTGTCCATAAGTTAGTTGGTTAGGAACCAAGGCTGTGTGACCCAGGACCTAGTTTTGAATCAGAGCAGTCTCCTTACATTTACTGCACTCTCTGCTCTACAAATGCACCTTTGAATGGTGTGCTTACATTTGAGAGTAGCAGGAATGGATGCCACACCTCCCTAGGGGCTAACACGGTGATCCAGGAGAAAGATCACTGCATTTGGAATCAGACAGTGCTGGATTGGGATCTAGGGCAAACCCACTTTAAATGGCAACCATAATCTCCACCTTTTGGTGTTCATGCCCCTGTGTACACGTCCCTTCTCCTTGAATATGGGTGGGGCCCGTGACTTACTTCTAACCAATAGAATATTACAAAGGAGACAAGAGGTCACTTTTGTGATTTCCTGATAGCATAAAAAACACCATTTTGCTAGCAAACTCTCTCTCCCCTTGCTGACTCTGAAGAAGCAAACTGCCATGGATCCCACAACTGTGAGGAACTGAGCTCTGCCGACAGCCATGGGAACCAGGAAGCACGTTGTCCCTTAGTCTAGCCTCCAGATGAGATCCCGTCTTGGCTAACATCTTGATTTTGACTTTGGAAGACCCTATGCAGAGGACTCAGCTAAGCCAGGCCTGGATTTCTGGTCAAAGAAACTATGAGATAATAAGTAAGTGCTGTTTTAAATGAGTCATGTTGTGGTGATTTGTTATCCAGCATAAAAACTAACACAGAGTCCTAGTTTCACGGTTTCCCAGCTGTGTGACTCTGGGCACGTGCCTTCCCAGGTCTTTGCCTTGACCTGCTCATCTGTAAAATCAGAAATGATGACCCTACACTTGCTTGCCCTGCCCTCCTTCCAAGAATTCTTCAGAATCCAGTGAATATGAGGGTTCTTTTAAAATCAGATTGTTATAACAATGTGAGGAATGATTGTTAGTTTTCTTCCTGGAGTCCCCAGGTCCTGTGACTAAAGCAGGTGACCTTGGAAAAAAGAAGATAGAGAACAACCAACCAAAACCTTCAGAGGTTATAAAACTGACACTAGCTTGTCTGGCCCAAGCTGGAAAACACAATTTTATAAAAACAATCCCTGGAGGCAGACTGAAACATCTCAAGCTGTTTGAAAGACACTGTCATCAGATCCCTGGGTCTGACTCCTTTGGTCTCAGACTACCCAGCAGTCTGGTGCCATGCCTCCCTCACCCCCTCTCTCCCCACCCACCTCTTCTCCAAACTACAGAAGTCAGCTCCAAAAGTCCAATACCCTCATTCCTCCTGGGCCACTGCCTGAGGCCACGGGGTTATCTGGGGACATGAAGACCTGCAGATGTTGCCAGGTGGAGCCGAAGGCTGCTGACAACTGAGGGAGGGTTGAGTTTATTTCAAAACAGACCAGGAGTTCAGATGGCCCCCCGTGGCTACTCAGTTTTGTAAACCTGAGCTAGAGAGAAAACATTTGCTGCAAGCTGGGGGCACTAGACTGTATATACAGGTTGATCATCCAGCTTGGTCTTCCTTAAAAGTGGCAGAAATGTAGGTGCTGATCAACTATCTCTTCAGAGCCCCTGGTGCAAGCCCATTCTGCTATATATCTTGGCCTAATGCATGGAATTCAAGGCCCTGCCTGCTCTGGAGCCTGCCTATCTCTTCCTCCATCCAGGTGTCCTCTGGCTGTTCCTCAAACACTACTTTGGGGGCCTTCCCTTGGCCATTGGCACTCTGTCATAGAATAGAGAAACCTGTCGTAACTGCATCTAATACTTCCGACATCACTGGACACCACTCTAGGTTCATAGCACCCATAAATCCATTCAGTCCGCCTTACAACAGTCTCATCAAGAATGAACTGAGGGCTGGGGCTGAAGCTCAGTGGCAGAGCACTTGCCTAGCATGTGTCAGGCCCTGGGTTGATCCTCACCACCACATAAAAATAAACAAATAAAATAAAGGCACCCTTTCCATTTACAGCTACAAAAAATATTTAAAAAGAATGAACTTGTATCACCATGGCCATTCTATGGATGTTGATTTCAACATAGGTATCCTGAGAATGAAAGCCATGCTAAAGATTGATTTTTTTTCTTTGACCTATTTCCTCTCTGCTGCAGTCTGGCTGGGCACAAATCACTGAGCCGCCACAAAGCACTTGTATGTTCAAACAGGAAACTTTATTGCCTGAACTCCAACAGCACTCTGTGCACACTCCCCGGGAACTCTCCTGAACGCCACCCACGGGGCTCCCCTCTAGCACACCACCCGGAACTCCCTCCACCGGAACTTCCCCAACCAAAGCGAACTCCCCAGGAAATCCCCGCGAGAAGTCCAAAATAGTGGGCGCGGAGCTGACAGCAGATTCAATTGTATATTGATTCAATATACAATTGAATCAATCCAGCATCATCTTAATGGCTCGCCTCTCAACCATTACTTCTGGCAAAATGCCAGGGGCCATTCCGACTCTCAACACCTCTCTAGAGTTCAAGTTGTTTTAGAGCAGCAATTTTATGCCCAATGCATACATAGTGTAGTGCTTGGCACACAGTAGTGTTTAACAAATGTTTATTGCTTGTGAATAAATGAACACATAAAGAGCACAGAATTCAGAGTCAGAAATACTAAAAATTATGTTATTTGCAGAAGGATGGATGGAACTTGAGAGCCTTGTGTTAAGCAAAGTAAATCAAACTCAGAATTTCAAGGGTCCTATGTTTTCTGCCATGTGGAAATTATAGAGAAAAAAGAAAAAGGAATCTCATAAAATTTGTAAGGAGACCAGGAGGGCAGAAGAAGGGGACCAGAGGGAAGGAGAAAAGAAAGGAAAGGGGGGCTACTGAGGAATGAAATTGACCAAGGTATGTTGTGCACATGAATGAATATGTAACAATTAATTCCACTAATATGTATAAGTATAATGTACCAACTAAACTTCATTAAAAGAAGGAAAGCGAGAAAGAAATCCTAGTGTCCAGCCTAGTATCTGCCATCTAATGATTTTTGTGGCTTTGCGTGAATTAACATTTCAACATTTTATATCGAAATATTATAATATTTGCAAATACTGGGGCTTGGGCTGCCTCTTTTCAAAATAAAGCACTACCTGATTAATAAGTCACTTAATGACTGGGTGACCTTGGGCCATGTCTTATCTTTTCTGGGCCTCAGTTTAGTATCCTTTAAAATTAGGATAATTTCCAGGCATGTGGTGCATGCTTGTAATACCAGCAAATCAGGAGGCTGAGGCAAGAGGATCGCAAGTGTGAGACCAGCCTCAGTAAAATCGTCGAGGCCCTTAGCAACTTGGTGAGACTCTGTCTCAAAATAAAAAAAAATAAGTAAATTAATTAAAAGGACCAGGCATACATCTCTGTGGTAAAGCACCCCGGGTAAATCCACAATAAAGTCTATTAAAATAATATAAAATTAGAATAATTGTAATAACTAGGTCATGGGTTGTTACAAGGAAACATGAGTTAATACATAGTTCTTAGGACACTGGTACATTGTGAGTGTTTTAATGAATGTTAGTCAATAATGTTATTATTGTACTTTAACATTTTCACATATACCAATAGGGCTAAGAATATCATCTCCCCAGGCTGTCAACGGGAATCCAACAAGACAACAAGTGTGGAAATGCCCTGTTACCTGACCAGCACAGAGTAGATGCTAAAACTAAACTTAGCAAATATCCCAACTCATTGTTCAGGCCCTGAAGTTTAAGTTCAGTGTAGCTCAGCTTCAAAAATCATAATGAGCAGAACCGCACCCCTCCCCTGCCCCCAAAGTCTGGAAAAAGCCACTGGGTTGGCTCTTGCATGTCTAAGGGGCCTACAACTCCTGAATATGTGTGAGCACTGTGTTCTGTAAATAGATGCCTTCCTTCCTGTTGTCTGTGGGCCCCAAAACCTGCTGGTCGTCTGGCACTTACCCTATAAGAGTCCAGGGGGTGGTCAGGACATGGCTCGAAGAGTCCCTGGGAGTAAAAAGAAGCAGATTACATCAAGGAACATGAGGAGAATATAGAACCTGTGAAGCCTTGGGAAAAGGTTCTGTGCAGGGCACCTGAGGTCTCCACTAAGTGACCAAGGAATGGAACAAATGGGGACCTGGCACTCTATGGGGGAGGGGTGTTGAGAGGCAAAGAGAGACAGAGACAAGGAGTCAAAGAGAAGCCCAGCAACTCTGGCTCCCTGAAGAAGGGGAGGGAAATAACCACACAGAGCTCAAAACGTCCTGCGTTACCACAATAGAAAGTGCCTGAGAGATTACAGTTTATACAAACTCTGCTTTCCAGAGGCAAGAGTGGCTAAATTGTGCCCAGGAGGTGGACCCCCTTTGACTTCTTAGGAAAAGTGCCTCATGCACCCAGCCTCACTGAGGGCAAGAGGACTCCAGTGAGTTCAGGTGTGCAAAACGAATTATTTTAACAGTAAGGAAAATATGAATTATCTGGAAAATTCCCACTTGGGTTCTCAGAGCCCCTTACTGCTGAAACTGCTGAAGAAGGTTTGAGAGGGAGGCTATGAAGGAGGCAGGGAACTTTGGGAGACAGTGACACACCCACCAGACTGAGGGACTGATCTAACGAAGGCTGTGTGGAGTATTAAATTGTGCACCACCTGGGCTGGCAGAAGACAAAAGTGCCTGCAGGCTGCAAAGCTAGAGCAGAACTTCTAGTATTATTTTCTTGTTTTGTCTATGCTCACAGCAACTAGAAGAGGGACATTTAGGGCCTCACAAATGATCCAGTGGGTTGCTGGGAGAGGCCTTGGTGCAGTCTGGAAAACCTAGGAGACCACAGACTGGATGTAAGAAAGGCGCTACTTGTCACACGTGATGTTGATGTGATTATAGCAAAGCTGTCCTGCTAGAGCCACGTGGCTAGCTGCTTGACTGGCCTGTACTGTAGTCACTGCTCATCATCTGGATTTCATTCTGGATTTCCTAAGCCCCTAATCAGGGCCTAGCCTTTGGAGAAGGCAATTATGGTAGCTACCAAGAGGCTGAGAGCCCTAGTCATTTCTAATTAGGAAAGATAAAACAAACCCTTGGGTTCCAACACAAAATATGCTGAAGAACCAGATGAGTGGGCTCAGGGACTCCAGGAAGGCAGAGAGGACTGGGTTGCTGAACCTTGAAGTAGAGTTAGATGTGAGAAGATAGAAAAGGGGAAAGTCAGAGAAGGAGGAGAGTCAAGGAAGAGAACAGTGCAATCAAGAGAACAACTTGAGCAAAAGCTCGGAGGCTAGAATAAGCACAGTCTGTTCCAGATCCATAATTCTCATGCAGTGTAACACCTGACCCCTATTCAAGATACTTTTGCTCTTTGATCAAACAAAGGTTTGGCTAAATGGATAGATATTCTATTCATAAGAGAGTAGATGTGAGCCAGAAAACAACCAACATTAATTCTCTGGATTATATGACCTTGGACATGTGACCTTGGATAATTCACTTATTTTCTCTGGGTTCTGTTTTCCTATCAGCAACAATGGGAGACAGGGAATAGAAGTAAGAAAGTCCTTAAAGTTCATTTCAGCTTTAGTTACCTACAGAAGTGTTTCCCATGCTTTGGCATTCTTTCAGAATACCTAGAGAACCTGTTAAGCATGCTCATTCCCAGAGATTTGGGTTTATTCAATTTATGATGGGGCCTGGACAAGTGTATTTCTCACAAGGAACATAAGTGATTTTGCCACACGTGACTCACAGACCAGATTAAGAGGCAAAGTGTCCTGTGGGTTTGCATACAAACAGGTGTTGGAGTCTGTTTCCAGGGTTCTGAATGGCTATAACAGGAACCTCACACCTTCCCTTCCCCACCCTCAATGCCAGTTCTGAATCAGCTGCCACTCCCAATCTAGGGGCATCAACAAGGACCACTCAGCTATAGTGTGTCACGGCACTGTGGTGCCTATCTTCTACACATATGGGGACATGATGCTGACTGGTCATACCCCAGGCAGGGAGGGACTAGGAATGTCCAGGTGGGATGGCCTGAGATGTCACTGAATAGGATTAGGCACCCAGACTCTTGAAGGACATTCACCCTCTTGCTCGCCTCTCCCACATCCACCCTTTCCCAACACCACTGCACACTCCAGAAGAACCCAGAGAAGAGCCCCACGAAGTGAACAGGATTTCCCAGATTTAATCAGAGGCAATAACACCAAGAGCCAAAGTCCTCGCCTTACTGAGCCCAATCTGCTCTCAGGATTGGACCTCAGAATTATGACAGTGTGCAGGGGAAGGGGCCACCATGGGAACTGGGACTCTAACTGATGCTGAAGAAGCACCCCCATGTCTTAGGGAGACAGGTTCCAATCTCCCATCTTCAGCCCCACAGGCTCCTCCTGGCCACCTGGATAATAGGGAGGACTGCAACCTGGCAGACAGGGCCCACTCAGAGCACGAGTGTCAGATGCAAAGGGCTGGAGAGGCCACCTCTCCCACTTGCAGTCCTTCTCCCTCCAGGCCCTCAGCAGACACAGGTAGAAGATCCCTCTGATCACTCCTTCCTCCCTTCTCCACTTGCCGTGGAACTCCCCTCCCCAGCCTTCCTGCCAAGCACTCCCCACCCAGCTCCCAAGTGAACTGGGCTGCACCTGTAGGCTCCCTGCCTCTGCAGGCACAGAAACCCACTTGCTGGAATGTTCTTCATGCTGGTGAGCCAGGCCTGCCCTTATGATTTCCTCCTTGTTGGGAGTCTCCCCGAGAACTCCCTGGGCCTTTCAGATAAGGAGCCCCTAATGCAACATGGTGGCAGGCAAGTTGCCAGTAGGCGGATAACAAGTTGTTTTGAAAATTTTCTAATTGGTCCTCCCATCTTCCGTGATCGTGGACAGCTCATGTCCACCATGAATCTTATGCAGGGTGGACGTGCATGCACCGTAGGTGATGATCTGACCTTTACTATGATTGGCCCCGGGAGCTTCCTGGTTTAAGATAACTGACTCTCACTTTCTATATAAGCTAAAACCAGCTTGCAGTAAAGTGCTTCATCTTTGTCACTGCTCTCTGTGTGTGTGCTTTTTAATCTCCGACGACGAACCTGGGCCTTTCACTCCTACTCACCCAAGTTTTGCCCTCAGGACCCCTACCCAGATAGGATGGTTGATTCTTCCTGGCAGCGTCCTCCACTTAGATGAACACAGCTCACTCTGCCATTCCTACTCCTCAGCCAGACCCCCACTAAATCATTTCATTGATACATTATCCACATACCATCCACTTCACTCATTCAAAGGCTACAATCCAATGCTTTTAGTCCATTCACAGAGTTGGGCAACACTTACTACAGTCAATTTTAGAAAACTGCCCTCACTCCAACTCCAAAAGAAATCCTATACCTCTTTATAAGCCATTGCTCCCTAGCACCCAGATCCTGGGTAGCCATATATCTATTTCATGTCTCTATTGATTTTTTTTATGCTGGAATATTGGGTAGCATGGGTCTGAATCCCACTCTGTGAAACTTTGAGCAAGTCGCTTCACTTCAATTTGATTCAATTTCTCCAGCATAAAAAGAAGCAATATTGTTTTCTACCTCATAGAGGCTTAAATAATATAATGCATATAAATCACTTAGTACAGGGTTTGCTTTTATTGCTGCTTTTTGTAAAGTGATTTTCCTGATTATTTCTTTCAGCTTCCACTGGTGTGTTCTGTCTCATCAGGATGGAATAGAGGGGTGACGATGCAAATATTTAGCATATCAGCATACTTAATAACCTATTAAAGCATGGACATTACCCATCAGTATGGGCTGAATACTGAAGTAGAAGCTATACATTTTCTATCAGGGCTGACACTGACCCTCTTATTCATGAATGTTGGAGAGACCCAGGGTCCAGGGAGTCATTGGGATACCAAAGGAGGCCCTTGGAGGATACTGGGATGAGGATACTACATGTCAATCAGTATGAAATAATTTCAATAATTAAAAAAAAAATTTTAATATTTATTTTTTTAGTTTTTGGCAGACACAATATCTTTGTATGTGGTGCTGAGGATCGAATCTGGGCTGCACGCATGCCAGGTAAGCGTGCTACTGCTTGAGCCACATCCCCAGCCCAATTTCAATAATTTTTGCCAGAGATTCAAAACAGGGGTACTCTATGACTGAGCTTCATCAGCAGCCATTTTTTTAAATCAACAGCCATTTTAAAAAATATTTATTTTTTAGTTGTAAGCACACACAATATCTTTATTTTAATGTGGTGCTGAGAATCGAACCCAATGCCCCAAGCGTGCTAGGCAAGCACTCTACTACTGAGCCACAACAACCCCAGCCCCTCACTAGCCATGTTTTATTTTGAAACAGAGTCTCAAAAGTTGTCCAGGCTGGCCTTGAATTTGTAATCCTCCTGCCTCAGCCTCCTGAGTAGCTGGAATTTCAGGCAGGCATCACCATGCCCAGCTGATTTCAGTATCCAGTGTGGTCATAACGTCATGTACTGTCATGTCTGAGCAATCCACCATATTACCTGCTATGCGTAACAAACTTCTGGTCACACAGTTATGTTCTCACTGCTTTTGGATATCCACATCACACTGCATAGGATTCTGTGATTAAAACCCTTAAGTCAGGGTTAAGGCTCACCTGTAATCCCAGCAGCTCGGGAGGCTAAGGCAGGAGGATTGCAAGTTCAAAGCCAGCCTCAGCAATTTAGTGAGGCCGTGTCTCTAAATAAAATACAAAAAGGGCTGGAGATGTGCATCAATGGTTAAGCCACCATGGGTTCAAGCCCTAGAACAAAAACAAACAAACAAACAAAACTAAAAAAAAACCCCTCAAACTTTTTTTTTAATTCAGGCTGCTGCTAAGATTTACCATCCCTTACAAACCTCTATTAGGTTGTGTTTTGGACCCACATTCAGAATCTTAAATTACACATGTGATTCATGTTGAATTAGAACCTTCTAAAGAAGCTTCAATACAGCTAGGCAGGCAGGCAAGGCTGGTGATGACAGCAGTGACACTTGGCCCCTATATATGTTCCTTGTTTCCTCTGGAGCAGAAAGAACTCTGTTTAGTCTTGCCCTTGACCATGGCCAATGTGTAGAAGAGGAGATGGCCTGGGGGAGGAGAAGGAGATGGCAAGACTATTGAAAGGATTACACCTCCTACCTAAACAGAGATGTGACAAAGCCAGACCAAATTCCATGCACTTCGTCTGGTGGAAGTTGTTCTGGGATCAATTGCCAAGACGGAGGCTTTAGAAATGCAGGCAGAATGAGCCTCAGGTGAAGCAGACATTCCAGGTAATCTAACAAAAAGAAGAAAGTAACTGGGAAATTGACCTGAAAGAAGACAGCTAATGGCTTCCAAGAGGTGTGTGTGGCGGGGTGGGGTGGCAGGATGTGTATGACAAGGACTAGTAAATGTGATGGAGGGGAATGGAGGTGGACGTTTTCACTGGGACCTAGACTAGCAAGGTATTTCAAATCTTGTTTGGAGGGTTGGGTTTTTTCGACGTTGGTCTGAATGGTCTCTCAATGGTGCTGCAAGTGGAGAGGAAGAGGACAGCTGGTGGCAGCAGGGGGCATGGCTCACTCCATCTGGGTTGAGTGCAGATAATGTGAGGAGCCATTGTGGCAATGTGGGCAGCCTGTCTAGTGAGGAAGACGGGGGCTTTTCTGAGCTAAGCAGCTGGTATGCTCAGGGTGACTGTTGGCATCTGAGGATCCTAATGAAAAAAAGTGTTAGTTGGATATGGTGGTGCACACCCGTTATCCCAGCTACTCAGGAGGCTGAGGGAGGATGGTAAGTTTGAGGCCAGTTCAGGTGAATTATAGAGACCCTGTTTCAAAATAAAATAAAAAGGGGTGTGAGTGTAGATCAGTGGTATAACACTTGCCTAGCATGCACAAGACCTTGGGTTTAATCCTCAGTACCAAAAAAATTGAGTATCTCCTCAGGAAGTTAGTGGAGCAGCTCAGAGAAGGAAAAGATAGAAATGCATTTCAGTATTGTAAGGTGGGGAGCAGGTATTCAAAAGACCCCAAGATGGGCTGAGAGTGTAGCTCAGCAGGGTAGCACTCACCTCACCAGGCCCTGGGGTCAACTCCCAGAACTGCAGAGAGGGAGGGAGATGGATGGATGGATAGATGGATAGATAGGTGGATAGATACATAGATAGATGAATAGACAGAGATGAGAGAGAGGGAGGGAGATGTGAGATCTGAGGAGAGCTGATGTTTACTGACGCTGGTTCTGATCCAGATCTCTCTTAAACATTGTGCTTTCAACACTTGTTATTGAAACACTGCTTCAGAGGGCAGGGGTGTGTTTCCTAGGTGAACCCCCCAGTATAGTTTGGATGTTTTTCTCCAGAATGCATTCATGTCCCCCAGGCTAGGTCTCTTTTTCACTTCATCTGAGTTCATACTATATATTTTTTTGGTTTTATTGTTATTACACATATAGAGTACAATTTTTATTACACATATAGAGTACAATTTTCATATCTTTGTATATTAGTACAATTCTTATTACACATATAGAGTACAATTTTTCATATCGTTATATATAGAGTATGTTCACACCAGTTTATGCCTATATATATATGTACTTTTTTGCATTACAATTCTTATTACACATATATACCACATTTTTTCATATCTCTTTTTGTATATAAAGTATGTTGACACCCAATTCGAGTCTTCATACATGTACTTTGTATAATGATGTCCATCACATTTCACCGTTTTTTGCTAATCCCCTGCTCCCTCCCTTTCCCTCCCACCTCTCTTCCCTATCTAGAAGTCATCTAATCCTCCTATGCTCCCCCTCCCTACCCCACTATGAGTCAGCCTCCTTATATCAGAGCAAACATTGGGCATTTGTTTTTTTTGGGATTGGCTAACTTCACTTAGCAACAGATCCACACCATGCATTTTATCAGATCATAATGGAATCAAATTGGAAGCCAACCACAAAATAAAAAATAAAAATTTCTCCATCACCTGGAGACTAAACAATATGCTACTGAATGAACAATGGGTTGTATTTGCTAAGAGCTGCTTTATGACATAGTATATAGTCTATTTTAGAGAAGGATCCACGTGCTGCTGAGAAAAAAAAAGTGTATCATTGTATTTTCATTGTTATTTTTCATTTCATCTTCATGAAATATTTTGCCAAGAATGTTTTGTAGTGTCGGTTTTCTAGCTATAAATTCTTTTAACTTTTACTTATTGTGGAAGGTTTTATTTCATTTCCAAATCTAAAGCTTTATTTTGCTGGATACAAGATTCTTGGTTGGCACCCATTATCTTTCAGAGCTTGATATATGTTGTTCCAGGATCTTCTAGCTTTCAGGGTCTCTGTTGAAAAATCTGCCATTATCCTAATTGGTTTTCCCCTATATATAATCTGATTCCTTACTCTTGTGGCTTTTAAATTTCTCTCTTTATTCTGTATGTTGGGCATTTTCTTTATAATGTGCCTTGGTGTGGATGTGTTGTGATTTTGTACATTTGGCATCCTGTAGGCTTCTTGAATTTGGATTTCCAATTCATTCTTCATGTTTGGAAAGTTTTCTGACATTATTTCATTGAATAGATTGTTCATTATTTGGTTTGGACTTCTACACATTCCTCTATCCCAATAACTCTTAAATTTGGTCTTTTTATGCTATCCCATATTTCTTAAATATTCTGCTCATGGCTTCTTATCATTTTTGCTGTGTGGTCTATTTTCTTTCAAGATGATATATTTTATCTTCATTGTCTGATATCCTATCCTCTAAGTGGTCTACTCTGTGGGTGATGCTTTCATTTGAGTTTTTAATTTGGTTTATTATTTCTTTCATTTCAAGGATTTCTGTTTTTTTTTTTTTTTTAAGAACCTCTGTCTTCCTGTTGAGGTGATCTTTTACTTCTTGGATTTGTTTATATAGCTCATTGTCAAAGTGATATTTCACTGCCTGTATTTGTTCTCTTATGTTTTCTTTGAGATCCCAGAACATTTTATCCATGCATATCCTGAAATTTTCTCTGTCATTTTTCTGCTGTAGCTGCCAATGCTTCTAATGATGTGTTGTCTTGATTTGTTTGTGGTACTTTCTTCCCTTGTCTTTTCATGTTGCTCATGTGTCTTCCTTTCTAGCTCTGTGGATCTGGTGTGTTACTGCTTTTTTCCCCTATAGATTTGTAGTGTTCTTGTAGGGTTCCAAGATCTCTCCTTTGTAGGGAAGGACAATATTAACAGATCCCTATGTCAACAATACATCACCTATGAACAAATTGTTGTTCTTTTTTTTTTTTTAAATGAGAAAAATGAAAACTTTTATTTTATCTTTACTGATTCTCTTTTCTTTATATAGATCCAAATTTCTGAATAATATCAGTTTCTTTCTCTCCAAAGAACTTTTAAAAACATATTTTGGAAGGCAGTATATCAGTATAAATTCTCATATTTTTTTTGTCTGAGAATGCTTCTGTTTATTCTTCACCTTTGAAGGACAGTTTTTAAGGATATGAAATTCTAGGTTGTTTTTTTTTCTCTCACAACACTAAATATTTGTTTCCACTTTCTTCTTGCATGGTTTCTGAGAATAAGTGGTATGTAATTCTTAATGCCTTTCCCCCACCTCCAAGTTTTTTCAGAATTTTTTTCTTCATATTTGGTTTTCTGTACTTTGAAAATGATATGCCTAGGTAAATTTTTTATGGCATTTATCTTGCAATATGTTATCTAAGATTCCTGGATTTGTGGTTTGATGTCTGACAAAAATTTGTATAAATTATCAGTTATTGTTTTTCCAAATATTTCTTCTGTTTCTTTCCTTTTTCTTCTCTTTCTAGTATTCTTATTCTTGTAGTTGTCCCACAGTTCTTAGATGTTCTGTTATTTCTTTTTTTTTTCTTTCATTTTCATCTTGGAATACTTCTATTGTGATACCCTCTAGTGAAGAGATTCTTTCTTCAGCTGTAATCTGCTAATGAGTTTATCAAAGGCATTATTCTTTTTTGTTACAGTGTTTTTGAGTTTTGCCACTTCTTTTTGGTTCTGTCTTCTAATTTCCATCTCTTTTTTTTAATTTTTTTTATTTATTTATTTTTAAATTTTTTATTGTTGGCTGTTCAAAACATTACATAGTTCTTGATATATCATATTTCACAATTTGATTCAAGTGGGTTATGAGCTCCCATTTTTACCCCATATACAGATTGCAGAATCACATCAGTTACACATCCATTGATTTACATATTGCCATACTAGTGTCTGTTGTATTCTGCTGCCTTTCCTATCCTCTACTATCCCCCCTCCCCTCCCCTCCCCTCCCTCTCTCTGCCCCCTCTACTGACATTAGTTTGTCCCCCTTATATTATTTTTCCCCTTCCCCTCACTTCCTCTTGTATGTACTTTTGTATAACTCTGAGGGTCTCCTTCCATTTCCATGCATTTTCCCTTCTCTCTCCCTTTCCCTCCCACCTCTCATCCCTGTTTAATGTTAATCTTCTTCTCATGCTCTTCGACCCTACTCTGTTCTTAGTTACTCTCCTTATATCAAAGAAGACATTTGGCATTTGTTTTTTAGGGATTGGCTAGCTTCACTTAGCATAATCTGCTCTAATGCCATCCATTTCCCTGTAAATTCTATGATTTTGTCATTTTTTAATGCAGAGTAATACTCCACTGTGTATAAATGCCACATTTTTTTTATCCATTCATCCATTGAAGGGCATCTGGGTTGGTTCCACAGTCTAGCTATTGTGAATTGTGCTGCTATGAACATCGATGTAGCAGTGTCCCTGTAGCATGCTCTTTTTAGGTCTTTAGGGAATAGACCGAGAAGGGGAATAGCTGGGTCAAATGGTGGCTCCATTCCCAGCTTTCCAAGAAATCTCCATACTGCTTTCCAAATTGGCTGCACCAATTTGCAGTCCCACCAGCAATGTACAAGTGTACCCTTTTCCCCACATCCTCGCCAGCACTTGTTGTTGTTTGACTTCATAATGGCTGCCAATCTAACTGGAGTGAGATGGTATCTTAGGGTGGTTTTGATTTGCATTTCTCTGACTGCTAGAGATGGTGAGCATTTTTTCATGTACTTGTTGATTGATTGTATGTCCTCCTCTGAGAAGTGTCTGTTCAGGTCCTTGGCCCATTTGTTGATTGGGTTGTTTGTTCTCTTATTGTCTAATTTTTGGAGTTCTTTGTATACTCTGGATATTAGGGCTCTATCTGAAGTGTGAGGAGTAAAGATTTGTTCCCAGGATGTAGGCTCTCTATTTACCTCTCTTATTGTATCTTTTGCTGAGAAAAAACTTTTTAGTTTGAGTAAGTCCCATTTGTTGATTCTAGTTATTAACTTTTGTGCTATGGGTGTCCTATTGAGGAATTTGGAGCCCGACCCCACAGTATGTAGATCGTAGCCAACTTTTTCTTCTATCAGACGGCGTGTCTCTGATTTGATATCAAGCTCCTTGATCCATTTTGAATTAACTTTTGTGCATGGCGAGAGAAAGGGATTCAGTTTCATTTTGTTGCATATGGATTTCCAGTTTTCCCAGCACCATTTGTTGAAGATGCTATCCTTCCTCCATTGCATGCTTTTAGCCCCTTTATCAAATATAAGATAGTTGTAGTTTTGTGGATTGGTTTCTGTGTCCTCTATTCTGTACCATTGGTCCACCCGCCTGTTTTGGTACCAGTACCATGCTGTTTTTGTTACTATTGCTCTGTAGTATAGTTTGAAGTCTGGTATCGCTATACCGCCTGATTCACACTTCCTGCTTAGCATTGTTTTTGCTATTCTGGGTCTTTTGTTTTTCCATATGAATTTCATGATTGCTTTCTCTATTTCTACAAGAAATGCCGTTGGGATTTTGATTGGCATTGCATTAAACCTATAGAGAACTTTTGGTAATATCGCCATTTTGATGATGTTAGTTCTGCCTATCCATGAACAGGGTATATTTTTCCATCTTCTAAGATCTTCTTGTATTTCTCTCTTTAGGGTTCTGTAGTTTTCATTGTATAAGTCTTTCACCTCTTTTGTTAGGTTGATTCCCAAGTATTTTATTTTTTTTGAAGATATTGTGAATGGAGTGGTTGTCCTCATTTCCATTTCAGAGGCTTTGTCGCTGATATACAGGAATGCCTTTGATTTATGCGTGTTGATTTTATATCCTGCCACTTTGCTGAATTCATTTATTAGCTCTAATAGTTTTTTTGTAGACCCTTTTGGGTCTGCTAGGTATAGAATCATGTCATCTGCAAATAGTGATAATTTAAGTTCTTCTTTTCCTATTTTGATGCCTTTAATTTCTTTCGTCTGTCTAATTGCTCTGGCCAGTGTTTCGAGAACTATGTTGAACAGAAGTGGTGAGAGAGGGCATCCCTGTCTTGTTCCAGATTTTAGAGGGAATGCCTTCAATTTTTCTCCATTCAGAATGATGCTAGCCTGAGGCTTAGCATAGATTGCTTTTACAATATTGAGGTATGTTCCTGTTATCCCTAGTTTTTCTAGAGTTTTGAACATAAAGGGATGCTGTACTTTGTCAAATGCTTTTTCCGCATCTATCGAGATGATCATATGATTCTTATTTTTCAGTCTATTGATGTGGTGAATAACATTTATTGATTTCCGTATATTGAACCAGCCTTGCATCCCAGGGATGAATCCTACTTGATCATGGTGCACAATTTTTTTGATAAGTTTTTGTATCCGAGTGGCCAGAATTTTATTGAGGATTTTTGCATCTAGGTTCATTAGAGATATTGGTCTGTAGTTTTCTTTCTTTGAAGTGTCTTTGTCTGGTTTAGGTATCAGGGTGATGTTGGCCTCGTAGAATGAATTTGGAAGTTCTCCCTCTTTTTCTATTTCCCGAAGTAGCTTGAAAAGTATTGGTATTAGTTCCTCTTTAAAGGTTTTGTAAAACTCTGCTGTATACCCATCCGGTCCTGGGCTTTTCTTATTTGGTAGTCTTTTTATGGTTTCTTCTATTTCCTCAATTGATATTGGTCTGTTTAGGTTGTCTATATCCTCCTGACTCAATCTGGGCAGATCATATGACTTAAGAAATTTATCTATGCCTTCACTATCTTCTAATTTATTGGAGTATAAGGATTCAAAATAATTTTTGATTATCTTCTGTATTTCTGAAGTGTCTGTTGTGATATTGCCTCTTTCATCCCGTATGTTAGTAATTTGAGTTCTCTCTCTTCTTCTCTTCGCTAGCATGGCTAAGGGTCTGTCGATTTTGTTTATTTTTTCAAAGAACCAACTTTTAGTTTTGTCAATTTTTTCAATTGTTTCTTTTGTTTCGATTTCATTAATTTCAGCTCTGATTTTAATTATTTCTTGCCTTCTACTTCTTTTGCTGTTGTTTTGCTCCTCTTTTTCTAGGATTTTGAGATGAAGTATGAGATCATTTATTTGTTGGTTTTTTCTTTTTTTAAGGAATGAACTCCAAGCAATGAATTTTCCTCTTAGAACTGCTTTCAATGTGTCCCATAGATTCCGATATGTTGTGTCTGTGTTTTCATTAATCTCTAAGAATTTTTTAATTTCTTCCTTGATGTCTTCTATAACCCAGTGATCATTCAGTAACCTATTATTCATTCTCCAAGTGATGTATTCTTTTCCCTTCCTTCTTTTATCGTTGATTTTCAGTTCCATTCCATTATGATCAGATAGGATGCATGGTATTATCTCTACTCCTTTATATTGTCTAAGAGTTTCCCTGTGACATAATATATGATCTATTTTTGAGAAGGATCCATGTGCTGCTGAGAAAAAAGTGTAACTGCTTGATGTTGGGTGGTATATTCTATATATGTCAATTAAGTCTAGGTTATTAATTGTGTTATTGAGTTCTATAGTTTCCTTATTCAACTTTTGTTTGGAAGATCTGTCCAGTGGTGATAGAGGTGTGTTGAAGTCTCCCATGATTATTGTATGGTGGTCTATTAGACTCTTGAACTTGAGAAGAGTTTGTTTGATGAACATAGCTGCACCATTGTTTGGGGCATATATATTTATGATTGTTATGTCTTGTTGGTGTATGGTTCCCTTGAGCAGTATGTAGTGTCCCTCTTTATCCCTTTTGATTAACTTTGGCTTGAAATCTATTTTATTTGATATGAGTATGGATACTCCTGCTTGTTTCCGAAGTCCATATGAGTGATATGATTTTTCCCAACCTTTCACCTTCAGCCTATGTATGTCTTTTCCTATCAAATGCGTCTCCTGTAGGCAGCATATTGTTGGGTCTTGTTTTGTGATCCATTCTACTAGCCTGTGTCTCTTGATTGGTGAGTTTAAGCCATTAACATTTAGGGTTATTATTGAGATATGGGTTGTTCTTCCAGCCATATTTGTTTATTTATGTTACTAAACATGGTTTGTTTTCCTCTTTGATTATTTTCCCCCCTTTAGTGTCCTACCTCCCACTGTTGGTTTTCATTGTTATTTTCCATTTCCTCTTCCTGTAATGTTTTGCCAAGGATGTTTTGAAGAGATGGTTTTCTAGCTGCAAATTCTTTTAACTTTTGTTTATCGTGGAAGGTTTTAATTTCATCTTCCATCCTGAAGCTTAATTTCGCTGGAAACACAATTCTTGGTTGGAACCCATTTTCTTTCAGTGTTTGAAATATGTTATTCCAGGATCTTCTAGCTTTCAGAGTCTGTGTTGAAAGATCAGCTGTTATCCTGATTGGCTTACCCCTAAATGTGATCTGCTTCCTTTCTCTTGTAGCTTTTAAAATTCTCTCCTTATTCTGTATGTTGGGCATCTTCATTATAATGTGTCTAGGTGTGGGTCTCTTATGATTTTGCACATTCGGCGTCCTGTAGGCTTCTAGGATTTGGGGTTCTGTCTCATTCTTCAAGTCTGGGAAGTTTTCTCGTATTATTTCATTGAATAGATTGCTCATTCCTTTGGTTTGAAACTCTGTCCCTTCCTGTATCCCAATGACTCTTAAATTTGGTCTCTTGATGTTATCCCATATTTCTTGGATGTTCTGCTCATGGTTTCTTAACAGTCTTGCTGAGCTGTCTATGTTCTTTTCAAGTTGAATTACTTTATCTTCATTGTCTGATGTTCTGTCTTCTAAGTGTTCTACTCTGCTGGTAGTATTCTCAATTGAGTTTTTAAGTTGGCTTATTGCTTCCTGCATTTCTAGGATTTCTGTTTGTTTGTTTTTTATAACCTCTATTTCCCTGTATAGTTGATCTTTTGCTTCTTGGATTTGTTTATGTAATTCATTGTTGAAGTGATCTTTCATTGTCTGATTTTGCTGTCTGATGTCTTCCTTGAGACTCCAGATCATCTGAAGCATGTATATCCTGAATTCTTTATCTGACATTCCATCTGCTGCAGCTATTACCTCTTCTAACGTTGAGTTGACCTGCAATGCTTGTGGTCCTTTCTTTCCTTGTCTCTTCATACTGTTCGCGTACCTTTCTACTTGGTGAAACTGTTGTGCTATTGAATTTTCCCCCTATATATTTATATTGGTCTTGTATAGTTGCAAAGTCTCCCTTGCAGGTGCGGGCGGCGGCTCTGTCCCTCTGTGGGCCGCTAGGCTTGTTCTGTTGGTGGTCACAGTTCTGTCTACTTTGCAGGCGCAGGCAGCGGCACTGCCCCTCTGCAGGCCTCTGGGGCTGTACTGCCAGTGGGTCGCAGGTCCGCCTACCTTGCAGGCGCGAGGGGGGGGGCGGCTCTACCCTTCCTCAGGCCACTGGGCCTGTTCTGTCTCTCGGTTGCAGGTCTGGCCTGTTCTGATGGTGGTCACAGTTCCCTCTACTTTGCCGGCGCAGGGGGAGGGGGCGGCTCAGCCTCTCAGCAGGCCGCTGCTCCTCTTCTGCTGGTGGGTCGCAGGCCCGCCTACCTTGCAGGAGTGATTGGAAGCTCTGTCCCGCCGCGGGCCACTGGGCCTTTTCTGTCGGTGGTCACTGTTCCACCTACCTGGCAGGCGCGGGGGGTGGGGGGCGGCTCTGCCCCTCAGCAGGCCGCTGGGCCTGCTCTGTGCGTGGTCACAGTTCCCTCTACCTTGCCGGTGCAGGGGGAGGGGGCGGCTCTGCCTCTCAGCAGGCCGCTGCTCCTCTTCTGCCGGTGGGTCGCAGGCCCGCCTACCTTGCAGGAGTGATTGGAAGCCCAAATTGTTGTTCTTAAGACATTTACAGTTTAGTCTCAATGTCCAGAAATGTTGGATTCAATTATTATTTAAAATATAATCAGTAGTTTCATAAAAAGGTTTACAGTTTCTGGTGGTGGACAATGAACTGGAGGTCAGGCATAGGATGATATGCTGAGGGGGAAAGATGTAAGGGTATAGAGTTAATATATCTTACAAAATGTGAAGGAGAAATCTAATGAAGAGGGTTAGCAGCAGGGGAATAGACAGGAAGTAATCTAGGGTAGAAAAGTTTGTGGGAAGACAGTAGAGCACATAAAACAAACACACATATGTATTTAGAAAAATACAGGATGTAAAAACAGTAAAATTTGGAGGGTGAAAGAAGGAGAAAAAGAAAAAATGGAGGGAAAGAAAGAAAGAAAAAGAAGAAGAAGAAAAAAAAGGCTTATGCAACTCCTCTCTATTTTATTATTCAGGTGACTGAGTCCTCAAAGTCCTATTTCATGCAAAGTTCTTGGTTTCACCTATGTTGGGGATGTGAGGGCCAGAGGATAGAAGTTTAGAAGAGGAAGAAGAAGAGGAAAAAAATACTCTTAGAGACCCATTTCCTTCCTGCTTCACTTCTCATCCAGTAGGTGGGGTTATCTGTTTTAAGCTGGCATCTCTGCCCTCAGGATGGTGTAGGTAACCAGGGTGAGAAGACTGGACCTGATGTGGAGAGTCTGGAAGCGGGGAGTGCCACCCACCAGTCCCAGCAGGGAAATTGCACCTCACCGGTCTTTTTTTGTGACCACTCATCTGACTTTAGCCCCCGGTATCACCTCCCTCTCTTGACTGGAGATTTCCCAGATTCTGGTCTCTCTGTTATGCTCCATATTTTAGTCCCTTTCTCTCTCTTACTTATCAGGTCCCAACTGTGGGACCTCTCACCCCCAGGCTCACTCCAGGTGGGTGGTGCTCTGTTCGCACTGTACTACTATCCAACTGAGAGCTGTTTTTGTGTTGGGTGGTCACTGTGCCAAGTTATTGTCGCTGGGTGGGGGTGGTGGAAACCAGGTACCTGCTCAAATGGCGATCTGATCTGATAGCCACGCCCACTAAAAATGGAGAGAAAGGTTTTCCAAGATGGAGTTGGCCTGCTTCTGGTGCCAGGGTGTCATGAGGTTGGCCTTGTGCTGTGGATAGGTAGCAGCCGAGTGACCTGCGTGGGAGTGGAGTGCAGTCTGGAGTTCTGCAGAGATGCTGATAGGTGATTCTGCTAAGCCACTTGTGAGCTGTGTGTGAACTAGAACTCCGGAGTCTGGAGACTTACTCAGACGCAGAGGCTCTGATTTCTGTGTGGGTAGTCACAGTGCTGGTGATTTCTGTGAAACTCCACTGTATAGGGGTCTTCTCACACTCTCTGAGATGTTGTAGTCTCTCTAGGTGAGATCTTGTGGAGAAGATCTTGGTCTGCTTTCTTGGTTTCATGCCATGGAGCAGCCAGAAACTGGACCTCCTCTATTCCGCCATCCTGGATCCATTTTCTGGCTTTTGGTATGTTTAGTGATCTCCATATGGACTTTTTTTTTAACTCTTGTGTACTGCAGAAACCTGGGGCTCCTGATCTAGGACTGGGAGTGTAGAAACGGCTCATATTGTAATTAAGAGCAGAGGGTTCTACCTGGGTTCAAATTCTACTCCTGTTACTTGTTAGCTATGTCAGTATCACAAGTTGCTTCACCTGCCTGTAACTCAGTTTCCTCAGCTGTGGAAGGATTATAAGGAGCACAACTGCCTATTAGGATTGTTGTGAGGAATCACAGCCGAGTAGGGAGGGCTGCTGGCCTGCAGTTGTTGGGTGTTGGGAGGCCAGGTGGTTAGTGGTCAGAGGGCATGAGCGAGGGGGCGAAGAAGGGAAGCGGCCACACTTGGCCTTTCAGTGGAGACTCCGCTCTGGACTGTCCAGGTGTGCTTGTACCAGTGCCTCGGCTCACCATGAATGTATTGCCTCAAAAACTTGAGGATTTTTTTTTTTTTTTTGCCCGTGAACAACTTTGCGGTTTTTATGTGCCTTTTCTACTTTTACCCTCTTCCTTATTGTCAACTTTGTTTGCACACATTATTAACTCAACAAATATTGATAGCTGTGCACTATCATTTGTCAGTGGTAGCAGGCCTTGGTGAAAGTAGATTTCGCCTCGAAGTTGAGACATATTGGCTGTGCGACTCTGGTCTAAATTACTTAATCTTGCAGAGGTTTGGTTTGTCTTTGTTTTGGTGATTTTTTCTTGTTTCTCCATTTGAAAGTTAGCTTGTGGCTCAGTGGAAGGGCGCTTTCCTAGCATGCATGGAGCACTGGGTTTAATCCTCAGCACCACATAAACAAATAAAGATATTGTGTCCACCCAAAAACTAAAAAATAAATATTAAAAAAAGAAAGTTAGCTTTTTATTTTGATTGGGAGGTTATGATGGACACAAAATAGAATGGATTAAGTCAACTGAAATTTTATCTAAGGATACTGCTTGCTTTGGAGTTAATCCTGTCTTGTCCATCATTCACTAGATGTATAGCCTGGATCAAATGACTTAACATCTGTCTTGACTTCCCTGCTTTTAAAACTGGTATAATAATATTAATCATCATCATCATCATCTTAATAAGAAGAGGTAGACATTCTGTAGGCACGAGACAGTAAAAACTGAAAGGCCAAGGTTCATTGTCAGAGATTAAAATGCACACACACAGACAGCAGTGACAAAGATGAAGCACTTTATTGCAAACTGCTGCTAGCTTATATAGAAAGTGAGAGTCAGTTATCTTAGACCAGGAAGCTCCCGGGGCCAATCATGGTAAAGGTCAGGTCATCACCTAGGTGCACACATGTCCGCCCTGCATAAGATTCATGGGGATCACGAACTGTTCACGAGTGCAGAAGACGGGAGGGCCAATTAGAGAATTGTCAAAACAACTTGTTATCCGCCCACTGGCAACTTGCCCACCGCCATGTTGCATTAGGGGCTCCTTATCTGAAAGGCCCAGGGAGTTCTAGCCGTCCACTGGCAATTTGCCTGCCACCATGTCTGAAAGGCCTGGGGAGTTCTCAGGGAGACTCCCAACAAAAACAGTATTTTATTGAACCTGATTTTAAGAAACTTCCTTATTTCGAAGATACTATAAACCTCATCTTAAAGTCAAGGAAATAGGCATTAGGTTACTTCTATCTACTCAGGGAACTGTATTTGATAGTAACTAGTGATAAACAAACTAGGATTTAAATAAGGACTTTACCACCAGAAGTGTTTCTACTGCATGTATGGAGCTTTTGCTCAAATTCATTGTGGCACAGCTGTTGGAGAAAGTGATCCAACTTGGCCATAAATGGTGTTTGGTGGGGTAGAAAGAGCAAGGCTTTATTTAAAGAAGCCTAGCTAACATTTACTGAATGCTTAACCTGTGCTAGTACCTTTTTAAGCATTTTTACAGTATTTGCATATGTGATCCTGGGTATCTTTCTCTTAGGAGCCTCATCAATGTCTTGGGCTGTTAAAGTGAGGATAGCTGTCTTGATGAATGAATATGTCTTTACATAAATTACGTAAAGGTTTAGCCATTATCAGTTTTCCAGATACAATGCTATCACAGGTAGGAAAGCCTACAAAAAACTGAACTTAAGAAAGGAATAAAAGTAAGTATAGAGCCAGGTGTGGTGGTGCACACCTGAGATCCCAGTGAGGCTGAGACAGGAGGTTGACAAGTTTGAGACCAACCTAGGCAATTTAGCAAAACCCTGTCTCAATAAATAAATAAATAAATAAAAATAAAAAGGGCGGGACACAGTGTCACAGGCCTGTAATCCCAGGGGCTTGGGAGGCTGAGGCGGGAGGATCATGAGTTCAAAGCCAGCCTCAGCAAAAGCTAGGCCCTAAGCATTTCAGTGAGACCCTGTCTCAACATAAAATACAAAATAGGGTTGGAGGTGTGGCTCAGAGATCTAGTGCCCCTGAGTTCAATCCCCGGGACCAAAATAAAAAGGGCAGGGGCTGGGAATGTAGCTTAGTGATAGAGTATCCCTGAGTTCAGTCCCCAGTACCACAAAATAAATAAGTATAGAGGTTTACTTTGGCTATGTTGAAGGTTTAGCTAATCCTGTTTAGAGGAGCAAACAGATACAACTTTGTCTAAACTACCAGGGAATATCACATCTTTGACAGTTATTTCATTGTTTTTTTTTTTTTTATTTATTTACAAATATTTGGCACCAAATGACAGTTTCCAAAAATCAAATCTAACTTTGAGGTAATGCAGAACTATATGATTTTACATTGTTTTTTTAAAAAAACTATTTCATTGTTTTCATTCAGGCAAAAGTAAGAAAATGAAGAAAGTGACCCAACAGTCTTTTTTTTCCTGTTTGAATGAAAGCAAAAAAAAAATATGATTATGTGGAGTTCCATGCCCTTCATTAATTTAAAGGTCAGGTTCTTCAATTTAAAGCAATCTTCTACTTGCTGTGCTGCCATATGGAAATTTTTGTTTCCAAAAAATTTTTAATTAATGATAATGGAATGTGATGATCATTACTATCCAAAGTACATGTATGAAGACCAGAATTGGTTGAATATACTGTGTATACAACCAGAGATATGAAAAATTATGCTCTATTTCTGTAATAAGAATTGTAATGCATTCTGCTGTCATACATAACTATAAAATTTTTTGAAGAATTAATTTAAAAAAAACATTGGTGTACAAGTATCTGTTTGAAATGGTCTTTCTTTTGGATGTGTATTAGGAAGAGAAATACTGGGTCATATGGTAATCCTACTTTAAATTTTTGAGCAATTACCAAACTGCTTTTCACAATAATTGAACCATTTTACATTCTCACCAGCAATGTATGAGGGTTCTATACAGTTTCTATACATCCTTTCCAACACTTACAATTTTTCATTTTCTAAATTTGTAGGCATCCTAGTAGGTATAAAAAGGTATATCATTGTGGTTTTCATTTGCATTTCCCTAATGACTAATGATGAACATTTTTTTTTTTGGCCGTTGGAATTGAACCCAGGACCTAATATTCTAGGCAAGCACTCTACCACTGAGCTACACCCCAGCCCTGAACACCTTTTAATATGCTTATTACCATTTGCATATCTTCTTCGAGGAAATGTCTGTAAAATCCCTTCCCATGTGTTCAAATTGGGTTGTTTATGTTGTTGAGTTGTAGGTGTTCTTTACATATTCTTGATATTAAGTCAGGGGCACTCAACCCTCATCAGATATATGGTTTTCAAAATATTGTTTCTCATTCATTAGGTTGTCTTTTTCACTTTGACAAATTCTGATTTAGCTATTTTTCATTTTGTTGCTTACCTTTTCGGTGTCGTAGCTAAGAATGCATTACCAAATGCAAGGTCATGGAGATGTATCCCTCTGTGCTTTGTCTTGGCTATGTCTGTGGCTTTGTAATATGCACAATGTATTTAAAATGCCTTAATTTCCCCAAGAAACTTTCCCCAGCTTTGGTTCCCCAGACCTCAGGCAATCTTTGCCCCAGGCATCTGTGTGTTCAGTTCAACTTGTGATGTTTTCAAGTGATGGCAAATGCTTCTTAGCCTGAGATACAAGTGAAGGGAAACCGAGATAAGCACTTTGTGTCCATCCTCGTGTAGCCCCAGACAGGTTAGGACAGATACACTCAAGAGTTTACAAATAAGGTCTCTCCTCTCCTTCTAGAACCAGGGAATAACAGGATCCTGCACAGGGGGAATGTGGGCTAAGACTGCTGCTGCACAGAGGGAAAGATGAGGGAAGGACAAACCAAAATGCCACTGAGCTTTCCTACTACTGCGAAGTTGATTTTCTTAACTAAGCATTCACTCAGTTGTTGTAAACCTTTGACTGATTTTTGGAACTGTTTTTTTCTTTTTCATGGGGAGGGGTGGTGTACTTGGAATTGATCTCAGGGGCACAAAACCACTGAGCCACATCCCCAGCACTGTTTTGTGTTTTATTTAGAGACAGGGTCTCACTGAGTTGCTTAGCACCTCTCTTTTGCTGAAGCTGGCTTGGAACTTGCGATCCTCTGCTCTCAGCCTCCCGAGCTGTTGGGATTGCAGGCATGTGCCACTACATCCAGCGTGATTTTCAGAATTATGATAAAATTGGTTCTGTTATTTTTTCTTTCTTTTCAGTGTTTCTGTGGAAGGGCAGAGCACCCACAAGCCCTGTGAGTGATTCTGACGTCAGCTCTAGTTGAGAACCTGTAGCCTAAAATACCATGTGGCCCTCAAACACGGCTCATCTTCCTGGGGATGCAGCAGGAGCCTTTTAGTGGCACTCTGGCATCTCTATGTCTGGATTCTTTGAGAAATCCACAACAGGCATCTAGAGTGAACTGACTTCCACTTATAGCTCCCTGTCTTCTTCTCCCCGACAATGGACACTCATGGTCACTCACAATTGATCTACAGCCCTTACACCAGTGACCTAAGTGAATCACAGTCTAAGTGAAACCAAACAGCTATGGCTGGACACAGATCTTGGCTTAATCCCCTTCTTCAGAGGTAGGGTCACTGGTCTTATTAGCCACGTAAAAGTCCATAGACCCCTAATTCAAAGACTGAAGGAAATTCAAGGGAATCCCAAAGAAATGATTCTCTGGCATAGTAGAAAGAAGTTTCTACTAGTAGGAGAAGTTCAGATAATTGTTCAGCTTGTAAATGACCAGGGTGAGGGCAAACTGGGGGATCTGGTGGGACACTCCACTTGCATGGCAATCATACTCTTTTGAATCAGGTCATATGCTTTCATGGGGACTTTGGCAGTGACTAGTGGAGATTATGAGGAGTTTAAAGCCCCAGCTCTCCCCTACTGTGAACCCAGGTTTCTCACCTCTGGCTGGCCCTTAGTTCTCTTGGCCAATAAGGACTAATTGTCTGCATAAATGGGCTTGAGGGGGTCAAGGAAAGGATAAGCTCTATGAGTCAGCAAAACTCTCTAGCCTCGCTGTCCAGGGACAGGGGTCTCCTTTAGAAGTGTTAGAGATGAAAAGTCTAAACTGCAGTCACCAGACCTATAGGCATGCACCCCCAGCCCCCTGCACTCACGTGGTCCCTGAGAGCCCACGTACCACACTCCCCCCACACACATGCTGTGGGCCAAAATGTAGCATGGTTCTACTCTAAAACAACAGCAGCAAAGCATTTATTTCCCAAAAAGGGACAAGGTCACAAGAAAAGGCCTATTAAATAATTAACTAAGTCCATGGAAAAGTCATTTAAAAATACCCCCCCCCATGGAATTTTAGGACAAAACAACAACTTGGTGAATGTTTGGTTACAGTTTATAGCTCCTTCTGTTGCCCTTGATACACTACTGTGGGTTTTCAGCCTCCTTTGCCAATCTTGCTCAGCACTAGAGGTACAAAGATTAAAGTCCAGATATGTGAGTGGATAGGGCCTATTTGCAGCTTGATATGTGGGCTCTTATGAGTCCAGAGAACCCCTATGTTGATTTGTGTCAGCAGTTACTCTGGCAAAGGGAGTAGGAATGATGCCAGTCAAGAAAACACAGCCTTTGTCAAGTGTCCATAGATGAAACTTTATTATGTGTGATACTGGGGATTGAACCCAGGGGCGCTTTATCACTGGGCTACTTTCAGTGGCTTTTTTATGTTTTATTTTGGTACTGCGGATCAAACCCAGGGGTGCTCTAATCATGAGATATATCCCAGCTCTTCTTATTTTTGAGACAGGTTGTTGCGAAGTTGCTGAGATTAGTCTTGAACTTGAAATCCTCCTGCCTTCCAAGTCACTGGGATTATAGACCTCTGGCACCATACCTGGCCAGAGCTGAAATTTCATAGGGGGAACAAGTTGGGAGAGTCAAAACATCAAACAGGAAAAAGTGAAGGCACCCAGAGGTCAGCAATAGTAGAAACCTGCCTACTACCCCTAAGGGCTGTGAGAAGACACGGAGGAAGTAATGTTATTTTAGTTCAGGTGCCAATTTCGTCATAGAGGCTGCCAGGTAGAGGGCATACATTGGAGGGAGGGCTTGTTAGCAGAAACTAGATCTCAGGAGGGTGTCCAATTAGAGATGCCACTTGAATTAAAGGACACTGCTAGATATCTTTTGTAGTTGATCAGCCAGCATCCATTCCTACTTCTTTTTATTCCTACACCATGATTTTCCTTTCTAGGGCTTTGCCCCTTTTCCATTTGGTACAATTTTGGTGGTACTGCCAATTAAGATGCTTTAGCCAATCCTAACCAGGTCATGGGTGGGCGGGTAATACTAAGTATGCCAACCACATCCTCTCAGGATTTCAATCTGGAGCACCAAGACAGAAAATAGTCGAACAGTTTCAGCCATGTTGTGGTACCTTGAAAAGACCATGCACTCCAATCCTATATACCTAGACTCTCAGAAATACTCCAGTTCATATTAATTCTTCCCCAAGGCCTCTTTAATACTTCCATTAAATTCCTTCATTCATCCAAGTTTACTTAAGTCTGACAATTTTTAACGACAATGCCTACCATCCCCCCATATACCAAGTCTTTGTTTCCAATCCTCAGAACATCCACCTTCCATGCCTTCTTGGTGTTAAGAATGTGTACTCATCCTTCAATACCAAATCCAAGTGTTAAGTCTTCTGTGAAAGTGTTTCTAATCCCCTTCTTCGCCAAGAAAATTCAGTTGCTTATCTCCTCTGGCTTCCCATAATACTACATAATATCTCTCTTTCAGCACTTATCATAATATCTGATTACCCATTACTTGTCAAGTAATGGATAATCAGATATTATGATAAGTGAGGTCCCAGATATTATGATAAGTGAGGTCCTTGATTAAAAGAGCATTTATATGAGCCAGGTGCAGTGTTGCATGCCTGTAATCCCAGCAGCTTGGTAGGGTGAGACAGGAGGATTGCAAGTTCAAAGCCAGCCTCAGCAAAAGTGAGTTACTAAGCAATTCAGTGCTGAGAGCCATAGCCAAGTAGGAATGACGCATGGCATTTTTGGTTGAAAGGTGACACCAGCAAGCCATTGAGATGATAATGATTATGTTAAGATGTGCATTCAATTGGAGATTAGACCCCTGCTGTCCGCCTAGGCCTGCTACTTTGGAGCTCTCTTGGGACTCCCGGAGAGTTCCCATTGGTTGGGGAAGTGTGGTAGGAGGGAATTCCGGAGGAGGGATTTCCTGTTGGTGTAGTGTGTCCCGGGAGAAGGCCGCGTGTGGCATTCGCGGGAATTTTGGAAATAAAGTTTGTTCCTGCTGGAGTGGCTCGTGATTTTGTGCCCAGCCAGCCTGCAGCAATTCAGTGAGACCCTATCTCTAAATAAAATACAAATGGGGCTGGGAATGAGAGTCAGTGGTTGAATTCCCTGAGCTCCATCCCCAGTACCAAAAAAACAAAACAAAACAAAACAAAAAAAAAAACCTTTACATGAATGTATGAATTGATAACCCTGACAGTATATTTTCACTCAATTATAGTGAAAACCAAAGTTCTTCCCTTCCTTGCATTTAAAAGTGTTCGAAGCTCATTGTTATACAAGCTTAAAGGGTAGAAATAAATCCAACATAAGCCCTCAATAAGAAGGACTACAAAGAGATGCTTTTATAAAGACAAAATAGAAACTAGAAGAAAGTATGGAAGGGAGGAGACAGAATGTAAAGAGGTCAGGAGGAGTAACAGCCAATTACAGAGCTGTACAAGGAAATACCATTTGGGGTGCAGAGATATGGAGAGAGTTCTTAGTGTTCCCCTTGAGATAGATTCCTTAGAGATGTAAGGAAGCTGAGTCCAGAGGTACATTGGTAAATATTTGACAATCAGCTCTTTGGGGCAGGTTGTTCCCCTCTAAGGGGAAGGCCTTAATCTGTAACATTTCCCCCTTTACTTTTTGTAAATAATCCCACCATGGCCAATTTCAAGCTACCAATTAGTATCACTGAATGCAGAGTTAAGAAGAGACACTCTGTACTATTCTATTATCTAGGATTTCCACCATGCAGATAAAACAGAGATAATTTTAAAATGATAGATAATAGTGTAGTAAACCAAAATGATAAGTAATTATTACCTTAATTTAATCATAAGTTTATATATGTTCATTTTGAATGATGATTATGTTCAACACCTTCCTTGCAAACTTCCTAAAATTTTAATTATCAGCTCTTGAGAGTGGGTGATAGCCAGTAGTATATCAGTGTAGGCAGCCCTATCCCTGGGCTGCCTGTCAAGTCAGGAGCTGCCCACAGAGGCAGAGGTATACCAAGGTGAGATAAGGATTACTGGCCAATTTTAGTGTAATATAATGCACAGAGTCTCCAGGTCTGCTAGGTGACATGGTTCCCAGGAGAGAAACTATACTTGGTAGGTTTAAATACTAGGTAGTTCTAACGTAGAACACTTTAGATTTATCATTCCCATTGCTGGAAATTGTCTTTGAAATTAAGATTGATCGTTAGAAAAATAACTTCTGTTAAAAGCATCCATTGACTATCCCTAGACTTCCATGTATTTATATAGCTATGTTGAGAGCTCTGTTCTCTGAAGTTTGTTCAATGAACAGTTTGGCTTTTGGTCCTGAACATCCGTTCTTAAATTCTCCTCTTTTACTCACATAAAGAAAATTGACTCTGGTTTAGATTTTATGCATGCAAAAAAGGAGGTACCCATTATAGTTTGCCAGGAAAGCCTCACCTTTGCAAACTGAATTCATCTTTGCAGTGAATTGAATATGGTGGTGGTTTCCTAATTCAGCATATTTTTGGTCTAACTTAATTTTGGGTTGTACCTTCACAGGACCTTTTCAGTGCTGCAAAGAACAAAGAGGAAATACAGCTGAATACCTGGTATTATATTCCTAGTACATGCTTAGCACACTACATACATCATCTTAGTTCTTATTTTATTTGTTTTTTAGTGATAGACAATAATATATTGACATATTTGTACAATCATGAAGTGTGTCTTATTCTAATTAGGATCCCAGGCTTGTGGAGATTCACTGTAGTGCATTCGTATATGTCCATAGGAGACTATCATGCTAAGTGAAATAAGTCACTCCCAAAAAGCCAAAGGTTGAATCTTCTCTATGATATGCAGATACTAACATATAACAGGGGAGAGGGAATAATAAGAAGTTAGTTGTTTTAGACAAAGGGGAATGAAGGGAAGGGGTGAGGGACAGGAATAGGAAAGACAGTAGAATGAATCTCACTTTCCAATGTACCTGTGTGGATACATCATATTATTTAATCCTCAAAAACATTGGGCACAGTTATTTTTCCATTTTAAAATTGAAAAAATCTCAAATGAAGAAGGCAAAGTGAGCACCTAGCACCAGACCCCACAGGTTAAGAGAGCAGAGCTGGTATTTGAAGCTGGGTGTTTCCCTGGGAAGGCTGGGCTGAGAGAGGGTGGTCTGCCTACAGTGTTAATGGTGAGGGCATGTGCAATTTTGGAGAGTCACTTGGAAATTCTGAACTCAATAAGATTTAAAAGCACAATCCATGGCCCCACCCCTTATATCAAACATATGGCTTATCTTAAGAGAACTTAGAATAAATATTTCTTCTTTAAAGCTGATACTTTAGGGAAACATTTTTTCTTTTCTTCGAGTTGGGGTTTTGCTCTGTTTGCCCAGGCTGTCCTCAACCTCCTGGGCTCAAATGATCCTTCTGCCTTAGCTCCTGAGGACCCAGGGACACAGGCACATACCACTACACATGGCCAAGTCCAATTTTAAAGCAAATCATCGGATACAATTAGACCTCTTTGTTCCCTTTCTCCTATCCTCTTTCCTTTTCCTTGCCGTACTTTGAGAAGGAAACCCTTTCCTGGAAAGTCGGCCCACACTTCTCATCCAGCATCAAAACCCTTTCAGCCTTCATCCCAGGCATCAGCTACAATTCACCCTCCTGTTTCCTATCCCTCTCTTACCAGAATGAACACCTTAAGTGAAGGCACGGGAGTAGGGAGAGAAAGACTGTGCGATCTCTCTAACGTTTCTCCCTTCTTCTTTCCATGAGTGAAAGACAAAATGCCCTACTTACTAGGTTTATGCTAATCATACAAAATTTTATAACCCTTTGTCTGCATAGTTTTGTTTTTGTTTTATTTTTGGTACCAGGGATGGAACCCAGGGGTACTTAACCACTGAGCCCCATCCCCATCCCTTTTAATTTATTTATTTATTTTATTTTGAGACAGGGTCTTGCTAAGTTGCTGAGGCTGGCCTCAAACTTGTGACCCTCCTGCCTCAGTCTCCCGAGTTGTTGGGGTTACAGGCATGCACCACTACACCCTGCTTGGATGGGTTTTCTTGTGTGTGTGTTTCCCCACCTTTACCTATTGGAGTTCACTCTGCATTCCATCCACCCACAAGAGTGCCTCAAGCAGGGACTTGCTTACGTACATTTCTGAGGTTACAGCTCAATTTCTTAGCTACTTCCCCCTAGAAAGCCCTGAAGAACTGACATATTTACAAACTGCTCCAGAACACTGAAAGAACCCATAGGTATTCCATTTGAACTAAATAATTTGAATAAAATTTGAACTGAATATTTGACTAGTTTTATTACAGGGCCCCTCTACCTTCCCTTTTATTAGTGTTTCTTCTCTTCCCAGAATCTCCCCCTTTCTGCCGCCCAGAGTCTTTCCCTTCTGCAGCCCTACTGGGTGCCCAGGTCCTCCCTCCTCCCACCCTGACATGAAACAAAACTGGCTGGAGGCATGTAGACCAGTGGCCACTAGTGCTAAAACCTGGCTCCATGACAGAATCCCCCAGGGACTTTGAAAAATCAATTGTCTAGGAAGGGGCTTGGGCATCAATATTGCTTCATAGCTTCCTAGATGGTGACTCCAGTCCTATTCTCTGGGCCTATCTTCCCCGACTGCACCCATTCCCCTATCAAAATATATACTTACCTATCAATTACTTGGGGAAAGATATAATAAATTCACCTGCAGTAAGGCATTCATAACTGATAGAAGTTGAACATGTTAACTGTGGATGGGATTTTCATTTTGATTGCAGGTTTTTTATTAGTGCATTATAGTCCTACATAATGTTAGAGTTCATTTTTATATATTCATAAATGCACTTAACATAATTTGGTATGTGCTTTATGAGTATATCACAATGAATTCTATTTTTATGTATAACTCTAATGCACCAATTTCAACAACAATAAATAAATAGAAGGAAGGCCAATAGAGTAGATGAGAGTATGGGGAGAGGGAGCGGGGAAGGAGAGGGGAAGTACTGGGGACTGATTTATTATGATTTGAAAAATTAAAGGAAATTCTTTTTAAAAACAAATTTGACTTAAGGCTCTCAATTGGTTTTGCTTTTTTTGAAATATTTATATTTTAGTTGTAGTTAGACACAATACCTTTATTTAACTTATTTATTATTTTGTGGTGCTGAAAATCGAACCCAGGGCCCTGCACGTGCTAGGCGAGCACTTTGCCGCTGAGCCACAACCCCAGCCCCCCCACCCCCCGCCCCGAAAGGAAATTCTTAAGGCAGAAATTCAGGCATGGGAGGATATAGTTGGATTGAAAGTTTCCCAGACCCCAATTCAATCAATGTCAATCATCATTTTGTAGTGCTAATAATAATAATTTATTTGTAATATATCACACATTTGTAAAACATCAGCCTCCTTTCTTTTTGTTTTAGCTTTTAATGGATGTGTGTGTGCATATACCTATAATTCCAGCCATGATTCTGTAGACTCTCTATTACTTCCACCAAAAGAGAAAGTCCCAATTCACAAATTTAAGTTGTTGGGAATGGCAGAAAGGTTTTGTTGCTGCAGATGACATGATTCTATACCTAGAAGACCCAAAAGGGTCTACAAAAAAACTATTAGAGCTAATAAATGAATTCAGCAAAGTGGCAGGATATAAAATCAACACGCATAAATCAAAGGCATTCCTGTATATCAGCGACAAAGCCTCTGAAATGGAAATGAGGACAACCACTCCATTCACAATATCTTCAAAAAAAATAAAATACTTGGGAATCAACCTAACAAAAGAGGTGAAAGACTTATACAATGAAAACTACAGAACCCTAAAGAGAGAAATACAAGAAGATCTTAGAAGATGGAAAAATATACCCTGTTCATGGATAGGCAGAACTAACATCATCAAAATGGCGATATTACCAAAAGTTCTCTATAGGTTTAATGCAATGCCAATCAAAATCCCAACGGCATTTCTTGTAGAAATAGAGAAAGCAATCATGAAATTCATATGGAAAAACAAAAGACCCAGAATAGCAAAAACAATGCTAAGCAGGAAGTGTGAATCAGGCGGTATAGCGATACCAGACTTCAAACTATACTACAGAGCAATAGTAACAAAAACAGCATGGTACTGGTACCAAAACAGGCGGGTGGACCAATGGTACAGAATAGAGGACACAGAAACCAATCCACAAAACTACAACTATCTTATATTTGATAAAGGGGCTAAAAGCATGCAATGGAGGAAGGATAGCATCTTCAACAAATGGTGCTGGGAAAACTGGAAATCCATATGCAACAAAATGAAACTGAATCCCTTTCTCTCGCCATGCACAAAAGTTAATTCAAAATGGATCAAGGAGCTTGATATCAAATCAGAGACACGCCGTCTGATAGAAGAAAAAGTTGGCTACGATCTACATACTGTGGGGTCGGGCTCCAAATTCCTCAATAGGACACCCATAGCACAAAAGTTAATAACTAGAATCAACAAATGGGACTTACTCAAACTAAAAAGTTTTTTCTCAGCAAAAGATACAATAAGAGAGGTAAATAGAGAGCCTACATCCTGGGAACAAATCTTTACTCCTCACACTTCAGATAGAGCCCTAATATCCAGAGTATACAAAGAACTCCAAAAATTAGACAATAAGAGAACAAACAACCCAATCAACAAATGGGCCAAGGACCTGAACAGACACTTCTCAGAGGAGGACATACAATCAATCAACAAGTACATGAAAAAATGCTCACCATCTCTAGCAGTCAGAGAAATGCAAATCAAAACCACCCTAAGATACCATCTCACTCCAGTTAGATTGGCAGCCATTATGAAGTCAAACAACAACAAGTGCTGGCGAGGATGTGGGGAAAAGGGTACACTTGTACATTGCTGGTGGGACTGCAAATTGGTGCAGCCAATTTGGAAAGCAGTATGGAGATTTCTTGGAAAGCTGGGAATGGAGCCACCATTTGACCCAGCTATTCCCCTTCTCGGTCTATTCCCTAAAGACCTAAAAAGAGCATGCTACAGGGACACTGCTACATCGATGTTCATAGCAGCACAATTCACAATAGCTAGACTGTGGAACCAACCCAGATGCCCTTCAATGGATGAATGGATAAAAAAAATGTGGCATTTATACACAGTGGAGTATTACTCTGCATTAAAAAATGACAAAATCATAGAATTTACAGGGAAATGGATGGCATTAGAGCAGATTATGCTAAGTGAAGCTAGCCAATCCCTAAAAAACAAATGCCAAATGTCTTCTTTGATATAAGGAGAGTAACTAAGAACAGAGTAGGGTCGAAGAGCATGAGAAGAAGATTAACATTAAACAGGGATGAGAGGTGGGAGGGAAAGGGAGAGAGAAGGGAAAATGCATGGAAATGGAAGGAGACCCTCAGAGTTATACAAAAGTACATACAAGAGGAAGTGAGGGGAAGGGGAAAAATAATATAAGGGGGACAAACTAATGTCAGTAGAGGGGGCAGAGAGAGGGAGGGGAGGGGAGGGGAGGGGGGATAGTAGAGGATAGGAAAGGCAGCAGAATACAACAGACACTAGTATGGCAATATGTAAATCAATGGATGTGTAACTGATGTGATTCTGCAATCTGTATATGGGGTAAAAATGGGAGCTCATAACCCACTTGAATCAAATTGTGAAATATGATATATCAAGAACTATGTAATGTTTTGAACAGCCAACAATAAAAAATTAAAAAAAAAAAGAAAGGTTTTGTTGCCTTTGGCAGATAGTCTTGGATATTTATATTCAAATAGAACATTAACTAGAAAATGTAGAACAATTTCCACCAAAGACTACTTTTGACACTTTGTCAGATATGAAGATGATAAACATTTCACACTTACAAGCTGAAAGGTTGAAATGTTTCAATTTGGAAGATACTAGCAAATGGATCTAATCTTTTATTTGGTTGTATTCAGCTCTGAAAGGCATTTTTCCCCATTTCATTTCAGCAAATGGATGTGGTTTTAAAATATGCCATTTTTTTTTGTCTGACAAGGGAAAAAAATCACTAAGTCAAACTCTTGGTGATTAAACCATTTGTACCACATTTAAGTTACTCAAGTAAATCCTCATATCATTTAATATTTAAGCCCTGAAGTGATAAGCTCAGGCTGTTTAAATGTAGAATATATTGCCAAAATATCTCTTGAGCAATTCAATTGAATTCATACAGATGATTTTTTTATGGTGTTATCACTGTTATGAAGAAATACTTTATGTTCCACTGTCAAAAAACTTGGGGGAATATCTTTTCCTTGCTAGTCCTCATAAATCAGTGTAGAAAGATAGACTTATTTGTTGAAACACATGACTAAACTAGTCAGGGTTTAGTCATTCCAGGTGAATTGGGCTGGCATGAAATAATCACAAAGAGACAGAGAAAAACCTTTCTTTTGGGGTTCTATGACAGCTCCTCTGACCCAGCTCCCACAAAGGAGGCAAGGCAGGCAAGAAAGAGACAGAGCATGCCTCGAACCTGGGTTTTATTGAGGGAGGCTGTTCCATGGAATATTGTATTTCCAAAAGGGCAAAGGAGTAGGATTACAAAGAAATAGGTAAGTGTAACTCAACCCCAGCAGGTGATGTCTACTCCTGGAGCCATGCCTTGTTATCCGAGCTGGGGTAATGCCCAAGTTACTGCAAAGTGCCAGACCTAAGGCAATAATTGTTCAGAACCCTGGTGCATCAGGACTTAAAGGCGTATGCATCCAGGGCAGCTCCCAACATATTCCCCCTTTCTTAATGTAAAAAAAGGTAACTGGGGAATTATGTCTTCCAGTCACTGGATTTTTGGTGTGAGGTCATCATAACCTACTATTGAGACACAAAAGGAATTAGTAGAAAACATATTAAGAACATACCATATAGAATGTTTCAACATATTTAGGATTAGAGTCATTTAATTAACTTTGGAAGATTCAGGTTATTGTTGTTACTCTGCCAAAGACTCATCAGAAGATTCTTAATCTTTTCCCAGTTTTATTGGGAAGCATTGTGTAACACAGACATTTTTATTTGGCATGGCATTCAAGCCTTTCCACAAACCATAGAGCAGAGGGCTCATTTGTGTCAGTCATTACAGTGGCTTCTAGAGCATTTTAACTTAGTTTTAATCCTTCCATAAGCACTTAACTGACTATGAAGAATTTTGGAAGTAATATGAAAATCCATATGTTGTAAATTTTAAAACATAGCCATAAAGGCTGTAATTGTAGAAACAATGAGTAATATTTTGAATAGTCCCTTCAAGGATCATGAGATCAAGAACTTGCCTAGGTCTGATTAATTGGCATGCACCTGTTTCAAGCCTTGAACATTAACTTCAGCATGCTAGCATAGGACAAAGGAACACTGATGGAGGATCAATGTCCTTTTCCTCTACTATAACTAGTGATAAAATTAGGCAAGTTGTACCTTTTATAGTTTATAGGATATTTAACCATCCTTTCTCTCAATTCTCACATTTAAGGAGTCTTTTAGGTCTGTCAGTAATGTAAATATTCTGAAGGCAGAAGTGAAACATCAAAACATCCTTTTGGGTGCCATCTCGCTGAAGGTTAAGGTTTTTAGGAATTATGGCATCCTCATGTAATTCTTGGAGACCAGCCTAAAACATATCCAACATTTCTAGACACTTTATGTTACACTGACAAGACGTTTGACAATTCCTCCACTTAGGTAAGGTGCCAATTTCTATTGTAGAATGATTAGGGCAATAATACATTGGTGGATATTTTATGCAAATAACTGGCCTGTATAGGAAAGTTCTATTTCAACAATCTTTCTATCTTGACAATTGTCCATATATATAGTCTTAATTTCTAAGGACCGGCATGATTGGCTGGTTTAGGTTTCTCATATGTTGTTCTTTTCTCAAAAGATACTCCCAGACATCCTGCTTACCATAGGATCAACATATAGATATAACTGGCCATTATAGTCAGTGCAATTAATCTAGTTACATGGGTGGACTTTCCAGTCCACACTGCAATGCACATTAATGGTGGACCTGAGAGACGGGTCCACAGAATTCTCTTCATAATTTTTACTCATGTGACAAGCTCGTGCAGCTGCATGGTTGTAAACTCTGCAGCTGGGAGATTACCTTGCCTATGTCACGGTTTTCAACCTTTTCATGATGACTGGTTTAAACTATGTCTTTTGAAATTTGATTTAACTTACTAAATCATGTTTACCAGCAGTAAGACTCTCAGTATCACAATTAAGAAAAAAAATTTAAAAATATTTTGTAAGATCTCTTATGTATGTGTCTGTGGAGTCCTGTTTCCTCCCCTTTTAAATATATTAACATTGAATGAAATGCTATCATAAGTCATAATATCATTAGTTTAATTATACACAATAATACAAGCATTTAAATAATAAGAAAAGATTTATTATCTCTAGCTAGCCATGAGACTTGACAAAAGTTACTTAAAGGGACTAAGGCAAATAGAAACTTAGTCTTTATTAATTATATGACTTGATTTTGACTTTTATAGGATTATCAAAAATGGAAAATATAATAAGTTGTATATAAAAATTTTGTATTGAAATTTAGCTTTAGATTAACTTAAATAATTATCTTAATTTGGGATGAGGCTAGTGACAGAGTTTTTATTGTAGAAGCTGTGGCCTTTACTAGGGCCTTTAGTAGAAGCTGTGGCCTTTACTAGATGTAATTATATATACATCTAGCCAAAGTAGGGAGTACATATGCTAAATAAGCTTAGAGAAGATTTTTTTTTAACATTAACAAAGAATGAAATAGAGAAACGAATAGTGTTTTATCTATGAATCCATGAAAAACTGTCGTTATTGTTATCAAACTTCGTGTTGACCTAAGTAGGGGGAGTGAATATCTCAAATATTAATGGATAAAGATAAGTTAACAGTTTTGTTTAAGACAGTGATCTAACTTAAAATTTTATAGGATATTAGGCTAGCAATGAAATTTTGAGGGGTTTATGTCAAAATAATCTTTGTGTATAAGAATCAAAGTATGAGCATCCTTAATAACTTTATTTAATGTAGTGAAATTAGCTCAAATAATTATGTATAATTTATGGTTCTTTAAGTTTCAAAAATATCAATGTATGGAGGGCATTCTCATATTATTAAAGTTGAAAAAAGGTCTATCATGTTAAATTTCTTCTTGAAATTAGCTATCGGCTGTTGAGCTGATTTATTTAGGGCTGTCTGTCTAATATTTTAGGGGTAACTATTTTTAGGGTTATTTTCCTCAGTAACAAATTGTTGACAGGAGCTTGAAGTAAGGCCTTGTTTCAATGTTTAGAGACTTCCAAAATCTGTTTTTAACTTAGAAGAGGAGTAAAATTTTTAGCTAGGAAGCTTATTTTTCTTGGGGGAAGATTAGCATTTTAATCTTTCTGTCTATATGTTTTTCTTTCTTTTTCTTCATTTGGGCTCCATTTAACTATGCTATAACATCACAACTTGGCTAGGACTATGTTAACCTTTGCAAATCCCTTGGAATGTCTAGGGTTAACTAGATGATAAACTCATCTTTTGAAAATGGGTGGCCCCCTATAAGTTTAGGTGCTGTATGTACTGTCTCTTTAAGTCCCTCCATGAAAATAGTAGGATTTTTTCTAAAGGCTTACTAAAAAAAATTTTTTTTTAGGCATTTTGTTTAGCTGTTGGATATCTGTTTTGGGGAGTTGTCTGTGCTCCATACAGATTATTAGTTTTTTTCCTATTCTGTTTTATTGGGACATGGTTAAGATAAATCTCTTTTAAAACTGTTTTTTAAGATGGCTCTCTATTTTAAAGTTTAGCTAAGTATCTCTCTAGATAAGGTTAGACATCTGGCATAAATTTTGAAATATTACAATACATGAATTTGAGTCTCGGAAATCTCCCTGAATTTGTTTTAGTTTGAGAGGTTCCCTTTGATCTTTCTTTCTAGTAGGTAATTTTTAAGGCCTTCTTTGATGATAGTAGTTGTGGCTAGATATGAAAATGAGATATCTTTCATTGATTATTGTAATTTCCCAGCATATAGGCTAGCTGATCCCTCCTAACAATTTAAAAAGAACCCTTAATCTCTTTTTGAGTGAAGGTCTCAAAATATCTCTATATCTCAGAATATCATCTCAGAATATCATCTCTTAATTGTCTTTAAAAATATGATTAAGGTTACTTCCCAGTGTAGGTAGTAGTATGTAAGTCTTACCATATTTTTTATGGATAATAGATCCAGTGAGAGAACTTATACAATATCAATGAATTTCCAACAAATTTTGCAACTTTTATTGTTCAAAACTAATGTACCACTTTAATTTGGAGAACACCAGTCCTAATAAAATGTTATCCTAAATCCCATAAACATCCAACAAATAGAAGTAATATGCAAGAATCAGCAGTGTCTTTGAATCAATCAAATTTAGTCTCCAAGGAGAAGTGTCAAAATGGAGTTTAAGTCAGCATTTTAAAATATTTATTGTTTAATAAAGGTTGTGAGTTTATTCACTAAAATTAACCCTTGTCTTAAACATTAAGAATCACTAGACAAATAAGGACCTTACTTAATGGAAATAAACTTAAAATTTTAATAGGTCTTTTTTTTTAAAGAGAGAGAATTTTTTAATATTTATTTTTTAGTTTTTGGTGGACACAACATCTTTATTTTTATGTGGTGCTGAGGATCGAACCCAGCGCCCTGCGCATGCCAGGCGAGCACACTACCACTTGAGCCACATCCCCAGCCCTTTAATAGGTCTTTATCATGTCAAAATATGGACAAAATCTTGGTTCATATTAGTATAATAAAATCAGCTGGAAAAGTCTGAAATATCCTAGAATTAATCAGTTCAAATTATTATAGTCAGTTAAGTTATAAATAAATTTGTTTCTCAATTATGTTAACTTTCTATATCATCTGTCTAGATAACAATATAAGGATTGCCTTACTTAGGAAAATTCTTTTATCATTAAAGTCTAGAATATAAAGATCTTGTTTTATTCAAAGGTGATTTCTTTCTTCTTCTTAGCACTTCCAATGTGTGCTTCCTCTCTGTGGAAGTATCTTCTTTTCCTTTTCTAGAATTTTTTTTCTTTTAGTTATACTTTGGAACAATTTCTGTAAATCTTAGAATCTAAACAAATTATTGTACCTTCATAAGAAGAAGTATCTCAATGAAAATGTAGTTAAAGCCCTTAGACATTTTTGTTGACAGAATCATATCTGGTTTATCATCTTATAAAAGTTTGTACAATAATTTGAGAATTAGAGATTACTTGATGGTTGTATTATCTCTTGAAAGAAAATTTTGTATAATAAAATACATTTATCTCAAATATCTGTAACTATAAAAGGCAGAGCATCAGATAAATGCACATATAAGAAATATAAGTTATGTGTTTTCTGTTGAAGGAAAATGATTAGAAAGCAAGTAGATATATATTAAATAAACAATTAGGCATATATGTTAAATTTTCTATGAATTAAGGACTATAGATTACCCAATAACTGGAAAAACATGCTTTAAGAATAAAGGAACAACATACTATTATACAACCATGGAATTTTAAAATAAGCCCCATCAAGCCATGTGGCTCCTAAAAGTATTTGGATCCATTTATTTTACCTTGGATTAGTAATGCACTTTTTATATTTGTGATGTCATGCAATGTGGTTAAAATAAATGTGGTTAAAATAAAATCCGTGTGTATACATTTATTTATTTGTTTTTGTAATTATATAGTAAGGAATGAGAAGAATAAGGATTTCTCAGTCATCACAGGAACATTGTGAGAAAATTGTCTTAGGTTGGTGGCTTTTGTTCCTGTAATGAGCAAAATCCATCCTCATAATCTCCAAAATTAAAAAGGAAAATACAAAGAAGCATATGATACCTCTCATCAATGAGACATTATTTAGTAACACAACCATAGAGAAGAAAAGGAAGGATTTTAAAGGAAGCTGTTAAGGGATAAAAAATCACGTTATTTAGGTTTGAGAACAAGTCAGGCTTAGGGCTGCAAGGTAGAAGCCTGTGGAATTAGATTTTGCCTGAAAAAGATATCTTTTGTTAGTATTTACAGGCAGGCGTTGTTAAAAATGCAGGCTCTGTGTAGCTTTGGTAGTAGAACTGTGTGAAACAGGAAGTATAGGTTAGTGGCAGGGAGGCGGGACTAGAAGCCCTGTCTGAGTGACAGTGGTAAGACCAATGGAAAGTCTGCAAAAAAGCAGGAGGATGGATCAGGAAGCCAGCTCAGCCAGGCCAGGCTGCTCAGTTACCATGGTGATAGAACAGCTTGGATCTGGTGGGCGTGGCCACTGTGACAAGCTGCCTGGTTCCATTGTCTGGGACAAAGGCCCAGAGCTTCCCTAGTGGGTTGCACTCTTTTGATTTGTCTGCATTCCTTCCCGGGGAAGGATCCTATGGGTGGGCAGTGGCTTGCCTTGTCTCTGTGACGTGACCTGTGCTGGTATTAGCACTCTCATAGTTAATGGACTGTTTCCCTGTATCTTCCCCTTGCAGTGTGTCTTCTCCCATCTTTTGTATTTTCCCTTCGCAGTGTGTGGGCGCTTTATATATATATATTTTTTTTTAGATTTTTTTTTAATTTCTATATAACAGTGGAATGCATTACAATTCTTATTACATATATAGAGCACATTTTTCATATCTCTGATTGTATACATAGTATATTCACACCAATTCATGGCTTCATACATGTACTTTGGATAATAATGATCATCACATTCAACCATCATTAATTATCCCATGCCCCCTCCCTTCCCCTCCCACCTTTTTGCCCTATCTAGAGTTCATCTCTTCCTCTCATGCTCTCTCTCCCTATCCCACTATGAATCAGCCTCCTTATATCAAAGAAAACATTCGGCAATTGGTGTTTTGGGATTGGCTAACTTCACTTAGCATTATCTTCTCTAACTCCATCTATTTACCTGCAAATACCATGATTTTATTCTCTTTTAGTGCTGAGTAATATTCCATTGTGTATAAATGCCACATTTTTTTTTATCCATTTATCTATTGAAGGGCATCTAGGTTGGTTCCACAATTTACATATTGTGAATTGTGCTGCTATAAACATTGATGTGGCTGTGTCCCTGTAGTATGCTGTTTTTAAGTCCTTTGGGTATAGATCGAGGAGAGGGATAACTGGGTCAAATGGTCGTTCCATTCCCAGGTTTCCAAGAAATCTCTATACTGCTTTCCATATTGGCTGCACCAATTTGCAGTCCCACCAGCAGTGTATGAGTGTACCTTTTCCCCCACATCCTTGCCAACACTTATTATTGTTGTTTGTATGCATAATAGCTGCCATTCTGACTGGAGTGAGATGAAATCTTAGAGTGGTTTTGATTTACATTTCTTTAATTGCTAGTGGTGATGAACATTTTTCATGTGTTTATTGATTGTACATCATCTTCTGAGAAGTGTCTGTTCAGGTCCTTGGCCAATTTATTGATTGGGTTACTTGGGTTTTGGTGTCTTTGAGTTCTTCATATACTGTAGTGATTAGTGCTCGATTTAAAAGTGAGTTTTAATTGCAGATGCCGGCGTTACTATAAGATCTTAAGGCAGTCTGCAATTGGCATCCAGGTCAGGGTGTTTAAGGGTTAAAAGTACTGCTGGAGGAGTGGGGGGTGGAGGTGGAGGTCTAGTTATGGACCCCATATCGAACAGAGGCTAGTCTTGTAGGACAATAATGTAGTGAAGAGGCTCAATATAAATTGTTTGACCACCTTTAAAAAACATCAGAAAAAAATCTGCCTCTCTAGAAGTAGAAAATAAATCCCTCATATTAAATCTCACCATGAAAAATTTTTCCTTTTTCCTCTCACTCTCCAAACATTGATTTCTAGCATATGAATTCCCTCCTGCCAAAATCTTTACCTAATATTTTGAAATATAAAAAATTCACAGAACAATCAAAAAATCCACAAAAGTGCTTTTCCCATGGGAGAGGACTGAACTTAGCAATGTATTCCATTAATCACCTCAATAATTGTTTACATTTATTTATGATCTCTAGAATTGCAAAAATAAAATTTTTATCTTTCTAAAGATGAAAAATTCCCAGATATTATGAGTTTAATGTTACAAACTTTTCTTCTAATTCACTTATTTTCTACAATTCAACCCACAATACTCTGAAATCCTAAGTGCACTTAACTTCTGGAGAGAAATTCTAAACCCACTAAATTTCTAAAATTCACACTGAACTGCCTGTTCAGGTGCCATTTGTCACAACACACGACTAAACCAGTCAGGGTCACTCAGGGTGAAATGGGCTAGCATGAAATAATCACACAGAGACAGAGAAATACCTTTTTCTTTGGGTTCTGTGACGGCTCCTCTGACCCAGCTCCCACAGAGGAGGCAAGGCAGGCAAGAAAGAGACAGAGCATGCCTCGAACCCTGGTTTTATTGAGGGATGCTGTTCCATGGAATATTCTATTTCCAACAGGGCAAAGGGGTAGGATTACAAAGAAATAGGTGAGTATAACTCAACCCTAGCAGGTGACACTCCTGGAGCCACACCTTGTTATCTGACTGGGATAATGCCCCAGTTACTGTGACCTGGCACTACCCTGCTAGATTGAAGGCAATAATTGTTCGGAACTTTGTTGCATCAGGACTTAAAGGGATCTTAATCCAGGGAAGCTCCTGACACTGTTCTTCATTGCCCATTTCTTCATTTGACATCATGAAAAGATGAACACTCAAATAGAGGTTGTATTATCATACTCCCAATCTTGCCTCTTCTTCAACAGCGAATCAAAGTAATGAGGGCTCTTATGGACCACCCATGTTTCTTTGAAGGTAACTAAGTATAAACTGACATTCAGCACAACATCTTTTACTCATGGGGCTTTAGCATCCTTCCTTGTTACATGCATAGCTGTTGCTTTGTCACGCTGATTTCACCTTGATGTTTTTTTTTTCTGATCTTTATCAAACATCACAAAATGATCTTTAAATAGGTAGATGTTATATTCTTTTGTAGGCTGGTTTTTCCATAACAATGGAATAAAAGTTCAGTAGTGATTCTCTTGCATATGTGTATCAGATATTTCAACTGAAAATATGACATAGCATGTTCAAGTTTATAAATTGTTCTTGCACTGTGTCATCCAATGGTATTATACAATATGACAGTAATAAAGAAATTGTGCCCAAACTGCATGCTGAACTTTTACTTAATGTAATATTTACCACAACTTCATAGTTAGTTATAGATTCATAGAAATAGTGTTAGAAACTTGTGGTGGTGCACACCTATAATTCCAGGGGCTAGAGAGGCTGAGGCAGGATGATCACAAGTTCAAAGCCAGCCTTAGAAGTTTAGTGAGACAGTATCTCAAAATTTAAAAAAAAAAAATTAAAAACCATCTAGGCATATAGTTCAGTGGCAATGCACCCCTGGGTTCCATCTCCAGTACTGCAAAAAAGAAAAAGAAAAATAGTTTTGTTTAATGTCATTGTAGTTTAAGCCTGTTATCTCCCTGTAATAATAATGTTCATCAATTTAGTATGGGAAAGCATATGTTCTTTTTTCTATAGACATTGGGCTGAATAACAGAGATATCATTATTATTTTAAACACATGTACATTACAGCAAAATGGAAAACACAGGTACAGAGAAGAAAGTAAAAAAAATCATAGATTATGGATAATTCTTATTTAATTTTTATACATTTTGTATTTTGCAATTGTATATAAAATTTGTAGTCGTAGAAACATTAAACATGCTAAGAGGCTGTTTTTGTATTGGTTTTCATTGAGTAACACTATGTCTTTGGCTTTCTAGTCTTATAAAATCAAGATTTCCAATTGCCGAAATAAAAGGGCCCATTGCTCCTGGTATTAATATGTTAATATGATTTGTAATTCTCTAGAGTTGTTCCAGTCTGTGACATGTGGGACTTGAGAAGTTAAAGTGCCAGGGAACAAGAATAGCTTATTTGATGGAAGACCAGTATTTCTTTCCAAATAACTGATATTAGATAGAATCACCTTTGTTTAACATGTAGGTGTAAGACGAGCCCACTGCTAAAAACACAGAACCTGTCCTAGTATTGGAGGCATCAATTTCTATGACACACAGGTTGGACAGAATAAGATGAAGCCACAGGCAAGTGTTTCTATGGGACTCTAAAAACTGCCTGATGAACCCATTTGATAACCTCTCCTCTTTCTTCATAAGGTTGGTCACCAAGGTGTTGAGGGAGTAGAAATGTCATAATCTGATCCCTGAACCCCCTATATATCTGTCATTTACTGTCTGGGCTTTGCCTGTGAGGATTATAATGACCTTGCCTGATATCTTCTCTACCTATAAGAAAATTAGGAGGGCCAGAGTCTTGGGATTGGGTAAGGGGCAGGAATCAAATGTGTAAGGGGGACAAGAATATACTGAATAAGGCAACTGTCAGAAAATATGCTGTAGTATTTTGAATCTGGACTGTCCCCCCAAATGTGTTAAAGGCTTGGTCACCAGCCTGTGGTGCTATCAGGAAGTGGTGGAACCATAAGGAGGCAGGGCTAAAAAGAAGATAGATCACCAGGGTGTGCCCTTGAAGGGCATTGTGGTGCATCAGTCTCCTCCACCCTCCCCTCCCCTTCCATCCTGCAATGAGGTGAACAGCTTTGGTGCAGCAATGTTTTGCCTCACCACAGATCCAAAGAGACAGGACCAAGTGCCCATGGACTAAAACCTCTGAAACCATAAGCCAAAATGAATATTTCCTCCTTTAAGTTGATTAGCACAGGTATTTTGTCACAGTATGGAAAACTGACTAATGCATAAGTCTTCCCTCAAACACCTGTCTGAAAAGTCACATGGCTTAAGGCTGTGAGAACATGCTTTCTTTCCTTTTTACTGGTGATCCAGAATTTTTAAATGGGAATCATTGTCACTAGAAAATATTGTTTGCCTTTTTCTCCCCATGAATTACCCCAAAGTAAAATCAAACTTAAACAAAACACCTCCCACTATTGCCAATAGCAATCTCTCAAACAGGGTCCTCCCAGCCTAAACTGGATTCTGGAACTTTACTTGGAGTAATGTCTGGTTTGTTTGTTTGTTTGTTGTTATTTTTGTCTTGGGTACTGGGGATTGAACCCATGGGCACTCTACCAGTGAATTACATCCCCAGCTTTTAAAAATTTTTATTTATTTTGAGACAGGGTCTTGCTGAGTTGCCTAGCCAGGGCTAGGACTTGGGATCTTCCTGCTGCAGCCTCCCGAGTAGCTGGAATTACAGATATGCTCCACCATGCCTGCCTCATGTCTATATTCTTGAACATTATATAAATAACACCTATTCCTTTAGTTATGCATCCATTCAACACATACTTATTTATCTCCCAATATGTACCAAGAAGTATTCTAAGCACATGTAATTGTGCTAAAAAAAATTTACTTAGAAAGGATTCTTGCCTTGAGAGGGAAGTGAACCAAGACCCTTCAACTCTAATATTTTAGGATTCTATTTAAGGTAATCACACGTTGATCTGTTTTACAAACTACAGCCCCTTGTGCTTTATTTATTTATTTATTTGGAAAAAATTCATATTTTGTGTTATTTTGCTTAATCATGAGTTTTCTACTTTACATTCCTTTAGTAAAATTGAAAATGTGTGTGTTTATGTGCAGTTAGAAAAAACATCTTTTAAAATTTTTAATCAATGTGTCATAATTACACATATTTATGTGGTACAAAGTATTAATTTGACACATGTGTACAATATATAATGATCAAACCAGAGTAAATAGCATATCGATCTCATTAAATATTTAAAATTTTAAGAGGCCTCCATGTAATCCCACCCTGTGAATGATTCCCTCCCACAAACTTCCCTGCAAATAAGCATTACAGTGAAATTACCAGTGAGCTGTCAGTCATCCAGGTTTGGAATCTGGATAAGGAGGAGCAAAGTGGTAGCACATGTGGCCTGGCGATGAGCAGAGGGCAGGCGACTTGAGAAAAGGAAAAGGGTGAGGCAGACATTGGTGGTTACAGAAATAGCTGAGTCCTTGGTGAGGCTGCTAGAGATTGAGGAGGTTCCCTGGATCTCAGGAAGTTGCTTCATGTACAGGGATGCCTGTGCGGCAGGAGCAGAAGGAGAAGGGGGCAGGTAGGAGATGAGGTCAGAGAGGGAGGCAGGGGCCGGATCACCCAGGGCCTTGTAAGCCTTGGTAAGGAATTTGCATTTTATTCTAAATTTGGTGAGAAAGGAGTTGATGATTTGTATTCATTCACAACTCTATCAGGACAGTTCTCTAGGCATTCTCCCTGCCTTATCCCTTTATACCTCATTCCAGGAAAAGTAAACTACTCCTCTTCCCATGAAAACACCGGGTAGAAGAAGCATGTCATGTCTTCTTACACCTCTGTGCAGATCTAGTTCCCTATTCCTACAATTCCTCCCTCCTTGTCCTCACCCACCTGGTAAAATGCCCTTTTGGGTGTCACACTGGATTCACCCATCACCTCCTCTGGAAGTTTTCCTTCACTTTCTCTGATCAATCTGGGTGTTTTTTAAGTATCTCCTTTATCTTGGGAAGTTAAAATTGGCAATTTATGTGAAGTCCTTGAAGGCCAGGGCAGTATCTGCTTCACATCTGGATCCTCAGCATCTAGCATTCGATCTGGATAAATTAATCCATTTAAATGTTGATGAACATTTCTAAAACAAAAACTAATATTTTGAGAGCACATGTTTTATAAAATATAGCTACTTTATCTCTGATGATACCATAAGCCACATTTTTTTTTTCATTTTTCTGCATGTTTTGCAACTGTTTTATCCTGGTAGAATCATATGGAAATAACATAACCCAAATTAATTATTCCCTGAAAGCACTATGGAGTCTTTTCTAGAGTTGTCAAAGATGACTGCTAATATCTACTTTTAAAAAGTTACAGGTCAATGGGGCTGGAATTGTGGCTCAGTTGTAGAGTGCTTTCCTAGCACAGCAAGGCCCTGGTTTCAATCCTCAGCACCACATAAAAATAAATAAATGAAATAAAGGTATTGTGTCCAACTACAACTAAAATTTTTTTTTTAAAGTTACAGGTCAAATCATCTGTGCCATAATGAACAAAAATTTGGGACCTTAGCCCAGCAGGGTGGCACATGCCTGTAATCCCAGTGACTCGGGAGGCTGAGGCAGAAGGATTACAATTTCAAACCAGCCTCAGCAACTTTGCAAAGCCCTAAGCAACTTAGCAAGACCATGTTTCTAAAGTATAAAAGAGGGCTGGGGATGTGACTCAGTGGTCAAATGCTCCTGGGTTCAATCCCTGATACAAAAAGAAAATTCAGGGCCTTGACTAAGTAGACACATAGCTATAAAATGTAGAACTTATAAGAGAAACTGAAGAAAGTTAGTGAGCAGGGAGCTAGAGGCCAATAGCAATGACCACGGTGAGTCTTTGGTAGGAATGTCTAGTGAGTAGGAGCAGAATCTGTGGAGCCCTACTACCTGTGTTTGAGTCCTGCCCCTTTACTTACAAGCACTCACTCAACCATTGTGGAGTTTTTTGAGGAAACTCTCAGTTTCCCTGACTGTAAAATAGTAATGATAATATAGTGTCTAGCTTGCAGGACTTTTATTAGGCCTCAATTACCAAATCATGCAAAAGCACCTGATGCCTAACCATACTCAATAAATATAAGCTGTGATGGTGAGGACAAAATGATTATGGTATGTCTGACTACTAATCAATAAAAAGTGGAGCTAATAGGTATGCAGGTAAACAACTGAAGCCAAAAGGCCAGGGCGATCTCTGAGCATCACAGGTATTGACCCTCAAGTTCCCCACTCAACAGACTCATTTATTTATTTGACATATATTGAGCACCTGAAAAGGATCAGGTTCAGCACTAATGATCAATAAGAAAAAAAGAGAGTGGAAGGTAATAATGTGTCAAAGGAAAGAGCCAGATGATAGGTCACACTCTGATGTCCTTCCCCAGAGTTCAGGATGTACTGAGGAGCCTCTTTGACGGTCCATAGTTTCTCCAAGTACTAAAGACCTGCTGGAGTGGCAGTGGTGCCAGGTGATAAGAGGTAAGAGTAAGATCAGAAGTCTTAATTGCAAGAAAAGAGGGAGTTCTGAGTGGAGCAGAGTTATGAGTGAATGAGTGAGTTTCCTGGGTCACGCTAGGTTGACCAGATACCATATTCTTTGTGCACGTTGCTTAATGCACTTAAGAGACCAGGATAATCCCAAGTGGTAAGTTGTTGGGTATAAGAATGGAAAGGGTTGTTTTCTTAGGCTCCCCACAAAATAAGGTTTTGGGATTCCTAAATAATGATTGCATATAAAGTAAGAAGAAGGGAGTCTGGAAGCAAGCCCAGGTTATTATTCAAACTAGCAGGGACAATGAAGGCATAAGAGGGATGTCTAAATTGGATCATGAATCATGGGGCCCTGTGGACAGTGAGAGCCTGCCTCTGACAGGTAGAGGCACTGTGAAAACGAGGGTGAGACGGAAGTGAGAAAGAAAGGACAGGAAGACAATGGTCCAAATGCCAACTGTGCTGACAGCTTTATCCTCACTCCCAACATGCCTTTGGGTAAGACTGAAACCCTGAAGGGCAGGGAGCAGAGTGACGTGAATGGGCAGAGATGACCCACAATCCTCTGGGAAAACACTACATATGAAGCAAAAAAAACGAGCATAAACACAAAAATAAGTATCACAGGAGCTCAGCCTCACCAGATGTCCCACAAAGCAGGTCACCCTAGTGCAACCAGGCCATGCTGTTTCAAGGCAGCCCAGGGGAAGGAAGGTCTGACTGCTGGGTTGGTGGAAAAGCTTCTTTAAAGCTATCTGAGTCGGAGCTTGAAAGACTGGTGGACTTTCCAGGGAAGGAATAACTCATGGAGACAGGTTTTGAGATAACTTAAATCCAAACTTTGAAGTGTTTTATTCATTGCCAGGTGTAAGGGAGGAGCCCATGTAGAAGATACCTTTTCCTGAGTATTAATCAAATCCCAGGGTTCTAGTTTGCAAGTCTGACATATGACCACCAGGTGGCAGGACCAACTTAGAAATTGCTTATCTCAGCTGCGGCATTCCTTTGCCTACAGCTCCCTCACAAACCAGGAACCTCTTGATTAATATGCAAGGACCAGGTTCAGCTCTCAAGAATGTTTGCAAAATCCTGATCTCCAAGATTGTGCAGGATTTAGTTGCATCCATATTATTTGTGGAGAAGACTGAAGACTGTGATGGTACTCGAAGCACCAACATAGACTCTGAAGTTCCCTAGGCCGGGAGAGTCCACAGAGCCCATGGGATGCAGGTGGAAGCTTGAGGAGAGTAGTAGAGCCTTTCAGTCAAAGTCTTTTGCGTGTTTGGAGCATTGTGTAATCACCTAGAAAGCAGTCTCCTAGGGTACCATTATCACTGGGCATTCACCATACGTATGGTGTCTGGTTAGCAGAGCAGGCAGCAGTGCCATTACCAGCCCCCTATATCCATGGATCATAGAATGTGAGATCTGGACAAGATCTCGTGGATTGGAGTCCTGTCTTTCTGTAGTGGATGCTGTCATGCCTGGTCCAAATCTCCTTTGAGGACTAAAGTGCATGTTCTCCTAGCTGCTGGAGGTGCTGCTTAAAGACAGCTCTTTGGGAATTTCCATTCATCTAAGAAGCTGCATTGCCCAAGTCTGCATCCTCAGGTGTGTGTTAGTCAGCTTCATCACTGTGACCAAAATAGCCAACAAGAACAACTTAGAGGAGGAAAAGTTAATTTTGCCTCATGGTTTCAGAGGTCTGAGTCCATGGGTGACTGAGTCCGTTGTTCTGTGTTTGACGTGAGGCAGAATATCATGGTGGAAGGGCCTGGTAGAAGAAAGCTGCTCAAGACAGCCAAGAAGGGGAGCCCAGGAGGGGAGAAAGGGCCAGGACATATATAGTCCAAAGCCACACCCCCAGGGACCTACTTCCTCCAGCCACACTCCACCTTCCTATAGTCACCACCCTTTGTCCATTCAGCAAGTGGATTAATCCACTGGTGAAGTCAAAGCTCTAATCACTGCCCCAAACCTCTACCTGTGAGCCTTGTTGCATTGAGGCAATTTGCTTTCAAATATGAGTTTTCAGAGGACATTCCAAATCTAAACCATAACACTGAGGATTATGTATCCAATGACCACTTTATAGAGGATTATACAAACCTGCCCCTCTGCCTTCAATATAGAAAGGGCATCCTAATTCCGGAGTTCCCACTGGAACTGTGGAAGTCACCTGAAGCCTTCGTTGAGGCTTGTCACAGTTCCACTTCTCATTCACCCTGTCTACTCTTCTTTCCTTTCCTCAAAAGTGCTCCAGGGAGCATCCCCAAATAATCTTTCTCCATATTAAGCTCTGGCTCTGAGTCAGCTTCCCTGGGGAAACTAATACACTTTGTGTTACTTATAGGGAAATGGACGCAATTTTGAAGGTCATATTTAAAAGGATATTATAATTCTAAGGAGAATAGAATTCAAAAACATGCTGAACATTAAGCGAGCAAGTCCCGAGAGCAGAGATTTGTCTGTCTTCTCTGTGACTATATCCCTATGGCCACCATGTAGTAGGCACTTAATAGATATGTTAAATGGTCAAATAAATGAACATCAACCCTTAGATTGCAGATATAAATAGATACTTCCTCTGATATCTCCAATAGGAAGTTACTGAGACGAGGCTATACTTCTTGATGTCTGTGGCTAGGGATTTGCTTTTAGAAATACCATAGCTGTCCTCAGAGGAAACATTTCCATCAGTCACCATTAGGAATGGCAGGAAGCTTTGGGATGGCTTGACCAGTGCTCTGCTTGCCTTTGGGTACCTAGATTATATTGACTTCATAAAATTGTCCAATGAGAATAGACACCCAAATCATCTTCATGAACCCTGGCTGGAAGGATACAAATATCAGACCCTATCTGCATTGCTGAGGGCCCTAACAACAGCCAAGAGAAATTAGTTCTGGTTGAATCCTAGTCAGTGCAGAAAGCATTCCTCTGACTCTTAACAGATATTGACCTTGCTGACCCACTCAGCACTGCCGATTTTTTAAAATCCTGGTACCGCTAGAAAAAAGAATGACCTAGGAAAAACAACGACTGAATTAGAGCATATTTGCTGCAATCAGAGATGCTTTTGTTCAATTTTAGTACTGTGATTTTATTAGCAGCATGATCCTGAGCAAGTTACTTAATTTGTCTGCCTCAGTTTCCTCATCTACAAAACAGGTATGAAAATAACAGTATCTCCTGAAAGTTGTGCTGTGAGGATTAAATGAGTAAATGAATGTACTGTGTATAGAATAGTGCCCAGCATGCAGTGCTTTGTAAGACTTCAATTCTACATTTACATGGGGAATTTCATTTTGTCACGTACCAAAGAGAATCTAGGTACTGGATTATGTATCCAAGGAATCTGTAGAGTCCTGGATGCCCTTTGCTTTAGGATTATCTGGTTCTGTGGCTAATATTTGAATAACTGCCTAGTATATGACAAGCTGAAGTTTACGGTTGAAAAAGGAAGCAGATGCCCTATCTTTTTGCCACAATGAGGTCACTGGTACACTGTGTTTGATTACAGATCTGAAAGGTAGAGGGTATTTCTACTTATAGACAGTTTCTTCAATTCTATAAGCACCATTGGAGAAAATTCCAATCTTAGCCACAGCTAAGTCCTTCCTAGCTCTTATTGCAAGAGAAAAGTGTGGAAATTCCACACAATTTGAATATCTCTTGAGCACTTTTTAGACGTAAGGAGATATAAGCAACCAACTTGGGGTTGGTGGTGTAGCTCAGTGGTGAAGCACTTGCCTCACATGTGCAAGGCCCTGCATTTGGTCCCCAGCACTGCAAACAAACGAAACACCCAATAACATAACCAGAAGTCCTCTGCAAGATGTACTTCCACGGGATCTTACTGAAATAGTTCCAAGCCAATTGCCTACTAGTTAAGATGAAATCTGGCTTTTTGTATTTCTTAAGTTTTCTACAATGATAATCTGATTGCTTAGAAAAATAGGATGTTCCATTGAGAGTCTATCCTTGGATAGAAATATCCATCCTACTTGTTCTTCTGCTTTCTTGGGATAGAAATTCTAGTTTATGGAGTAATGGGATTGTTCTAGTTAAACATTTCAGGGTCAGGAATTTTAATGCTTAAGTTCCTGAGGGAGCTACATTTAATATTAGGATTTCAGTGGACAATGTGTATACAGGACCTGAAATCTCTACCTCAAATACGATGTCCAAAAAGGTGATACCTCTTTTCTCAAAAGGGGAAGGTGAACAATGTCAAGCATAACAAATACACTAGGGCACTAGACAACCTCCCCATTTCTAAGCAGACTCCTATTCCACATGCCACAGGAGGAGAAAAGAAATGAGAAACAGTAACTACTTACCACCTATGGCTTCTACTATTTGCCATAAAATGTGCTAGACTATGTGAATTATCCCCAGGACAGGGGGATATCATTGTCATTTCAATTGCACAGGTGAGGAATCGGAGCTCCAAAGAAAGTTATTTGCCCCAGGTCACGCAGCTGGCTAGACATAGCCAGAATTTGAAACAAGGTTTGGTGTCAATATCTACGTATTTTCCATTACATCAAAGCAATCCCATTGTCTTTATCACTTGAAGAGTAAAAAGGGCTGCCATCAAAAAGAACGCATGAGAAATGAAAAGGCAAGGTGTCTTTTGGTCCTATATTAGATGCTCAGAAGAGCCTCCGTTTTCACAGCTGCAAAATGAGGTATCTGGAATAGTCCCTTTTGGCTTCGACACTCTTTGCCCATTTCCCCCCATCCCTCTACTTGCCAAACCCAGAGAGAAGTGATCAGTATACAAGAACACCAGCTGGAGTAGCATGGTGAAGCGGTTATGTGTATAAGTTCAAGTGCCAGACCATCTGGTACTAACTAGCTGTAGGCCATAGGGAAAGTGACTTCATCTCTCTGTGCCTCAGTTTCCTCATCTGCAAAGTGAGCATAACAGCACTTCTCTCATAGGACCATAAGGAACAAATGAGAATGTACAGAATATGCTCTGGAATGGCTTGACTTTTAAGACTCAGAAAATGTCAGCTATTACAAGACCTTGCAGGAGCTCCAGCATTGAGTCTAGCACTATAAATAACTTCCAAGTCCTACCTTTAGAAACTTCTTTCTTTCAGAGATAGCAGTGGTTCTTAAAGTGTTGTTCTTAAAACTCTTACATCAGAATCTTTATTGAAAATTACTGAAAAATTCATATTTCTTGGCCCCCACCTCCAGACCTATCTAATTAGAACCTCTGACATTTGGCCAAATAATCTGCAAATCTGCATTTTCTTTCTTTTTTTATTAATGGTACTGGACATTGAACCCAGGAGGCCTTAACCACTGAGTTACATCCCAAGCCCTTTTTTATATTTTATGTAGAAACAGAGTCTCACTGTATTGCTTAAAGACTTGCTAAATTGCTGAGGCTAGCTTTGAACTCTAGATCCTCCTGCCTCAGCCACCTGAGCCTCTGGGATTATAGGCATGTGCTACCATGCCCAATATGCATAATCTGCATTTTCAACATAACCACTGAAATTTGAGAACCACTTCTTTGTCATTTTCGTAGCCTAATATAGGGCCCTTCTAATAAAACTGGTGTTGAAGCCTTTCTTGCTAAGATTTAACTTCAGGAAATCTACCTAAGCCCTTCCCAATTAAGAAATCAGTTCTTTAATAATCAGTGTGTATAAGAATACTTGACAGACCCACCTTAAATTGGCTGGCTCTGATAGAGTTGTTAGAATGGGCATATTACCAAGAGCTGATAGTTGGTAGCACTGGAGGTCCAGGAGTGTCCTTTACAATAATCAACAGGTCATAGAGATGACCACGACATTTGCACCTTTCTGTGCAAAAGTTTCCAACAGTTGCTTAGAACTCTCCCTTAGAGGAAGCCATCTGTGATTTCAGTGGGGATCATGACTTTCCAACATTTGCTTCTGAATATCCCCTACCGAACTGGATTCAAATCAGACATTGGGATCTTGTTGGGAGAAAAATCACTGAAAATTTTCTCTTTGTATTTTAATAAGAAACAGAGTTTGATATGTTTAGTTTAAACAAAAAAGACTCCAATTCTCGTGCTCTTCTCAGTATTTCTATGGTCCTTAGGGAAAAGCTGGTGGTTCTGTGATTCTCTAGTGAGGTCTCAAGCCCTGAAGTTGTTTCAAGCATGCTACCATCTCTGGGGTCTTTAGAGCAGGCTTAACTTCTCCAGGCCTAGTTGTCAGCTGTCCAAACCCCAGGGAATCTCAGAAGTAAGCAATTTTCTCACTGAATCAAAGGGACCTGCATTATTCAATTGATGGGCTTCCCACATATCTAGGTTCTTGGAGACTTACATAATTTATTTTTCCTGGAGGTTTTTATTTATTTTTGGACACTATAAAAACTAACATTTATTTTTTTTGACATTTCTTTATTTTGAGTATACTCTACTACCTGGTTAAAAATCAATGAATGAGTCTGCATCATTTTTACTATGGTTACTTTTAACATTGGCCACATAGGGAACTTTAATAAGCACATGCACTGCCAAAGCATAAAGGACACAATCTTGGTTTCTAAAATTTAGAGTACAACAAATTACATTTACCTGCTTAACTTTCCACCTCTCCAGGTGAGCTGTGCTGCAGGAGACTTTGTGTTTCACTCTTCATAATTTTTTATTAGAACTTGGCCTTTGAGATATGATTCATATACCATTACAATTCCCCTACAGTTCAATGTTTTTTTAACATCCACAGAGTTTTACAAACATTAGAATAATCCATTTTAGAACATTTTCAACAATCCATAAAGAAATCCCACCTGCATTTAGCAGTCATTATTCACTCTCCTTGCCCACTGGCCATTAGCAGTGATTACTAATCTGTTTTCTGTCTCTGTAGATTGGCTTATTCTGGGCATTTCATATGAATGGGATCATATATGTGATCATTTGTGACCAGTTTCATTCATGTAGCATAATGTTTTCAAGGTTCATTCATGTTGCATAATATGTCAGTATGTTATTTCTTCTATGGCTGAATAATACTTGATTGTATGCTTATACCATGCTTTATTCACTCACCAGTTGATGAATGGGTTGTTTCTACCTTTCAATATTATGAATAATGTTGCTGTAAACATCTCAGTATAAGTTTTTTGCAGACATAAGCTTTCATTGTCCTTGGATATACACCCAGCACTAGAATTGCTGTTGGACTGTATGATCATTTTAAGTATAACATTTTTTTCATATTTGTAATTTTTTGTAGTTGAGATAGATGGACAGCATGCCTTTATTTTATTTGTTTCATTTTATGTGGTGCTGAGGATCGAACCCAGTGCCTCACACCTGCTAGGCAAGTGCTCTGCCACTGAGCTACAGCCCCAGCCACTAGGTATAACTTTTTGAGGAACTGCCAGACTGTCTAATGTGGCTGAATGATTTTATATTCTTACCAGAAATATATTAGGCTTCAAATTTCTTCATATCCTCACTGATGCTTGTTTTGATCCATCTATTTTAATTATAGCCATTCTAGTGGGTGTAAAGTTGTATGTTATTGTGGTTTGATTTGTATTTCCCTAATGCTAATGTCACTGGATATCTTTTCTTGTGCCTATTGGCCATTTTTGTCCCGCTTTGTTGGAAAGTTGTTGATTCAGATCCTTTGTCCATTTCTGTCTTTTTATTATTGACTTGTGAGTATTTATATGTTCTGGATGTTACATCATTGCCAGATATTAATTTGTAAACCTCTCTCATTGTGTGGGTTGTATTTTCACTTTCGTCAGTAGTGTACTTTAGAAAACAAGAATTCACAAACTTGCAAACAGATAATTTATGTATTTTTTCACAAACAGATAATTTATGTATTTTTTCCTTTGTTGCCAGTTCTTTCTTTAGATGTCACATCTAAGAAACTATTGCCAAATCTAAGGCCACAAAAGATTCATCCCTGTTTTGTTCTAAGAGTTTTAGCTCTTACATGAAGGTCTTTGATCCATTTTGTACTAATTATTATATATGATTCGAGGTAGAGTCTGCCTTCTTTATTTTGTATGTAGTTACCCAGTTGTTTCTGTACCATTTGTTGAAAACTCTATTATTTCCCCCATTTAATTATTTGGGACTCCTATGAAAAATCAGTTGATTGTAAATATGAGAGTTTATTTTTGGACACTCAATTTACTTCTATTTATATTCATGATTATTTTTATGATTATTCTTGCTTTATAGTAACTCAAAATCAGGAAGTATGAGCCCTCCAGATTTGTTCATCATTATTGAGCTTATTTTGGCTATTATGAGTCCCTTCAGTCTCCCTATGAATTTTAGCATCATCTCGGCAAATTCTACAAAGAAACAAGTTGTACTCTGATGAGGACTGCATTGAATCTGAAGATCACTCTGGAGAGCACTGCCATCTTAATCATATTAAATCATCATTTCCACAAACATAGGATGTTTTCCCATTTACAACATATAGATCTTTAAATTTTTTCAATATTTGTAAAACTGAAGTGATATGTGCAGTATGAGAGAAACTGCATGTGTATGTATTGTGTCCTCAGAAAAGTTAGAATAGAAATAAAAGTTGTTTTTTAAAATCTTGAACTTTCCAGAATATTCATCAAAACAACAACTTCTGGGGGTAATGAATAGGAATGAAAATCAATATTTTTATTGTTTTAGCATGAGCCAGAACTCCACTAGATGTTTTGGATGCATTTTCATATCAAAATTTCTCAACAACCCTATGAGGCAATAAAATATTCTTTTTGAAAATGAGGAGACTAGGGCTCAAATGGAATAAGTAACTTTCCAAGGTCACACAGCCACAATGTAGCAAAAACGATTGTGTTTTACCTTATAATAACACTTAGGTCTTCACAGAATAATCAACTTGTCATCTCAACATGCATTATGTTGATCTGATAAGGTGCTATATTGTCCCCATTACTATATTCTGAAACTTCAGAAGTCCAATTAAAAGTTTAGGGTTTAGCCAGGCATGGTGGCACATGCCTATAATCCAAGAAGCTTCGGAGGCTGAGGCAGGAGGATTGCAAGGTCAAAGCCAGCCTCAGCAACAGCGAGGCGCTAAGCAACTAAGTGAGAGCCTGTCTCAAAATAAAATACAAAATAGGTCTGGGGATGTGGCTCAGTGGTTGAGTACCCCTGAGTTCAATCCCCAGTACCCCTCCAAAAAAGTTTAAGGCTTATACATTGAAAACTACAAAACATTGTTGAAAGAAATTAAAGAACACCTGAATTAATGGGAAGTCATTCTATGCTCATGGGTGAGAAAACTTACTAATGTTTATATGGTAATACCCTCCAAAGTAACCTACAGATTCTATAGAAATCCTACCAAAATTCCAGCTTTGTTTATTTGCAGAAATTGACAAGGGAATTCTTAAATTCATATGGAAACTCAAGGGATCTAGAATAACCCAAATAGTCTGATTAAGAAGAACAAAATTGAAGAGCTTGTTCTTTCTGATTTCAAAGTTACAAATAATCAGGACACTGTGGTAGTGGTATACTGATAGATATGTAAATTGATGGAATAAAATTGAATGTAAAGAAATGAACTCTCATATTTATAGTTCAGTGATTTTTGACAAGGGTGCTGAAACAATTCAATTGGGAAAGAATAGTGTTTTCAACAAAAAGTGCAGGAACAGCCTGGAGCAGTGGCCCATGCCTATAATCTCAGTGGCTCAGGAGGCTGAGGCAGAAGGATCACAAGTTCAAAGCCAGCCTCAGCAACAGCAAGGTGCAAGCAACTCTGTAAGACCCTATCTGTAAATAAAATACAAAATAGGGCTGGGGATGTGACTCAGTGGTCAAGTGCCCCGAATTTAATCCCTAGTACCCACCCCCGCAAAAAAGTGCAGGAACAGCTGTATATCTACATGCAAATAAATTAAATTGGATACCTGTCTCATACTGTATACAACTATTAACTCAAAATGCAAAAAGACCTAAATGTAAGCACTAACTTTGTAAAATATTAGAAGAAAACATAGTTTCTTAGACATGAAGCCGAAAGCACACAGATCAAAAGAAAAAAATGGATATATTGGACTTCATCAAAATGAAGATGGTTTTATGCTTCACAGGAAGCTATTAAGAAAGTGAAAATAAGATCCAAGGAGTGAGGGAAGCAATATACAAACCATATATCTGATGAGAGACTTGTATATAAAATATATAGAGGACACTTACAACTTAATGATAAAAAGACAAATAACCCAACTGAAAAGGGAACAAAATATTTGCATAGATATTTCTCTAAAGAAGATTTATAGATGGTCTGGGTACTTGAAAAGATGTTTAATATTAGTCACTGGGAAATACAAATGCAAATCACAATGTGTTTTTACAAGTGTTGTTAAGGATGTGGAGAAATCAAACCCTCATACATTTCCGGTGGAAAGATAAACTAGTACAGCCACTTTGCAAAACAGTCTGGTAGTCCTTCAAGAATTGAAACCTAAGGGCTGGGGTTATGGCTCAGTGGTAGAGCACTCACCTAGCACATGCAATGAGCTGGATGCAATCCTCAGGGGCACATAAAAATAAATAAATAAAATAAAGGTATTGTGTCCAAGTACACCTAATTTTTTTTACATTGAAACCTAAAACTACTATTCAACTCAACAATTACACTCCTATGTATACACCCAAGAGAAATGAAAGCTCAAAAACTTGCATTATGTTTTCAAGGTCCCACCCATGTTGTAGAATATATCAGTACATGATGACAAGTGAAAGAAGCCAGTAACAAAGAACAGCTTTTGCTCTGGTTCCATTTACATGAAATGTTCAGTAAAGGCAAATCTATAGAGGCAGAAATTATAATGGTAATGGCCTAGGATTGGAGGGGGTGGGACTTGGGGTGATAGTTAAAGGAATCAAGATTTCTTTATGGGATTATAACATGGCCTAAAATTAATTATCCTGACGGTTGTCCATTCTGTACATGTAGTAAAATCATTGAATTGTACACTTTAAGTGGGTGGTTTTTATAGTACTTGAATTATATCTCAATATAGCTTTTATCATCAGGGATATGCTAGATGAACAGGGCAGGCCCCAAACCAGTCATGGCTAGTAATACTAGCTCTTGGCAGGGCTGCAATGTATTATATTTTTAAATTGTGCACTCTGCAACCTCAGGAAACACCATTATATGGGCCACAATGTGAAAGGCATCCTCTTAAAGTTGTACAGCATACAATATACATGGCCTTAAGCTTCAGTTGGTTCTTATAAAAAATTCTAAGGTTAGCCAGCTGTGGTGGCACACGCCTGTAATCCCAGCGGCTCGGGAGGCAGAGACAGGAGGATCGCGAGTTCAAAGCCAGCCTCAGCAACAGCTAAATAACTTGGTGAGACCTTGTCTCTAATAAAATACAAAATTGTTCTGGGGATGTGGCTCAGTGGTTGAGTGCCCCTGAGTTCAATCCCTGGTACTGCCTCCCCAAATTCTAAGATGTATCATTATAGGTTTCCAATATCTATTCCCCCAAACACAAAAGGAAGCTAATTTTCAAATAAATGGCATAGAGAATCATTTTCCCTACACAGCTCTTTAATTCAGCATTAAGGCAACTATTGTGCTCCTCATCTTTTATTCCTGTTACCCTAGTTGGGAATATTTTTGACCTTCAATTTAAATAATGTCAAATTAATATAGGATTAAAGAATATTTTATGAGGAATTAGATCTACCCATAATCTCCCATCCTGATTTTATTTCTCTATACCCTCTTTCAATCTTTATTCATATGTACAGATACTTTTTAAATAACTGTAATGTAGTATATACACAGCTTGATGCCATTTTTTTCTTTAATATTATTTCATAAACACTGATCTTTGTTGTTCCATAGTCTTTTCATTTATTGTTTTAATGGATGTATAAATTCCTCCCAGTTAATATACTTGATACCTGAATGTAAGATAATTCATATAATTATGCAAAAGCTACAATTTGGAAATGCCACCATGTAAAGAATATGCTTTATTTTATTTTGTCTCCAAAGTTCTTATCATCATCTATGCCTCCAAATTCCCAATAAATATTTTCAAATAAATAAATTTTAGTGCTGGGGATATAGCTCAGTTGGTAGAGTGCTTGTCTCACATGCACAAGGCCCTGGGTTCAATACTCAGCACCACAATTAATTAATTATTTAATTTAAAAATTCTCTGTTAGAGTTCATTCCTAGCAGTGAGTTAAAGGGCATAAAAATTGTTTTCTGAGCAAGTTATTACAGCAGGATTTTTTTTCACATCTATACTGGCCAAATAGACCTTCAACTAGAATCATCATCATGTGATTCTGGAGGTAGTACTTGGGTCTTTCACCTCTGTGACCCACATTCAGCACTCTATTTCCTATGTAATGCCCAAGCTAAAATTAGCTAGTTAGAGGAAGGAAGAACTGTTTCCTCATTTAACATGAAAGTTTGAACCAAGGCCAGGCTGAGAACAGATGTATTACATGTTCTTTGGAAAACAGATCTTCTTTTTCGCGGGAGTGGGCCCAGAATGAGTCACATGCATCCCAAGTATCACTAACCCAATTATTGGGGGGACTGACATCTCATTTGGACTCAGTAGATTTTCTTGGAGCAGTGGACCTTAGCACCTACTTGGAAACGTGAGCATAGATCTATTCTTTGGAGGAAAACCGTGATCTATCTGCAGAAGGACACAGCCTTCTCCCTCACAATGCAATCCCTCTCTAACACTTGCCATGTTGCAAGAGAATGCAGGGACTCTGTGAGATCTGGAGATAGCCTTGTGGTGACAGTAGGATTAGAGAAGAAAAGCAAAGCACAGCCATGACTGAGCCATTCCTGTGTGCCATGCCACTCACCACTCAGCACAACCCCATGGCATATCTACTGTTCTCATACCACTTTGAAAAAAAGAAACTGAGGGACAGAGAGATAAAGTTACTTGTTTAAGATCACAGAGTAAGTACAAGAACAGGAATTGAAACCCAGGTTTGACTGACTTCAAAGTTGTCCTTATTCTATGTAGTAATCATTGAGAGACATTAGTATAGTAATTGTAGTTTGGAGAACATGAGCATTTTCTTTTTTCTCTTGGGGCCTTAGTCTCCCCATCTATACAGTGAGAGAGTTGGACTAGTGGTCTCTTAGTGTCCTTTCTGGCATCTCATTACATTTGATTAACAAAACATACAGTGTGAGAAATTGAGCAAATATTATTATCTCTCTTATACATAAACAAATGGGAGTTTAGAGAGGTTGATGTTTTATGCATAGTTGCATAACTACTTTCTGAGAAAGTCAGATTGAACCCAGGTTTCTGAACTAGAATGGAACTTCAGAGGCCACCTGGTCAATATAATATCACTCTATTTATTCTCTTCATTATGGGAAAAATCCCCCAGCCCCATCAACTGCAGTTCACATTAATAAAATGTTTACCCAATATAGTGTGACTAGAAACCTTGGCATATTTTCTCTGAATCTGAGTATCCCATCAGTTGTTTGTTCTTGTTCCAGGGTTGGCATGACTCATTAACTAACACCTTTTCTGAGGGATCCTGATGGGAAGAAGTGATGGCTAAAGTACAGTAAGAACCCACCATGCCTATTAGATCCTGGGCCTGATTTGTGCCTTTCCCAATTTTCTTTGATAATCAGAATCTCTGGAGAACTTGTTAAAAACACATATTCCTACAATTTATTGAGAAGCACAACTTTGGAATAAGAATATGAAACAAGTGCTCACACACAAGGGAGCCTCACAATGAGCTAGGGCTGATTCTTCAACGGTGGGGCTGATCAGTTGGTTTTTGACCAGCATGCATTCTGATTGATTGGACCTGTGCCATTCCAGTTGGAAGCTATTCTGAATACCAGCAAGTAAGGTAGGGACCAAATATATCCATTTGACATAAGAGGAACTAAGGTCCAGAGAAGCTCAAGAGCCTGCCCCATGATGCACAGATATGAAACAGGTGGCAGGGAAAGGGTTGTGCTCATTTTCCTATAACACAATAAGTGGTCACTGCCAAAGGGAACAGGCCATGGGACATATATCTGTCAGAGTTCTCCACAGAAACAGAACCAATAGAAAAATATATAAATTAAGATATTAAACTCAATCAATAAATGGGCAAAACACTGAAGAGGCACCTAACAGAAGAAGAAATTCAAATGGCCAAAAAGTATATGAAAAAATGTCAATATCTCTAGCAATTAGAGAAATACAAATTAAAACTACACTGAGATTTCATCTCACTCTAGTCAGAATGGTAATTATCAAGAATAAAAGTAACAATAAATGTTGGCAAGGATGTGGAGGAAAAAGTTTCACTCATACATTGCTGGTGGACTGCAAATTGGTGCAAGCACTCTGGAAAACACTATGGATATTCTTGAGTAAACTTGGAATGGAACCACCATTTGACCTAGTTATCCCACTCCTTAGTATATACCCAATGCATATAAAACCAGAATACTATAGTGACACAGCCACATCAATATTTATAGCAGCTCAATCACAATAGATAAGCTATGGAACCATCCTAAGTGTCCTTTAACAGATAAACAGATAAAGAAAATGTAGTATGTATACACAATGGAATATTACTCAGCCAGAAGAAAAATGAAATTATGGCATTTGCTGGTAAATGGATGGAACTGGAGACTATCCTGCTAAGTGAAATAAGCTAATCACCCTTGGAAAAAGGCTGAATATTCTCTCTGATATGCAATGCTAACATACAATAAGAGGTGGGGAGAGAAGAATAGAAGTTCATTGGATTAAATGAAGGGGGATAAAGGAAAGGGAGGGGCAATGGGAAGAGGAAAGACAGTAGAATAAATCGGAAACCTTCCTATGTTCACATATGAATACATGACCAGTGAAACTCCACATCATGTATAATTATAAGAATGGGATTCTAATTAGAATACATTATACTCCATGTTTGTATAATATGTCAAAATACACTCTACCATCATGTATATCTTTTTATTTATTTATTTATTTATTTTTTATTTGTTTTAATTAGTTACACATGTCAGTACAGTGATCTTGACATATCATCCATCATGTATATCTAAAAAGAACAAATAAAAATTAAGAGAAGGACTGGACTATATGTAGCTCAGTGGTAGAGCACTTGCCAAGCATGTGTGAGGCACTGGATTTGATCTTCAGCATCATGTTAAAAAAATAAAGGTATTGTGTCCATCTACAACTAAAAATATTTTTTAAAAATAAGAGAAACTAGAAAAAAGAGAGATCTAGGAATTGACTCAAGTGACTGTGGAAGCTGGCAAATCCAACATCCAGAGGGTGGACTAGAAACTCAGGTAGAATTTCAATGCTAGAGTCTTGGGCATATTTCTGTCTTTCTAAGAAACTTCAATTTTTGTTCTTAAGGTCTTAAAATGAATGGATCAGACCCATGTACATTACTGAGGGTAATTTCCTTTACTTAAAGACAACTGATTTTAAATATTAATCACATCTACAGAAAACCTTCATAGCAATATCTAGACTAGTCACTAACAAACAGCTGGGCACCATAGCAGAGCCAAGCTGATTCATGAAACTAACAACACTGGGTATCTGGGGAGTGGACTCTTATGGGGCAGAATGTGTTTGAGCCTCAGAGTCAAAGTGTTTTATCCCACTACCACCACAATTGAACTGCTGGCTCTGTTCCTATTTATCTAGACTTTTCTCTCTCTCTCTGCTTCCCATGACTGTAGTTGCCAGACCCAGTGACTTGGCCAGCTATTCAACATACTTTCCTATGTACTTTGTATGTACATATATGAATATGCCACAGTTAATCTCACCATCATGTATATCCAGAAATTAATTTTCAAACATAATTATGGGTAAATGGCAGAAAGATCAATAGAGGGATGAGAGCAGGGGTACAGACATTGGGAGGCCAGCTTTAGAGACTCCAGATTTATAAGACGCTGGTAATGTGGTAGAAGGAGCACAAGGAGATGGGAAGAAGCTAGGGAAAATTCTTGTGCCCAAAATAAACTTTCCCTCCTCCAAGTGTGTGTGTATTTTTTTTCCAGATATTTTGGTCACAGCAATGCAAAAGCTGACTAAAGCAGTTTCATTATGTGCAAATTACTGTTCTAAGCACTTTACACATATTAATTTGATTTCATTAGACTATTAGGTGACAGATATGATGAAGGTAATAAATCTCATATTTGCCGCAGTCATTTAGAAAGAGGATTCTAATATCTCTTTGCCTTAACCTTAGCAGTTACCCTTCTAGTAACAGTATGCAATTCAGTTAATAGCCATGTATTTTCCTTTTTTCTTGGTCCTTTTTAGTTACACGTGGCAGTAGATTCTATTTTGATATAATTATATAAGCTTGGGATATCTCTTGTACTAATTCAGACCCCAGGACCTCTCCTTCCCCTTCCCTCATAAACAAGATCTCTTCTCATGAAAGCCCTGTGGTTAACACTATCTCCAGAAAATGGAGGCCCAGAGAGTTAGAGATTTGCCCAAAGGCACATAGCTAATAAAGAAAAACAGGGACTTGAAGCCAGACATACGGGATTCTGAGCTCATATTCCATCCAGTATGCCACGTGAACTCATCCTAAGATGCTCATAGTTTCGAATGTTTTAACTTGTCTTTTGTAAAGAATTTGCATTTCAAAAGGGGTATTATGTGGATGCAAACAGCTTGACTCTAAAGAGAGGGATTCCTTTTCCTTAAATGGTGACTTGAAGAGGATATGGAAAGAAGCATGACGAAGATAGATTTAAGAAACTGAAAAAAAAGGATGCCTTGAAGAATTTGACATTTGTCCTTATCTTCATCATAAACAATTTTAGCATATGTTCTTGGGTAACATCATACAGAAACTGATTCAGAAAGGTGGAATGTTTAGGCCATGTGGCAAGACATGGAGAAGAGCTTTGGAAGCCGGAGGTCTTTCGGAACGCCCTAGGAGGATACCATTGTATAAAGTCCAGGCCTTCGGTTTAAGGTGGTCATCTTAATGACAAGCCACTCAGATGGAAGCAGCACATGAGGGAAGTAGTGGCAGAGACTGCCGGAAAGCCTAGTGTCAAGTTTGGTCCTGTTGCTGTTCTCTTATTTCCAGGCGTGCCCTCTGCCAGCTGCAAAGAACTTGAAAGCACTTGGATTACTTTGGGGCTTGTCATATCTCAGCTGAGCTGTCAATGTGGGAAAATCACAAAGTGATCACAAGTGCTTTCACTGTCCTTCTAAATTAGGCAATAAATAGGATGAGTCACTGAATGAGGCATCAGTCCTTTCCAAGCTGTGCAGCATGCTGGAAAAGGAAATTATTGAGTGAAAATCAAGAGCCACCAAGCAGAGGTAGCCTCAAGGAATGTGTCCAAAAAGGAGGGGTTTGAGGACACATACTACTTTCAATTTGTGGACATTTTACAGACCAAGAAATGTAGCAAAAAATTCTAATTTAATGACTGCAAATACAGCTATTAAAAAGTGTCTCGAAACTGCCCTTCATTGCCTTCCTCAAACACAGCTTCTTGGGGAGCCTTTGAAGATATTGCGGGTTCCACAAAGAACCTACTTACTTGTCTTGCCACCTCTGACTGCCATAAAAAAATAACATAGACTGGGGGCTAAAACAACAGACGTCCATTTTCTCACAGTGGTGGAAGCTGGAGATCTGAGATCAGAATGTCTAGATGGTTGAATTCCTTGTGAGGACTCTCTGGCTTGCAGGTGGCCTGTCTTCTGGGTTTTCTCTGTCTGTCTGTCTTTTTCTGTCTCCCTGTCCCCTCTTCTCATAAAACCACTAATCCCACCATGACTTCTCTACCCCCATGACCTACTCTAATTTCTCAAAGGCCCCGTCTCCAAAAAACATCACATTGGAGTTTAGAGCTTCAACATGTGAATTTGGGAACAACAAAATATTCACTTCTTAACATTATTCTTCCCACTTATCAGAACAAAAGCACCACCCAAAATGACAGCATTGAATAGTTGGGTGTCTCTCTTTGCAGGGAAAAATATATGCGTGTGCAAACACCATTTTTTAATACTCTCTTCCTGCTCATAAACTTAAAATTGCTCCCTTTGCCAGCTAACTCAAGTCTAAGTTCTACAGTTCCTCAACTTTGGTAATGAGATGTTTCATGATCTTTTCTAGTCCTGTTTCCTATCTGAAAAAAATCTCTTTAGGGGATTCATTATCTTCCTATGGAGTTGAAACTTAACACTTTTGGATTCAACATTTGCAATTTTAACTGTATAAGTACAATGCCAATGTTCTACTTCAGGTAATATTTTGCAATTTTGCTGCACACAGATTTGAATTAGCATCACTGTGGAAGCTGGTGTGCTGTCCCCAGATTCATAACTAGTCAGGTATCTCATTTGCCCTCTAGCTCCACACCATGATATAGCTCTACTGCTCTCTCCCCCAAATGACATAAATATTGCCATCCCTGTGTTACTAATGAGGCAATTGAAGAAATTAAATATGATGCATTCATTTAACAAACATTTACAGAGTGCCTGTCCTGGAAACTGAGGATGTAGCCAGGAATAAAACAGCAATTCTGGAGTTTGCATTCTTTAGGGGAAAGGATGACAATAATCAAGTAATCTAATAAACAAGATGTTTGCAGTGAAGAAGAGCCTTATGAAGATAATATATAAAAACCTTAAAAGAAACAAAAGAATGAGAAAATGGCAAGGCAAATCAAGACAAAACTATAATTTCAGCACAAAGCAAATCAGACACCAGAGGAACTGGTGAATGCAAATTGTTCTACTTCACACAAAAGCACCGAGTGCAACCAAGAGCCTCTTGAGGTAATGTTATTGAAGTACATTTAATAAAACAGAATATAAAGCCCTATTAAACATGAATTTCGTAAAACATGAATTTCATAAAACATTCTATCTTTGTAAAACATGCACATAGAAATAAGATTGGAAACATTTGTTTACTGAACAAATGTTTTTAGCATCTTCTGCATATAAAATGCTATTCTAATCACACTGAGAATACAGTGGTGAACAGAAAGACAAGGCCCCGGCTCTCTGAGAACTGCAATTTTTGTGATTAAAGGAAAATAAACAAATGAACAAATACATGGATTAGATGATTTTAGGAAGCCATAAGTGCTCTGAAGGTAATAGAATGAAGTAATGCAAAGGGTTTGGCTACTTTGAGAGGTCAGGAAAGGACTATCTGAGAGGATGACTTTGGGCTTGAGACCTAAGTAAATGAACGTGGTCATCCAGGCACAGACATTGGAGAAGAGCATCCCAGCATGACAGCACACCCAGTGCAAATCTTGAAGGGAGAATTGAGTTTGCAAGACACCGTGAGCTGAAAGAAAAAGATGCGTGGGACGAGGATAATATGAGTGCTCAGTGCGTGATAGTAGTTTGGAGAGACTGGATCACTTCATGTAGGGTGTTCTACACCATCATAAGGAGTGTTTTTTTCTTCTTTTAAAAGTAAAATGGAAAGCTTGGGGGTTTTATTATTAATATGTTTTATTCTAATTTATTATGTATGACAACTGAATGCATTACAATTCATATTACACTTATAGAGCACAATTTTTCATGTCTCTGGTTGTATACAAAGTAGAGTCACACCATTCCTGTCTTCATACATGTACTTAGAGTAATGATGTCCATCTCATTCCACCGTCTTTTCTACCCCATGCCCTCTCCCATCCCCTCCCTCACCTTTGCTCTATCTAGTGTTTGTCTATTCCTCCCATGTTCCCCCTCAATCCCCATTATGAATCAGCCTCCTTATATCAGAGAAAACATCCAGCATTTGGTTTTCAAGGATTGGGTAACTTCACTTAGCATTATATTCTCCAACTCCATCCATTTACCTGCATATGCCATGATTTTATTCTCTTTTAATGCTGAGTACTATTCCATTGTGTATATATGCCACAGTTTCTTTATCCATTCATCTACTGAAGGGCATCTAAGTTGGTTCCACAGTTTAGCTATTGTGAATTGTGCTGCTATAAACATTGATGTGGCTGCATCACTGTAGTATGTTGTTTTTAAGTCCTTTGGATATAAACTGAGGAGTGGGATAGCTGGGTCAAATGGTGGTTCCATTCCCAGTTTTCCAAGGAATCTTCATACTGCTTTCCATATTGGCTGCAACAATTTGCAGTCCCACCAGCAATGTATGAGTGTGCCCTTTTCCCAATATCCTAGCCCACACATATTGTTGTTTTTATTCTTAATAGCTGCCATTTTGACTAGAGTGAGTTGAAATCTTAGAGTAGTTTTGATTTACATTTCTTGAATTGCTAGAGATGATGAACACTTTTTCATATACTTGTTGATACTTCTTCTGAGAAGTATCTGTTCAGTTCCTTGGCCCATTTATTAATTGGGTTATTTGTTATCCTAGAGATTTGCTAGTTCTTGAAACACTGGCCAGAGCAATTAGACAGATGAAAGAAATTAAAGGGATACAGATTGGAAAAAAAGAACTCAAATTAGCACTATTTGCCGGTGATATGATTCTATACCTAGAAGCCCCCTGAAATTCCACCAGATCACTTCAGATTTTTTTAAGCAAGGGAATGATATCATCTTTCAATGACTGCTCCAGCTGCTATGTAGAGAATGGTTTGTAAAAAGGGATGGAGGAGAATCAAGGAAAGTAGTACAGAATGTATTGTAGGAACCAGGTACAGTGGCACACACCTGTTATTCCAGTGGCTTGGAGGCTGAGGCAGAAGGAGTGTGAGTTCAAAGCCAGCCTCAGTGATTTAGCAAGGCCCTATTTCCAAATAAAAAAAATAAATAAAAATAAAAAGGCTGGGAATGTGGCTCACTGGTTAAGTGTCCCCAGTTTAACCCCTGGTTAAAAATAAATAATTAGATAAAAATTAAAAAATGTATTGCAGGAATTCTGGTTCTGGTTAAGCTAGAGTGAACAAGATTCACCCTATCTGCCCCACTCAATATAACTGTAAAACCAAGACAGACTACATGAGGTCTCTGAGAGGTAAACAGCTGCAAAACAGAAAGAAAGGACAAAAGAATTAGAATTAGCATTGTATCATCAGTAAATATACTTTTATTTTTTGTATTGAATTCTATTGCTTTATTTTACCATTTTCCCCCTTTAGCATTCTGCAGTCTGAGCTCAACATACCCCAAACACAGACTAGGCGCTATAGTTAAGAGAGCACAGAAGAAGTCATCTGGTACTAACTTGAGGAAGGACAACTATTAATGCTCAGAGAGAGTGTAAAACACTCCTTTTTTTCTCCTTTCCCTTTCTCATTTTTGCATGCCCCAGACCTAAAGAAATTCTATGGGAAAAATGGAGAAATCTCAATAACCAAAATTCAGAGGAAAAGAATCCATCCTGTCCAGAGGGTAGAGTAAGACTTTGTTAACTTGTTCTTTCTGCCCTTCTCTCCTGGGTCAGGGGATGGGCCCAAGCACAATAGTGAATGACAGAGAATGACAGATCAAAGTAATTAGAATACTGAGTATCTGGAAGGAGGGAAAGAAAACAACCAACACCCAGGGGAGGAGAAGCACCCAGAAAGGTTGCAAAGAGGAATTCTGGGAACACCACTCTTAATGGGTTTTTTTTAATGCTGTTGTTTGTTTTTAATGAACTAGAGGACACTCAAGCTATACATGCATGGCTCTGATCCTCAACATGCCAAATATTTTGAGAATGAAAGCAACTGATAGACCACTTCCTAGGTCCCAGACTAATCACTGAGTGGGACATTTAGAGGACAGATTTGAGTAGCACTACAAAGTTTTGTGGAAATTTCATTGACACTGGATCCATAAGGCACAGAAAGTGAGTTGGAACATGGGGCCAGATTTAATCAGGCTGATTGCCTACTATAACAAAACATCAATATTCTCCAAAGAGTTTCAAAGAGACCCAGTGTTTCATAACATAATTTTCAAAATGATAATAAAAATTTAAAAATTACTGGGCACATTAGAAACCATGGAAATTCCAAGTACCAAAGGAAATAGACATGAAAACAAGGATCACACAGATGTTTGAATTATCTGGCAAATACTGCTAATATAAAAAATGCTCCAATAAGCAATATTGAGCATTCTTGCAACAAATGTTAAAAAAAAGTTTTCAGTGTTTAGGGTGGACTTTCAGGTGGCCTTAATGATCTCCACCTCATCTTATTCATGCTTTTTTAAAAGTGTCTCAATTTTTGGTTAATCTTCCTTATTATGATTTTTTTTAGTTGTAGATGGACATAATACCTTTATTTTATTTATTTATATTTATGTGGTGCTGAGGATTGAGCTCAGTGCCTGACACATGCTAGGCAAGTGCTCTGCCACTGAGCTACAACCATAGCCCCTTATTCAAGCTTTTTGTATAATATCCTTCCCTTAAATGTGGGAAAAGCTCATGACTTTCTTCTAATTAGTAGAATATGGTGAAAGATAATGGAATGTCACTCCCACGATTATGCTATACAGAAAAGGTGATAGGATATACTTCCAAGATGATACTACCTTATGCACATCCTATGTTGCTAGAAGACTTGCTTTCTTGCTTGCTGGCTTTGAAGAAGCAACTTTACACCTTGTTAGAGAGCCTATGGAGAAGGTGGTGTGGTAAGGAACTTCAGGCATCCTCTAGGAGCTGAGCACATCCTCTAACTGACAATCAGTTAGAATGTGGGTCGTCAGACTAACAGACACAAGGAGTGAAGTCTAACAACCCAAGGGAATGCAGAAGTACATTTATCACCAGTTAGGCCTCCAAAGGAAACAGAGCCCTGGCTTAAGACTTGAAGCCAAGTCATGGATCCAACTGTTGCATCAGATCTCTGACTGATGAGCTATGTGAGATAGTAAATGTGTGCTGCTATATCTTGGATCTGTAATGTCCCTCAAAGGCCCATGTGTTAAAGATTTGCTCCCCAAAAGGGCACTCCTGAGAAGTGGTGGAAATTTCAAGAAGTAGGGTTTATTGGGAGGTCCTCCAGTCACTGGGGTATGCCCTCGAAGGGAATAATGGGGCCCCAGCACCTTCCTCTTCCTTTCTTTTGCTCTTGGCCATGAAGTGAACACTTTTGCTCCATCACATGCTCTTACAATGATATGCTTCCTTACCCAGGCCCAGAGCAACAGGGCCAATTGATAATGAACTGACATCCCTGGAACCCTGAGCCAAAATCAGCCTTATCTCTTATCTCAGGTACTTGTCACTATAAAAGAAAGCTCTCTAACACATGTGTTAAGTCATCAATGCATTGGTAATTGATTATATGAGTAATTTGTTATATGACAATAAATGATAAACTTGGCAACGATATGGAAGTTGTAAGTATTAAAACTGAAATTTATGAAGTTTACAAAAGCTGAAATTTCAGGAAACTTTACTTGTGCTAGTCAGCTTTTCATCACTGTGACCAAAATACCTGACAAAAACAATATAGAGGAGGAGAAATTAATTTGGGGCTGTTTCAGAGATCTCAGCCCATGGTCCTCCCACTCTATTGCTTTAGGCCTGAGTGTGGCCGAACTTAATGTTGGAAGAAGGTGGCAGCAGAAAGCTGCTTAGCTCTTGGCAATGGGGAAGGAGAGAGAGAGAGAGAGAGAGAGAGAGAGAGAGAGAGAGAGAGAGAGAGAGAGAGATATGGAGTGGGGTGAGATGGAGGGGAGAAGGAGAGGAAGAGGGAGAGGGAGAGAGAGACAGAGACAGAAAGAGGGAGAGGAAGAGGAAGACAGAGAGACAGAGAGAAGGAGGAGGAGAATGAGGAGGAGGAGGAGGAGGGAGGAAAGTCAGGGGCAAGATATAGACCCCCCCATGACATGCACCCAGGGAACTATTCCCTCTAGCTATGCCCAACCTGCCTACAGTTAGCACCTCATAGTTCATTCAAATTTTTAATATGTCAAAAGGATTAATCCACTGATGAGGTTACAGGTCTCATAATGTAATAATTTTACTTCTGAATAGTTAATATCACATATGGATGCAATAGAAGAATGAATATGACTGAGGAGAGGGCCAGAGAACTTTAAGGTAAATAAGGAAAGGGGAGGCACTGGGGAAGGGAGTTGATCAAATTGTATTATGTGCATGTGTGAATATGTCAGGATGAATCTCACTACTATGTATCATTATAACACACTGATAAAAACATAAGAAGATACATTAGTAGACCTTATAATTACAGCAAAGAGAAATCTTGAAATACAACATGGTTTTAGGAATCTATGCGTCAATAAAAATGGTCAAACATTGGCCTTATTTAAGTCTTAGAAAGGCAGGAGAGTGTGCCTCTGGAAAGAATATTTGAACAAAGAAGACATTTCTGAAGTTTGACAAACAGAAAATGTAACCATACAAAAAGCTGAGCAAACCCCCAGTAATAGAACTCAAAAGAAATTCATGTCAAGGAGCATTGTAATCAAATTCTAAAAAACTAAGGTTAAAAATATCTTGAAAATATCTACAGAAAAAATAGACCATTACATTTATGGAGAAAATGATTCAAATGATATTGGATTTCTCATCAGAAACATGGGGGTCAGAAAGAAGGGGTACAATATTTTTCAAATGAAAAAAGAAAAAAATCTATCAATTCCAAATTTATTTCTAGTGAAAATGATATTCATGAAAAAAACAGGTGAAATAAAGACATTCCCAGATAAAGTAAATATAAGGGCATTTATAGCCAGCATATAATACTTTAAAAGAAGTTCAAGGGTTTGCCTTTTCAGACAGGAAGCTAATGGTCCCTGAACAAAATGTGGAACTTTGGGGATGATGGAAGAGAGAGGAAATAGTAAATACCTAGGTAAACATGATAGACCACTTCACTCCTTTTGAATTTTAAAGAAGTATTATCTGATAGCAAAAAATATAAAATGTCTGATGAGATTTCAATGTAAATATAATCTATGACAACTATAGCATTAAAAGGGCAGGTAAGTGTAGTAATAATAGTTTTCACATTCCACACACAGTGGCAAAATACTGCTTCTGGCCAGACTGTGAACTTTTTAACTCCTAGGGCAAGGTTATTCAGTTGGGGCCTGAAGGCCAAAACAACCCACTGGTATTTTTCTTATTGCAATAAACTGCACACAACAGAAATTTGCCATTTTAACCATTTTAAAGTGTAGGATACACTGATATTTAGTATAGCCCCGACATTGTACAACCATCCCCACTAATTGATTGAAGGGCATTTCATCACCCCGAAAGGTGGCTCCATAACAAGGCATTCACCATTCTGCTTCTTCCCCAGTCCAGTTCCTGGCAATCGATAATCTGCATTCTCTCTGAAGTTATTGTGCTATTGTGATTCGTAATAGGAAATATATATTTAGTCTTCATCCCCATTTCCAGGCACACTGCCCCTAAATCTATGGAATCTCCAAAGTGACCTCCAGAGAGGGAGAGAGGATCTGAAGGTTGAGCTGATCATCAATGTCTAATGATTGAATCAACCATGCTTACACAATGAAGCTTCTGTAAAGGCCCAAAAGGATGGTGCTCAGGAGTTTCCAGGTTGCTAAACTCATACACGTGCCAAGAGGATAATATGAGTGGACAGAAGCTCTTGTGCTCCAGATCCTTCTAGACCTTGTCCTATGTGTCTCTTCATAGTGCTCATTTGTATTCTTTGAAATATCCTTTGTGGAGTTAAAATCTGCAGACTATAGTGACGTAGCCACCTCAATGTTTATAGCTGCCCAATTCACAATAACTAAGTTATGGAAACAACCTAGGGGCCTTCAACAGATGAATGGACAAAGAAACTGTGGTATATATACACAATGGAGTATTACTCAGCATAAAGAATAATGGCTTTATGACATTTGCCAGCAAATGGATGGCTATGGAGACCATCATGCTAAGTGAAATAAGCCAGTCCAAAAAAAAAAAAAAAATTGAATGTTTTCTCTGGTAGGTGGAAGCTGAGCCACAATAAGCAGTGGGGGTGAGGGGAAGAATAGAAGTGCAGTAGATTAGACAATGGGGAATGGAGGGAAGGAGGAGGATAAGCAAAGACAGTGGAATGAATCTCACATACTTTCCCCAGGTACATTTATGAAAACAACACAGTGAATCCCCCCACCATGCATATCCATAAGAATGGGACTCTAACTAGAATAAGATATAGTCCATGCTGTATAATTATAGGAAAATGGATTCTGCTGTCATACATAACTAAAAAGTACCAATAAAAAAGAAAAAAATTAATAAAATAAGATACTAACTAAAGTATTTCTCTGATTTCTGTGAGCCATTCCAGCAAATAATAGAACTCCCAATTTTAATAGCTATTTGGTCAGAAGTTCCAGATCCCACACACAATATTGGCAACTGGAAGTTTTGTTGGACTGAGCTTTTAATATATGGGATCTCACTCTTGACTCCAAATAGTATCAGAATTTAATTGAATTACAGGACAACCAGTTGGTGTTCACTGGAGAATTGCTTGGCATGGGAAAAAAAAAACAAAAAAACACACATCTGGTGTCGAAGAGAAGTAATGAGAGTGTTGTATGTATAATAAGAGAACACTGTCAGTCTTTTACTTACTATATACACTCATTTGAGACATTTTATACAAATGGAATCATATGTGGCCTTTTGTGTCTGGATTTTTTTCAGTAAGGTTGATGTTTTCAAGATTTATCCATGCTGCAAAGATACCCATATTGAATTATATCACATTTATGGTTATATCATATTTTGTTTACTTATCAGTTGATGGATATTTGGGTTATTTTCACCTTTTGCCTATTATGCTTAGTGTGATTGTGGATTTATGTGTGCAGGTCTGTCCTTTGAACACTTATTTTCAATGGTTTTAGGTCTAACACCATGAGTGAAATTCTTCAGTTATATAATGATTCTATGTTGAATACACCGAAAAAACCAAACTGTTTACCATACCAATGTAAGTATTTTATATTCCTATCAGCAATGTACAAATGTTCTGAATTCCCTACATCCCTTCCAAATTCCAATTTTTCTCTCTTTTTTTTTAAATACAGTTATCCTACGTGGTATGAAGTAATATCTCATTGTGGATTTGATTCGCATTTTCCTGATGCAGATGTTGTTGAGTATCTTTTCATGAGCTTGTTGACCATTTGTATATCTATGCCTAGAATTCTCCAGAGATACAGATCGGGAAATACATATAAATACAAAGGTATATAGATATAAAATAAGACATTGACTCACATGATTAAGGAGGCTGATAAATTGTACAATCTTTCTTCTGAAAGCTGGAGACCCAGGAAGGGTGATGTAGTTTGAAGGCCTCAGAGTCAGAGGGCTGATGATGTGATTAAAGTTCAAGTCTAAAGGCATGAGAGCCAGGAGTGCCAAAGGCAGGAAATGATTGACATCCTAGCTCAAGTTGTCATGCAAAGGAAAGACAAATTCAAATTTCTTCCTCTTCTGAGGCACACAAGAGATTATGTGATGACACACACACTGGGGAGGGTCATCTGCTTTTCTCAGTCCACTAATTCAAAAACTAATCTCTGTTATGGTTTAGGTAAGAGGTGTTCTCTTAAAGCTCATTTGTGAGACAAAGGAGGTTCACAGGAGAAATGATGAGATTATAAGAGCTTTAACTGGATCAGTGGATTAATCCAGTGATATGGATTAGCTGGGTGGTAACTGTAGGCAATCAGGGTGTGGCTGGTGGAGGCAGGTCACTGGGGCCTTGTCTTTGTGGTTTATATTTTGTTCCTGGTGAACAGATCCCTCTCTCTGCTTCCTGATGGCCATGTCTTGAGTGGCTTTCTTCCATTCCAAACTTTTCCCATGGTGTTCTTCCTTACTCAGGCCCAAAGCTATGGAATTGGCCAGCTGTGGACTGAGACCTCTGAAACTGTGAGCAACAAATTAACTTTTCATCCTCTATGTTGTTCTTATCAGGGCTTTTGGTCACAGTGATGAAAAAGCTGACTAAGACATCTGTGAGGATGGCCTTAGGCCTGAGCCTAAGCAACTCCATTTTAAAAACTCCAGTTTGAAACCTGCAGTCTCACCAGGAACACCCACAGGCCTTCCATTGTGGCTTCAGACAAGTTACTTCCCCTCATCCTGATAAACAGAGTGAAGCCCTTGGCAGGCTGTCCTCGCCTGATAAGAGGGAAAGGTGAGAAGATCAGGGTAGAGACCACCAGACCAGGTGTTTCTTACCCCAGGGCAAATGATATCATGGAGAAATCCAGTGGTAGCTTATAAGGATTGAAAGGGGGGTCAAAAGCCCCCAAATGTAGTATAAATAATAGAGCCAATGAACAGGGATTCGGCCAGCCGAAACAAGGATGCACTCGAGCTGGAGAGCCTGATGAGGACCTGACATCCCATCACTTGTCATCATTTCCTGAGCCTCTGTGTGATCCTCATGGCTCTCAAATCCTCTGTGTGATCTTCACCGCTCTCAAACTGTACCACCTCACCTGGACCTTGGTGAGAGCTGCAACTTCTCCCTACAACCCTCTGCTCAACCAGTCATCCATTCCACACCAGGAAAAGCCTGCCTTGGCTCTGGACCTGATCACCATGGTCTGAGTGTGCATCTGCTGGACGTGAAGCCTAAGGCTTAAGACTTTTGAACTTAGCACACAGAGGGAATGTCTGTCACTAGCCTGTCATGATTAAGTGTGTTTTGCAGTGTTTAGAATTAATCTAGAATTGTTTGCTGTGAATTAATTAATCTAGAATGCTTTGCTGTGCATTGATTATGTCTACTGCAGTGCCTAGCATTAAGAATTGTCGTTTTCTTGATTAAGAACCTTTAGAGTGAAATTGTATTGAGTAATTTGAGTGAATAAAGCGTTGAAAGGGGCAGAAGCGTGTGGACATTCTTTATTTCTCCCCTCGACTGCATGCGTCACAATTTTGCCCCTCGCAACAACATCGTCTCTTGCCTCACCATCACAGACACATCCAAAAATAATGTTTAATCAAATATGCAGGCATTTCATGATCCAGTGAAGTTGACACATAAAGTTAACTATCACAGGCTACTTTGTAGAAATGTCTATTCAGCTCTTTTACCCCATTTAATTGGATTATCTTTTTGGCATTTAGTTGTGAGAGTTATTTATTTATTCTGGATAGTTGAACCTTAACACACACAAGATTTATAAGTATTTCCCATTCTGAGAATTGTCTTTTAACTCAATAGTATCCTTCAATGAACAAAAGTTTTTAATTTTGATGAAGTTCAACATATCTATTATTTTGTTTCTTGTACTTTTACAGAAATATCTAAGAAATCATTGCAAAATATAAAGTCATGAAGTTTTAATGCTATGTATTCTTCTAAGAGTTTTATAGTTTGGGTTTTTTATAGCAATTAAGTTCATTATCAGTTAATATTTGTATATGGAATGAGGAAGGGTTTAGCATTATTATTGCATATGGATAGCCAGATTGCCAATTGTCTCAGCACTATTTGTTAAAAATATGATTGTTCTTTCCCAATTGAACAATCTTAGCACCCTTTTTTTTAAAATTTTTTATTGTTGGTTATTCAAAACATTACATAGTTCTTGATATATCATATTTCACCCTTTGATTCAAGTGGGTTATGAGCTCCCATTTTTACCCCATATACAGATTGCAGAATCACATCAGTTACACATTCATTGATTTACATATTGCCATACTAGTGTCTCTTGTGTTCTGCTGCATTTCCTATCTTCTACTATCCCCCCTCCCCTCCCCTCCCCTCCCCTCTTCTCCCTCTGCCCCCTCTACTGTCATTCATTTGTCCCCCTTGTATTATTTTTCCCTTTCCCCTCACTTCCTCTTGTATGTACTTTTGTATAACCCTGAGGGTCTCCTTCTATTTCCATGCAATTTCCCTTCTCTCTCCCTTTCCCTCCCACCTCTCATCCCTGTTTAATCTTCTTCTCATGCTCTTCAACCCTACTCTGTTCTTAGTTACTCTCCTTATATCAAAGAAGACATTTGGCATTTGTTTTTTAGGGATAGGCTAGCTTCACTTAGCATAATCTGCTCTAATGCCATCCATTTCCCTGCAAATTCAATGATTTTGTCATTTTTTAATGCAGAGTAATACTCCATTGTGTATAAATGCCACATTTTTTTTTATCCATTCGTCTATTGAAGGGCATCTAGGTTGGTTCCACAGTCTTGCTATTGTGAATTATGCTGCTATGAACATCGATGTAGCAGTGTCCCTGTAGCATGCTCTTTTTAGGTCTTTAGGGAATAGACCGAGAAGGGGAATAGCTGGGTCAAATGGTGGCTCCATTCCCAGCTTTCCAAGAAATCTCCATACTGCTTTCCAAATTGGCTGCACCAATCTGCAGTCCCACCAGCAATGTACAAGTGTACCCTTTTCCCCACATCCTCGCCAGCACTTGTTGTTGTTTGACTTCATAATGGCTGCCAATCTTACTGGAGTGAGATGGTATCTTAGGGTGGTTTTGATTTGCATTTCTCTGACTGCTAGAGATGGTGAGCATTTTTTCATGTACTTGTTGATTGATTGTATGTCCTCCTCTGAGAAGTGTCTGTTCAGGTCCTTGGCCCATTTGTTGATTGGGTTGTTTGTTCTCTTATTGTCTAATTTTTGGAGTTCTTTGTATACTCTGGATATTAGGGCTCTATCTGAAGTGTGAGGAGTAAAGATTTGTTCCCAGGATGTAGGCTCCCTATTTACCTCTCTTACTGTTTCTTTTGCTGAGAAAAAACTTTTTAGTTTGAGTAATTCCCATTTGTTGATTCTAGTTATTAACTTTTGTGCTATGGGTGTCCTATTGAGGAATTTGGAGCCCGACCCCACAGTATGTAGATCGTAGCCAACTTTTAGTTGTATCAGACGCCGTGTCTCTGATTTAATATCAAGCTCCTTGATGCATTTTGAGTTAACTTTTGTGCATGGCGAGAGAAAGGGATTCAGTTTCATTTTGTTGCATATGGATTTCCAGTTTTCCCAGCACCATTTGTTGAAGATGCTATCCTTCCTCCATTGCATGCTTTTAGCCCCTTTATCAAATATAAGATAGTTGTAGTTTTGTGGATTGGTTTCTGTGTCCTCTATTCTGTACCATTGGTCCACCCGCCTGTTTTGGTACCAGTATCATGCTGTTTTTGTTACTATTGCTCTGTAGTATAGTTTGAAGTCTGGTATCGATATACTGCCTGATTCACACTTCCTGCTTAGCATTGTTTTTGCTATTCTGGGTCTTTTATTTTTCCATATGAATTTCATGATTGCTTTCTCTATTTCTACAAGAAATGCCATTGGGATTTTGATTGGCATGGCATTAAACCTATAGAGAACTTTTGGTAATATCGCCATTTTGATGATGTTAGTTCTGCCTATCCATGAACAGGGTATATTTTTCCATCTTCTAAGATCTTCTTCTATTTCTCTCTTTAGGGTTCTGTAGTTTTCATTGTATAAGTCTTTCACCTCTTTTGTTAGGTTGATTCCCAAGTATTTTATTTTTTTTGAAGATATTGTGAATGGAGTGGTTGTCCTCATTTCCATTTCAGAGGATTTGTCGCTGATATACAGGAATGCCTTTGATTTATGCATGTTGATTTTATATCCTGCCACTTTGCTGAATTCATTTATTAGCTCTAATAGTTTCTTTGTAGACCCTTTTGGGTCTGCTAGGTATAGAATCATGTCATCAGCAAATAGTGATAATTTAAGTTCTTCTTTTCCTATTTTGATGCCTTTAATTTCTTTCGTCTGTCTAATTGCTGTGGCCAGTGTTTCGAGAACTATGTTGAACAGAAGTGGTGAGAGAGGGCATCCCTGTCTTGTTCCAGATTTTAGAGGGAATGCCTTCAATTTTTCTCCATTCAGAATGATGCTAGCCTGAGGCTTAGCATAGATTGCTTTTACAATATTGAGGTATGTTCCTGTTATCCCTAGTTTTTCTAGAGTTTTGAACATAAAGGGATGCTGTACTTTGTCGAATGCTTTTTCCGCATGTATCGAGATGATCATATGGTTCTTATTTTTAAGTCTATTGATGTGGTGAATAACATTTATTGATTTCTGTATATTGAACCAGCCTTGCATCCCAGGGATAAATCCTACTTGATCATGGTGCACAATTTTTTTGATATGTTTTTGAATCAGATTCGCCAGAATTTTATTGAGGATTTTTGCATCTAGGTTCATTAGAGATATTGGTCTGTAGTTTTCTTTCTTTGAAGTGTCTTTGTCTGGTTTAGGTATCAGGGTGATGTTGGCCTCGTAGAATGAATTTGGAAGTTCTCCCTCTTTTTCTATTTCCTGAAGTAGTTTGAAAAGTATTGGTATTAGTTCCTCTTTAAAGGTTTTGTAAAACTCTGCTGTATACCCATCCGGTCCTGGGCTTTTCTTAGTTGGTAGTCTTTTGATGGTTTCTTCTATTTCCTCAATTGATATTGGTCTGTTTAGGTTGTCTATATCTTCCTGACTCAATCTGGGCAGATCATATGACTTAAAAAATTTATCGATGCCTTCACTATCTTCTAATTTATTGGAGTATAAGGATTCAAAATAATTTTTGATTATCTTCTGTATTTCTGAAGTGTCTGTTGTGATATTGCCTTTTTCATCCCGTATGCTAGTAATTTGAGTTCTCTCTCTTCTTCTCTTCGCTAGCATGGCTAAGGGTCTGTCGATTTTGTTTATTTTTTCAAAGAACCAACTTTTAGTTTTGTCAATTTTTTCAATTGTTTCTTTTGTTTCGATTTCATTAATTTCAGCTCTGATTTTAATTATTTCTTGCCTTCTACTTCTTTTGCTGTTGTTTTGCTCTTCTTTTTCTAGGATTTTGAGATGAAGTATGAGATCATTTATTTGTTGGTTTTTTCTTTTTTTAAGGAATGAACTCCACGCAATGAATTTTCCTCTTAGAACTGCTTTCAATGTGTCCCATAGATTCCGATATGTTGTGTCTGTGTTTTCATTTATCTCTAAGAATTTTTTAATTTCCTCCTTGATGTCTTCTATAACCCATTGATCATTCAGTAACATATTATTCATTCTCCAAGTGATGTATGCTTTTTCCTTCCTTCTTTTATCGTTGATTTTCAGTTTCATTCCATTATGATCAGATAAGATGCATGGTATTATCTCTACTCCTTTATATTGTCTAAGAGTTGCCCTGTGACATAATATGTGATCTATTTTTGAGAAGGATCCATGTGCTGCTGAGAAAAAAGTGTAACTGCTTGATGTGGGGTAGTATATTCTACATATGTCAATTAAGTCTAGGTTATTAATTGTGTTATTGAGTTCTATAGTTTCCTTATTCAACTTTTGTTTGGAAGATCTGTCCATTGGTGAGAGAGGTGTGTTGAAGTCTCCCATGATTATTGTATGGTGGTCTATTAGACTCTTGAACTTGAGAAGAATTTGTTTGATGAACATAGCTGCACCATTGTTAGGGGCATATATATTTATGATTGTTATGTCTTGTTGGTGTATGGTTCCCTTGAGCAGTATGTAGTGTCCCTCTTTATCCCTTTTGATTAACTTTGGCTTGAAATCTATTTTATTTGATATGAGTATGGACACTCCTGCTTGTTTCCAAAGTCCATATGAGTGATATGATTTTTCCCAACCTTTCACCTTCAGCCTATGTATGTCTTTTCCTATCAAATGCGTCTCCTGTAGGCAGCATATTGTTGGGTCTTGTTTTGTGATCCATTCTACTAGCCTGTGTCTCTTAATTGGTGAGTTTAAGACATTAACATTTAGGGTTATTATTGAGATATGGGTTGTTCTTCCAGCCATATTTGTTTATTTCTGTTACTAAACATGGTTTGTTTTCCTCTTCGATTATTTTCCCCCCTTTACTGTCCTACCTCCCACTGTTGGTTTTCATTGTTATTTTCCATTTCCTCCTCCTGTAATGTTTTGCCGAGGATGTTTTGAAGAGATGGTTTTCTAGCTGCAAATTCTTTTAACTTTTGTTTATCGTGGAAGGTTTTAATTTCATCTTCCATCCTGAAGCTTAATTTCGCTGGATACACAATTCTTGGTTGGAACCCATTTTCTTTCAGTGTTGGAAATATGTTATTCCAGGATCTTCTAGCTTTCAGAGTCTGTGTTGAAAGATCAGCTGTTATCCTGATTGGCTTACCCCTAAATGTAGTCTGTTTCCTTTCTCTTGTAGCTTTTAAAATTCTCTCCTTATTCTGTATGTTGGGCATCTTCATTATAATGTGTCTAGGTGTGGATCTCTTATGATTTTGCACATTCGGCGTCCTGTAGGCTTCTAGGATTTGGGATTCTGTCTCATTCTTCAAGTCTGGGAAGTTTTCTTGTATTATTTCATTGAATAGATTGCTCATTCCTTTGGTTTGAAACTCTGTCCCTTCCTGTATCCCAATGACTCTTAAATTTGGTCTCTTGATGTTATCCCATATTTCTTGGATGTTCTGCTCATGGTTTCTTAACAGTCTTGCTGAGCTGTCTATGTTCTTTTCAAGTTGAAATACTTTATCTTCGTTGTCTGATGTTCTATCTTCTAAGTTTTCTACTCTGCTGGTAGTATTCTCAATTGAGTTTTTAAGTTGGTTTATTGCTTCCTGCATTTCTAGGATTTCTGTTTGTTTGTTTTTTATAACCTCTATCTCCCTGTATATTTGATCTTTTGCTTCTTGGATTTGTTTATGTAATTCATTGTTGAAGTGATCTTTCATTGTCTGATTTTGCTGTCTGATGTCTTCCTTGAGACTCCAGATCATCTGAAGCATGTATATCCTGAATTCTTTATCTGACATTCCATCTGCTGCAGCTATTACCTCTTCTAACGTTGAGTTGACCTGCGTTGCTTGTGGTCCTTTCTTTCCTTGTCTCTTCATACTGTTCGCGTTTCTTTCTGCTTGGTGAAACTTTGTGCTATTGAATTTTCCCCCTATATATTTATATTGGTCTTGTATAGTTGCAAAGTCTCCCTCGCAAGCGCAGGCAGCGGCTCTGCCCCTCCTCCAATTGGGGCAATGTGCCTACCACGTCGGCAGGCTGCTGGGCCTGTTCTGCCGGTCGGTAGCAGGTCCGCCTACCTTGCAGGCGCGGGCGGCGGCTCTGTCCCTCTGCGGGTCGCTAGGCTTGTTCTGTCGGTGGTCGCAGTTCTGCCTACTTTGCAGGCGCAGGCAGCAGCACTGGCCCTCTGCAGGCCTCTGGGGCTGTTCTGCCGGTGGGTCGCAGGTCCGCCTACCTTGCAGGCGCGGGGGGGGGGGCGGCTCTACCCTTCCGCAGGCCACTGGGCCTGTTCTGTTTGTTGGTTGCAGGTCTGGCCTGTTCTGTTGGTGGTCACAGTTCTGCCTACCTGGCAGGCGCGGGGGTGGGGTGGGGTAGGGGGCGGCTCTGCCCCTCAGCAGGCCCCTGGGCCTGTTCTGTGGGTGGTCACAGTTCCGTCTACCTTGCCGGCGCGGGGGCAGGGGGCGGCTCTGCCTCTCAGCAGGCCGCTGCTCCTGTTCTGCTGGTGGGTTGCAGGCCCGCCTACCTTGCAGGAGTGATTGGAAGCTCTGCCCCTCCGCGGGCCACTGGGCCTTTTCTGTCGGTGGTCACAGTTCCGCCTACCTGGCAGGCGTGGGGGGTGGGGGGCGGCTCTGCCCCTCAGCAGGCCGCTGGGCCTGTTCTGTGGGTGGTCACAGTTCCGTCTACCTTGCAGGCACGCGGGGGGGGGGGCGGCTCTGCCTCTCAGCAGGCTGCTGCTCCTGTTCTGCCGGTGGGTTGCAGGCCCTCCTACCTTGCAGGAGTGGTTGGCAGCTCTGCCCCTCCGCGGGCCACTGGGCCTTTTCTGACGGTGGTCACAGTTCCGCCTACCTGGCAGGCGCGGGGGTGGGGTGGGGTAGGGGGCAGCTCTGCCCCTTAGCAGGCCGCTGGGCCTCTTAGCACCCTTTTCAAGAGTCAATTAATCATGGCTGTATGGGTTTATTTTTATTTATATATTTTTTTTGTATTACAATTCTTAATACACCATTATACCATAATTTATCATATCTCTGATTATATATAAGGTATGTTGAAGCCAAATTCACATCTTCATACATATATCCTTTCACCTTCCATGCTATTCCCTTCTCCCTCCCTTTCCCTCCCACCCCTATTCCCTATCTAGGGTAATCTTTCTCCATTGCTATTGGGTTTAATTTTTGAACTCATTAATATTCTATTAATCTATATATCTATCCTTATGCCAGTATCATGCTGTTTTGATTATTCTACATTTGGGTAAACTTTAAAATTGGGAATTGTGAGTCTTCTTATTTTGTTCTTCCTTTTCAAGATTGTTTTCACTATTTGGAGTCCTTTACAATTACATACGTATTTGAAGATACGATTTTCTATTTCCGCAAAAGAGGACATGGGATTTTGATAAGATTGTCTTGTATCTATAGATCACTTTGGGGAGTACTGCCATCTTAACAATGGTAAGTCTTCCAATCCATTAATATTTGATTGTGTTCCATTTTTATGTATAATATTTATCAATATCTACCATTTTCAGTGTATAAGTCTTTCATTAAATTTATACCTATTTTATTCTTTACAATGTCACTGAAAATTGAATTTTTTCCTTACTTTCCTATTTGAATTTTTCAATTTTAGACTATAGAAATACTATAGCATTTCTACGAATGCATTTTTTTTTTGAGGATTTATAAAGATTTTTTACATATAAGATCATGTCAGGCTGGGGTTGGCTCAGTGGTAGAGCACTTGCCTAGCATGTGTGACGCACTGGGTTTGATTCTCAGCATCACACATAAATAAGTACAATAAAGATCCATTGACAACTGAAAAATTATTTTAAAAAAGATCATGTCATTTGTGAATAGAGATAGTTTAGTTTTTTCTTCTGAATTTTGATGCCCTTTATTTCTTTGTCTTGCCTAAATTTCCAGACTACAATGGCTGGTATAACGTACTTTCATATTTCACCATTGAATTTGATGTTGGTTGTGGGCTTTTACTAAATGTCTTATGTTATATTGAGTATTTCCCCTTCTATTCCTCTGTTTTTGAGTGTTTTTTTGTGTGTTTTATCATGAAAGGTTCTAGATTTTGTAAAATACATTTTCTGCATCAACTGAAATAATTGTATTTTTCTCTTATTAATGTGGTTACATTGAATTTTATATATGGAACTACCATTGAATTATTGGGATATATCCCACTTAGCTATAATCCTTTAAATGTGGTGTTGGATTTGGTTTGCCAGCATTTTGGAGGAGTTTTGTGTCATATTCATTTGGAATGTCATTGGACAGTTTTGTTTTTTTTTCTTATAGAATCTTGCCTGGTTTTGGTTTCAGCTTACTGCTGACCTCAGGAATGAGTTAGAAATTGTTTTGTTCTATTTTAAGAAAAGTTGGAGAATTATTTTTTTCTTAAATGTGTTCTACTTGGTTATAAAAGTTTGGGAATTATTGACATTAATTTTTCTTTAAATGTTTGGTAGAAGTCACCAGTGAAACCATATAATCCTGGCCTTTTCCCTGTAGGGAAACTTTTGACAAGTGATTTAATACTGTTACTTGTGATAGGTCTGTTCAGGTTTTGTCTCTGTCCCTCTCCCCTCCCTTCCCCTCCCCCTCCCCTCCTCTTCTTTTCTCTTCTCCTCTTCTCTCTCTCTCTCTCTCTCTCTCTCTCTCTCTCTCTCTCTCTCTGTAGCAGGGATTGAACTCAGGAGTGCTTTACCACTGAGCCATATCACCAGCCATTTTATTTTCATACAGGTTATCACAGAGTTGCTTTGGGCCTCACTGAATTGCTGAGGCTAGATTTGAACTTGCTGCCTCAACCTCCCGAGCTGCTGGCATTACAGGTGGGTGCCACTGCACCTGGCTGTGTTCATATAATTTTATGTTGCCTGGGTATCTATGTTAAATACATTTTCCTTATAACAGAAGCAGGGTTCAGCAACACTTGACACAATTTCCAATTCTACATCCCTCATCTATGTGGTCAATCAAAATATTTCTTGTACAACTGCCTACTAATGACCATTTCCGTATGGGACAGCTATATACAATCTACTTGACTCACCTTATGATGCCCATAACCTGCATGGACTGTGCAGATATGCAACAATGATCACCCCAGGTAATATTGTGACCTCCTGGAAATCAAACTATTTGCTTTAAACTCACTATTAAAAGTCTATGAAAGAAACCTGTTTGAATAGTGCCCAAGACCCCTATTAAGGCATTGGCCCATGGATTTCTCTCTCCCTTTCCTCATTCCATGGCCTCTGAGTGTTTGGCCACTTGGCATGCTGTGTATTTACCCAGGAACTTAAATACTACAGTCTTTATTTCTACTTGTTCTCGCCTAATTATTGAAGGGGTGCTCTTCATCTTAAAGATCCTAAATTAAAAATGCTTTTGTAGCATCCCATAAGTTTTGGTGTTGTCATTTCACTTTCATTTATCAATATTATCCAGTTCTTCTTGGTATGTCTTTGACTCATTAGTTTAGATGTATGTTAACTTCAGCTGAGTACAGTGTCACACACCTGTAATCTCAGTCACTCAGGAGGCTGAGGCAGGAGGACTGCAAGTCTGACGCCAGCCTCAGCAACTTGCATGGCCCTCAGCAACTTACTGAGATTCTGACTCAAAATTTAAAAAAAAAATAAAAAAAGAACAGGGAATAGAGCTCACTGGTAGAACATCCCTGGGTTCAATTTCCAATACCATCACCACCAAAAAACAAACAAATCTGTTAATCTCAATATATTTGGGAGTTTCCCCCTTTCTTTCTGTTGGTGAATTTTATTTTTATTCCTTGTGGTTGGAAAAGATATTATGTATGATTTTAATCATTTAAAATTTACTCACACTAATTTTGTGGCCTGAAATATGGTCTATTCTGGACAATGTTCTATGTGTGCTTGAGAAGAATAAGTATTTAGCTGTTGTTGGGTGAAATTTTCTGTATATGTTTGTTAGTCTTGCTGGGTTATAGTGTTGAAATGCTCTATTTTCTTATTCACTTTCTTTATGGTTGTTCTTTGCTTACTAAAAAGCATAGCATCAAAGTCTCCATTTTGCAGAACTGTCTGTTCTTAAGTGAGTATGTAATTATTATATCTCCTTTTATCAATAATCTCCTTGTCTTTTAGCATTTTTTGACTCAAAGCCTGTTTTATCTGATATTATTTTAGCTATACTAGTTATATTTTGATTACCATCTGTGAAACATTTCAATCCTTTTACTCCAACCTATATTTAGCTTTATATTTAAAGTTATACTCAATTTATGTATGATATGTCAAAATACATTCTACTGTCATGTATAACTAAAAAGAATACATGAAAATTAAAAAAGAAAAAATCTGCTAAAAATAAAAATATATTTCCAGCCATATTTATCACTGGCCAGAGCAATTATACAGATTAAAGAAATTAAAGGGATATATATATATATATATATATAGGAAAAGAAGAACTTAAATTAGCACTATTTGTTGAGGTTATGATTCTATACCTAGAAGACCCAAAAAGCTCCACCAGAAAAGTTCTAGAGCTAGTAAATAAATTCAGCAAAGTAGCAGGATATAAAATAAACATCCATAAATCAAGGGCATTTCTGTATATCAGTGACAAATCCTCTGAAAGAGAAATTAGAAAAACCACCCCATTCACAATAACCTCAAAAAAATAAGATACTTGTGAATCAACTTAACAAAAGAGGTGAAGGATTTATACAATGAAAACTATAGAACCCTAAAGAAAGAACTCAATGATGACCTTAGAAGATGGAAAGATCTACCTTGCTCATGAATACGCAGAATTAATGTTATCAAAATGACCATACTACCAAAAGCTCTATACAGATTTAATGCAATTCCAATCAAAATCCCAATGGCATTCCTCATAGAAATAGAAAAAGTAATCATGAAATTCATCTGGAAAAATAAAAGACCCAGAATAGCTAAAGCAATCCTTAGCAGGAAGACTGAAGCAAGTGGCATCACTATACCAGACCTTAAACTACACTACAGAGCAATAGTAACAAAAAGAACATGGTATTGGCACCAACAGATTGGTAGACCAATGGTACAGAATAGAGGACACAGAGACTAACCCACAAAATTACAATTATATCTTATATTAGACAAAGGCACCAAAAACATGCATTGGAGAAAAGATAGCCTCTTCAACAAATGGTGCTGGGAAAACTAGAAACCCATATGCAACAAAATGAAATTAAACCCATCTCTCTCACCATGCACAAAACTCAACTCAAAGTGGATCAAGGGCCTAGGAATTAAACCAGTGACTCTGCATCTAATAGAAGAAAAAGTAGGCCCTAATCTTCATCATGTGGGATTAAGCCCCAACTTCCTTAATAAGACTTCCTGTAGCGCAAAAATTAAGACCAAGAATCAATAAGTGGGGTGGAATCAAACCAAAAAAAGTTTCTTTTCAGCAAAATAAACAATCTGTGAGGTGAACAGAGAGTCTACATCCTGTGAGCAAATTTTTACTGCTCAGACATCAGATAAAGCACTAATATCTAGGGTATATACAGAACTCAAAAAGCTAAGCACCACCCCCCAAAAAAACAAACAAACAAATAACCCAATCAACAAATGGGCCAAGGACCTGAACAGACACTTCTCGGAAGAGGATATGCAATCAATCAACAAATATATGAAAAAAAAAAATGCTCAACATCTCTAGCAATTAGAGAAATGCAAATCAAAGCTACTCAAAGATATCATCTCACTTTAGTCAGAATGGCAGCTATTATAAAGACAAACAACAATAAGTGTTGGCGAGAATGTGGGGAAGAAGGTACACTCATACATTGCTGGTGGGACTGCAAATTGGTACAGCCAATATGGAAAGCAGTATGGAGATTCCTTGGAAATCTGGGAATGGAACCCCCATTTGACTCAGCTATCCCTCTCCTCAGTCTATACCCAAAGGACTTAAAAACAGCGTACCATAGGGACACAGCCACATTAATGTTTATAGCAGCACAATTCACAATAGCTAAATTGTGGAGCCAACCTAGATGTCCTTCATTAGATGAATGGATAAAAAATACGGCATATATACACAATGAAATATTACTCAGTAATTAAAGAGAATAAAATCATGGCATTTGCAGGTAAATGAATGGCATTGGAGAACATAATGCTAAGTGAAGTTAGCCAATCCCCAAAAACAAACGCCCAATGTTTTCTCTGATATAAGGGGGCTGACTCATAGTAGGGAGGGAGGGGGAGCATGGGAGGAATAGATGAATTCTAGATAGGGAAGAGGGGAGGGAGGGAAATGGAGGAAGCAGGGGATTAGCAAGGATGGTGGAATGTGATGGACATCATCATCCAAAGTACATGTATGAAGACATGAATTGGGTGTAAACATAATTTATGTACAACCAGAGATATGAAAAATTGTGCTGTGTAAATATAATAAGAATTGTAATACATTCCACTGTCATTTATTTCTTTAAAAGTCAATCAATAAAAATAAAAATATAATGTCACTAAAAATAAAGTGCATCTCTTGTACAGAATATAAAATTGAATATTTTATTTTTCCAATCTGCTAATCTTTGTCTTTGAGAATGCAATGAATTTACATTTAAAGTAATTATTTATAAGGAGATATTTACTTCTATCATTTGCAATTTGTGTTCTGTATTTTTATACTATTTTTAAAATTTTCTCCATTATTGTATTTTGTCTCTAGTTTATTTTTATATAGTACCAGTTTTATTGTCTTTGCATTTTCTTTTCTGTACTTTTTAAAAAAAAATTTTAAGCTACCCTGGGGGTTGCAATTATTATCTTAAATTTTTAGTAATCTAGTTTGAATTAATACAATTTACTTTCACTACTACATAAGCTCTCTGCTCCTATAAAATTCTATCCCTATTCCTTTATTTTGTTACTGTCACAAATTATATCTTTTAAAAAAATTCTTTTGTAGTTATAGATGGACAGGTGACTTTATTTTATTGTTTATTTATATGTGGTGCTGAGGATCAAACTCAGTGCCTCATGCATGCTAGGTAAGGGCTCTGCCACTGAGCCATAACCCCAGCCCACAAATTGCATCTTTTAATACATAGGTTCCTATCAAATAGATTTATATTTAGTTTTATACATTTGCTTTCAAAATAATATATAAAAAAGGAGTTGCATACCAACAATGTAATAAGACTGAGTTTTATATTTACCCATTAAATATAGCCTACTGTAACAAATTACCAGAAACTGAGTGGCCATAACAAATTAACAGAGACTGGTGGCTTAAAACAAGACACATGTATTCTCTAGTAGTTCTGGAGGCTGGAAGTCTGAAATCTAGGTGTCAACTATGTTGATTTCTTCTGCAGGTTCTGAAGGGGAAACTGATGCCTCTCTTCTAGCTTTTAGTGATAGCCTTCAATCTTTAGCATAGCTTGGTTTGCACACAAATTACTCTATTTTATGCCTTCATTATAACATATCACTCTCCCCGTGTGTTTTCATATCATCTTCCTATAACATTAGTCATTTTATTAAAGGCCAACCAGTACCAGTATGATCTTGTCTCAATTTCTTCTGAAATTACACTTTCTAAATTAGGTCATATTTTTATATACCAGTGAGGCTGTGGGGGATGGGGGGTGCAAAAAGATAGTGTAGGTAATGAATAATCTGGATGGATCAGGAAGATGGGGGCTGGATTGAAAGGCAAGGAAATAAAATGCTAATACCTTCAGAATACTTCCCCTGCTCCTCACCTGTTGCCAAGGTTACCTGCCTCCAGGGAATTGTTCTTCCCAACAAGGAGATGTTAATTAATATCCCCAGCACCACTCCCTTCCTGCCTGTACCCCTGGGTGGCTTCTTTCTCACCCTTGGATCACTCTTAACTTTTGGTCACTGGTCACATGGGCAAGACAAGAGGCGAAGGGGGCATGAGAACAAAGGAAATCTAAAAATCTATGAAAGGGGCAAGACATCCCAACTTCCTCATACACCCAGCTCTGGGGGCCTTACTCTTTGGAGAAATCTATCTCTATTCTATCCTTTAAATAAAACTTTCTTTCTATACTTGCCTCTGTGTTTCTTGGGTATTCAATCTTTGGCACCAGGCAATGGGACTTGGCCTTGATTTTCAACATCAGTATCACTGGGAATTAAGACTGCAAAAATAACCTTTGGGTGGACACAATTCAACCTATTGTAGTGGCACCCCCTCCTACACAGAAAATCTTAATTAAGCTTCTCAAGAAATCTTCACCATAATTTATCTTAGGACTATCAGCAAAAGAATTTCTACATTTTTTAAAAAAAAAATTCTTATTTATTCTAATTAGGTATATATGACAGCAGAATGCATTATGATTTATTGTATACAATTGCAGCAATATTTTCATTTCTCTGGTTGTTCATGATGTAGAATTGAAACATATGTGCAGTCATACATGTACCTAAGGTAATGATGTCCATCTCATTCCACCATCTTTACTGCCCCCATCCCCAATCAATAGATGATTGGATAAAGAAACTGTGGTATATACACATATTGGAATATTACTCCCTCCCCTTTGCCCAATCAAAGTTCCTCCATTTTTCCCATGCCTCCCCCCTTTATGGATCAGCATCTACTTATCAGAGAGAACATTTGGCCTTTGTTTTTTGGGGATTGGCTTACTTTGCTTAGCATAATATTCCCCAACTCCATCCATTTACCTGCAAATGCCATGATTTTATTCTCTTTTATTGCTGAGTAATATTCCAATATGTGTATATACCACAGTTTCTTTATCCAATCATCTATTGAGGGGCATCTAGGTTGGAGCCACAGTTTAGCTATTGTGAATTGAGCTGCTTTAAACATTGATGTGGCTGCGTTACTATAGTACGCTGATTTTAAGTCTGTTGGATATAGACTGAGGAGTGAGATAGCTGGGTCAAATGGTGGTTCCATTCCAAGTTTTCCAGGGAATCTCCATACTGCTTTCCAGGTTGGTTGCACCAATTTGCCATCCCACCAGCAATGTATGAGTGTGCCTCTTCCCCAACATCCTCACAATTAAAAAAAAAAGAGGTTTTACTTTACAGATGGCAGGACTTTTTTCCACTTTGGTAATTAATTTTTAATGCTATTGTGTTAGATTCTGAGAGAATGCTGTCAATGACTTTGAAAGTGTTTGGAATCTTTCTTTTTTTAAATGCATGAATATATAAATGTATCAATCAGTACACATTCAAAAACAAAACAAAACCAAAAAAAATAACAGAATAGTCAATGAGAGTATATGCATGCTGTCTGTGCCAAACTGTCTTTTTTTAAAAATTGATTTTATTTTTTTAAATACATGACAGTGGAATGTGATATAAGGAGGCTGATTCATAGTGGGATAGGGAGGGAGGCATGGGGGAATAGACAGACTCTAGATAGGGAAGAGGGGTGGAAGGGAAAGGGAGGGGGCAGGGGATTAGCAAGGATGGTGGAATGTGATGGACATCATTATCCAAAGTACATGTATAAAGCACGAATTGGCTGACAATATACTTTATATACAAACAGAGATGAAAAATTGTGGTATATATGTGTAATAAAGAATTGAAATGCAAAAAAGTACATGTATAAAGGCATGAATTGGTGTGAACATATTTTATATACAAAGATATGAAAAAATTGTGCTCTATATGTGAAATAAGAATTATAATGGAATCTTTCTTTAGACCTAATTCTGGTATTATAAATGTTCCATTTTTTAAGATGTTTTGTCTGGTAGGTATCATCTTGGGATTTGGTGCAACATAGACTGATGTAACTATGTAAGTTAGAACTACCTTGTTAATTGTGTTTTCTATATCTTTACTTACTAGTTTGTCGACAGACAGGAAAAAGTTGTTATAGTCTACTTGTAAAAGAAAACTCTACAAAAGAGTTCAATGTAGTTAAGCTTCTATTTCCTGTTGCTCTATCTTACTTGGCCATGGGCCTGAAAGAGATCAGCATTCCAGGTGCTGAACACCCCATTTAATAGTTTTTCACAACAATTATGGACTATCTAGTATTGTAAGGATATATAATAGTTTGTAAAAGTTTTCAAGTGGGAAGTGTGTTTGCGGGTCTTTAACAAGGCCTGAGGCCTTGGGCAGGAGCTTCACAGAGATGTTTACATTTCAAAGATAATTTACTCATTGGGCTCCATGGTAACAGCTGGCAGGGGGAGGAAAGAAAGGGGAGAAGAAGCTCCCCCCTTCTCAGGTACTGTCTTTAAAGGGTTAATTTGCCCAGAACAGTGAGAGAAAAAGCTGCTTTTATGTGAACTTCTGCAGATTGTACACTTCTGAGCCCCTCCTCCTACACACTGGGTATAAAGTTCTGAAACTTCCTGAACTTGGGGTTCAGGGGGATTGATTGATTACAGCAAAAGCTTTTTCTTCTGAACCTGGCTGCAGCCAAATAAATCTGCTTTCTGTTAATTCTTTGGTGTCTGACCTCGTCTGTTCCTACAACACTATAATACCTATGAAGCTACCTTTACTGATGGTCTTTATTTTTTCATATGGCTTCAAGTTACAATCTAGCATATTTTCAATTCAACCAGAAGGATTCCCATTATCATTTCATATAGGGAAAGTGTACTAGTGACAACTTTTTAAAATTTTGGAATGTCTTAATTTCTTCATTTTTGAACCATGTTTTTCCTGGTTGTAGAATTCTTGGTTGACAGACTTTTATTTTGTTTTTTTTCCCCCCAATATGTTAGGGTATCCTCCCTCTTCAGTAAAAATAATCCACCTGATAAGTTGTATGTCAAGGTCACTTCTCTCTTGGCTTCTTTCAAGATTTTTTTGTCATGGATTTTAATAATTTTACTACAATGGCTTGTGCTGTGTATCTCCTTCAGTTTCTTGCACTTGGAGCTCATTAACTTTCTTGGGTGTATAGATTCATATGTTTTATCAAATTTGGGAAGTTTCAGGCACTTTCTTCAAATATTCTTCTATCCTCTGTCTCCCTTCTCTCCTCTGTTCCTCTCATAGACCATAATATGTTGGCAAGCTTTATGTCGTCTTTCAGTTTCCTTCAGCACTGTTCACTTTTCTTCATTTTTTTCCTCTCTGCATTCCAGAGTGGATAATTTCAAATGGCACACCTTTATATTCACTGATTCTTTCTTCTGAATGTTTAAATCAGCTGTTGAACTCTTCTAGTAAATTTTTCATTTAATAGTTGTTAGACTTTCTTGTCTAGAATTTATCTTTTATATGTCATTTCTATTCCTATACTTTTCTTTTCCAAATTTCTCTCTCTCTCTCTCTCTCTCTCTCTCTCTCTCTCTCTCTCTCTCTCTCTCTTTGTACTGGGGATTGAACCCAGGAGCACTTAACCATAGAACCATATCCCTGGCCTTTTAAAAATATTTTATTTAGAGACAGGGCCTCACTAAGTTGCTGAGACTGGCTTTAAACTTGTGATCCTCCTGCCTCAGCCTCCCGAGTTGCTGGTATGACAGGCATTCACAACTACGACTGGCTAAGAATTTCTCATATTTTAATAGAACATCTATACCTGTATTGAGATTCTCTGTTTGGGGAGACATTATTCTCCTGGTTTCTTTAACTTTTTGAGTTTATTTAAGACATTTTACTTAATACATCTGTTAAGTACAATATCTGAGCCTCCTTTTGGACAGTTTCTGTTTTTCTTTTTCACTGTGAATAGATCATCCTTTCTTATTTCATTGCATGACTTGCAAATTGTTTGCAAGAAATGGACCTTTTTTAAACTGTTGTCAGGTCCATGGAGGTGGCTGAGGAACAAAGCACCAAGCAACCTGCCTGCATGAAAAAAACACCAATCAGACACTGATGGAACCGCCTGTCAATCAGCAGTCTCCTGGCCATTCCTGGATCTTAGCCAGCTCTCCCCACCACCAACTCCAGTAGGACAAGGGACTCTTAAAAACCAATTTTCCCATCCCATGCCCTCCCTTTCTGCTGTAAGCCCCATAAAAATTCCAGTCTGATGGAGCCCCATGCGCTTCTCCTTAGACTCACCCTGCTGGTCTGAGGATCCTATCCAAGAGTGAAATCTCAATAAAGCCTCCTTCAGCAGCCTTTTAAAATCTGCCTCCTTTTGGTCGCCATTGCCTGACCTTACAATTGTTATATAGTAACTCTGGAAATCCTGAAGGACACTAGACAGTAGCTTGAAGCCATATGGAGAAATAAAGAACATAGTATTCATGGAACTACTTTTGCTGGGGTTCTCCTCCCCTGACATGGGCTTGTTGCTGTTGGTGTGTTGTGAGGGTTCTAGTTGTTTAGTGACTTCTCTAAACTCCTTGTAAATACTGTAGTCTTTGTCATGAGTGATCACCAAAGTGGACTTAGTGGTGAGCTAATGATTTAACAGCTGTAGTATGCTGTTTTAAATTCCTGGAGCCAGAAACAATTTTCTCCATCTTGAAGTCAGACACTGAGGGTAGTGGAACATGCTTCCAACCCTCTCCCAGGAACTCTCCAATCCTCACCTCACCTTTACCTCCTGCTTGCACAGAACTTGAAGGCCATCCAGAGGTGAAAGCTCAGTACCTTCTTAGGTTTGATTTTTTTCCTGAGCATGCAGTGAGCTCTGGGAAAGCACACCCCTTCTAAATTCTAACATGTGGAAACTTTTCACAGTATTCCATTTTCAAGTATTTCCCTCCTGCAGACTTTCCTCACAGGATTTTTGGTCTGCTTATTATTTGCCCCAGTTGATTTTTTGTTCTCTAGGTGACAGCAGCCAGTCACTTCATTAATTTTTAAATGTTTTTGACAAGTGCCTTTGGCATGCTGCTTTTCCTAACGGGGAGAGTTCCTAGGTAAGTGAAATAAAGGCCAACCCTTTCTGTTACTCCTTCAGAGAACATTCCAACAGGTCTAAATGTTACCAAAAGCTCCGTCCTTGTCCTCATGCCAATCCAATAATGAGCCCATGGTATTGAGAAAAAAGAAAAGGAAGGTTTTGTTTTGCTTTGCTAGCAAAGAAGAAACACAGGCTGTGATTCTGCCCATCAGCAGGAACAGGAGGCTTCTAAAGAGGTGACTCAAAGGCTACATTCCACCTGTTCTCTGTTGGGGTTGTAATCCACTGGTTAATGCTGGAGATAGTCATTTCTGAGATCTGTACCATCCCCAAAGTCTGGATTGCTTCATTCCTATGGTGGGTGTTTACAGGGGACAGAGAACTCTGCCTAAAATGTGGAAGAAAGGTAATCCTGTTACCTTAGGAAGGTAGGGAGAGAGATTAGGGAGGAGCAGGGAGAGAGGAAGAGAAAGAAACAGGTCCATTTAAAAAATTAGTTGCAGTGGCAGAGCAACAAGGGCTACATTCAAAGCATAAAGTGGGCCACGGGTACAAGAACAGAAAAGCAGAATTCATTGACAAGTCCAGTTTGCTCCTTCAGGCATCAGAAATTCACAAAAGTAATGTGGACTAACAACTTTCAGATTGTCACTGAGCATGGAATTAGGGATTAGACAAGTGTAAGTGAAAATGCACAGTGCTCTCTCACCAGGTTTTACTCAGCTTTTCCATTAAAAACAAAGACTGTCAGATTGTTTTCTTTAAACGACTGCATTATATGCCATGTACAAGATACTTACTACTAATATAGTTAAGTGAAAAAATAATGGATAAAAGATACAGTATGGAAAATTTTGAAAAAGCTGGAATGACTTATTAATGTCAAAGAAGACTGAAAAATGAATAAAATTAAATGAGTAAAGAGGTATATTGCTTAATGATGAAAAGGCTTTTCACTGAGAAGACATGACAAACTCAAGTTGTATGCCATTAACAATGGAATAAGACATGAAGAAAATCTAACCAAACTAAAAAGGGAAATAGACAAATCTACAATTATTCTTAGAAACTTCAACATGCCCCTCTTAGTAATGGATACAATAGAAAGAAGATCACCAAAGTTACAGAAGTTAGTAGTACGTCAAACATTTGTGGAACCTTTCACTTGACAACAACAATAAAATTGTTCAGGTGTATGTGCTGCACTTACCAAGATAGACCATATTCTAGGCAATAAGTCTGAATTTAATGAATGTAATACAATTGAAATATATGAAGCATGCTCTTAGATCATAACATAATTAAACTTAAAGTCAATGATAAAAAGACAACAGGAAAATCCCTAAGCATGTGGAAATTCAATGACACACTTATATGGGTCAAAGGGAGATTTCAATTAAAATAATAAAATATTGTGCATTGAATAAAAATAAAAATACAATATATAAAGTATGGTAATGCAGCAAGAATAGTACTTAGAAGGCTGGGGTTGTGGCTCAGAAGTAGTGAGATTGCCTAGCATGTGTGAGGCCCTGGGTTCAATTCTCAGCACCTCATGAAAATAAATAAAGATATTGTGTCCAACTACAACAAAACATGAATATTTAAAAAAATCTTTTAAAAAAAGAATAGCTCTCAGAAGGAAAGTTGTAGCATTAAATCCTGATACTACAAAAAAAAAGGAAAACCTGAAAATAGTAACCTAAGCCCCCCATTAAATGACAGAGAAGAAATAAGCCCAAAGCAAATGCTATGGATAACAACAATGAAAAGAACAAAAATTAATAAAATATAAAACAGGAAAAGAATCAACTCAACAAGAGCAGGCTCTCTGAAAAGATTAATAAAATCATCAAACCTCTAGCAAGAATTAAAAAGAAAACAAATTATCAGCATCCAGAATGAAAAGGGGCACATTAATGTAGATCCAACTGATATTGGAAGAATAATAATGGAATACTATGCCCAGATATGCACACATGAAGTTGACATCTTAAATGGAATTTGCCAATTCCTCAAAAATCACAAACTATATAAATTCCCCTAAGGCTAAATATGTAAACAGAAGAGTCTATTTTAAAAAAAATTGAATACATGATTAAGAATCTGAAAAAAAGTCTCAGCCAAATTCACTCCAATATATAAAGAATAAATATATATCAATTCTGCACAGTAGTTTTCAGATAATAGAGGAGGGAATACCTTTCTAACAAATTTTATGAAGCCACATTACCCTGGCACCAAAGGGAAAGATATTATAAGAATAGAAACAAACAACAGTAACAACAACAGCAGCAAAAGAATAGAAACCTTCAGAAAAAATATGATTCAGGAATATATATAAAATTTTTCTGAATGACCTTTTAGAAAATTGAATCCCAACATTAAAAGGATAACACAACTTTAATAAGATTTTGGTTCCAGACAGACAACAATGTGATAATTTTATTTCTCTATATTTCTTGTGCTAAGAATAGCTAAAGAGCATAGACCTAAAAGAACATCTGTAATGATGGAATACGAATCTCCATAAATCTGCTCTTCTACCAAAGCAGTGAAAATATTCCAAATTATGAAATTTAACTTTTTCCAAACTCTTGAATTTAACAAGAAGCTTAGAACAATTGGAAGAATATTTATTCAAGAATCCTCGGTAAGATCAGTGGTGATTGGGTTGGGAACGTAGCTCAGTTGGTAGAGTGCTTGCCTTGCATGCACAAGGCTCTGGGTTCAATCCCCAGGACCACCAAAAATGAAAAAAAAAAAAAAGATCAGCAGTGATTGAGGCATTTATCTTGGCATTCTTCATTGTGAAAGGAAAGATTTGCAAAAAAATAGGTCTGTTGGATAACATCACCAGAGTTTTTCTTTGGACATGCTATGTATTTGATGTTTATTATATATCCAACTGCCTACTTGATATTTCCACTTGGATGTCTAAGTCTTAAGTTCAGGAGAATATAAGAGCTATAAATATATAGGGAGTTATCCAGATATAATTTATAGACACTGCGTTAGGTTAGGCTTTCCTTATTCAAGACCTGTCTAGTTGCTTCAGACTCTTCATTCACAGTGCTCTGTGACAGAAGTAGAATTTAAACCTGGACTACAATTCCCCTGAGTAACCTACATCCTACTCCATGGAATTTCCAGCAATGGAACTCTAGCTGAAGAAGCAGCCTTTAGTGAAAAACTGTAAAAGCATAATGTTTTTTTCCAAATATTTATTTTTTGGTTAGACACAATACCTTTGTTTATTTATTTTATGTGGTGTTGAGGATTGAACCCAGGGCCTCACACATGCTAGGTGAGCGCTGTACAGCTGAGCCAAAACCCAAGCCCAAGCATAATATTTATACATGGTGATGAGTTGGAGATTAAGTAATTGGAATATAAGACAGGTAAATATACTAATTACACCAGTCCATCTGAGCCAAAACCCCAGCAAACTGATCTCTTAAGCACAGCAGACAGTGTTCTATGTTAAATTGGTGGGGAAACAGAGCAGTACTACTTTTATTCTTGACTGTGATCCTTAAACATTTTCTATGCCCTATGATACTTATTGGCACCAGTCTTTCTAGTCACACTTGCCAAGAATCCAGAGTCTGTTGAAGATCTCAAATGTGTGGCAAGCAGAGCAGTGAAGACAATGTAAACTGTGCCTAGACGAGAAGATTCCAATGTCTGCAGGTGATCGGATTTCTGTTGCTTTTGACATAACATTCATGAGTTCCTCCAATCTGTGTATACTCTGGGCTGCACGAGAAAAATACTGAGCATTGTGCAATTTTACCAATAGATAATTATAGTCAAAAGAGCACTAATGTAGTAGAACTAATTAATACATTTGGAAATTTTCTGCCTTTTGAATCTGGGTAGAAAGCAAAAATTCTCTCTTATCATGGTAGCTCTAAATAGGAGACATTCACTTACCTATCTCCCCTTCCAGGGTGTAGACACATGATCCAGACTGGGCTTAGATTAGGTGCACCCATCATAGATCCTGAATCAGAAAACAGTGACACAGGAAGGGAGGACATTTTGTTTCAGGAAGCAGTATCACAGATGGTGGTAACATTCAATTTCAAGAATATCTATAGATGAGGCCAAAGGTATTGGCAGTGAAATCTCTACCTTTTGTGTTTACCAGTGAAGATGGCAACAGTGTACTCAATTAGTTCTGTGGAATGATTTTTGGCTTCAATCTTCCTGTGAATTTATTTTGTCCAGGCCCTTTTCTCAAGTCTGTTTCCCCAGACTTTCTTGATATTCTGTAAGGTACTCAGTATGTTTTTATAATTTTTTTTTCATTTAAAATAGCCAGACGTGGCTTCTGTTGCTTGCAATCAAGAAGCCTGACTGTTTCAATGCTGGCACATAGAATGGAGAGTTACAAAAGAGAAGCCCCATACGATCCAGAGTGATGGGTTATTAGACTGAAAGGCCACATATCCCATTTCCAGTTATGATGGGCTAAGTTATTTCAACAAAATATATAACAGATGAATGAGATCTGTTTTCAAATTTGTACACCAATGAGCTGATAAAACAGGAAAAATTAACAGTCAAAATTGAAGGGACACTAAGAATCCTGAGAGGTAAATGTACACGAAAACTGCTTTGAATGTTCATTACGGGTAAAATAAATCAAAATCCAGAGACCATTTAAGGAAGAAAGTTGACAGAAGAGTAATCTGTGTTAGGTGGGTTTGAGGTAGTAAGGGAACCAAGCACCGGGCAACCCATGCATGAAAGAACAACCAATCAGGCGCCTCATAACCACCTGTCAATCAGTGGGGTCTCCTGACCAATCCTGGAAGGATAGGATCTCAGCAAGAACCCCCAACCAATCCCAGGAGGACCAGGGACTCTAAAAACCTCCCTTTCCTGTCCCAAGACTCCCTTCCTGCCCTAAGCCCAATAAAATTCCAATCCAGCTGAGCCTGGGTACGCCTCCGCAGGACTGCTCTTTTGGACTGGAGGGTCTCACCTGGGAGTTAATCTCTCTCTCTCTCTTTTATTTAATTGATTTTATTTTTTTTAAATACACGACAGTGGAATGCATTACAATTCTTATTACACATATAGAGCACAATTTTTCATATCTTTGTATATAAAGTATGTTCATGCCAATTCATGTCTGTTTACATGTACTTTGTTTTTTTTCTTTGTATTATAATTCTTATTACACATATCTACCTCAGTTTTTCATATCTCTGTTTGTATGTAAGGTATGTTGACACTCAATTCAAGTCTTCATTCATGTACTTTGTATAATGATGTCCATCACATTCCACCATCCTTGCTACTCCCCTGCCTCTTCCCTTTCCCTCCCTCCCCTCTCTGGGAGTGAATCTCTAAAGCCTTGTTCAGCTGCTTTTAATCTGCCTCCTTTTGGTCACCAGTGCCTGACCTTACAACCTGGGATTTCAAAGGGCTACAATATCCAGGTGAAGATGAAGCAGAAATAGGTCAGCCCTCATTTGAGATTGCACCCAAGATTTGATTAACTCATCCCTCTGGGGGCAAACAGGTTTTTTTGGACTACTTTGATTAAGGTGGTTCTGAACTGGTAGTAAAATAGGCATCTAATAGAAGCAAGGTGAGTCCCTTTTAAAAAGATGTTTTCTTAAAAAAATGTTTTAATTAGTTATACATGACAGTACAATGATCTTGACATATCATACATTTGAATCAGATGGGATATAATTTCTCATTTTTCTGAGTGTACAGGTTGCAGAATTACATTGGTCATGCAGTCACGTATATACCCACAGCAATAATAATGTCTATTTTATTCTGCTGCCCTTCCTATTCCCCCTTCCCCTCCCCTCCCCTCCCCTCACTTTTCTCTACCCAATCTAATGTGACCTACTTCTTTTTTTTCCCCTCACGTCGCCATACCTGAATTCTGTATAATGAAGGAGGTCTCCTTCCCTCTTCCATGCAATTCCCCTTCTCTTTCCCTTTCCCTCCCACCTCTCTTCCCTATCTAGAGGTAATTTTCTTCTCATGCTCTTCCTCCCTACCCCATTTTGAGTCACCTCCCTTAATCTAGGACTCAAATTGTTTCAACAAATTATTTTCGAACATAAATTACTAGCTCATGGACATAGATAACCAAGAATTAGGAAGCACAATGTCACAATCAAGAATTAGCCAAAGAACATACAATAGAAATAGATACACAAAGAGTTCCTTAAAGGAAACATAAGGAAGAGAGCTTCCAGAAATAGTTTTAAAAAACAATGATCATTGATGTAGCTATGTCACTGTAGTATGCTGATTTTAAGTCCTTTGGGTATAAACTGAAGGCGAATGTTCTCTCTGATATGCTGATGCAAACTCACAAGGGGTGGGAGTAGGGAAAAATAGAAGTTCTTTGGATTAGACAAAGGGGAATGAAGGGAAGGGAGGGTGAATAGAAATAAGAAAGACAGTAGAATGAATCAGACGTGACTTTCCTATGTGTATACATGATTACATGTCCAATGTAATTGTACATCATGTACACACAGAAGAATCAGAAGTTATACTCCATATATGTTTAACAGTATCAAAATACATTCTACTATCATGTATAACTAACAAGAACAAATAAAAAACAATGATCATTAATGTCTCTCATGCCCCTGGCCCATACCTGTGCCTCTATAGGTGGCAGGAACAGATTTTTCTTTATTTTTGCAAAATCAATGTGCTCCATTCAGTAATCAATACTTAACCTTTCCCTCTAGTCATCTTTAAAAAAAATTTCTCCCAGACCTTTTTGTCAAGATACATTGTGGACAGGAGAAAGTAATTTTACAGGAAAAAAAAAATAGAAACAACACAACCAGAAAGATACACATTCCTAATAATGTTCAGAGTTTTCAAAAAATTTCAAAATAGTTTTTCATAACCTTCTACCTCTTTTGTCCTGAGCAGTTATCTAAGTAAGCGGTCTTGAAAAAGCTATATTCTTTTCAGAGGACACTTGCATTAAATACACTGCCTTACTAAGGTGGGTACTAGAGAAAAATTAGGTAAGTCAGTCTATCAGTCATTTTTTGAAGGCTGCAGTCAAGGAAGTGGAGTACAATAACTAAGAACAGTAAGATACCCTGGGAATGGGTCAAAATTCAACCTGTCAGAAGTGGGTGGAGGGTTCACATTTCTTGGGATATGTCCATTCCTAACATGCAGGTTTGGGCAGGAATCACAAGTTACAAATACAATTAGCTTCGGGTCTTATGTTTACATCTTTAATCCATTTTCAGTTGATATTTGTAACTGATGAGAGCCAGGCTTTCAGTTTCATTGTTCCTCAAGTAAATAACCAATTTTCTCAGCATTGTTTAATAGAAGGAATAAGTTCTGATGTTCTATGGCGCAGCAGGATGACGATAATTAACAATAATACATTATGTTTGGTGTGTGGGAGACCTTGCCTTTTGGTTTTATTTCCCCCATCGGGTTTCTCCCTGATGAAGTTAAGTTTCTGTCTCTTGAGAAGAACATCACGTTATCCCTTACCTCTCGTCTCCGAGGGGCGCCAAGCTGGAGGGCGCCAAAGTCAAAAGTTTTCTCAACCAATCCTCGAGGACAAAGTCCGCTCACCTGTTCCTGAGTCACCCTGCCAATCAGCACCCGCCACGTCGCCAAAGCAACCCTTCTTAAGCTGAAGCTTGCAGGCTTATGCTGCTGCTCTCCTTCTCTCCTTTTCTCCCCCTTCGGGCAGCCCCCAATAAATTCTCTAGGTTGAATCTCCACCTCAGGTGAGTCACTCGCCTTTCACATTATACATCTCAAAACAGGAGAGAGGAATTTGAATGTACTCACCATACAGAAATGATAAACGTTTGGGTGCTGGGTATGTGCCCGTGGCCCACTTCATACTTTGAATGCAGCCCTTGCTGCTCTGCCACTGCAACTGATTTTTAAAATGGACATGCTTCTTTGCTTTCCTCTCTCCCTGCTCCTCCCTAACCTCCCCCCTACATAATCTCAAGGGAAACAGGATTACATTTCTTCCCCATCCTAGGCAGAGTTACCCGTGCTTGAGTACACACCCACCACAGGAACGAAGTAATTCAGACTTTGGGGATGGCACCAGAAGATCTCAGAAATGACTGTCTCCCAATTCACAAGTGAATTACACCTCCAACAGGGAACACATGGAATGTAGCCTTAGAGTCACCTCTTTAAACTCCCACCCCCCATTCCTGCTCATGGGCAGAATCACAGCATCTGGGACTGGAGTCCCCTGTTTCTCCTTTGCTAGCAAAGCAACCAACCTTATTTTTCCTTTTTCTCAAAACCATGTCCTCGTTATTGCATTGGCTTTGGAGAAAAGGACCAAGGTTTTGGCAACAGGTATGCTAATTACTCTGAGTTGATCACTACCCAAAGCATGCATGAATTAAAAATATCACAATGTACTTAATAAATCTGTACAAATATTATGTGTCAGTTAAAAAGAATTAAAGTAGGGGCTGGGGATAGCTCAGTTGGTAGAGAGCCTTCCTTGCATGCACAAGGCCCTGGTTTCAATCCCCAGCAATAATAATAATAATAATAATAATAATAATAATAATAATAATGGAATTAAACTAGCTTCTTCATGTGAAGTTAGGTTTTGATTAGGAGCTGGCACAGTGGTGTTCAATTTTAGTCCCAGTTACTCACCAGTTACTCAGGAGGCTGAGGCAGGAGGATCACTTGAGCTCAGGAGTTTGAGCTCAGCCTGAGAAACAGGAAAAATAAATAAATAAATATATATAGTTTGTACAGAGAACATGTTCTTCCTCATGGGCATCTGTAAGTGATCTATATAGCTCCAGCTCTCTGGATGTTTTTTATAAATGAGGACCCCACAGAGAGTTATTCTAAATGTGCAACGGAGCCTCCAAATAAAAGTTCTGTTGATGGAATCTGAACCTGCTCTCAGTTTTGCACAGTGTCTGCTCCGGTGAAACAACCCATAGCAGGTCATAACAGCTTAGAGTGACGTCAAGGTAATTAAAATTTATGAAAACAAACCAGCCACTCTTCTTCACCAGCAAAGCCAAGATATTGCAGAGCCAGAAAGCCATGGTTCAAATCCACATGAAAAGCAAGGATTTCTAAAAGCCCTTGTCAGTCCTAGAGCCCATTTGACCCACTCAAAAATATGCACTTCAAGCTGGAAAATTAGCCTGTAAAGGTCAGATTCTGAGAGCTCATTAGCAAATTAAAAAATTGATTTTTAAAACTCCCAAAGTAAATTTCATTCTATAGATTATCTCCCATTTAGTGTTGTGTTCCTTTTATCAGAGGCTCCAATATGCAAAAAGCATAGCTAATATCATCACTTACAGAGATTTATTCTGCTTGTAATACTCAAAGAGTTTAATGCAAAAAGAAAACAAATTATAACTCCCTAACATTATTTTTTTTCCTTTCACAGATTGTGATATTCCCTCTGGAATTTATGATATTATAAGAATTTTATCATATATCTTGATATAAAGTGAATGTTTGTGTCTAACCACCCCCATCCCAAAGTGATAGCTTTTGGAAGCGGAGCCTCTGGGAGGTAAATAGGTACAGGAGAGGTCTTACACTTAGATCCTCCATGATGGTATTAATACCCTCATAAGAAGAAGAGTCAAGGGCACTCTCTCTCCACCTTCTATATAAGGAAACAGCATGAAGGTGGCTGTCCCCAAGCAGGAAGCAGGCCCTCATCACATTGTATGAATCTGCTTGTCCAGCAATCTTGGGCCTTCTAACTGTGGAGGGAGGGGTAAATGCTTGTTTGTCATTTAAGTCACCCACTGTCTTTTGCTATAAACGCTTGAACTAAGACACACCCAGGTATAATAGTCACAAAAATGCAGAGCATCTAAAAAAAAAAAAAAAAAAACCCACCTTTTCTTTCTCATTGCAAACCCCCAGCAAAAAATCAGCATGTAGAGGGTTAACATTGTGGTTCCCTGGAGGTCACTGCTGGAATGCAAGGTGGGTGGGAGCTGCTCCAATTGCAGTTTGTTATTTTTCCCCTCTTTTTCTGCCAGGCTTATCTAAAGCTTTGCTCAAGCACTTGAACTGATTTAAATTTTTGAACTCCTACTTCAAGGACAGAGCAATGCAAACTATTAAACATTTTTGGCCCAGCGAAAGCTCACCTTTGAAAATGGTTGGACTCTTTCCCCTCCCACTTAGAAGCAGAAAGTAAAACAAAAGTTGTGATCTGGTTGACTTTTTGCCCTCCAGAATGGCTACAAGCATCTGGGGCATCTGGCAAACCAAGTCTCAATATTATACACCATAGCAATCAGAAAAATGATAAATCATAGGAGCATCTCAATAAACACAGAAAACACTTTGACAAAATCTATCACCTCATTTATGATTAAAACAAACAAGCTTATTGAATAAAGAATAGAAGGAAACTTCCTCACATGTAAAAAAACCCACAGTTAACAAAATACTTAGTGAAAGACAGGAAAAAGACAAGAAGGTCAGCTTTTGTCACTTCCAGTTAACATTGTATTGGAGGACCTACTCAGACCAAATAGGTGAAATGGAGAAATAAAAGTCATCCAGATCACAAAAGAAGGGGTAAAACTACATTTACAGAGGAGGTGAACTTTCATATAGAAAACCCTAAGAAATTCACAAAAAAGTGGAGTGAATATTTCAGGTAAATGCAAATACAATATTAAAGTAAAAAAAAAAAACCCAAAACCAAAACAAACAAAAACCCTGAATTGTTCTTCTATACATTAGCAATGAAAAACCTGAAGATATTTTAAATTCCATTTCAAAAAGAATGAAGCATTTAGAAATATACTTACTAAAAGAAGTGCATGATTTTAACATTAAAACTACATAAAAACAATTAAAATAGCTTAAAAGAAGATATGAATAAATGAAAAGTGTTGAGAGCCACAGCCAAAGGGGCCCCAGCAAACTTCCAGCTGCCAGCAAACTTCCAGCTGCTTTTATTCCTTTGAGTATTAATTGTCCTACAGCCTCAGGATACCTAGTAAGAATAGTGTTAGGAGAATAAGATAAATGTATCCATAATAATGGACCTTCTTGCCAAAATACTCCTGTAGGAATATTTTTTGTTGGTAGTACAATAAATAATAAAGGCAAACTTATATCAATTCTATCCAAATGCATATTTTCCATATATGTTTCAATGATTTTTAATGCCTTTCTTGCTTCAGGCGTTAACATTCGGGGTGAATTTGGATCTGATGGACCTTGTAGGATATCAAATAAAGGTCCCAACTCTCCTGTTGGTATACCTAAATAAGGCCTTATCCAATTTATGTCTCCTAATAACTTTTGAAAGTCATTAAGTGATTTGAGTTGATCTACTCGTATTTGAATTTTTGGTGGACGGACCATGGTTGAGGATAATAGAACTCCTAAATAATTAATTGGAAAATTTAATTGTACTTTATCTATTGCTATCTCTAGATTATAATTTTTTAATAAGTTTGTAAGTGTGGCATAACATTCTAGCAATGTGTTTTTATCTTTGTGTGCTAATAATACATCATCCATATAGTGAAATATTTGTAGTTCAGGATTTTGATTTCTAAGTGGCTGGATTACTTTGTTAACATAAATTTGACACATAGTTGGGCTGTTAGCCATCCCTTGAGGGATTACTTTCCATTCATATCTCTGATCAGGACCTTCATGATTCAGTGCAGGGATAGTAAATGCAAAACGTGGACTATCCTCAGGATGAATTGGAATTGAAAAAAAACAATCTTTAATATCTATAACTAAAACATACCAGGTTTTTGGCAAAGCAGACAACTGAGGAATCCCTGATTGAGCAGGTCCCATAATAACCATCTCATTATTAATGGCTCTTAAATCTTGCAATAATCTCCATTTACCAGATTTCTTTTTGATGACAAAAATGGGAGTATTATGGGGAGATACAGAAGGTTGTATATGTCCTTCTGCTAATTGTTGTTTGACCAGGTCATGGGCTGCTTGTATCTTTTCTTTAGTCAGGGGCCACTGAGGAACCCATACTGGTCTTTCTGATTTCCAAGTAATTTTTATTGTCTCAGTGGCCCTTTCTGAAAATCCAACCCATGTCTGTCTGTTCCTTGATCTATTTGTATTGGTGCTGCTATACCTTGTTCTTGTTTTTCTAATCTTTTTCCTTTCCTAAAACCTTGTCTAGTCATAATAGTGGGTGCATTTTGGTTGATGTTATTTGTTAATGTCAAACCTAATTGATCTAGGACATCTCGTCCCCATAAATTTATAGGAAGATGATCCAATACATATGGCTGTATAGTTCCTTCACATCCTTCAGGATCCTTCCAATCTAATACCATTGCACTTCTATGGGGATTAGTTGCCACTCCTAGGCCTCGAAGCGTTTGAGTGGCTTGTTGTAATGGCCAATGTTTTGGCCATTCTTGACGAGAGATGATGCTAAGGTCTGCACCTGTATCCAGTAGCCCATTAAATTCATGTCCTTGAATATTTAGTTTTAGCATGGGGCGAGAATCTAAATTTAAAGAAAGCATAGCCCAATCTACACCTGTGGAGCCTAATCCCTTGGAACCTCTTTCTACAGTACGACTGGAAAATTTATCATGTAGGCTGGGTATTATTAGTAACTGTGCTATTCTATCTCCTGGTGAAATTACTGATATACCCTTTGGAGAACTGGCTATAATTTTTATTTCACCTTGATAATCGGGATCAATTACCCCAGGACTTATCATAAGTCCTTTTAGAGTAGAAGAGCTGCGTCCCAATAATAAGCCTACTGTTCCTTTGGGAAGAGGTCCTTTCACCCCTGTGGGAATGATTTGAACTCCCATCTCTGGAGTTAGTACTGCTCTGGCGGAGGCGCAGATGTCCAACCCTGCGCTCCCTCTGGTTTGTCTGATGAGGGATCTGATGGACAATGTGTCCTGGGCACTACCCTGATGGGGTTGCTGGGTTCCTCCAGTGCTCCGTATATTTGTGGTTTTGGGCCCCGGAGCATTGGGCCCCCCTGTCCATTTTTTGGCAATGGAGCCCGATGCCTTTCTCCACGATATCGTGGATAAACACCTGGTCCTTGTTCGTTTTTTGATAATGGAGTACCCTCTATGGTGGTTTGAGAACGGCATTCATTAGCCCAATGTCTCCCTCTACGGCATCGTGGGCAAATACCTGGTATTCTACTCCTTTGATACCTAGTTTTGTTAAACCCTCCTCCAATGGGGCAATTCCTTTTAAAATGTCCTGTTTGTTCATAATTGTAGCATGTTCTTGGCCTGGCATCTAAAGCCTGTTTTACTGCAGCTGCCACAATTTGCCCTTGTTCATTAATGTCTCTGGCATCTAAAGCCTGTTTTACTGCAGCTGCCACGACTTGCTCTTGTTCATTAATGTCTCTACATAATTTAATATATGTGTTTAAATCTTCATGTTTCCATGGTCTAATGATATCTCTGCACCAACGATTCGCTTGCTCATAAGCCAGGTGTTTTAGTAATGGCATTGCTTGTTCTGTATTCCCAAAAACTCTGGTAGCTGTTTGAATAAGCCTATCTACAAATTCAGCATAAGGTTCATTAGCTCCTTGTATTACCTTAGATAATTGACCTTGTAAACCTCCATGTCCTTGTAAAGTCTTCCATGCCTTAATTGCATCTGCAGCAATTTGTGCGTATACGCCAGGATCATATGCAATTTGTTGCTGCTGATCCTCATAACGTCCCTTTCCTAACAACATATCTAGATTTCTCTGAGGATAACCAGCTGCTGCATTTCGCCTAGCCGTCTCCTTGCAAAATTCCTCATTGGCAACCTTCCATAACAGGTATTGTCCTCCATTTAGCACAGCTTTACACATATTAGCCCAATCTGCTGGCATCATGTTCAAGTTGTTAATGGATTCGACCATGCTTACAGTGAAGGGTGCTTGAGGACCATAGGTTGTTACAGCCTCTTTTAGCTGCTTCACTGTTTTGAAATTTAAAGCATAGTGAATTCGCTGCCCTCCTGCCTCAAATACAGGGCATGTTAATATTTGAGATCTTGTCTCAGGATCCCAACTATCAACTGTGGGGGTTGGGGGCCTCCCAGCATATGGAGGTGGCGCTGTTGGTTGGACACTTACGCCCTCTGGTGATAGAAAGGTGTTAGTAGCAGTCTCCTGTAGAGGTGGTGCTGTTGGTTGGACACTTACACCCTCTGGTGATAGAAAGGTGTTAGTAGCAGTCTCCTGTTGTAACTTTCCCCCTGATGGCTTTTTCTGTTTTACACTTTCTTTCTCTGACTAGCTTGAGAGGCCTTCTCTTTTACTTGAATCTTTTCCTCTGTCTGACTAACTTGAGAGACCTTCTCTTTTACTTGAATCATTATGTCTTCTCCTTCCTCTACCATTGTCTGAACTGAAGGCTTTGGACTAAGCAAACAAGATATGAACGTCCACAATGGCAATGTGCCATCTGGCAGAGTCCCTGGGCTTTTCTTTTCTTTTTAAATCTTCACCATGATGGTTCCATTGTGATATATTTAACAACTCCTCCTTAAAAAGCCATGGGCTACATTTTTGTATTGTATCAACGTATGCCCTGATTGTTCTTGATTTTACTGAGATGCCTCCTTCCTCTAACAATTTACTTAACACTCTTTCAGTTTGTTTTTTACTAATTTCTGATCCCGTATTTCTACTATAATACAACCCAACAAGATGACGCCAAACAAAACCGAGACAGAATGAAATAAAAAGGGAACAACAAAAAGTCATTATAGCCTTTCTATCCTCCTGACATGTGCATCCATCCTTTCTCCCTATCTGTTCCTCAGACGTAAATAGTTTTTCCTCAGATGTGAGCGGTTTTTCTTCCGTCTCACTCATCTCCAGGGACAGGCAACTTAAAACAAAAGTGAAGCAAAATAAAAGAGGAATCTTAAAATGGCTACCCATCCTCTCGCCCTGCCCTCAGGGGCGAGCAGTTTCACTTACCCTCAGTCGCTCCCCGTGCGAGCCACCAAATGCCGCAGTCTGGCTGGGCACAATCAGGAGCCACTTGTCAAAAGAAACTAACTTTATTTTTAGAACCACACATGCCAAACAAAACAGCCTCTCAGGAAAAACCCTCAGAGCCTCAACTGCCACCACCGGCTTTCCACAAGCCTCTCTCTCCCACACAAGCTTCTCTCCACCTCCCACAATCCTCCTGCTCTTGAGGCCGATTGGCTGGGTCACGTGGGCGGAGCCAAAAAAGTCCCCCAATGAGCAGCTCCGTGGTCTGAAAGGGCAGGGAAACAGCCCAATGAGCATCACCGCAGAGGAGCCAATCAGCTAGATGTTGCTGGGGCCGAGGAGCCAATCAGCTAGATGTTGCTGGGGCTGCTGTGAGCCAATCATCAGCCAGCAGCTGGAAGTTTGCTGGCAGCTGGAAGTTTGCTGGGGCCCCTTTGGCTGTGGCTCTCAACAGAAAAGACATCCCATTTTCATGGATCAAGTTGATCTATACATTCAACATGATTTCTATCAAAATAGCAGCTGCCCTTTTTTGGCAGAAATTTTCAAACAATTCTAAAACTCATGTGGAATGCAAGGGGATCGGAGTTGTCAAATTTATCTTGAAAAGGAATAAAGTTGAAGACATACTTTTCAATTTCAAAACTCACTACATAAATGTGCAAATGTCAGAACTGTGCATTTTTATTGGTACATTACAATTACACATAATGTCTGCCATGTTTTATATGCACATAACATAGTTTAAACAATCTCATTCCCCAGTACCACCCCTTTCCCTCCCCTTCTTCCTCCATCTGTTGACTTTACTGATCTTCCTTCTGTCATTGTTATTATTTTAAATAGTGCTTAATACCTGCACACACACACACAGAGAATTCACTGGGGTATATTTATACATGAACATACCATAATTTGGTTGATTTAATTCCCCAATATTTTCCCATGCTTTACCCTTCTCCTTTCCTTTCAATTCCCTTCTTGTACTCTATTGGTCTTCTATGTTCATGAACTCCCCTCTTTTCTTTCATTATTTCCCTCCACTCTAGCTTCTGAATATGACAGAAAACATTTGGCCCTTGACTTTCTGAGTCCAGCTTATTTCAGTAAGCATGATGTTCTCCACTCCATTCACTTACCCACAAATGACACAATTTCATTCTTTATGCCTGAATAAAACTCCATAATGTATATACTCCAAATTTTCTCAGCTGTTATGAATTGTGATGAAGATTGTGTATTAATGGCATATGAATAGACATATAGTTCAGTGAAATAGAAATTAAAGTACAGAAATAAGTGGATATATCTTTACTCAGTTGATTTTCAGTCAGGGTGCTAAGACTATTCAATCAGTCAAAAAATGGTGTTGGGACAATTAGATATTCACATGGAAAGAATAAATTTGGATCTCTACCTCACAGTCTATGTAAAAATTGACTACAAGTGGATTAAAAACCTAAATATAGCCAGGTACAGTGGAGACCCTGTCTGTAAACAAAATATAAAAAGGTCTAAGGATGTGGCTCTGTGGTTAAGTGCCCCTGGGTTTAATCCCCAGTACAAAAAAACAAAAACAAACAAACAAACAAACAAAAAACAAAAAAACAACAAAAAAACCCTAAACATAAGACTATAAAATTTAGAATAAAACATAGAGATAAATATCTGAAACCTTAGATTAGACAATCATTTTTTTTAGATGTGACATTAAAAATAACAAGCAAGAGGACCAGAGTTGTAGCTCATGTGTCAAATAAATAAAATAAAAGTCCATTGACAATTTAAAAAAAAAATTAAAAATTAGCAAGCAAGAAAAAAATACATAAATTGGGTGGACTAAAGTAAATATTTCCATGCCATGAAGTTGCACAAGACAAAAATAACCTATAAAATGAAAGAAAATATTTGTAAATCATACTTGATAAAGATCCAGTATTCAAAATATATAAAGGACTCTTCAATAATAAAAATAGAAAATCCAATTTGAAAATGGGCAAAGTATCTGAATAGATATGTGTCTGAGGACATATAAATGACAAGTGAGCACAGCAAAGAACACCTAACATCATTTTTCCCCAGGTAAATGAAAATCAAAACCATAATAACATTGTACTTCACCACCACTAAAATTGCTAAAATGAAAATGATAATAAGCTTGGCAAGAATGTGGAGAGATTTGAATCTTCACATATTTCTGGTGGAGATATAAAATGATGCAGCATCTTTGGGATATCGTGTGGCAATTCTTGCAGTTTAAGCATCAAGTTCCCATATGTCCCCACAATTCTCACTAGGTACATCCCCAAGAGAAATCAAAGCATGTGTCTATATATGGTACATCAAATAATGGTACATCAATTTTTATAGTGGCATTGTTCTTAGGCAAAAAGTAGAAACAGGGGGCTGGGGTTGTAGCTCAGTGGTAGGGTGCTTGCCTAGCATGTGTGAGGCACTGGGTTCGATTCTCAGCACCACATAAAAATAAATAAAATAAAGGTCCATTGACAACTAAAAAATATTTTAAAAACATGCAATTGCCTGTAAAAATTAAAGTAGAAACAACTCAAATGTCAGTTGATTAATGGATCAACAAATATCATATATCCATACAATAGAATATTATTTGGTAATAAAAATGAAGTACTAATGTATACTTCAAAATAAATGAACCTTAAACATTATGCTAAGTGAAAGAAGACAAATATAGAAGTTCACACACACATTGCATGATTTCATTTTTATAAGATAATAAGATAAGGTAAATTCATGGAGACAGAAAGCATATTAGTGGTTGCTGAAGGCTGGGGGTAGGGAGGGAAGTGGGGATTGACTTCTAATGTGTAATCTCCTTGGTGTCATGAAAATGTTCTGGAAATGATGGTTATGGTTGCATAACTCTTTGAATATACTAAGAACTTTGCACATTTTAAATGAGTAAATTTTAAGACGTGGATCTCAATAAAATAAGAACCAAAAAATATATGGTGGAATGCTCTATATGTTAACAGGAATTTGAGTTACTGAGGTGTGTGTATTTGGCAAAACTCACCAAATGGAGGCAGAGGCAGAAGGACTATGAGTTCAAGGCCAGCCTGGACAACTTAGCAAGACCCTGGCTCAACATTTTTTAAGACAAGGTTAAAAAAGGGTAGAGATATAGCTCAATGGTAGAGTGACCCTGGGTTCAACCCCTAGTACCCCAAAACAAAACTCCCTCACCAAATGGTACAATTGTGAGTTGTGCATTTCACTGTGTGCATATTTTACCTCAACAAAAATGAAACACATATACATTTTATCTTGTATTAATTACAGGAATAAGGAAGTGCTTATAGATGAAATAGTATGATCAACAACTTACTTTGAAATAAAACAAATTGGATTGATGAATGGATATAAAGATAAATAGATGGGTAGATATGTAATAAAACATAGTAAAATGTTGATTGTAGAATATATGTGGTGATCTTATGGGTGGTCCATTTATTACTGTTTCTTCTTTTTGGCTGCTTAAAAATGTTCATATTTTAATAAAAATTTTGGTAGCACATGTTTATGTCCCAGCTACATGGGAGGTTGAGGCAGGACTGTGAGCTCAAGGCCATCCTGGGCAACTTGGTAAGACCCTGTCTCAAAATTTAGAAGTGGGCTGGGAATATAGCTCAGTGCTAGAGCACTTGACTAGCGGGCTCAAGGCCCTGAGTTCTAACCCAGCACCACAAAATAAATCTTCATATTAAAACACTGGCAGAAAGTGATCCTGTTTTCTTTTTTAAATATTTTTTAGTTGTCAATTGACTTTTATTTTCTTTATTTTTATGTGGTGCTGAGAATAGAACCCAGTGCCTCACACATGCTAGGCAAGTGCTCTACCACTGAGCCACCACCCCAGCCCAGATCCTGTTTTCTTTGTAACACATTTTAGTGAATTCACCATCATTCTCCATTTCTTTTTTTTTTTAATTTTTTTTTTTTTTAGCTATAGTCGGACACAGTACCTTTATTTTATTTATTTATTTTTATGTGGTGCTGAGGCTCTAACCCAGCACCTTGCACATGCTAGGTGAGTGCTCTGCCACTGAGCTACAACCCCAGCCCCCACTCTCCATTTCTTATCATCCAAATTTACTACATTTATTCAACAGATGTCTACCGAATATACTAAGAACTTTGAATATATACCGAGTGTAGAGCTTAGTTGCCAGTGGAAGTCAAACCATTAGCAAATAGAAGTGTAATATATCAGTTATGGACAATCCTTAGCAAGAAAATTAGAGAAAAGGGAATGAATCATCCCTGCTAATGCATCCATTTCCAGGTCTCTCTCACTCTTCAGTGTGATGCAATATGGATCCCATTTCCATTCTTTTAAACTCTCTTAAAAACATAAACATTGTTTTCAGTCCTCCCTCCTTGATCCCTCAGTATCTTTCAACATTGTTAAATGTTCCATCTTAAATGTAGGCCTTCTCCGAAGCTCCATCTTGAGCCTTCTTCTCATAGCACTCTTTAATTACGGTTTGATCTACCCCTATAGCTTCATTTATCCTTTTTTCCCAGTCCTAACTTCTCTTCTGCATCCTACATTGGTATTTTTACTGACAGAAACACATTTAACTAGATATCATACCAGGACCTTAAGCTCCAAATGACCAAAGGTCAATTTGTTATTGACCCCTTCAGGACTATTTTTTCTCTGGGTTCCATCTATTAAAAAATGGTATCACCCAGCTTACAAAATTTAGCTCTGGATTGTTCTTCTTTTCTTTCTCAGAACAAATAAGTCACTGAGGTTTGTCACTTATTTCTTAGGAATATTCCTCAGAAGTCTGAGCCTCCCATTAACACGGGCATGCAGGAATTTGAGCAATAGTTTGGCATTCTGTGCTTATTTCTCAACTCTTCTGAGATCCTTTGGGACTTGAAATACTCCCAAAGGCAGCAGTAAGATCCCTCTTCACTGGAAACGGATGTTGTACAGGCAGAGATGGAAAGGTCCTGGTCAGCAGCAGCTCACATTGAAGACACCCTGACAAAAGCCCCATGAAACATCTCTTCCAACATGCCGCAGTGCACAGTGCTCGCAGTGCTCAGAGCTGGCCATTGTCTCAGTTTTCTCATTTGCAAAGTTGGAATGATAGGATTTTCCTGATGGTTTTGAAGGTTGAATGTTAATACACATAAAGCTCTTACAACAACTCTGGCACATATTATTCCAGATAAGTGTTAGATACTACTAGTATTGTTATTGTATTATTACCATTATTATGATATCTGGATTAGACTCAAGATTCACATGTGGGATAGTCTCATTCCATGGACTTGGGGAGTAACATTAACAGCCTGTACTTTATACTATGTACCAGGCACCATTCTAAATACCTTATATAAATTGTTTCTCTTAGTTTTCATTAATAATATTATTAACTTGTTATTTTCCACATTATACACATGAGGAAACTGAGGCCAAATTCCAGCTATTTTCTCTGTGTAGGACTCAGGAAAGTAGTCAAGAAAACAGTGATAGAATGAGGCAGACTTGTATGTAGTAATTATGTTGTTAATGAATAAATTGAGTTTTAAAAAATACTATTCAGAGCAGAATGGATGATCCCATTTGTTTTAAGAACAAGTTCTGTTACATATCTATAAATTTATACAACAGTTTCTGAAAGAATACAAAATAAATTGGAAATAGAGACTGCCTCTGTGTTGTGTGAGTTACTTTTTTCCTATTTTTCAGGATTGTTTGGATATATATCCAGACATTTGCATTACTTTTATAATTTTAAAACCAGATTTATTTTTAAGGCAAACACGAGTGAATCAGATCTACATGTCCTGATATTAAACATGTTCTACATATATACTTTGAAAAAAGCAATGTGCAGCAGAGTACACATAGAAGAAAGGTGTGAATATACTTTGTATACAACCAAAAAAAAGAATGCATGTATAGATACTTTACAGGAATATAAAATTCCTGGAAGCATAAACAAAAGTGTTTAAGATTGAGAGAAAGAGTTCAGAGTGAGGGAAAGGAGACATTTACTACTCATTTTTTATCATTCTATGTATTTGATTTCTAAAACCATATTATTTATTTTATCATAGGGAGAAAAATGTATAAATGTATTTTTATTTTGAAAGGAGAGAGCTGCTATGGTATTAAAATCAGGGCCTAGTGAAGGGAGGGGAGGGGGTTTGGGAGTAGGAAGGACAGTGGAATGAACTGGACATTATTACCCGATGTGCATATATGATTACGTGACCAGTGTGACTCTACATCATGTGCAACCAGAAGAATGAGAAGTTATACTCCATTTGTGTATGATGTGTCAAATGCATTCTGTCATATATAACTAATTAGAACAGAATTTTAAAACTCAGGGCCTAAAGCCTGTCTCTAAGTTTGCAGGTTTCCTTGATTCATAGCTATGATCAGGGCTTAGCAGTGTCCTCAAGCTTAAGAAAAATGACAGCCCAGAGCCCCTGATCCCTCCCAACCAGACTCACCAGCCTTTGCCATCCTAAACCTGTGACATCCTTCTGGCTGCATCCAAGGAGAAGGAGCAAAATACTAATAGGGGCTCACAGGACTCTTTTTCCATTTGACATTCGCCCTCCACTATATTACATTGAGAGTTTCAGACCAATGGATTTAAGGATAGAGCAAAAGGGTAGATTCACACATAAGAATAATAAAATAATGTACTCACTCCTGGTTTATGAGGAGGTGTGGAAGATGAGAAACAGCAATGTGTGTACAATCCAGAAGGGGAAAACACTCATCACAATGGAGGACATTAGTCTTTAGTGGAGGTGGACAGAGACAGGCAGACAGGTGTGGCTCGTGATGCAGAAGCATCGTGTGCTATGGAATGGGGAAATTAGTGGGCTAATGTTAAGAGTACCAGGACTAGGGAATTTCCATAGGAAGCACTGACTGCCTGCCTTTCGGCACTGTTCAGCAGCTGATAGATAAAATGTACGTGCATGTGTATTGGGTGGGGAGGGGGAATGGAGGGGAAAACAGAATTCCTTCTGCCTTTTTACACTGAACTATCCCCAAACTCAGAGACATTTTCTGAGGAAAAGAAATCCACCACTTGTTGCAATGCTGTATTAACAGGTCTCCACCATTGCTAAGAAATAACCAGGACAGTCCCAAGGCACAATGGACGCAGACTAATAAGGACTAGTGGTTTGGTCTCTCCCCCATCCTCATACCATTCCAGCCATACCCAGCCTGTTATAAAGTCTATATCCTGCCAGTGATGTCTACAAAATATGCTGCAGCCAACAAAAATCAATCATGCTAGGAATTATTTAGGCCTAGTGACACAGAGACAAGGGAGAATAAGTGCAATTCTCAGCACCAGTGGCATATCTACCTTCATGGCTCTGTGGCTACTTTCCCCATAGTCTCAACCCCTATGTATTTGAATACATAATATCCATTCCTAAAAAGACAAAGCAGAGCACTATGTGAAACCTGGGAGTCCTGGAGTTAGGCACTTTAGCTATGAGTAACCAGAGAAACAAAGACTGAGATACATTCTTACCTGCAGTATTTGGTTACACACTCCATGCTACAAAGGCAGGAACCTCAAAAGGTTTGCTATTGAATATTCTCTATCATAGAGAATGCTACCTAGAACTTCTTGAGACTCTCATTCCACCTAATGATTTCACCACAGCCTTATTCATAGCTTCAAAGACATAGAGTATGTCAAGGTCTGAAAAAAGAATGGAAAAGGGAAAAGGCAGAGTCAATTTCATGTTCAGCTCCCATCTCACCAACCTCCCAATTCTTAATATTGTGAAGGTTTTTCCAGACTTACCAGCTGAGACATCAGCAGCATCAGGAAACCATGGCATGACTCCAGGAAGGTGCAGCAAGCAGGTATCAGCTGAGCTTGTATCATCTCAGTGAAAAGTAGTACAGTTACTGAGCCTTCCTATACTCTGTTGCCCAACCCCTGCAACCACTCTTAAGATTGTTCAAGTATCTGGTACATTGTTGGTGTGTGGAAATTCCTTTTCCTCTGTCCCTCCCTTCTTGTTTTCTCTGATATTTTTACATTGGCCCTTCTGGGGAATTAAAGTCAAAGTTTGTTTTCTTCTCTTGAACATAAAATCACCCAAATCTATAAGGATGAGAAACTGATAAAAGCATCTGATTGGGGAAGAGTACTATGGGAGCAAGATCTTTTCCTTTCACATTAACATTAGTATTTACCTCTTCTTGCAAGTGGAATTATACATGTAGTAGATAGATCCATTGGCATGGGGCTGAGGGTATGTGTGTATGTACACATATATGTATTTAAGTATGTATACATTCTGGTTTCTAAGGCTGTTTAATATTTCTTGGGATGAGAAGTAGTCTGTTTCCTGGGCAAATCAACTTATATCATTTGAACAAATGAATGAGTACAGAGGACATAGAGCTGTGGCTCTATAAGACAAGTCTCAGTGAAAAGGGACTAAAAGTGAAATAGTAGAGGAATGGTGGAGCAAGGAGCTCCAAAAATCTGCTCAATAAAAATAAGAGCATCAATAATAAATTGTCCAAATCCATGTTTTCAGAACTGTGCGATTAATCAAAGGCTTGTGATAGTCCAAGGAGCATTTGTTCAAGAAAAATGGCTGAACCTTTATAAGAACCATGAGCTTTGTGAAATTTTCAGTTGTCCTATTCCAATCCCTCTACTCCCAGGTCTACAGTAGCCTTGAAAATGAACAACTGACAACTACAGTAATTGTGAAAATCAGTAGCCTAGCAGTCACTAGAGGGAGAGGCTGAGTTGGAGATCCCAAAAAAGTCCCATTTTCAGAAAATTATCACTATCTGACCTGTGGAGAAGTTTCTTGGCAGTGCCTACTCATATGATTCATCTTTATTTGATCTGTATCAGAACTTGCTCCATACAAAAAGCCTTTTTGGTTTTAATGCTTTATTTTTATATCAGTCTTAGGTTTATAGGAAAATTGAGCAGATGGTACAAAGGGTTGAGAGAGATGCTTAGCAAAATGGTGGCTAGGACTCTTCAGGAATCATCCTTCTGCACAAATATCAATTTGAAAATGATCCACACACAAAATACCTTTACAAGAGTTAAGGAAACCGGGTAAGAGATCATGTTACATGAGTATAGCACAGAAGTAAGGGGAAAAAAAGCACACACACATTGAAGAGAGTAGGAAGGACAATTTTACATTGCCTGTAACATCCCCCTCCCCCAACATGAGACTGCACATGTAGAGAGATATCCTCTACTTTTATAAGGAGAGGGGACCAAGCACTGGACCTTGCTTTGAAATCTAATGCTGCAAAACCCAGCATCAGGCAAGCCCCTGGTGCTTTGGGTAGACAAGAGAGTTGTGCTCTCAGCCTGTCCTAGTAGCAGGCTAGATACCACAACCCCAGGCTCTAGGCCTGCACAGCTAACTATCTCTTCACTGATGGGCTGTCCTCAATAACCCCAGGCTCTAGATCATTCTTAATCCTAGATCAATGCTTGTGTACCAGGCTTTAGGCCCAGACCAGCACCAAGAAAGTCCCCACAGCCTCAGTCTCCAGGCCACCCCAGAGCCAGGCCAGCCTCACTCAGCAGCCCCAGGATCCATACCACCCCCAGCACCTGACACTCATCACCCCAGGATCAGGCCATGTCTTACAGCCCTAGTCATCAGCCTACCACCCATGGACTCAGCCTCCTGGTGAGGCCTTTTAGCTCCAGGCTCCAGGTCCACCTCAGATTACCAATTAGCCCACAGCCAAGTCAGCCCACAGAGCCCTAGGTGCCGCTGTCCAGCTGCAGCAGAATAACCGGGGGGTGACGAATAACTTGTGTACTTGATACAGCAGGAGTAGGAGCCCATCAAAAATCCGGAAGAAGTATCAACTGTAACATGCAAATATTTTAATTTTCCAAATTGTGGCAAGTGTGTGACGTCCATCTGCCAAATATGGTTAGGTATCAGTCCTCTAGGATTGACTCCAAGATTAACTTGTGGTAAAAAGGTCACACAATTTTGACATTGTTTTATTATTTGTCTAGCTTGTTCCTTAGTTATTTTAAAATGCTTTTGTAAAGTATTAGCATTGACATGGAACCTTTTATGAAAATGTGTAGCTTCTTCTAGTGTAGAGAAAATATGTATGTCATGTGTAGTTTTATCTGCTAAATCGTTGCCCAAACTAAGGGCTCCAGGCAATCCTGTATGTGCTCTGATATGTCCTATAAAGAATGGATCTTTTCTGTCCCAGATTACACTTTGTATAGCAGAAAACAAAGAGAAAACAGTAGAGGAAGGGGAAATCCTGCCAGCATCTTCAAGGGATACTATAGCATTAACTACATACTGACTATCAGAGAATAAATTAAATACAGAATCTTTAAACATCACAAAAGCTTGTAAAACTGCATTAAGCTCTACCTTTTGAGCTGATTGTTTGGGTGCTAAAAATGTAAAAGTTTGATCAGGGGTAACTACTGCTGCTGTACCATTATTTGACCCATCAGTGAATACATTTGGAGCATTCATGATAGGGGTTTTTCTTGTCATTTTTGGAAAAACTACAGGATGCGAAGACCAAAAAGACAACAAAGGATTAGATGGTAAGTGATTATCAAATGAAACATTAGATTTACACATGATTATTGCCCAAGTATTTAACTCATTAGCTAACTCATCAATTTGATCCATAGTATATGGAGTAATAATTTTATTGGGAGAAATTCCAAACACTCCCTTTGCTGCTTTTATTCCTTTGAGTATTAATTGTCCTACAGCCTCAGGATACCTAGTAAGAATAGTGTTAGGAGAATAAGATAAATGTATCCACAATAATGGACCTTCTTGCCAAAATACTCCTGTAGGAATATTTTTTGTTGGTATTACAATAAATAATAAAGGCAAAGTTATATCAATTCTATCCAAATGCATATTTTCCATATATGTTTCAATAATTTTTAATGCCTTTCTTGCTTCAGGCGTTAACATGCGGGGTGAATTTGGATCTGATGGACCTTTTAGGATATCAAATAAAGGTCCCAACTCTCCTGTTGGTATGCCTAGATAAGGCCTTATCCAATTTATGTCTCCTAATAACTTTTGAAAGTCGTTAAGTGATTTGAGTTGATCTACTCGTATTTGAATTTTTGGTGGACGGACCATGGTTGAGGATAATAGAACTCCTAAATAATTAATTGGAAAATTTAATTGTACTTTATCTATTGCTATCTCTAGATTATAATTTTTTAATAAATTTGTAAGTGTGGCATAACATTCTAGCAATGTGTTTTTATCTTTGTGTGCTAACAATACATCATCCATATAGTGAAATATTTGTAGTTTAGGATTTTGATTTCTAAGTGGCTGGATTGCTTTGTTAACATAAATTTGACACATAGTTGGGCTGTTAGCCATCCCTTGAGGGAGTACTTTCCATTCATATCTCTGATCAGGACCTTCATGATTCAGTGCAGGGATAGTAAATGCAAAATGTGGACTATCCTCAGGATGAATTGGAATTGAAAAAAAACAATCTTTAATATCTATAGCTAAAACGTACCAGGTTTTTGGCAAAGCAGACAATTGAGGAATCCCTGATTGAGCAGGTCCCATAATAACCATCTCATTATTAATGGCTCTTAAATCTTGCAATAATCTCCATTTACCAGATTTCTTTTTAATGACAAAAATGGGAGTATTGTAAGGAGATACGGAAGGTTGTATATGTCCCTCCGCTAATTGTTGTTTGACCAGGTCATGGGCTGCTTGTATCTTTTCTTTAGTCAGGGGCCACTGAGGAACCCATACTGGTCTATCTGATTTCCAAGTAATTTTTATTGCCTCAGTGACCCCTTCTGAAAACCCAGTCCATGTCTATTTATTCCCTGATCTATCTGAATTGGTGCTGCTATGCCTTGTTCTCCTAATCTTTTTTCTTTCCTGAAACCTTGTCTAGCCCTAATAGTGGGCGCATTTGGATTGATGTTATTTGTTAATGTCAAACCTAATTGATCTAGGACATCTCGTCCCCATAAATTTATAGGAAGATGATCCAATACATATGGCTGTATAGTTCCTTCACATCCTTCAGGATCCTTCCAATCTAATACCATTGCACTTCTATGGGGATTAGTCGCCACTCCTAGGCCTCGAAGCGTTTGAGTGGCTTGTTGTAACGGCCAATGTTTTGGCCATTCTTGACGAGATATGATGCTAAGGTCTGCACCTGTATCCAGTAGTCCATTAAATTCATGTCCTTGAATATTTAGTTTTAGCATGGGACGAGAATCTAAATTTAAAGACAGCATAGCCCAATCTACACCTGTGGAGCCTAATCCCCTGGAACCTCTTTCTATAGTACTACTGGAAAATTTATCATGTAGGCTGGGTATTATTAATAACTGTGCTATTCTATCTCCTGGTGAAATTACTGATATACCCTTTGGAGAGCTAGCTATAATTTTTATTTCACCTTCATAATCGGGATCAATTACCCCGGGACTTATCATAAGTCCTTTTAGCGTAGAAGAACTGCGTCCTAACAATAAGCCTACTGTTCCTTGGGGAAGAGGTCCTTTTACTCCTGTGGGAATGATTTGAACTCCCATCTCTGGAGTTAGTACTGCTCTGGCGGAGGCGCAGATGTCCAACCCTGCGCTTCCTCTGGTTCGTCTGATGAGAGATCCGATGGATAATGTGTCCTGGGCACTACCCTGATGGTGTTGCTGGGTTCCTCCATGGTGTTTCTGGGTTCCTCCAGTGCCCCGTACATTTGTGGTCGTGGGCCCCGGAGCATTGGGCCCCCCTGTCCGTTTTTTGGCAATGGAGCTCGATGCCGTTCTCCACGATATCGTGGGTAAACACTTGGTCCTTGTCTGTTTTTTGATAACGGAATACCCTCTATGGTGGTTTGAGAACGGCATTCATTAGCCCAATGTTTCCCTCTACGGCATCGTGGGCAAATACCCGGTATTCTATTCGTTTGATATCTAGCTTTGTTAAACCCTCCTCCTATGGGGCAACTCCTTTTAAAATGTCCTGTTTGATCACAATTATAGCATGTTTTTGGCCTGGCATCTAAAGCCTGTTGTACTGCTGCTAAGACTTGCCCTTGTTCATTAATGTCTCTACATAATTTAATATATGTGTTTAAATCTTCATGTCTCCATGGTCTAATGACCTCTCTGCAACAACGATTTGCTTGGTCATAAGCCAGTTGTTTTATAAATGGCATTGCCTGTTCTGTATCCCCAAAAATTCTGGAAGCTGCTTGAATAAGCCTATCTACAAATTCAGCGTAAGGTTCATTAGTTCCTTGTATTACCTTAGATAATTGACCTTGTAAACCTCCATTTAGCACAGATTTACACATACTAGCCCAATCTGCTGGCGTCATGTCCAAGTTGGTAATGGATTCGACCATGCTTACAGTGAACGGTGCTTGAGGACCATAGGTTGTTACAGCCTCCTTTAACTGCTTCACTGTTTTGAAATCTAAAGCACGGTGAATTCGCTGCCCTCCTGCCTGCTCAAGTACAGGGCATGCTAATCTTTGAGGTCCTGTCTCAGGATCCCATCTATCAACTACGGGGTTTGAGGGCCACTCAGCTATCTCCATAGGGGGAGCTGTTGGTTGAATTACGCCCTCTGGTGATAGAACGGTGTTAGTAGCAGCCTCCTGTTGTAGCTTTTTCCCTAATAGCTGTTTCTCCTCTAAGCTTTCTTCCTTTAAATTTTCTTCCTCTGTCTGACTAGCTTGAGAGACCTTCTCTTTTGCTTGATCTAAAATGTCTTTCTCCAACCAATGGGAACTCTCGGGGAATCCCCGGAAATCCCCATGAGAACTCCAAAATAGTGCGAGAACTCAAAAGTTGCGGCAGAGGCGGATAGTAATGCCTCGCCTGTCAATCAATACTGTTGGCAAAATGCCAGGGGCCATACAGACTCGGCCGTGGCTCTCAGCACTAGGCTGCAGGCCTGCTCTTAGGTCATATCAGCATATCTGCTCTCAAGAACTAGGCCAAACCAGGGATATAAGATTTAGGCCTGCCCAGTGTTGTAATGTTCCCTATAGCCCTAATACCCTTTAAGCTGGCCCCTGAAGCCCCAGGACCCAGGCCAGCCCTTACAAACCTAGCCTCCAGTATACTTTGCTTTCAGCCTGGCCTCTATGGACCCAAACTCCATGTCATCCCCCTAATGACAGACCACACGGCCATAAGCACTGGTACATCACATGTGATCTCAGGCTGTAGGTCAGCCTTAGGCTCTATACTTGCCTCAGCACCAAGCTGACTCCAGGCTACAGTGGTCTCAGGGTCCAGGCCAGTTCCGTAGACCCAGGGTACAAGTTCATCCCAGTAGACCTTGGTGCCAGGCCAGCCTCTATGGACTGAGGCTCTAGGACCACCCACAGAAATCCAAGGTCTAAATTTGACTCTGTGAACATAGGACTCAGGCTTGGCCTCAAAGACTTAGACTCAAGACCAATGTAGTACCTGGATAGGCCCTGAAGACTCAAGTTCAAGGTCTACCCTAGTGTGAAGCAAGGCTCTATGGATCCATGCTTAAGAACATCTCCAAGAGATACAGGATCTAAGCCTATCCAAAGCAGATACAAAAAAAGCTCCACTCCAGTAGATCCAGGCTCCAGGTCCACCCACTGGATGACTCAGATTCCAAAAGAGAACAGCGGTAGCTATGTTTAAATCAGATAAAAGTAGACTACATTTTTTTTTAAAAAAGTAAAACAAGACAAATAAGGTCTTTATAAAATGAGAAAGGGGTACATTCAGAAAGAACACATAACAATTGTAAACACATGTACACCAACATCAGAGCACCCAAAAATACATGACAAATGTTAATGGGTCTGAAGGAAGAGTTAGACTGAAATACAGTAGGGGACTTTAATATCCTTTTAATGTACTTTCAGTAATGGAAGGATCATCCAGAGGGAGACATGATGAGAAATAATTGGACTTAAACTTCACCCTAGACCAAATGGACTTAACAGACCTATATAGGACCTTCCATCTCAAGGCAGCAGAATATACACTCCTATTAAATACACATAGACCATTCTCTAGGATAAACCATGTGGTAGATCTCAAAACACTCCCAACACATTCAAACAAATCAAAATCATATCAAGTGTTTTTTCTGAGCACAATGCCATGAAACTAGATCAGGAGAAACTTTAGCAATTATACACATAAAGTAGAAAAATGCACGAGGCCAGGAACCACAGAACAAGAATAAGGCATCAAAAAGAGTTTTATTGGGAATGTGGAGGTGCTCTGGGTCAAGGTTCACTGGTCAGCGAAAGAATGAAGGGAAGTTGTGAGTGCTCAGGCAGAACCATACCTAGATAGGTTCCTAGAGGAAGGAGGGCTAGGCCAACCACATTGTTACTGCCCTTAGCAGGTTGGCCAAGCAGAGTTTAGGGGCCGGGTCACTTCAGCCAGGTGAAAAGTCCCCACCCATGGCTGCCATGGGATGGTGAGGGGGAAGCTGTGGGCAGCTAATACACATACATGGAAATTTAGACAACAACCAGGAGGTCAATGAAGAAATTGAAAGGGAAATTTAAAAATATCTTCAGACAAATGAAAGTGAACATACAATGTGCCAACACTTATGAAATGTAGCAAAATCAGTTCTAAGGGCAATAAGTTCCCACATCAAAAAATAAGAACGCTCTCAAATATCCTATACTACAACTCGAGGATCTAGAAAAAGAGAGCAAACTAAAACCAAAGTTACTAGAAGGAAATATGAAATAAAGATCAAAGAAGAAATAAATAAAATATAGACTAGAAAAACAATAGAAAGAATTAACAAAACTAAGAGTTGGTGGGCTTTTTGTTATACACTGGAAATTTTAATTTCTTACTTTTTAAAAAATGTATGTAAAGATTAGTAAATGTACACAAAGTTGGGTGATGAGACAAAACTGATAAGTCTTTACTTGATTTAAAAAAGAAGACTAAAATAAAATTAGAAAGTAAAATGGAGACATTGCAACTGGGAGGACAGAATACAAATGTCCATCCAAGACAATTACACAATTATATACCAACAAATTAAATGAACTAGAAGAAATACATAAATTTGGAGAGACACACAACTTACTGAGACTGAATCAGGAGAAACAGAAAATTTGAACAGAAGAATAACAAGGAAGAAGATTGAATTAGTAATAAAAAGACTCCCATCAGAGAAAAGTCCAGGACCGAGAGCTTCACAGCTGGATTCTACGAAATATGGACATTCTTCACAGAACTAGAAAATGGGGTTCTGAAACTTATTTGGAAAAATAAGAGACCCAGAATAGCCAAAACAATTCTAAGAAAGAAGAGCAATGTTGGAGGCATCACAATATCAAATATTTAAAGAAGAAATAATATCAATGTGTCTCAGACATCCAAAAAATTGAAGAGGAAGAAATTTTTCTCAAACCCATTCTACAAGGCCAGCATGAACCTGCATCAAACCCAGATAAAGAATGGGGGAAAGAAGGAAGCAAGCAAGCAAGCTACAAGTCAATATTCCAGATGAATATAGAGGCAAAAATCCTCAACAATGTACTGGAAAATTGACTTCAAACCACACTAAACAGACTGTGATCAAATGGGATTTATCCCCACAATGAAAGGAGGCTTCAACATAAGCAAATCTGTAATTGTGACAAACCCCATTAACATAACAAAGGACAAAAATCATATGTTCATCTCAATAGATAGAGAAAAAGCGTTTGATAAAATACAACATGCATTTATGATAAAAAAAAATTTTAACAAATTTGGTATAGAAGAAACGTACCTCGACACATATGGTAATTCCACAGCTAACTTCATACCGAGGTAAAGGGGGATATTTTTTCCTATAAGACCAGGAACAAGACAAGGATCTTACCGGAGCAGTGGCCCACTTTATGCTTTGAACATAGCCCTTGCTGCTCTGCCACTGCAGCTTATTTTTAAAAAGAACACGTTTCTTTCTCTTCCTCTCTCCCTGCTCCTCCCTATTCTCTCTGCCTCCCTAATCTCAGGGGAAACAGGATTATCTTTCTTCCCCATCCCAGGCAGAGGGTACTTGAGCACACGCCTACCACAGGAATGAAGTAATCCAGACCTTGTGGATGGCACTAGAAGATCTCAGAAATGACTGTCTCCCGAATTAACAAGTGAATTACAACTCCAACAGAGAACATGTGGAACCTAGCCTTTGAGTCACCTCTTTAAAAGCCCCCTGTTCCTGCTGATGGGCACAATCACAGCCTTTGGGAAAGGAGTCCCCTGTGCTTCTCCTTGGTACCAAAGCAATAAGCCTTCCGTTTCCTTTTTTCTCAAAACTGCATCCTCGAGGTCATGTTCCTGGCTGCCCTGTGCAGTGAAATCAAGAAAACTGGCAGGCAGCTTCTCAGCAGCAAGGTGGGTGAACAAAAAACCAGGGGGACTTTACTAGAATTTAAAACTGGACATTCAAATCATGTCAGGGACTCAGGAGTTCGGATATAATAAGAAAGAAATCCCTAGCAGCACAGCCAGGCCAGAAGCTCCAGCCAAGTGTCCCTCTGTGGGCATAGTAGAGGGATAAAGGAACTAAAGGAACCCACACTTTTGGGAGGCTGGAGGCACGTCTGGTATGGAGCCTTTATTTATTTATTTATTTATTTTTTTAAAATTTTTTATTGTGGGTTGTTCAAAACATTACAAATTTCTTGACATATCATATTCCACACTTTGATTCAAGTGGGTTATTAACTCCCACCTTCACCCCATACACAGATTGCAGATTCACATCAGTTACACATCCATTGATTTACAAATTGCCATACTAGTGTCTGTTGTGCTCCGCTGCCTTTCCCATCCTCCACCCTCCCCCCTCCCCACCTCTCCCCTCCCCTCCCCTCCTCTCTCTCTACCCCCTCCACTGTATAACCCTGAGGGTCTCCTTCCATTACCGTGCAATTTCCCTTCTCTCTCCCTTTCCCTCCCACCTCTCATCCCTGTTAAATGTTAATCTTCTTCTCCTGTTCTTCGTCCCTACTCTGTTCTTAGTTACTTTCCTTATATCAAAGAAGACATTTGGCATTTGTTTTTTAGGGATTGGCTAGCTTCACTTAGCATAATCTGCTCTAATGCCATCCATTTCCCTGTAAATTCTATGATTTTGTCATTTTTTAATGCAGAGTAATACTCCATTGTGTATAAATGCCACATTTTTTTAATCCATTCATCTATTGAAGGGCATCTAGGTTGGTTCCACAGTCTTGCTATTGTGAACTGTGCTGCTATGAACATCGATGTAGCAGTGTCCCTGTAGCATGCTCTTTTTAGGTCTTTAGGGAATAGACCAAGAAGGGGAATAGCTGGGTCAAATGGTGGCTCCATTCCCAGCTTTCCAAGAAATTTCCATACTGCTTTCCAAATTGGCTGCACCAATCTGCAGTCCCACCAGCAATGTACAAGTGTACCCTTTTCCCCACATCCTCGCCAGCACTTGTTGTTGTTTGACTTCCTAATGGCTGCCAATCTTACTGGAGTGAGATGGTATCTTAGGGTGGTTTTGATTTGCATTTCTCTGACTGCTAGAGATGTTGAGCATTTTTTCATGTACTTGTTGATTGACTGTATGTCCTCCTCTGAGAAGTGTCTGTTCAGGTCCTTGGCCCATTTGTTGATTGGGTTGTTTGTTCTCTTATTGTCTAATTTTTTGAGTTCTTTGTATACTCTGGATATTAGGGCTCTATCTGAAGTGTGAGGAGTAAAGATTCGTTCCCAGGGTGTAGGCTCCCTATTTACCTCTCTTATTGTTTCTTTTGCTGAGAAAAAACTTTTTAGTTTGAGTAAGTCCCATTTGTTGATTCTAGTTATTAACTTTTGTTCTATGGGTGTCCTATTGAGGAATTTGGAGCCCGACCCCACCGACTGTAGATCGTAGCCAACTTTTTCTTCTATCAGACGGCGCGTCTCTGATTTGATATCAAGCTCCTTGATCCATTTTGAATTAACTTTTGTGCATGGCGAGAGAAAGGGATTCAGTTTCATTTTGTTGCATATGGATTTCCAGTTTTCCCAGCACCATTTGTTGAAGATGCTATCCTTCCTCCATTGCATGCTTTTAGCCCCTTTATCAAATATAAGATAGTTGTAGTTTTGTGGATTGGTTTCTGTGTCCTCTATTCTGTACCATTGGTCCACCCGCCTGTTTTGGTACAAGTAGCATGCTCTTTTTGTTACTATTGCTCTGTAGTATAGTTTGAAGTCTGGTATCGCTATACCGCCTGATTCACACTTCTTGCTTAGCATTGTTTTTGCTATTCTGGGTCTTTTATTTTTCCATATGAATTTCATGATTGCTTTCTCTATTTCTACAAGAAATGCCGTTGGGATTTTGATTGGCATTGCATTAAACCTATAGAGAACTTTTGGTAATATCGCCATTTTGATGATGTTAGTTCTGCCTATCCATGAACAGGGTATATTTTTCCATCTTCTAAGATCTTCTTCTATTTCTCTCTTTAGGGTTCTGTAGTTTTCATTGTATAAGTCTTTCACCTCTTTTGTTAGGTTGATTCCCAAGTATTTTATTTTTTTTGAGGATATTGTGAATGGAGTGTTTTTCCTCATTTCCATTTCAGAGGATTTGTTGCTGATATACAGGAATGCCTTTGATTTATGCGTGTTGATTTTATAGCCTGCCACTTTGCTGAATTCATTTATTAGCTCTAATAGTTTCTTTGTAGAGCCTTTTGGGTCTGCTAGGTATAGAATCATGTCATCTGCAAATAGTGATAATTTAATTTCTTCTTTTCCTATTTTTATGCCTTTAATTTCTTTCGTCTGTCTAATTGCTCTGGCCAGTGTTTCGAGAACTATGTTGAAGAGAAGTGGAGAGAGAGGGCATCCCTGTCTTGTTCCAGATTTTAGAGGGAATGCCTTCAGTTTCTCTCCATTCAGAATGATGCTAGCCTGAGGCTTAGCATAGATTGCTTTTACAATATTGAGGTATGTTCCTGTTATCCCTAGTTTTTCTAGAGTTTTGAACATAAAGGGATGCTGTACTTTGTCGAATGCTTTTTCCGCATCTATCAAGATGATCATATGGTTCTTATTTTTAAGTCTATTGATGTGGTGAATAACATTTATTGATTTCCGTATATTGAACCAGCCTTGCATCCCAGGGATGAATCCTACTTGATCATGGTGTACAATTTTTTTGATATGTTTTTGTATCCGATTCGCCAGAATTTTATTGAGGATTTTTGCATCTAGGTTCATTAGAGATATTGGTCTGTAGTTTTCTTTCTTTGAAGTGTCTTTGTCTGGTTTAGGAATCAGGGTGATGTTGGCCTCATAGAATGAATTTGGAAGTTCTCCCTCCTTTTCTATTTCCTGAAGTAGCTTGAAAAGTATTGGTATTAGTTCTTCTTTAAAGGTTTTGTAAAATTCTGCTGTATACCCATCCGGACCTGGGCTTTTCTTAGTTGGTAGTCTTTTTATGGTTTCTTCTATTTCCTCAATTGATATTGGTCTGTTTAGGTTTTCTATATCCTCCTGACTCAATCTGGGCAGATCATATGACTTAAGAAATTTATCTATGCCTTCACTATCTTCTAATTTATTGGAGTATAAGGATTCAAAATAGTTTTTGATTATCTTCTGTATTTCTGAAGTGTCTGTTGTGATATTGCCTTTTTCATCCCGTATGCTAGTAATTTGAGTTCTCTCTCTTCTTCTCTTCGCTAGCATGGCTAAGGGTCTGTCGATTTTGTTTATTTTTTCAAAGAACCAACTTTTAGTTTTGTCAATTTTTTCAATTGTTTCTTTTGTTTCGATTTCATTAATTTCAGCTCTGATTTTAATTATTTCTTGCCTTCTACTTCTTTTGCTGTTGTTTTGCTCTTCTTTTTCAAGGATTTTGAGATGAAGTATGAGATCATTTATTTGTTGGTTTTTTCTTTTTTTAAGGAATGAACTCCAAGCAATGAATTTTCCTCTTAGAACTGCTTTCAATGTGTCCCATAGATTCCGATATGTTGTGTCTGTGTTTTCATTAATCTCTAAGAATTTTTTAATTTCCTCCTTGATGTCTTCTATAACCCATTGATCATTCAGTAACCTATTGTTCATTCTCCAAGTGATGTATGCTTTTTCCTTCCTTCTTTTATCGTTGATTTTCAGTTTCATTCCATTGTGATCAGATAAGATGCATGGTATTATCTCTACTCCTTTATATTGTCTAAGAGTTGCCCTGTGACATAATATATGATCTGTTTTTGAGAAGGATCCATGTGCTGCTGAGAAAAAAGTGTAATTGCTTGATGTTGGGTGGTATACTCTATATATGTCAATTAGGTCTAGGTTATTAATAGTGTTATTGAGTTCTATAGTTTCCTTATTCAACTTTTGTTTGGAAGATCTGTCCAGTGGCGAGAGAGGTGTGTTGAAGTCTCCCATGATTATGGTATGGTGGTCTATTAGACTCTTGAACTTGAGAAGAGTTTGTTTGACGAACATAGCTGCACCATTGTTTGGGGCATAAATATTTATGATTGTTATGTCTTGTTGGTGTATGGTTCCCTTAAGCAGTATGTAGTGTCCCTCTTTACCTCTTTTGATTAACTTTGGCTTGAAATCTATTTTATTTGATATGAGTATGGACACGCCTGCTTGTTTCCGAAGTCCATATGAGTGATATGATTTTTCCCAACCTTTCACCTTCAGCCTATGTATGTCTTTTCCTATCAAATGCGTCTCCTGTAGGCAGCATATTGTTGGGTCTTGTTTTGTGATCCATTCTACTAGCCTGTGTCTCTTAATTGGTGAGTTTAAGCCATTAACATTTAGGGTTATTATTGAGATATGGGTTGTTCTTCCAGCCATATTTGTTTATTTCTGTTACTAAACATGGTTTGTTTTCCTCTTTGATTATTCCCCCCCCCCTTTACCGTCCTACCTCCCACTGTTGGTTTTCATTGTTATTTTCCATTTCCTCTTCCTGTAATGCTTTGGCGAGGATGTTTTGAAGAGATGGTTTTCTAGCTGCGAATTCTTTAAACTTTTGTTTATCGTGGAAGGTTTTAATTCCATTCTCCATCCTGAAGCTTAATTTCGCTGGATACACAATTCTTGGTTGGAACCCATTTTCTTTCAGTGTTTGAAATATGTTATTCCAGGATCTTCTAGCTTTCAGAGTCTGTGTTGAAAGATCAGCTGTTATCCTGATTGGCTTACTCCTAAATGTAATCTGCTTCCTTTCTCTTGTAGCTTTTAAAATTCTCTCCTTATTCTGTATGTTGGGCATCTTCATTATAATGTGTCTAGGTGTGGATCTCTTATGATTTTGTACATTCGGCGTCCTGTACGCTTCTAGGATTTGGGATTCTGTCTCATTCTTCAAGTCTGGGAAGTTTTCTTGTATTATTTCATTGAATAGACTGCTCATTCCTTTGGTTTGGAGCTCTGTACCTTCCTGTATCCCAATGACTCTTAAGTTTGGTCTCTTAATGTTATCCCATATTTCTTGGATGTTCTGCTCATGGTTTCTTAACAGTCTTGCTGAGCTGTCTATGTTCTTTTCCAGTTGAAATACTTTCTCTTCATTGTCTGATGTTCTATCTTCTAAGTGTTCTACTCTGTTGGTAGTATTCTCCATTGAGTTTTTAAGTTGGTTTATTGCTTCCTGCATTTCTAGGATTTCTGATTGCTTGTTTTTTATAACCTCTATCTCCCTGTATAGTTGATCCTTTGCTTCCTGGATTTGTTTGCGTAATTCGTTGTCGAAGTGATCTTTCATTGTCTGATTTTGCTGTTTAATGTCTTCCTTGATATTCCAGATCATCTGAAGCATGTATATCCTGAATTCTTTATCTGACATTCCATCTGCTGCAGCTGTTACCTCTTCTAAAGTTGCGTTGACCTGCATTGCTTGTGGTCCTTTCCTTGTCTTTTCATACTGCTTGCGTATCTTTCCTGCAGGTGCGGGCGGCGGCTCTGCTCTCTCCTTATTCCAATTGGGGTGTCGTGGCTACCACGCCAGCAGGTCACTGGGCCTGTTCTGGGAGCTGGTGGCAGCTCTGTTCTGCCCCTACTGCAATTGGGGTGACGAGTGTACCATGCCGGCAGGCCACCGGGCCTGATCCGCCGGTCGGTTGCAGGTTTGCCTACCCTGCAGGCGCGGGCGGCAGCTCTACTCTGCCCCTACTCCAAATGGGGTGACGTGTCTGTCGTACCAGCAGGCCACTGGGCCTGTCCCGCTGGTCGGTCGCAGATCTGCCCACCTTTCGGGCACGGGTGGAGGCTCTGCTCTGCCCCTACTCCAATTGGGGTGTCGTGACTACCCCGCCTGCAGGACGCTCGGTCTGTTCCTGGCAAGGGAGGCGACTCTGCTCTGTCACTACTCCAATTAGGGTGGTGTTTGTACCACGCCGGCAGGCTCCTGGGCCTGATCTGCCGGTCTGTTGTAGGTCTGCCTACCTTGAAGGCGCGGGCGGCGGATCTGCCCTGCCCCTCCTACCACGCCTGCGGACCCCTGGGCCTGATCTGCAGGTTGATCACTGGTCTGCTCACCCTGCGGGCACGGGTGGCGGTTCCGCTCCGCCCCCACTCCAATTGGGGTCACGTGACCACCACACCGGCAGGGCCTGATCCGGGCGTGGGAGAAGGATCTGCTCTGCCCCTACTCGAGTTGGGGTGACGTGTGTACCACACTGGCAGGCCACTGGGCCTGACCCGCCAGGCTGTCACCGGTCTGTTTACCTTGCAAGCGCGAAGGGCGGCTCTGCCCTGCCCCTCCTACCACGCCCATGTACTACTGGGTCGTGGGTCTGCCCACCTGGCGGGTGTGGGTGGCGGCTCCGCTCCGCCCCCTCTCCAATTTGGGGTCACGCGGTCACCACGCTGGCGAGCAGCTGGGCCTGCTCCGGGGGCTGGCGGCGGCCCGGCTCCTTCCCTCTGGCTCGAGGACAAATTGAGGAGACTCTGGTGACTGAGCCTCACCCCCCTTACCAGGAGACCAACTGCTTATGTCACCACTGGTATTGATGAAGATCTCTCCTCCACCGCTTTCTGCTGACATCAGATCTCTGCCATGTTGGTATCCTATGCGAATGGCAGCATTTCGTTCCCCTTGCCGGGCAACCCAAGCAACGGGTGAGTCCTGACCGGCCCTCAGCAGGACCCGGACCGAGACGCAGTTTCCGCGGGCTCCTAGCCCCGGTCCAGGGAAGTTCCGGGAGCCGGAACTCGGCGGCTCCGTGCTCGGTGTAAGCTCCTATAAGTGTAAGCTCCAAGAAGCAGCCCCCGCGGGCTCAGTTCCGGGAGCCGGAATTCGGCTTCTTAGTGCTTGGTGTATGCTCTGATAGTAGCAGGGTCCAAGAAGCAGCCTCCGCGGGCTCCGCAGCCCTGAGCCAGGGCGGTTCCGGGACGGTTCCGGGAGCCGGAACTCAACCGCTCCGTGCTCGGTGTAAGCTCCTCTAAGTGTAAGCTCCAAGAAGCAGTCCCCGCGGGCTCAGTTCCGGGAGCTGGAATTCGGCTTCTTAGTGCTTGGTGTTTGCTCTGATAGTAGCAGGGTCCAAGAAGCAGCCTCTGCAGACTCTGCAGCCCTGAGCCAGGGCGGTTCCGGGACGGTTCCGGGAGCCGGAACTCGGCCGCTCCGTGCTTGGTGTAAGCTCCTATAAGTGTAAGCTCCAAGAAGCAGTCCCCGCGGGCTCAGTTCCGGGAGCCGGAATTCGGCTTCTTGGTGCTTGGTGTTTGCTCTGATAGTAGCAGGGTCCAAGAAGCAGCCTCCGCGGGCTCCGCAGCCCTGAGCCAGGGCGGTTCCGGGACGGTTCTGGGAGCCGGAACTCAGCCGCTCCGTGCTCGGTGTAAGCTCCTATAAGTGTAAGCTCCAAGAAGCAGTCCCCGCGGGCTCAGTTCCGGGAGCCGGAATTCGGCTTCTTGGTGCTTGGTGTTTGCTCTGATAGTAGCAGGGTCCAAGAAGCAGCCTCCGCAGGCTCCGCAGCCCTGAGCCAGGGCGGTTCCGGGACGGTTCCGGGAGCCGGAACTCGGCCGCCCCGCGCTCGGTGTTCACTCCGATAAGATCAGATTTTAAGAAGCACCCAGGCGCTGAACCCTAGCAATCTGTCTGCGAGCCACAGGCGAATTGCAGCCTGAAATTACCTGTTCTATGGCTGAATGAGCTGCGGTCAGTCAAAAACAGGTATGGTGACGTCAGTTTACCAACATGGTGGCTGCTGGCCTCCTCTGTGGTCTGACCGGTGTGGAGAACCGAGATGGACCGCTTCCTTCCCCGTCTCGAACCCAGAATTCAGCCCTGAGTGCGGTGCTTGCGCGGCTGGCAGAACTGGTATGGAGCCTTTAAAGACCAAGTACGTCACCTGACAAACTTGAAAGATGTGCTGCATGATGTCATGATGTCTGTATGTGGGGAAAGAAGCTGCCATCTCTCTACCTCGTGTGCGGAGGGAGAACAGAGGAAGGAACCATTCTGTAGCTGCGGCATGGGCCAGGAACAGAGGAAGCCAATTCCTGCAAACCCAAGTTTGGCCTGAAATACAGGCCCAGTAAACACACACTGCACAACATAGAGTGTGCTTATGTGACCAGGAAAAATCAAATGTGAAGAGAGGTTTACACAGGGGAAAACTGGTCGTGGAAACCCACCCAGTTCTACCCTCCCCCTCCAATCCAACTGCTTGCAGGACCTGCTGGGAGAGATGAATCTGGCTGGGAAATTGGAAGGACAGGGACAGGGGAAATTGTTTGGAGACTGAACCCAAGACCAGGAAATGTGGGGTCTGCAGGTGATGTACAAGACTAAGAATTGGGTCTCCCACCATGTGAGTGGAACCCAGGGGAAATCCCTGGGGTAAAGTCTTCCAGCAAGGACCAGCAAGTACTGGAGGTACTGGAGGTGTGCTGATTTAAAATCTCCAGACCAATTGGCATTCAGCAAAGACCCTGGAGCCCACCCAGGCCTAAACCCTGCCTCTAGGAATTCCACCTATGGGTTACCTCTCTCACTCCAGCAAGCCAGAGGGTGGAGCATCACACTCTAGAAGACCCCACCTCACAATGCTGAGAAGCGAAGCTGAGAATATTTTCAACTCCGACGGAAAGAATTCTTTAATTTTTCATCAAGATTTTTTTCTTTTATGTTTTTTTAATTCTTTTTCACTGTTTAATTGTAACCTTAATAGTACATGGACATTTATATGCTCTCCTACTTTTTCTTCCCATTTCTAGCATCTTTGAAGCCAGTTATTTTACATGGATTAGCTTTTTTAAAAATAGGATGTTTGACTAGTATATTTTAGTTTTATTTTGTATTCTTTTATTTTTCTTTTTGATTTTTTTAAAAAATTGCTTTATATATATACATATATATACACATATATACATATATATATATTTTTCCCCCTGCCTGTTTCCCTTGTTTTCTTATCTTCTGCTAATAGCCAATATCTATTGTTCTCTCTTTGACTTTTCCTTTAATCTTTTTCTTCTGTGTTCTCTCCTCCTCTCTCATCACATCCTATGATCACCTCTGTTCACTCCCTGTGCACCATTTGAAAATATAAACCATTTTGCAAACTTGCTGTTTTTATAATAGGCAATAACTGATCATATCATTTCTGTTTATTGTGATAATTATCATTATAGACATCACAGTAGGAGCTACTTGATTAATGCTGTAACTGGTTTGCAAATAATAAAAATAATTATTTTTTCTCCCCCTAACCAGTGAGGTACTAGAAACCTCCAGGGATTCTAGAAGTCCACAGGGGAGAGACTCTACTGCCTCTGATCCATACTGTTAGATGGGTAGACACACAAACAACATGAAAACTAAGGGAACAAATAACCCCAAGCAAACCAAGATACTTGAATAACAGAATCCATCAACACCATAGTGGAAGAAATGTCAGAGAAGGAGTTTGGAGTGTACACAGTTACATAGTTAAACGGATCTGCAAAGTAAAGGATACTGTAAGAGAGCAAATACAGGGAGCAAAAGATCACTTCAATAAAGAGAGAGATTCTGAAAAAATCAAACAGAAATCCTTGAAATGAGGAAACAATAAACCAAATTAAAAACTCAATAGAAGGCATCACCAACAGAATAAACCACTTGGAAGAGAGAACCTTAAGAAGTGAAGACAAAATATATAATCTTGAAAATAAAGTGGACCCCAGAGAGAAGATGCTAAGAAACTATGAGCAAAACTTTCAAGAACTATAGGCTAACATGAAAGAACCAAATTTAAGATTGATCAGGATAGATGAAGGCACAGAGATATAAACCAAAGAAATGCACATTATTTTCAATGAAGTAATATCAGGAAATTTCCCTAATCTAAAGAATAAGATAGAAAATCAAATACAAGAGGCTTAGAGGATGCCAAGTGTTCAAAATTACAACAGACCCACATCAAGGCACATTATAATGAAAATACCTAGCGTACAGAATAAGGATAGAATTTTAAAGGCTGCAAGAAGAAAATAACAGATTACATATAGGGGGAAAACAATAAGAATCTTCGCTGATTTCTCAATCCACACTGTCAAAGCTAGGAGGTCCTGTAATAACATATACCAAGCTCTGGAAAAAACATGGATGTTAAGCCAGGTGTGGTGGTGCATACCTGTAATCCCAGCAGCTCTGGAGGCTGAGGCAGCAGGATTTTGAGTGCAAAGCCAGCCTCAGCAATTGCAAGGTGCTAAGCAACTCAGTGAGACCCTGTCTTTAAATAAAACACAAAATAAGGCTGAGGATGTGGCTCAGTGATTGCCCCTGAGTTCAATCCGCAATACCAAAAAACAGAAAGAAAGAAAGAAAGGATGCCAACCAAGAATCCTGTATCCAGCAAAATTAAGCTTCAAATTTAAAGATGAAATAAAAACCTTTCATGATAAACAAAAGTTAAAAGAATTTACAACCAGAAGCCTGCACTTCAGAATATTCTGAACAAATTATTCCATGAAGATGAAATGAAGAAAAAAAAGTAAAAACCAGTGAAAGAAGGAACTACACTAAAGGAAAAGTCATTCAAAGGAGAAACTAATTCAAATTAAAAATTAGAAATAAAACAAAAGGCCCAGGAACACAAATCATATCTCAATAATAACCTTGAAAATTAATGGCCCAAATTCAACAACATAGACTGGCAAATGGATTAAAAAACAAGACCCAACAATATGCTGTCTCTAACAGACTCACCTCATAGGCAAAGACGCCCAGAGACTGAAGTGAAAAGGCTGAGAAAAGCACATATCACTCACACGGATGGCATAAACAAGCAGAGATTTCCATCCTCACATCACATGAAGTGACTTCAAGCCAAAGATAATCAGAAGGGACAAAGAAGGACATTCCATACTGCTTAACAGAATTATACATCAATAAGACAATCATAAATATTTATGCCCCAAACAATGGAGCATCTACATACATCAAACAAACACTTCTCAACTTCAAAAATCAAATAGACCACAACACAATAATAGTGGGTGACTTTAACACGCCTCTCTCACTACTAGGTAGATCTTCCAAACAAAAATTAAAACAAAAAAACTCTAGAACAGAATAATATAATCAATAATTTAGACTTAACAGACATATATAGAATATTGCATCCATCAATGACTGAATACACTTTCTTCTCAGCAGCACACAGATCTTTCTCTAACATAGACCATGATACATAAGCTATCACATATGTTGGCATACAATCATAATATTCCTGGAATATATTTTTAGCATCTGTAGTATTATTTTGATAGCTCCCTTTGTATGGATATTAATTTTTGTGTTCTTGTCTTCTTGATTAGACTTGTTTGATTTTTATCAAATTTTAGCTGTATTATTTCTATAATTCTGCTCCTACTCTTATTTTTTCCTTCCTATGACTTAATTTTTAAATTAATTTACTTACTCTAATTTGTTATACATGATAGCAGAATGCATTTCAACTCATAGTACATGTATATAGCACAATTTTTCAAGTCTGTCGTTGTACACAAAGTATATTCACACCATTCCTGTCTTTCTACATGTACTTAGAGTCATGATGTCCATCTCATTCCACTGTCTTTCCTACCCCCATGCCCCCTCCCTTCCCTTCCCTCCCCTATGTCCTATCCAAAGTTCCACCATTCCTCCCATGCTTCCCCCCAACCCCCATTATGGATCAGCATCCACATATCAGAGAAAACATTCAGCCTTTGGTTTTTTTAATTTGAAAATAATTTGATTGTTATTCTAGCATCTTTCTGGTACAAATACTTTAAGTTATAAGTATTCATCTGAGTATTATTAAATCCCAGAAATATCCTGATATTTTAAGCTTTTATCATCACTTAGTTCAAAACACGTTTTATTTAATATTCTTGTGCTTTCTTCCTTGACCTCAAAGATATTTATAAGTAAGTGTACCATTTAATCTTGAAATGGTTGATGCAGTGGTGGGGTTCTATATATCTTAAGGTAATTGATTTCTAATGTAATAATTTATGCAGGAAGCAGTCTGCATGACTTCAAATTTTAAAGAAGTAATGGAAATGCTTTTTGTATTTCTTGTTTTGGTTACATATGTGTCAAAACTGATCAAGTTGCATGCCTCAAATATGTGCATTTTATTGTAGTTCAATTTTACTTCAATGAAGCTATGGGGGAAAAGTGTCCTTGTTATTGGATTGGCATCAGGGACAAGAACCAAGCATTACGGAACAAATGTGGCATCCCAGATGGAACATGAGTGCAGCCCCCACTCCAGCCTTCATGGGCAGGCCTAGGTCTAAAGTAACCCCACTCCCAAGCTGAGGATGCAAGTGCTGGGGAACTTGCTGAGAGCCAACTGCAGAGAGTTAGGAGATGGGCAAATTTGCCTCAGGTTGAACAAGGGGAGCTGTTCCTGTGAGTAAAGGGAGGGGCTGAAGGACCACCCAGCAGCTGTTGAAGCTCCTTTGGTTGCTTCAAACACAGGTTGGCTAATTTCTGTCCTTTTCTTTTCTGGGTGCAGTTATTTTGCCAGTCTCCCCAGGCATTTAGATTGATGGGATACTATTAGAGCAAGAATTGCTCTGCCCCAATAATGCATATCTCCTGGCTAAATGGGGTATCCTGTCAGATAGTAAAAGGGGAGACAATTCCTACCCCCAGGTTATAAACTGACAGTACTGAAACCTACTGCCACATAGTTTGTGGCCAGCAGCCTCCACCCCCCAGGGGCAAAAGGGGCTGGAAGGCAGGGCAGAGGCCACATTCTCTTGGGCCATTTCTCTAAGCCCAGGCAGCTTTTCTGGGATTTTGTTTCCCAGTTGACCCAGCCCTAAGGCCAACCTATGTGTGGCAGGCAGCCTCGGCAAAGGGATCTTCAAGGAAGCCTAAAGGAAAGGACGGAAAGGGCCTCCTCTGTGGCATATAAATATGCACCTAAGAAAAAGGTCCAAAAGGAGCCTCTGTGTGCAATTGACAGTGGGGAACTCACGTAAAGTGGACGGCATTGTGATGAAAGGGAGACCGACCGGTCAGGCTCAAAAATATCCTGTACTCCAACCCCTTGAATGCCACCTGGGAGAGAAAGGATGGAGTCACATCTTGTGTATATGCCAGATTGTCTGATCCCGCTCCTGGGATGAATTTGTTGTGTCAATTAAGTGCCCAGATAACATTCACAAGTGTTAGAGTCTGTAAACAAGTCTGAATGGTGCCTGGCAAAATGCCAGAGGGAGTGGTTTGTGAAGTAACGCCAGCAAGCCATTAAGTGTGGAGATTCCTTATTGGTTGACTGCTGTATCGAGTTTATGTTAATTAAATAAGCTATGTGGAATGTATAAATACCTCTGTTGTCCTACAATAAACGGCTCCCACTCCTGCTGTATCAATCTACACAAGTTGTTCGTCACCCCCTGGTTATTTTGCTGCAGCCTGACTGCGGCACACAAGGATTGTTTCAGCATGTGAATTTTAAAAAGAATTGGAAACTAGAAAAGATAAAAGAAAATTACAGGCATGGAAATATATTTTAGTGAAGAAAATTGGAAGGTAAAAGCAAGGTTTCTGGATGAGAAAGTTTTTTTGTCTGGTAAAGTAATATTCTTGTGCTAAAGTCCAAGATGAAAGAGGAAAACTAAGGATAGTAAATAAGATGTGAATGTTTAAGTCACAGAAGGTTCATGGATGGTAAACCTCAACAAGTTTGTGTTTGTGATTAAATTGGCTTTAATAAGCACAAATTTATTTGAAATTATTGTACTGATATAAAGCAAAGTCTGAAATATTGTTCTGCTCTTAACTGTCAAGCCAATTTTCTTGTATTTGTTAGGTTTTATTATTTGGGGGAACTAAGTCTTAAAGGAATTAGGGTTTGTATCTTTTTTTTGATAATGTATTTTGTTATTTGAATGCACTTTGATATATTATGTAGATGGAGTATAATTTCTCATTGTTCTGGTTGTACATGATGTAGAATCCCACTTGTTGTATAGTTATATAGGTACATAGGGGTACTAATGTCTGATTCATTCTACTGTCCTTCCTACCCCATTTCCCCTACCTTCCCTTTACTCCCCTCTACGGAATCTAAAGTAACTAGCATTGTGAATTAGCATGGGCATGTCAGAGAAAACATTGTATCTTTTTTAAAGTCATAAAAGATTACTTGGTAACTGGTTTTAAAAAACCCTCTTAGTGTATCAACTATATTGTTATAACCTAAATATATGTGACTAGGTATATGTATGCATCTGAGAAGTATATCTGTCTAAGCCTTGTCTAAGTGTTATGGAAAAGTTTACAAAATGAAAGTTTATGTAAGTTTACCAGCAAGACAATCAATAAGTGCTCTTTTATACATTATATCTTACATAGAAGGGCCAGACTGTCATTTGAAGACCTGTCTTATATCTGTTTGCTTTAACTAAGTCAATTTCTGATCATTAACACTGTTTCCTAAGTGTATAAGATTTAAGGCTATCCTTTGATTTTTTATAACCTATGCAGACCTGTGATTCTTCTTACCATACACTATGGGCTCCAAATTGTACTTTTAAAAAGTTAAACTTGGGTAAATGTAAAGCTTACGGCAGCCCTTTGCAAAGATGGTGTTATCCAAACTAAAATTACTTATAGCAAAATCTTGGATTTGTATAGAAATAACAATCTTGATTGGTATCTATTCATGTCATTTGATGTTTTATAGCTGGATGAAGTTAACAGTTGTCAATAAGTTATATATAACATTTTGTGATTCTCTTCATAATTAGAATTAAAATCCATTTTTGGAAGATAAGGAGAGTCTGATCTGTTTAAAGGTGACACTGTAAAACATGGAAGCATTCTGCACTTTTTCCACAAAAAAGAAAGTAAAAAGCTCTTAGCCTTTCTTTGATTCATGTTTGAGATGTAATATTGTATTGTTATGTGTGAAGTGCCCCACCTTAACCTGAGCCAAACCTCTGCCTTCAACCTTATTACATGTTAGAATGGCTCCAAACTAGGATAGACTTCAGCTCATTTAAAGTTGTGGCGAAAATATTGATTTTTGTTGTAAAAATTACTGTGATCTCAAACAGGGGATATAATATATAACTAAGAAAAGGTTCAAGATTATAAAAAAGTCATTTTTCTTGGTTCATACACAAAGCGAATATGTTTTTGCTCTTTTAATTTTACTTTGTATTTTCCTTGTAAACTTTATAAATGTTGCCCATTAGTGTTTTGCAGAGGTATTTCTTTAAAAACCAACAAAAATACAACAATCTGGGTAAATTTGAGATATAAGCCATCCAGTACAGGACAGAAAGTATAAAATGTTGACTTCCAGTACTAAATACTAACCCCAATTAAATGAAAGGGGTAACTGTAAAATTATAGATATTGAAGTTATAACACGTAACTCCCTCATGAAGACTGGTGAAACTGGCTTGCTGGGCATTTTAAACCAAAAAGTTGGAGACCAATGTGAGGAATAAGTGGCCCTTGTCCTCTAAGGTCATCCAGGACCCAGAGATGATGGGACCCCTCTCTGGGCCCTGCTGCTGATCAGTGAGATCGAGGGGACCCTAGAAAACAGGAAGCCAACCAGTGCAAATTCTGCAAAGAGGAGCAGCATTGGAGACTAGAATGTCCCTGATGCTTCCAAGAGAAGCCATATGTGGTCAGCCAGACCCCATCCCATCCCGACAGGTGGCACCACTGGTAGAGGAAAGCTGAAGGAGCCAGGAGGTTTCACACATGTCCCCAAGAGTGACCTGAGGAATCTCAGCTGACTCTTAATAGGTAGGAAAAAGGTCAGTTTTGACCAACTTGGTCCTAAACACCTAGTGCGTGAGTATAGCTTAAGCACAGTCCTAAATTTACAAAATATTTTTAATGTAACTTAAGATGTACACATGTGTCAGCCCTACCAAAAGTAAAGCTGGAGGCTATAAAGGAAGGTCCTTGTGTGAGAGTGCCTGATAATGATCATAAAGGACTCTAGAGTCACAACTTTGTCCCAAGTTAATTTGAGCCTGATCTCATAGCCCTACAAATCTGCCTACCTCCTACATTGACAAACTTGATCTGTTTTCCACTGATATGATTATGAGTTACTGTCTTCATGGTTTTCAGAGACTAGCTGAAACACTAATTGCATTTGTGCTAATTGTTTACAAAAAAGTAATGCTTTGCTGTCTCATTTATTGTTGTCTTAGCATGACCCCTGCCCTATGTATGCCTTGTCCAGTCACCTGCCATCTGCCACCGTGGACCTCTGCACTGCTCTGATGCTGAATACCCTCAAGTTTCCATGCCCCACCTGATAGAGAACAAGGACTTTGGTGTATTCCCTCAACTTTGCCCCCTTTTAGCAGGAATCAGTTTGAAGGTGTTGTCACCCATTTTTCCACAGAAATGGAATGTAGAAATTGACTGTGGGGAAATGTAGCAGTGGCCCACTTTATGCTTTGAATTAGCCCTTGCTGCTCTGCCACTGTGACTGATTTTTAAAATGGACATGTTTCTTTCCTCTTCCTCTCTCCCTGCTCCTCCCCAATCTCTTCCCCTCCCTTATCTCAGGGGAAACAGGATTACCTTTCTCCCCCATTTTTGGCAGAATTATGTGTCCCTGGCACACCCACTATAGGAATAAAGTAATCCAGACTTTGGGCATGGTACAGAATATCTCAAAAATGACTATCTCACAAATTAACAAGTGAATTACAACTCCAATGGAGAACAGGTAAAATGTAGCCTTTGAGTCACCTCTTTAAAATTTCCCCCCATTCATGCTGATGGGCAGAATCCTAGCCTTTGGTATAGGAATATTCTGTTTTCCCTTTGTTAGCAAAGCAATAAATCTTATTTCTCCTTTTTTCCAAACCATGTCCTCATTATTGGATTGGCATTGCGGACAAGGACTAAGCTTTCAGGAACATCCATACTACCCAAAACGTATAGATTTAATCCAATATCTGTCAAAATTCCAATGGCATTATTTCACAGAAATACAAAAATAGTCCTAAAATTTTTATGGAACAGAAGTCCCTAAATAAATAGATTACACAAAAAGAACAATGCTAAGGGCATCACATTTCTGACTTTGATATATACTACAAAGCTATAGTAATCAAAACAGTATGGCGCTGGTGTAAAAACAGACACACAGATCAATACTACAGAATAGAGAGCCTCTAAATAAATCCACGTTTAGTCACAACTGTTTTTTGACAAAGGTGCCCCAAACACCCAAAGATAAAAGGATTGTCTCCTCAAGAAGTGGTGTTAGGACAAGTGAATAATTACACACTTAAGAATAAGACTAGACCCTTATCTCATACCATACTAAAGTGCTAAGACCTGAAACTAAAATTACTATGAGAAACTCTGGGTAAAGCTCCACGATGTTCATCTGGATAATGAATTTTGGGATACGATCCCCAAAGCACAGACAACAAAAGCAAAAATTGATAAATGAAGTTACATTAAAAAGCTCCTGTGCAGGAGCTGGGGTTGTGGTTCAATGGTAGAGAACTCACCCGGCACAAATGAGGCACTGGGTTTGATCTTCAGCACCACATAAAAATAAAATAAAGGTATTGTGTCCACCTAAACTAAATAGTATATTAAAAAAGCTTCTGTGCAGCAAAGATATCAACAGAATTAAGCTCCTATGGAATGCCAGGTGTGATGGCACATGTCTGTAATGCCAGCTATGATTGTATTTGCATGACTCTGAATATTCTAAAAACTGAACTGTGTACCTAATGAGGACACTTTTATGGTATATGAAATTTAGTTCAGTGAAACTTTTTTAATGGGGCTAATACCTCTTTTCCATAGTACTACTGGGAGAATTAACTGAAGACATATGAAATCTTGCTTTATAAGATTAAGTGCCCAACTATTTGGTGGAATGGAAGATAAACTTTGCCCGATTCCTCAATTTTGCCCCAAGGTTCCAGGGTGAGAAGCAAGTTCAAATGCTTGTTCCTTTTGCTTCCATACATCAAATGGCATTCTGGCCTGTTCACTGAGTTGGTTGGATTTTGCTTCCTGCTTTCCTCCTCTGGACTAAATCTCTCTGGATAGACAGAGCCCCCATAATACACACACACACACACACACACGCACACACACACTCCTCCACTACCATGTATGTCTCCTTCCTCTCAGAGGAAGGTTTAAAGTAGAGATCTCTTAGGATTTCAGAAACAATGCTGAGCTAAAGCCATATTTCAAAAAGAAAAGAGAATTCATTACATCAGTCACAACTTACCCCATTCTGCCAGTGTTGCAGTGAGCTTCTTTGCCAGTATCACTAAAAGACCCGACAAGAACAATTTTAGAGGAAGAAAAGTTTATTTGGGGGCTCACGGTTTCAGAGGCCTTGGTCTACAGAGAGCCAGCTGTGTTCCTCAGAGCTCAAGGACAGCTGAATATCACCATGAAAGTGTGGCAGAACGAGGAGGCTCAAGACATGGCAGTATGTAAAAAAGTGGATGTGTAAGCGATGTGATTCTGCAGTCTGTATATGGGGTAAAAATGGGAGTTCATAATCTGCTTGAATCAAATGTATGAAATATGATATGTCAAGAGCTTTGTAATGTTTTGAACAACTAATAAAAAAATTCATTAGGGAAAAAAAAAAGACATCACACCAGAAAGCAGAGGAGGGTGAGCTCTGCTCATCAAGGACCAAATTGATATCCCAAAGGCATGCCCCAGGGACCTACCTCCTCTAGCCACCAGCCTATGGTTGTCATTCAGTTAACCCCTAAGGCCCTTCTAACCTAGTCATTTCTCCTCTGAACCCAAAATTTCTCTTCTAAATCTCATCTTACGCATGAGATTTTTGAGGGACACCTCAACTAAACTAATAGCCAGTGATTTCCTTGGGGGTTTTGATGAGTCTGGACTTAATGGATAATAGGGCCAATTAACTGAGTACTCCATAAACAGATTGTTCCACAGGTATTCAGGACTCACAAGGCTGGGAGATCAGGACTTTCTGCAAATAGCAAAGAACCAAGAGACTGAACTCAGGATCTGGTCCTATAACCAAGGTTTGTCTTCAGGCCTGTTATGTATTTGTGCATAATCCAGGGAGACTGGGAAAATGACTGGACTGAAAGCCCATATCTCCTCTCAGTTCAAATTGAAGTACATAGGATTTCACAAACTGCCTTGTTCAGTAACAAAACTGTCACATTCCATTGAAATTTGCAGCATGCTTTTGAAATGGGGCACAAATATTAATCATCTTAATTCACGTACAAAGCATATGCATAAATTACATTTATTGCAATGAAAAAATTAGTGAACTATGCAAACATTAAATTATTGTATCAGGAAGAACACATCCCCCACAAAAATGTCACTGTTGGGTGGGGTATAAAGCTCAGGGGTAGACCACTTGTCTAGCATGTATGAGGCGCTGGGTTGGATTTCCCACTCTGTAAAAAGTATTAATTGTGTTCTGTGTTTGTGTTATTGACTTACTAGGTACTGGGGTCTGGCAATAGAGAACAGGGGTATGACACAGGTAAAACCCCTCAAAGTGAGCTCCATCCTTTTCACAATAGACAGTTACACTAGTGTATACTAAGGGAGAGCATGTAATGCTATGTGAACCCAAAGTGGACACCTACCTGAGTCTGGAGGGGCATGGGAGCTACTGAGATGAAAAAAAAATCACCTTAAGTGATTTCTAAGATACAGTGGATAGATGGACAAAGGAATATTAAGGAACAATTCCTTAAAGGGAAGAAGAGCATTTATGTATGTATAGACTTGCAGGATATTCACTTGCAGCATATTTAGTCTAGCTAGAACTGTTGAGAAGGAATTGGTAGAAATGAGTTAATTTTGGGGCTGGGGTTCTGGCTCAGTAGTAGAGTGCTTGTCTAGCATGCTTGAGGCGCTGAGTTCCATCCTCAGCACCACATAAATGTAAAATAAAGATATTGTGTCCACTTAAAAAACTATAAAATAAATATTTTAAAAATGAGTTAATTTATGATGGATAAGAAAGACAGGGATTAACATTTGCAAACACATGTACCCACCCTTAATCAATCCCATCCCACTGAGAATGGTTCTAACTTATCAGGAAAGAGTTGGACAGAGGGAAAGACTTACCAGGCTTCCGCAACAGGGCTTAAAATATCTCTGTCATCCTAATCAGCAATGACAGCTCTTCTCCTCTTTATCACAAATGCTGGTGGTGTTGAAGCAATTGCCATCCGGGACAACTCCATGTTGATGCTTCCCTGTGGGCCTTTTCCCAGATGCAGAGGCTGAGAGGAAAAGCCCTACACGTTTACATGAAGATTCCTATAAAGGTGGTTACCTACAAAGTTCTCTAGTCCAAGAATTAGAAGGTGGAAAGAGCATAGAGGCAGGCAGTCTGGATAGGAGACATTCATTTCCAGGAGACAGGAGGTGAGGAAGAGGGTACAAAAATCTCAGGCTACTAATACCACTCCAAATCCTCCAGAGCCTTAGAAGCTGAACACTAGCAAAAGTCCACCTTTCCCAGGCTTTGGTGGGATACTTTACAAAGTTCTACCAGCTTGGGCCAGTGACTTGAAAACGTCACAATAAAAAAGACAAAATAGAACATCTCCAAAGGACCATCTTACCCAGTAAGGGCTCTGACTAGTGGTCAAATTGTACTGGTCAAATTGTACTGACCAATAGTAGTGGTCAGATTTGTTCTAGTGACCAAATTTGACTAGGTCAAATTGGTATCAGCACGGTTATTATCAATGGAATAGATTACAAATGGGGGAAGAAACTAAAGAAACAATACTTAGGTCAAGGGATAGGACCTATAGATTTAAGATCATGTACATCTTTCACACTGATATTTTCAACCATTCTACATTTACATGGGCAGCCCGAGCTAGCTGTTCCTTCATTATTATCTACATGTGCAAGACTGAGCAATCATATCCTCAAACTCCTTATACAGAATATTCCCAGTTTCCTCAATCAGAAGGACACGCATGGGAATATATTTATAAGGCACACAGGAGGGCTGAGGGACATTCTTGTCCAGCAGCTCACTGACAATGTTTTGAATGATGGCGTGATTGGGGGAATTGAGACCATAGAGTAGCACCTGAGGACAGGGTCCCTTACAGTAGTTTGGGATTTGGTGATGAGGAGCAATGATCCAATGATCTCTGCCCCACTGCTGGAAGCTGACTTTGAAAGGACGAAGGGAACACTGATTATTGGCAGACTGATTATTTGCAGACCCATAATGTTCCTGGGAAGAGTCAGAAACCCTAGACACGATGCTGCCTGCCTGCCGGACCCTCCGCAAAAGAGAAGATTCCCTTGCCAAAAATTCCTCCAGCCCACTGGGAAGTTTAGACTTCTGGCCACTTTTATGATTGTCATTGAAATACAGTAGCACAAAGGCAGTGTCCAAAGGTGAAATGTCATTCCATTGGATCCCAGGAACCTGGCTACCTTTTTGCTGCTGACACATGGAGTCTTAGGACCCTGTGACTCTTGTGATTCCAGAGTGTCTGCTGAATGTGTTGTGTGATGTCCATCTCTGTCCAGGCTTTAGACATCAGAGAAGGCTTTGAGGAATTTCCTCCTGAAGGAAAGTCTTTGTTTGGGCTTTTTGAGGCCCAGGGCTCCACATGGCGGGAGATGATAGTGAGCTAAGTGGAGTTGCTGACGATAAACCATAGTGGCTCTGAACAGTTGGTACACTTCATGCTTTGGTGTGAGAGGCAAATCCAGGGTTTGCCTATGGCAGAGACCTGCACACATAAGACAGAACAGGGTCAGGGGATTCGTGTCTTGCCTGAATACAGAGTCTGAAAATCCTTCACAAAACAGTTCAAGAGAAACACAGCTGTAATCAGCCCTGAAATTAACTCAAGGTAATAATATCTATCATTTGAACACTTATGAATGTACGAGATGCTTTATATTTATAAACTCTTGAATCCTCAATAGTCTTATGAGATACTTATTATCTCATTTTGCAGACAAGGAAATTGAGGCTCAAGAAGCTATGTCAAAGGACACACACCCGTGCTGCTTATGTGGCTCAGTGGTAGAGTGCTCACCTAGCATGTGCGAGGCCCTGGGTTCGATCCTTAGCACCACATAAAAATAAATAAATAAAATAAAGATATTGTTAAAAAAAAAAAAGAACACACACCCAAGTGCTGGATGTATCTCAGTGGGAGAGCACTTTTGCCTAGCATATGTAAGGCCCTAGGTTCAATCCCAGCCCCACAGAATCCAAACCATAAAGTACACATAGCCAGTATGTGGTAAAGTTAAAATTTGAACTCAAGTCTGTTTCCATTAAGAAAAAAATTATACCAGTGGTGAAGAAGTTGGTCAGGGAAGGGAGGAGATAAGGGAAAAGGAAGTACTGTGAATGAAATTGATAAAATTATGTTATGTCCATGTAAATATGCCATGATGAATCTATTATGTATAATTATAATGTAGCAATAAAAATTTAAAAGAAAACACTAAAAAAAGAAATTTTGTCTCACTTCTGGATCACTTTACACTTCTAGACTGAGGGGGAAAACTCAAGCATACAAGAGTTTAGAAGATCAATTATATTACTGACTACTAAAGGTGACTAAAGACATGTTGAAACATACATGGATTAGGGTCCTTATTTCAGAGAGAACATGTGGCCTTTGGTTTCTTGGTATTGGCTCTGATTTGTGGGTGCTAACCCACAGGGAGGTTGGGGAGGGGACAATAGAAATCCAATGGATTAGACAAAGGGGGAGGAAGGGAAGGAGAGGAATAGGAGAGACAGTAGAAAGTTGGTCATAACTGTCCTAGCCTTGTATTTGTACACATGACCAGGAAAACTCCACATCATGTGCAACCACAAGAGTGGGAACCCAGATAGAATAAGTTGTACTTCATGTATGTATATTCTGCCAAAACATAGTCTACTGTCATGTATAACTGTAAATAATAAAAATGTTTAAAATATTTTAAAAAGAGTCCTTATTTCATATCACTATACAGATGCAGGTTTGGGGCAACAATTCGATATTGGGTGCTATTTTGTCATTGTTTTAAATCCAAGACCTAGGCACCACAAAATAATTATATCACTAGTGGGGACACCTATTTTTGCCATTTCTGTCTTTCAACAACTTCAAGAATTCCTTCTTGGGCTGAAGCTGTAGCTCAGTGGTAGAGCACTCACCTAGCATGTGTGAGGCACTGGGTTCAATCCTCAGCACCATATGAAAATAAACAAATAAAATAAAGGCATTCTGTCCATCTACAACTTCAAAAAAAATTCCTTCTTAAGTATCCTTTGGCCATTTCTCTAACTCCCCAATTCTCTAACTCCCCATTTCTCTAACTCCCTTTTCCATTCCTTTCTAGAAATGGCTCTCCATTCGCCCCATTCATTTTACCAACACTTCTCTAAATACCATCTCAACAAGGCCTTGATCACCAATATTTTGTTTGCTGGAAAGTCTATTAAAAACCACATGCCCCTTAGCAATTGAGAGATTTAATCCAAACTGTTGTGCTGACACCCAGTGGCCAAAGGGTAGGAAGGCTGGGCCTGCAGAGTTCCCAACTTGTGCTCCCCCTCCTGGTAAAGGTCAAGAGCAAAGACTACAAAACCAGACATCTCAGGAAAAGGTCTTCTCTCTCTCCTTTACAAACATCTGAGTAAGTATTTCCACTTTAATTTATATATTATTCATGTAACCTTCCTCCTCCACTGAATCCACAAGTCTGGGGTTGTAATAGTGCTGGGGATTTAACATAACTCTTTAATATTTTGGTGTTCCAGAATACTTTTAAGTTTGGATTCTAACTCATGCTTAACACACCCTCAGGATTGGGGCACTCACTAGCCATCATTCACACAGGCCCAAGCCAGGCCTGTATTTGCTTTCTTAAGTTATTCCACACTCCCATCTTACAATAATCTTTCCAGGAGGCCCACCCATACACCTGCTCCACCCTGCCTGAAAAGGGACCCAACCCAAACTCTAGCAGGCTGTCTAGTGAGGAACTGCCCTTTCCTTTCAGACCTTGACCTCACAAGTTTCCTGAAGCAGGGTGGGGTTGCTGAGGCTCAGAGCCAGGAAGGGTCTGCTCAGACCTTTTCAGGGAAAGGAATGACTCATACATCCTGTGTGACTGAACCTGTCATCTGCTTCTGGATCCTTTCCAGAGTCCCTAAGATCCCAGTATGCTTCCTAGTCGGCCCGGGATATGTGCCTAATTGTAGGCATCCTCCTTTCCAGCCTCATGTCATCAGTGCAAACTTGATTTGGTCTGCTTTGTGCTGCAGTTAGAAATGGAATCTGGGGCCCTCCTCAGGGCCTCCGACCCCACCTCTCACCAGCCTCATATCCTGCCATTCCCTGCAGAGCTCTCTAGACTCAGCCACAAATAGGACATTCTTCCCTCTAGGCCTTTGCACACGTTGTTCCTTAAACCTAAGTCAGGTGTCTCTCCACTCCTCTCATGTCTCCCTTCTTCACAGGCCTCAGCTCAAATTTACCTCTTCAAAAGTACCTTCACATAACCCCATGGAAAGAGATGACTTCGTTGCTATTCTATCATAACCTATTTCATCATTTGACAGCATTTGCCACAATTTGCAACTTAACTGTTTGCACATTTATCTCCCCACCACAGCACATGCTCCAAGTCAGTAGCTTTGCCTGTCTTAATCACATTTGCATGCTCAGACCTCAGTAGTTGCTTAATAAAATATTTGTTGAATGAATTTCCTCCCACACCAAGCTATGTTCTCTTTCCTAAATCAGGATGAACTTCTCTGCCAATGTAATCTTCTCCTTATTCCTCCTTTCCCAAGTTCCAGCTTAAATATTACCTTCTCAATGAGGCCCTCCAACATTATCTCTGCTTCCCTTTCCCTGCTCCAAACAGTGAGCTATTTGTGTGTGTGTGTGTGTGTGTGTGTGTGTGTGTGTGTGTGGTGCTGGGGATTGAACCCAGGCATTGTGCATATGAGGCAAGCACTCTACCAACTGTGATATATCCCCAGGCCTGATCCATTTCCAATGTTAAGCACTTGTAACATTATGTGATTATTTATATACCCATTCTATTGTATCAGAACCCCCTATAAATCAGGAAAGTAGTTATTTGCCTGCATATACTCAATGCAGATATAGTGCCTAGTGCTCAGTTAAAATCTGTTGGGAATTCAGCACAGCATGGTGATTAAAAGCACAGGCTCTGGGGTTTGAGATCCTAGGTTTGACCTCTGACTAACAATTACTAGCTGTGTAACATCAGTGAAGTTACTGAGCCTCAGTTTCTTCATCTATAAAATGTTTATTTTAATAAGTACCAACCTCATCTGGTAATGGCAAGGATTAAGGGTGATAGTTTTGTACAGCATCTTCTGCAATGCCTGACACACAAAAAGCCCATGGTAAGAGATAGCTAGGAGAGTATTGGTTGTTTTACTTGGAAGGAGAGTGTGAATTCTGTCCATTGTCATTGGAGACTAGTGAAAAACCCCAGGTTAATCTCATCAGGTTCTCAAGAGTTCCTTGAAGTTGATGGCTGCCTACATTCCCTGGAGAACCCTGCACACCGGCTGCTGTCCTGAAAGAGTGTCTAATGCAGATGTTCAAAGCAGAATTGAGCATGATGGGAACAAAGAAAATCATAAAGCATATTTGGTGCCAAAATCTCAAAGTAGCACTGCCACAGTCTGGCTGGGCACAAATGCCGCAGTCTGGCTGGGCACACAATCACGAGCCACCACACAGCTTGTAGATTCAAACAGCAACTCTTTATTCCCGAACTCACACCAGCCGTCTACAATCACGTTCTGGGGAAATCCACGTTCTCTGCCCAAATCCACCTCCACTGGGCTTCTATCTCCCAAAGAATACTGTCTGAATCCCCTGAGAACTCAAGGGGAACTCAGGCAGCAGGATACGCCCTATTCCCAGCAGGAATAATCTTAAACCTTAAACCTGGAACCTAAACCGGGAACGCCCTAATCCTCCTTGGTCCTTGAGCAAGGTCACCTACATTCAGTGTCACTGCAACATGGGGTACACTGGCAAGGAAATTGTCATACCTACTTGGCTAATGGCTCCCAGCATCTCCCCCCTTCTGATTAATTAAACAACAAGCAATGTGGCTTAAGGACCGTGCCTGGTAGGTTGTCCAATTCAACATATGGTTCTTACCCGTCATTGGAAAACTGACCTTTAGGCGTCAGCCTCCTGTCTTAGGTTGATACCACTGCAATTGGATCATACCCGTCACTGACTACCGGTCCAGCATAAGCCATTGGCCCCCAAATTTTAGACCATCACTAGCAGAAGGGAGGAGGATACAGAAATGTCACGACACCAAGCCAATTGACGGCTCCTTGGGAAAAATTGCATCACTGGTGACACCATCAGCAAAGATATGTCAGCACTACCACAATTAACATGGGGTGCACTGGCAAGGAAATAAAAATTGCATCACTAGTTAATCACTGTCGCAGATGTAAGAATGGCCAAGCTGGAGCTCTGGATATCAGCTGTTATGGATTTGAGTCAAATCATCTTCTTTTCCATCTGTAGAAATTGTTTTAGTTAATCTCTCTGGAATCCAAATCGGCTGTTCTCCCTGTGGAAACACACAAACAAAACCCCGACTCCAGACAATCACTGGGTCAGGACCTTTCCATTGTCCTGTTAGAATATCTTTCCAAAGTACCTTAGGCTTATGTACATTTTTTGGATACATATGTCTTTCCGCAGCACTAAGTCCTTATGAATCCAAATTTAAAAAGTTTAGAGTAAAAAGCATTATTTTAAGTTTATCTTTGGGGGATATATACCCCCTTCCAATTCCCTCTTTTTGCTTTAATAAGTATGTTTTAATAGTTTGATGAGCTCTTTCAACTATGCCTTGTCCCTGTGGATTGTATGGGATTCCTGTTATATGAGTAATACCAAATGATGAGCAAAATTGTTTAAAAGAGGTATAGGTATAGCCAGGACCATTATCGGTTTTTAACTGTTTAGGAACGCCCACAGTGGCAAAATTTTGTAAGCAATGAGCTATAACATCTTTAGTTTTTTCTCCAGCATGAAGGGAGCCCATCAAAAATCTGGAAGAAGTATCAACTGTAACATGTAAATATTTTAATTTTCCAAATTCTGGCAAGTGTGTGACGTCCATCTGCCAAATATGGTTAGGTATCAGTCCTCTAGGATTGACTCCAAGATTAACTTGTGGTAAAAATGTCACACAATTTTGACATTGTTTTATTATATGTCTGGCTTGTTCCTTAGTTATTTTAAAACGCTTTTGTAAAGTATTAGCATTAACATGAAACCTTTTATGAAAATTTGTAGCTTCTTCAAATGCAGAGAAAATATGTATGTCATGTGTAGTTTTATCTGCTAAATCATTGCCTAAACTAAGGGCTCCAGGCAATCCTGTACGTGCCCTAATATGTCCTATGAAGAATGGATCTTTTCTGTCCCAGATTAGACTTTGTATAGTGGAAAACAAAGAGAAAACAGTAGAAGAAGGGGAAATCCTACCAGCATCTTCAAGAGATACTATAGCATTAACTACATACTGACTATCAGAAAATAAATTAAATACAGAATCTTTAAACATCAAAAAAGCTTGTAAAACTGCATTAAGCTCTACCTTTTGAGCTGATTGTTTCGGTACTAAAAATGTAAAAGTTCGATCTGGGGTAACTACTGCTGCTGTACCATTATTAGACCCATCAGTGAATATATTTGGAGCATTCATGATAGGTGTTTTTCTTGTCATTTTAGGAAAAACTACAGGATGCTTAGACCAAAAAGACAACAAAGGATTAGATGGTAAATGATTATCAAATGTAACATTAGATTTACACATGATTATTGCCCAAGTATTTAACTCATTAGCTAACTCATCAATTTGATCCATAGTATATGGAGTAATAATTTTATTGGGAGAAATTCCAAACACTCCCTTCGCTGCTTTTATTCCTTTGAGTATTAATTGTCCTACAGCCTCAGGATACCTAGTAAGAATAGTGTTAGGAGAATAAGATAAATGTATCCACAATAATGGACCTTCTTGCCAAAATACTCCTGTAGGAATATTTTTTGTTGGTAGTACAATAAATAATAAAGGCAAACTTATATCAATTCTATCCAAATGTATATTTTCCATATATGTTTCAATAATTTTTAATGCCTTTCTTGCTTTAGGAGTTAACATGCGGGGTGAATTTGGATCTGATGGACCTTTTAGAATATCAAATAAAGGTCCCAACTCTCCTGTTGGTATACCTAGATAAGGCCTTATCCAATTTATGTCTCCCAATAACTTTTGAAAGTCGTTAAGTGATTTGAGTTGATCTACTCGTATTTGAATTTTTGGTGGACGGACCATGGTTGAGGATAATAGAACTCCTAAATAATTAATTGGAAAATTTAATTGTACTTTATCTATTGCTATCTCTAGATTATAATTTTTTAATAAGTTTGTCAGTGTGGCATAACATTCCAGCAATATGTTTTTATCTTTATGTGCCAATAATACATCATCCATATAGTGAAATATTTGTAGTTCAGGATTTTGATTTCTAAGTGGCTGGATTGCTTTGTTAACATATATTTGACACATAGTTGGACTGTTAGCCATCCCTTGAGGGACTACTTTCCATTCATATCTCTGATCAGGACCTTCATGATTTAATGCAGGGATAGTAAATGCAAAACGTGGACTATCCTTGGGATGAATTGGAATTGAAAAAAAACAATCTTTAATATCTATAGCTAAAACATGCCAGGTTTTTGGCAAAGCAGACAACTGAGGAATCCCTGATTGAGCAGGTCCCATAATAACCATCTCATTATTAATGGCTCTTAAATCTTGCAATAATCTCCATTTACCAGATTTCTTTTTGATGACAAAAATGGGAGTATTATGGGGAGATATGGAAGGTTGTATATGTCCTTCCGCTAATTGTTGTTTGACCAGATCATGGGCTACTTGTATCTTTTCTTTAGTCAGGGGCCACTGAGGAACCCACACTGGTCTTTCTGATTTCCAAGTAATTTTGATTGTCTCAGTGGCCCTTTCTGAAAATCCAACCCATGTCTGTCTGTTCCTTGATCTATTTGTACTGGTGCTGCTATACCTTGCCCTTGTTTTCCTAATCTTTCTTCTTTCCTAAAGCCTTGTCTAGCCCTAGTAGTGGGCGCATTAGGATTGATGTTATTTGTTAACGTCAAACCTAATTGATCTAGGACATCTCGTCCCCATAAATTTATAGGAAGATGATCCAATACATATGGCTGTATAGTTCCTTCACATCCTTCAGGATCCTTCCAATCTAATATCATAGAACTTCTATGGGGATTAGTCGCCACTCCTAGGCCTTGAAGCGTTTGAGTGGCTTGTTGTAATGGCCAATGTTTTGGCCATTCTTGACAAGATATGATGCTAAGGTCAGCTCCTGTGTCCAGTAGCCCATTAAACTCATGACCTTGAATATTTAGTTTTAGCATTGGGCGAGAATCTAAATTTAAAGACAACATAGCCCAATCTACACCTGTGGAGCCTAATCCCCTGGAACCTCTTTCTACACTATGACTAGGAAATTTATTATGTAGGCTGGGTATTATTAACAACTGTGCTATTCTATCTCCAGGTGAAATTACTGATATACCTCTTGGAGAACTAGCTATAATTTTTATTTCACCTACATAATCGGGATCAATTACCCCAGGACTTATCATAAGTCCTTTTAATGTAGATGAACTACGTCCCAATAATAAGCCTACTGTTCCTTGGGGAAGAGGTCCTTTTACTCCTGTGGGAATGATTTGAACTCCCATCTCTGGAGTTAATACTGCTCTGGCAGAGGCGCAGATGTCCAACCCTGCGCTCCCTCGGGTTTGTCTGATGAGGGATTTAATGGACAATGTGTCCTGGGCACTACCCTGATGGTGTTGCTGGGATCCTCCACTGCCCCGTATATTTGTGGTTGTGGGCCCCGGAGCATTGGGCCCCCCTGTCTGTTTTTTGGCAATGGAGCCTGATGCCTTTCTCCATGATATCGTGGATAAATACCTGGTCTTTGTCCATTTTTTGATAAAGGAGTACCCTCAATGGTGGTTTGAGAACGGCATTCATTAGCCCAATGTCTCCCTCTACGGCATCGTGGGCAAATACCCGGTATTCTTTTCCTTTGATACCTACTTTTGTTAAACCCTCCTCCTATGGGGCAATTCCTTTTAAAATGTCCTGTTTGTTCACAATCATAGCATGTTTTTGGCCTGGCATCTAAAGCCTGTTGTATGGAAGCTGCCAAGACTTGCCCTTGTTCATTAATATCTCTACATAATTTAATATATGTGTTTAGATCTTCATGTCTCCATGGTCTAATAACCTCTCTGCAGCAACGATTTGCTTGGTCATAAGCCAGTTGTTTTATTAATGGCATTGCTTGTTCTGTATCCCCAAAAATTTTGGCAGCCGTTTGAATTAGCCTATCTACAAAGTCAGCGTAAGGTTCATTAGCTCTCTGTATTACCTTAGATAGCTGACCTTGTAAATCTCCATGTCCTTGTAAAGTCTTCCATGCCCTAACTGCGTCTGCAGCAATTTGTGCATATATAGCAGGATCATATTCAATTTGTTGCCATTGACCCTCATAAGGTCCTTTTCCTAACAACATATCTAGATTTCTTTGAGGGTAACTGGCTGCTGCATTTCGCCTAGCTGTCTCCGTGCAAAATTCCTCATTGGCAACCTTCCATAACAAATATTGTCCTCCATTTAGTACAGATTTACACATGCTAGCCCAATCTGCTGGCGTCATGTCCAAGTTAGTAATGGACTCGACCATGCTTACCGTGAAGGGAGCTTGGGGACCATAAGTTGTTACAGCCTCCTTTTACTGCTTCACTGTTTTAAAATCTAAAGCACGGTGAATTCGCTGTCCTCCTACCTGTTCAAGTACAGGGCATGCTAATCTTTGAGGTCCTGTCTCAGGATCCCACTTATCAACTATGGGGTTTGAGGGCCACTCAGCTGTCTCCATCGGTGGGGCTGTTGGTTGAATTACGCCCTCTTGTGATAAAACGGAGTTAGTAACAGCCTCCTGTTGTGGCCTTTTTCCTAACAACCCCTTTTCCTTTAAATTTTCTTCCTCTGTCTGACTAGCTCGAGAGACCTTCTCTTTTGCTCGATCTAAAATGTCTTTCTCCATGGTCTGAACCTCTAACAATTTACTTAACATCTTTTCGGTTTGTTTTTTACTAATTTCTAATCTACTATAAAGATAACGCAACCCAATAAGATAACACAAAACAAAACTGAAACTGAATGAAACAAAAACGGAATAAAAAATCGTTGTATCAATTTTCTCTTCCTCAGGGCCGACAAACTTCAAACGTTTAGTCAACCATTTTTTCCAGTTTGCCTGAGAAATTTCTAGGGATAGGCAGCTTGAAACAAAAACAAGATAAATCAAAACAATAACACATTGTTTTTTGAATTGGTCACCCATTCTTTCGTTCTTCCTCAAGGGTGAGAAATTTCACTTACCTCTAAGCTTCAGAAGTTCCCCGCACGGGACGCCAAATGCCACAGTCTGGCTGGGCACAAATGCCGCAGTCTGGCTGGGCACAAATGCCGCAGTCTGGCTGGGCACACAATCACGAGCCACCACACAGCTTGTAGATTCAAACAGCAACTCTTTATTCCCGAACTCACACCAGCCGTCTACAATCACGTTCTGGGGAAATCCACGTTCTCTGCCCAAATCCACGTTCTCTGCCCAAATCCACCTCCACTGGGCTTCTATCTCCCAAAGAATACTGTCTGAATCCCCTGAGAACTCAAGGGGAACTCAGGCAGCAGGATACGCCCTATTCCCAGCAGGAATAATCTTAAACCTTAAACCTGGAACCTAAACTGGGAACGCCCTAATCCGCCTTGGTCCTTGAGCAAGGTCACCTACATTCAATGTCACTGCAACATGGGGTACGCTGGCAAGGAAATTGTCATACCTACTTGGCTAATGGCTCCCAGCATAGAACCATGGCCCAAATAGGAGAACTTCCTGACAGGTTAGGATACTGCATTTAAAGATTTAAAAAGTTATAGACAGATTTTAGGATCAGACTTGAGCTCAAATTTCGTCTCTGCCACTCACCGTGTGACATTTGCCAGTTGCTTTCTCTCTTCATGCCATAGTTCTCTTCTCTCTAAAATGGTCAATTGCCCCACAACTACAAGTGGTACTGGCTGTCATTAATTAAATACTGTCACAGATGCTCGCATATCCTCAGGTGTTAGCTTTTCTCATCCTTTCTGAGGGCTTTTAAGTCTCCCCAACACAGCATCCTGTACTATTTGCCTCTAAGAGCAAGCCACCACATAAATAGCCCTCCACAAAAATGCAGCTCAATTACAGTCTTCAGAGACAACAAGCAATAAGATTATTATGAAGGAAAGTGGCTAACACATTACTCAGTTGTTGTGGGGAATGGAAAAGATTTTTCAGAAGGCCCCAAGCTAATCTGTTCTTAAGCTGGGGCCCTAAAGGAAAATAGGCTTGGAGCCAGCTTTCCTGAGCTTGCCATCCTTTCAAAACCAGGGCGGGTGGTACATATCTGGAATCCCAGTGACTCAAGAGGCAGAGGCAGGAGGATCACAAGTTTGAGGCCCGCCCCAGCTACTTAGCAAGATCCTCAGCAAATTAGTGAATCCCTTTCTCAAAATGTTAAAAATCAGCCAGGTGTGGTAGTGCATGCCTGTCATTGCAGCAGCTCCAGAGCCTGGGGCTGGAGGACTGCAAGTTCAAAGCCAGTTCCAGCAACTTCAAGGCCCTAAGCAACTCAGTGAGACCCTGTCTCTAAATAAAGTATGAAAAAGGGCTGTGGTTAAACACCCCTAGGATCAATCTCCAGCACCAAAAAAATAATTAATTAATTAATTTAAAAAATCAATAAAAAGGACTGGGGCTAGGCATTGTGGTACATGCCTGTAAACCCAGCAGTTAGGGAGGCTGAGGCAGGAGGATTGAAAGTTCAAAGCCAGCAATGGCAAGTTGCTAAGCAACTCAGTGAGACCCTGTCTCTAAAATAAATACAAAATAGGGCTGGGGATGTGGCTCAGAGTTCAGTCCCTGGTAGCCTCCACCACCCAAAAAGGGCTGGAGACTGATTTGGTTGTAAAGCACCCTGGGGTTCAAACTCCAGCAACAAAAACAAAAACAAACAAAATGAAGTCGTGCCTACCTGCACCAGGCAATGAGGCCTGACAGTAAACCCACAGATTCCTTGTTCTCTACAGTCTTCTGCCCTTCTCCCAACTCTAGGGTGGAATAGGGACATGAGGATTCACCTCTTCTAGGCCTCACCAGCCTCACCATGGTGGCTCCGATGGTGCGATCTTCCTAGGATGTCCATGGGGGTCAGCTGAACACTGGTCCAACTCCAGCATGTACTGTAGCCGATGCCCTTGGAGCTGTGGCTCCCTCTGCTGCTTGCCTGCTGCGTCTTCTATCAGCTCCTGAAACATGGCAAGGTAGGGGTTTCCGTGGGCAGGGGGGTGACAGAGGGATGGTCTCCCTTTTCCATGTGGACCCCATGCTCCATTGAAAGCACCAGTCCCCAAAGAATTATTCTAAGAGAGCTGGGGAGGACCATCTTGAAAGGCTTGGTGTTCAGCCATGAGTTCCAGACCAAGCCCAAATGGTGTCACTCTGATCCCTTTGTGTCACTCAAGGAACCACATCCAGGCTCCAGGACCAAGGATGGGACAAGGAATGAAAGAAAGGCAGGCCCTATATTGCTTCCCAAGATGACCTCCTAGGCCAAACTTGACCTAACTTGACCTCTCTCCTAACTTGACCTCTCAGCATCAAAATGAGCAGAAAGAGGAGGTGGGGCAAGGCAGCAGGCCCATCCCACTCTCTTTTTAAGAGACCAAATTCAAGGAGCAGGACCGCCTCCCTCACCCATCCAGAAGGAGGAAGAAAGGAGAAGGGACCTGCTCTGCCTCACAGCTGTCATAAAGGCCATCCCTCAATCAGACCTTAAAGGGCCAGAGTCCTCCTGCTTCCACCCCACTCCCATGCCTCTAAAGGCAGCATTTCCCAAATGTGCCCTCTGCTGACTCAAAGAGAAAATATCTGAGATGACTGTTAAGAATGCAGACTCCTGGGTCCAGACTCAAATGTGGACACTCTAGCAGGAGTAGGTTGAGTGAGTTTTTCTGAGGATTTTCTAGGGCTACTCTGATGTGGAAATCACTGTGAGTATGGCTGCTGGGGCTTAAAGAAGATGACTTCCCAGGGTTCTCAATCCTGACTGTAAACTGGAATCACCAGGGGAGCTTCAACTATTCTGGATGCTTGGTATCATCCCTGCCATCCTGACATAATGGGTCCAAGGTGTTACCAGTGATTCTGGATTGTTTTCCAAATTTGCAGGTGACTTGAGAACTCCAACTTTGAATTTTCTGGTTTACCATGAGAAGTGTTGAATGGGCTTCTTCATAGAAACCTGAGGGAGTGAAAGATGAATCTGTGGGAGTTCTTCTACTCTAACCACTTTAATAGGATCCTCCATGGCTGGGCCTGTGGTTAAGGCTGCCCCAGGCCAAGGTTCTGCAGATAGATGGTAGGTGTAGACTTGACATTGCCCAAGTTTGTTGGTGCTCTGGAGAGAAGGTAGAATGGGAGATCAAAACTGGGTTTTAAGAAATGATGAGTCTGGCCTGATTTGTTGGAGGCCTTTATCTCCTAACAAGAATATCTATGGACAGGCAACATGATTATGGAACAGCATAGACTTTGGTTTAGAGATTTTTGTATTTTTTTGTGATGGTGGAAGTCGGGTGGTCATTTGTTGTTGTTCTGGTACTGGGAATGAACCCGGGGCACTTAACCACTGAGCCACATCCCCAGCCCTTTTTGATATTTTATTTTGAGACAGGGCCTCACTAAGTTACTGAGGCTGGATCTAAACTTAAGATCCTCCTACCTCAGCCTACTGAGCCACTGGGATTACAGGCATGTGCCACCAGGCATGGAGGTTTTGTTTTGTTTTTACAGACCAGAGGTCTTATTTTTTTACACCTATTATGCCATGCTTCATAGGGAATAGGTTCCAGAAGTTCAGTCTCTTTCCATTATTTCTCCCAAAGTGTGCTGCTCTAGTGGAGCATGCTGGCATTTCAGTTAAACTTAGGTACTTTTTGTCTTCCTCGTTTTCCTCACCATTTTCCTTGATGCCTTTCAGGAAGGTATCTTGGCTTTTAGGTGTGCTCAATACATACATTAATTCTCTGGCAAAAATCTTGCCCTTGTTTGTTCGTAGCAATGCCAACAGCATTCTGGGTAACATTATAGACCTCCAGTTCTGCCTTGGTAACATTTGTGGGGCATCCCTTTTTAAACAGCACCAATTCTATTGATGTTTTGTATCACCTTTATTTTAGAGTCACATGTTTGTGGCTAAATGAACAAGTCTGCATTGGTGTGGGGTTGGTACCAGGGATTGAACTCAGGGGCTCTGGACTACTGAGCCACATCCCCACCCTAGTTTGTATTTTATTTAGAGTCAGGGTCTCACTGAGTTCCTTAGCACCTCGCTGTTACTAAGGATGGCTTTGAACTTGTGATCATCCTGCCTCAGCCTCCTGAGCAGCTGGCATTACAGGCATGCACCACCACACCTGGCAATTCTGTATTTTCTAAAGGTCTGGAGAATACACATCCATTAGGTGCCTCTCCTCTTTCCCTATGCATTTGTCATTTTGGTGTATTATTGCAAGATGGCAGTTCTGGCATCCCTGTCTTGTTCCTGTTTTTAGAGGGAATACTCTAAATTATTCTCCATTTAGAATGATGTTGGCCTGGGAATTAGCATAGATAGCTTTTACAATGTTGAGATATGTTCCTGTTATCCCTAGTTTTTCTAGTGTTCTGAACATGAAGGGGTGCTGTATTTTGTCGAAAGCTTTTTCTGCATCTATTGAGATGATCATATGGTTCTTATCTTTAAGCCCATTGATGTGATGAATTACATTTATTGATTTCTGTATGTTGAACCAACCTTGCATCCCTGGGATGAACCCCACTTAATTGTGGTGCATGATCATTTTGATACATTTTTGTACTCGACTTGCCAGAATTTTATTGAGAATTTTTGCATCTATGTTCGTTAGAGATATTGGTCTGAAGTTTTCTTTATTTGATGGTTTTGGAATCAGGGTGATATTGGCCTCATAGGATGAATTTAGAAGTGCTCCTTCTTTTTCTTTTTCCTGAAATAAATTTAAGAGTATTGGTATTAGTTATTCTTTAACAGTCTTGTAGAACTCATCCAGTCCTGGGCTTTTCTTGGTGGGATCTGATGGTGTCTTCTATTTCTTTTCTTGAAATTGATCTGTTTAAATTATGTATATCATTGTGATTCAATTTGGGCAAATCATATGACTCTAGAAATTTGTCAATGCCTTTGATATTTTCTATTTTATCGGAGTACAAGTTTTCAAATTAATTGCTAATTATCTTCTGTAGTTTTGTAATGTCCGTTGTGATATTTCCTTTTTCATGACATATGTTAGTAATTTGAGTTTTCTCTCTCCTTCTCTTCATTAGTGTGGCTAAAGGTTTGTCAATTTTATTTATTTTTTTCAAAGAACCAACTTTTTGTTTTGTCAATTTTAAAAAAATGTTTCTTTTGTTTCAGTTTCATTGATTTCAGCTCTGATTGTAATAATTTCCTGTCTTCTACTGGTTTTGTTTCTGATTTGTTCTTTTTTTTCCTAGGGCTTTGAGATGTGACATTAACTCATTTATTTGTTGACCTTTTCTTCTTTTAAGGAATAAACTCCATGCAATGAACTTTCCTCTTAGTACTGCTTTCATAGTGTCCCAGAGACTTTGATACATTGTATCTGTGTTCTCATTCACCTCTAAGAATTTTTTAATCACCTCCTTGATGTCTTTTGCAACCCATTGTTAATTCACTAGAGTATTATTTAGTCTCCAGGTGTTGGAAGAGCTTTTATTTTTTATTTTATCATTGATTTCTAATTTCAATCCATATCACCTGGTAGAATGCAGGGTAGTATCTCTACTTTTTATATTTGCTAAGAGTTGCTTTGTGGCATAATATATGATGTATTTTAGAGAAGGATCCATGTGGTGCTGAGAAGAAAGTGTATTCATTCATTGAAGAATGAAATACTTTATATATGTCAATTAAGTCTAAGTTATTGATTGTACTATTGAGCTCTATAGTTTCTTTTTTTAGATTTTGTTTGGAAGATCTATCCAGTGGTGAAAGAGGTGTGTTAAAGTCACCCAGAATTATCGTGTTGTCATGTAGTTGACTCTTGAACTTGAGAAGAGTTTGTTTGATGAATGTAGATGCTTCATTGTTTGGGGAATATGAATTTATTATTGTTATGTCTTGTTGATGAATGATTCCTGTAAGTAGTATGAAATATCCTTCTTTATCCCTTTTGATTAACTTTGGTTTGAAGTCTACTTTATTTGATATGACGAGGGAAACCCCTGCTTGCTTCCACAGTCCATGTGAGTGGTATGATTTTTCCCAATCTTTCACCTTCAGTGTGTGGATGTTCTTCCCTATGAGAGGAGTCTCTTGGAGATAGCATATTGTTGGTTTTTTTAAAAAAATCCAATCTGCCAGTGTATGTGTTTTGATTGATGAGTTTAGGCCATTAACATTCAGGGTTATTATTGAGACATGATTTGTATTCCCAGCCATTTTTGTTTATTTTTTGGTATTTAACTTGACTTGGTTTCTCCTTTAATTAGCTTTTCCTTTAGTCTAATACCTCCCTCTGCTGATTTTCGTTATTGTTTTTCAATTCCTCTTCATGGGATATTTTGCCGAGGATGTTCTGTAGTGCAGGCTTTTGAGTTGTAAATCTTTTAACTTTTGTTTATCATGGAAGGCTTTTATTTCATCATCAAATCTAAAGCTTAATTTCGCTGGATATAAGATTCTTGATTGGCATCAATTTTCTTTCAGAGCTTGATATATGTTGTTGCAGGATGTTCTAGATTTCAGAGTCTGGGTTGAAAAATATGCACATAATCTAATTGTTTTCCCCCATATGTAATCTGATTCCTTTCTGTCATGGCTTTTAATATTCTCTCCTTATTCTGTATATTAGGCATTTTCATTATAATGTGATGTGGTGTGGATCTGTTGTAATTTTGTACATTTGTTGTCCTGTAAGCCTCTTGAATTTGGTTTTCCAATTTATTCTTCATGTTTGGAAAATTTTCTAATATTATTTCACTGAATAGATTGCTCATTCCTTTGGTTTGGGACTCTATGCCTTCCTTTATACCAATAACTCTTAAATTTGGTCTTTTTATGCTATCCCATATTTCTTGAATGTTCTGTTCATGGTTTCACACCATTTACACTGTGTGGTCTATGTTCTTTTCAAGATTAAATACTTTGTCTTCATTGTCTGAGGTCTTGTCTTCCAAGTGGTCTAATCTGTTGGGGATGCTTTCAACTGAGCTTTTAATTTGGTTTATTGTTTCTTTCATTTCAAGGATTTCTTTTTTTTTAGAACCTCTATCTCCCTATTTTGCTTCCTGTATTTATTTATGTATCTCTTTGTCAAAATGATCTCTTGCTGTGTGTATTTGCTCTCTTATATCATCTTTAATTCACAGAACATTTTAATTATGAACATCCTGAACTCGTTCTCTGTCATTTCTTCTGCTGTGCTGGCCACGGATTCTAATAATGTGGTATCTTGATTTGTTTGGGCACTTTCTTCCCTTGTCTTTTTATATTGCTTGTGTGTCTTCCCTGCTAGCACTGTGGATCTGAGGTGTTACTGTTTTTACCCTATAGGCTTATAGTGCCCCTGAAGGGTTTCAATACCTCTCCTTTGAGGTGAAGGACAATGTTAACAGATTACAATATAAACAATAAACACCTTAAAAACAAACGTTTGCTATTAAGACTTTTACAGTTTGGTCACAACGTACAGAAATGGTGAATTCAATTAGTATCTGCAATATACTCAGTAGGTTTGTAAAAGGGTTTACAGTTTCTGATGGTGGACAAAGAACAGGGGATGGGGAGTAGGATGATATGCTGAGCAAATAGGAGGTGAGGATATAGAGTTATTATATCTTAGGAAGACTGAAAGAGAAATCTAAAGAGGAAGATTAGTAGCAGGAGAAGAGAGAGGAAGTAACTTTGGGTAGAGAAGTAAGTGGGAAGACAGTAGAGTACTGAAAACAAACACACATATATATTAAGAAAAATAAAAAAAGCTAAATTAGTAGAAATTGGTGGAAAAAAAGAGAAAAGAGATAAGAAACAAAAAAGAACATACAACGCAACTGTAATATACTATTCCGATGCCCCAGTCCTCACAATCCTAATTCATGCAAAGTACTTGGTTTCAATATGTTGGGGAAGTGAGGGTGGGAGAATAGAGGGAGAAGAAAAAAAAAACTCTTAGGGCAGAGACAGGGATTGATTTGGTTGAAGATCAGTAACTTTTCTGCTTCCCTTCTCATCCAATAGGTGGGGTCATCTGTTGTTAGCTGTATCTCCACCCTTAGGATGGTGAAGGTAACCAGGGTGTCACTGTGCTGGGCTAACCAGGGTGTTACTGTGCTGGGCTAGTGGCTGCTGGGGAGACGGGGGAGTTAGAAACTGGGTACCTGGCCAGCTGGAGTTTCAAACTTGGAGCTGCCCCCACTGAAGATGGTGTTGAAGGTGGCCCAAGATGGAGGCTCCTGCTTTCAGAGGTGGGGTGTCAGGTTGGGCAGGGGAGCCCGGTGATGGTGTTGGAAAAGTTCAGAGAGGAGCTCTGTGGTGTGCAGTGTGTGGCTGCTGGCTGACTTCAGAGCCTGTGTGACATTCTCAGGTGCAGGCAGGTGACTGTGCATAAGGGGCCTATCTGCACCTGCTGTAGAGTACCAAGATGGCGGTGAACCAGGGAGCCCCACGTTGGTAGATAAGGGTCCACACGGGAGTGGCAGCTGGAGTTCCTGCATGTGAGAAGCTGCTGGGTGTCCTGTGTGGGAGCAGCATCCTAGATTTCTGCTCGGGTGGTGGCTGAAAGTTCTGAGGGGGGTGCTGCCACCAGTGGTCCCGCTGGGGCACCAGGTAGTCCTGTGTGGGCTAGAGGTTGGGAGACCTACTCTGAGCTGAGGCCTGGGGCCCTGGACAGGCACAGTGACTGCAGGAGCAGGAATATCCCTTGCAGAGAAGCAGTATTCTCACTTCTTGAGTCCCAAGTCACAGAATGCTGCCCCCTCTGGCCCGCCATCTTGGATCCTGCAGCATAGTCTGTAATTTGATGGATCTGAGCTTGGCTGTGAGCCTGCCTCTAATTGGCAGAAATTTAACCTTTCCAAGGCAATTCTCTTGGCTTCTTTGGGGAGTGAGTCTCCTCACCTATAAAATGGAGAGAATGCATTTTACCTCACAGATGGTTGTGAGGACATAAGGAAATATTCTATGCTAATTGTATAAAGCCTAATTAGACACATGACTTATGGTTACATGTTTGAAACTATTTTTTCCTTTCTCTTTTTTCTAAATTGATCTTAGGCCCTGACATATACTGTAAAAGAATAGCAATGGGTTTAGGGTGCCTCTAGTTCTGGACTCAAACACTAGCTCAACAAACCATTAGTGGGTGACTTGCAGCAAGGTTTCTCCCAGCCTTCTTCACCTATATAGCTGGCTTCTTCAGAGAGTTGTTGTGAAGATTATATTGTACACATTATTATTATATAAAATTTTATATATATATATATACACTCACACACACAAGTAAGGAATAAGATCAGATGATTTACAGTGGGCAAACCCTGAATAGCAAAAATTGTGTAAATACATAATAAAAATCAGAAAAAAATGCAATTGAAAATCATACGATATGATTGCACATCTACTAGATTGGCAGTACAATAAAAGTCTGACTGTATTAAATTTAAAGTGAGAAAGAACATATGTAATTATCTTATACTGCTGGCAGGAATGTAATTTGGAACAATTGTGTTAAAGAACAATTTTTGCATTGTCTCTGGTAACGTTGAAGGTGTTCAATTCAGTAAAGCTATTTGTAGAGTAACAGTTTTTAGATATTTTTGTCAGTGACTCACCAAAATGAATACATTTTCCATTGCATCTCAGAACAAACAGAAGCACCTGCACACAAATATATACCTAAAGTAAATGTTTCCTGAAAAAATACTGATAACGCATTAGGAGAGAAAATATATCATGATGTGTGACAATATAACTCTGGAGCTAAAATCCTAAGTTTAAATTCAAGCTCCACCATTTGTTAGCTTGACCTTGGCAATTCACTCACTTTATTGTGCCCCAGTTTCTTCATCAGTAAAGTAGAAATCATAGCCTAACTGTGCTTCAATTTTCTAACAGGTAAAATGAGATTTTTATGGGGATTAACTGAGTTAATTCATATAAAGCACTCAAAAGAGGACCTGGCATAATGTAGCTACTAGATGTAGGTTAGTTTTGATTACATTTGATCCAAGCTGCACACCCCACAAAGCTAAGTCTCAGCCTGATGCGACAGTTCCAGCTTTGTGAGCTGTGGAGGGGCAGCCAAGAGGCTCTTCTGTGTTCAGTATCCACGCCATTCCTCCTTTCTCTCTGAACCCCTTCTCTGACTTCTGACATTTCTTTGTCATTTGACCTCTGCCTTTTACCCACTTAAGCATCCTATCTTTCTATTCAACATAAATGATAAAATAATAGGTTGTCAGAACAACTAATGAGGGGTCTGTAGGGTTTTGAGCATGAATTTTGTCCATTTCAGTGGTTTTGAATAGGGGCTGCATCTGTCAGGAATATTTCCCTTTAAGTAGCCATGTCTTTAAGTAGCAGGCATCTAAAACAGGATCAAAACAAGTACAAAGATAAAACATATTACACAGGAAAGAACAGGATTAGGTTTTTAATTCCTGGTTCTAATGAGACTGGAGATGATACCGGTGTTGAAAATCACATCCGGATCCCATTCCCTGATGTGGAAGATTGAGCACCTGAGAAATGCTCAGCCAAGAGTAAAAAAGTTTTATTTAAAGGATAGAACATCCTCTGCAGAGGAGGAGGTCCAAGTTGGTGCCTGAGGGAATGGCTCTTTTATAGATTTTAGATTTCCTTTATTCTCATCCTCCTCTGCATCCTGCCATAGGACCTCAAAGGTGGAGTGATCCAAGGTTCAAAGGAAGCCACCAAGGGGTACAGGCAGGAAGGGACCACCCAGGGGCTACTCATTAACAACCCCTTGCTGGGAGGAACAATTCCCTGGAGGCAGGTAACTTTGGCTACAGATTGGAGGAGGGGGAAGTGCTCTGGAAATATTAGCACTTTATTTCCTTTGAATCAGCCCCCATCTTCCTGACCCAATCATTTGTTATCTACACTGACTGTTCTTTGGCCCCAGCCTCATTACCATTTTGGAACTGTTGATTTGGGTTTTAATTCCTGGTTTTACCATTTTGAGACTGTTGCTTAACCTTTTTATATCTCCATTTTCTTAACTGTAAATTGGGTATGTTCCATTTTCCAGGATCATGATGACATCCAAATGAAGTAGTGTATATAATGTGTCTGCATCTAGATAATCTTCAGTGAGTGGTGTTAGCTTTCATCACTGTAACCAAAACACGTGTCAAAAACAATTTAAAGAAGAGATTTATTTTGACTCAGAGTTTCAGAAATTTCAGCCAATTCCATTGCTGTGGGCCTAAGGTGATATGGAACATCTAGGCAGGAGGGAATGGCAGAGGAAGGCTCTTCAGGAAAGACAGAGGGAGGAAGGGGAAAGAGACAAGCTATACTTCCCAGGGGCATGTCCCCCGTGACCTCCTTTTCCAACTATGCCCACCTGCATGCAGATTCTACCCCCTCACAGTAGACCATTCAGCTATCAATAGATTAATCCACTGATAGGATCAGAGCTCTCATGATCCAAGCACTTCCAAGAGCTCCACCTCTGCACATTGCTGCACTGGTGACCAAGCCTTCAACACATGAGCTTTTAGAGGACATTTCAGGATTGAACCATAACAAAGGGCAAATTCTTGTCATTAATAACCTGCAATTCTAAATTTTACGTAAAATGTAACTGCGTGAAAGAAATATCTGCTCAGCCCCCTTCTAAAGTTCACCAGAAACTTTATTCCATCTCTTTACACATCAAGCCTTCAGGAAACTCTCTTGGATAAATAGGTCCACTTTCTTATTTTCAGAAAAGACCCCCCAACCCAACCCCATTCTTATTACCAGAATTGATAGGATTTGACATGATTATTTCCTGAAAATGGCTCCCTGGTCCTCCCAAAGTATGCTACTATGCCCACCCCCCAGAAGAGGGCACCAAGTGTCCTTATGACCTTGTTGTTGGGGTTGGGGGTGGAAGTGCAGGTGTGAGTTGTAGGTGGGTAGGATGGGATCCACTAAGGGGTATTTACCAGCCCTCCATGGTTTAGAAAAAAAATAGCATGTGAGGAACCTAACGGTATAAATCACAATTTAGGAGGTGGTTATTGGAACAACAAAAGGGGTTCCTGGCACAACAAAATGGGTCAGTCACCACAAGATGCTCAGAGCAGCAAGAACCCGTAATGCACAGTGTGGGTTAATTTGTCCTTTCCCTTTTTCAAACCCAACATGTGGGACAAACTGGGATTATGTATTGAATTTACAAAAAATAGAATTGTATTTAATTTTTGAGACGGTGGCTATCATATTAAGTACACGTACATGATGGAATCCTTCTTTTACATGATTATAATTTATGTTTTCTTGCAACTGTATTCATTCAACAGGTGTTCAGGATGCAGGCCCTGATCCAGACAGCCGGGTTCAGATACTCACTTGACCATTTAACTAGCTTGGCGATTCTCTGTGCCTCAGCCTCTTCATCTAATATCAAGGATAATAATAGCACCAAGTAAGAGGGCTGTTGTGAGGATGAAATGAGTTCATGCATGTAATAAGAATGCTGAGTTCTAGGTACTCTGCCCAACCCTGGATGTATGGAATTTAATAAGACAATTCCTGTGTCTGCAGCACTCCCAGGCATTATACTAGGAACTGGGGTTAGTTGGGGAACACCAAAATAAAATAGTTCCTATCTGAAGAAGATAGCACACCTGAATAAGGATATGATAGATAGGAAACATTTTCCATAACCATGACATTTCCTCTGATTACTATTCTCAGTTCTTGAAAAATGGGCCTATTTCTTAGTCATGTTTTATTTTTCTTTCTTTTTTTAGATGTTATTTTTAGTCATTGATAGACCTTTATTTTATTTATTTATATGTGGTGCTGAGAATCGAACCCAGTGCCTCACACATGCCAGGCAAGTGCACTGCCTCTGAGCCTGAACCCCAGCCCTCATGTTTGATTTTTCAAAATTCCTTTCCCATAAAACAAAAGAGTAGGTGTTACGGTTTAGATGTGAGATGTCCCCCAAAAGCTCATGTGTGAACCAGAGCAAGAAAGTTGAGAGGTGAAGTGATTGGGTTTTGAGAGTCTTAACCTAATCAGTGCATTAATCCTCTGATAGGTGTGGTAATTGTGGACAAATTGTGTGTGGCTGGAAGAGATGGGTCATTGGGGTTTATATTTTGTCCTTGGTGAGGGGGCTCTTTCCCTTCTCTTCCCTTCCCTCTCCCTTCTCACTCTTCCACCATGATGCCCTGCCTTATCTTGGTTCCTAAAGAATGGAGTGAGAACTCTGAAACTATGAGCCCACAAAAACACATTTCCTCCTAAAATTGTTCTTGCCAGGTCTTTTGTTCACAACAGCAAAAAAGGTGGCTAAGATAGTAAGGTATATTTCAGGAAAATATTTATTGACTTGGCACTGATTGGGCTACGTCATGTTATATGTTATATCTCAATCTTCATATCAAATCTGTAAGTGTTGTTATTTTTATTTACAGGTGAGAAAATTGAAAATCAGAAAAGGTATCTGTCCCAAGGTTACACAGCTCATGAATGGTGGACTACACTGAAATTTGGACCCATGGAAAGATGACCTCAGAGTCCCTCTCCTTGGACTGTGGAGGTTGCTATAGAAGCTGACAATGAGAATTTAGCCCATTAAAAAAACACAGTTCCCCCCATAAGATGGTACCAGGAAGATTTCTAAATGTGGGGCTTAAGCATAGGCTTTACAGAATCCGATATCATTCCTATCTTATTTATTTTTTGTAGGCATTGAACAAATATCTGTCAAACAAGTGGTTGCAATAGGAACTTATCATTTTTTTAAAATTTTTTATTGTTGGCTGTTCAAAACATTACATAGTTCTTGATATATCATATTTCACACTTTGATTCAAGTGGGTTATGAGCTCCCATTTTTACCCCATATACAGATTGCAGAATTACATCAGTTACACATCCATGGATTTACATATTGCCATACTAGTGTCTGTTGTGTTGTGCTGCCTTTCCTATCCTCTACTATCCCCCCTCCCCTCCCCTCCCCTCCCCTCTTCTCTCTCTGCCCCCTCTACTGACATTCATTTGTCCCCCTTGTATTATTTTTCCCTTTCCCCTCACTTCCTCTTGTATGTACTTTTGTACAACTCTGAGGGTCTCCTTCCATTTCCATGCAATTTCCCTTCTCTCTCCCTTTCCCTCCCACCTCTCATCCCTGTTTAATGTTAATCTTCTTCTCCTGCTCTTTGTCCCTACTCTGTTCTTAGTTACTCTCCTTATATCAAAGAAGACATTCGGCATTTGTTTTTTAGGGATTGGCTAGCTTCACTTAGCATAATCTGCTCTAATGCCATCCATTTCCCTGTAAATTCTATGATTTTGTCATTTTTTAATGCAGAGTAATACTCCATTGTGTATAAATGCCACATTTGTTTTATCCATTCATCTATTGAAGGGCATCTAGGTTGGTTCCACAGTCTTGCTATTGTGAATTGTGCTGCTATGAACATCGATGTAGCAGTGTCCCTGTAGCATGCTCTTTTTAGGTCTTTAGGGAATAGACCGAGAAGGGGAATAGCTGGGTCAAATGGTGGCTCCATTCCCAGCTTTCCAAGAAATCTCCATACTGCTTTCCAAATTGGCTGCACCAATTTGCAGTCCCACCAGCAATGTACAAGTGTACCCTTTTCCCCACATCCTCGCCAGCACTTGTTGTTGTTTGACTTCATAATGGCTGCCAATCTAACTGGAGTGAGATGGTATCTTAGGGTGGTTTTGATTTGCATTTCTCTGACTGCTAGAGATGGTGAGCATTTTTTCATGTACTTGTTGATTGATTGTATGTCCTCCTCTGAGAAGTGTCTGTTCAGGTCCTTGGCCCATTTGTTGATTGGGTTGTTTGTTCTCTTATTGTCTAATTTTTGGAGTTCTTTGTATACTCTGGATATTAGGGCTCTATCTGAAGTGTGAGGAGTAAAGATTTGTTCCCAGGATGTAGGCTCCCTATTTACCTCTCTTATTGTTTCTTTTGCTGAGAAAAAACTTTTTAGTTTGAGTAAGTCCCATTTGTTGATTCTAGTTATTAACTTTTGTGCTATGGGTGTCCTATTGAGGAATTTGGAGCCCGACCCCACAGTATGTAGATCGTAGCCAACTTTTTCTTCTATCAGACGGCGTGTCTCTGATTTGATATCAAGCTCCTTGATCCATTTTGAATTAACTTTTGTGCATGGCGAGAGAAAGGGATTCAGTTTCATTTTGTTGCATATGGATTTCCAGTTTTCCCAGCACCATTTGTTGAAGATGCTATCCTTCCTCCATTGCATGCTTTTAGCCCCTTTATCAAATATAAGATAGTTGTAGTTTTGTGGATTGGTTTCTGTGTCCTCTATTCTGTACCATTGGTCCACCCGCCTGTTTTGGTACCAGTACCATGCTGTTTTTGTTACTATTGCTCTGTAGTATAGTTTGAAGTCTGGTATCGCTATACCGCCTGATTCACACTTCCTGCTTAGCATTGTTTTTGCTATTCTGGGTCGTTTATTTTTCCATATGAATTTCATGATTGCTTTCTCTATTTCTACAAGAAATGCCGTTGGGATTTTGATTGGCATTGCATTAAACCTATAGAGAACTTTTGGTAATATCACCATTTTGATGATGTTAGTTCTGCCTATCCATGAACAGGGTATATTTTTCCATCTTCTAAGATCTTCTTCTATTTCTCTCTTTAGGGTTCTGTAGTTTTCATTGTATAAGTCTTTCACCTCTTTTGTTAGGTTGATTCCCAAGTATTTTATTTTTTTTGAAGATATTGTGAATGGAGTGGTTGTCCTCATTTCCATTTCAGAGGATTTGTCGCTGATATACAGGAATGCCTTTGATTTATGCGTGTTGATTTTATATCCTGCCACTTTGCTGAATTCATTTATTAGCTCTAATAGTTTCTTTGTAGACCCTTTTGGGTCTGCTAGGTATAGAATCATGTCATCTGCAAATAGTGATAATTTAAGTTCTTCTTTTCCTATTTTGATGCCTTTAATTTCTTTCGTCTGTCTAATTGCTCTGGCCAGTGTTTCGAGAACTATGTTGAACAGAAGTGGTGAGAGAGGGCATCCCTGTCTTGAGGAACTTATCATTTTTTGCAGAAATTCAGGCTGATGGGATTTTCTGTTGTTGTTCTTTTTAGTTATTAATGACAGTAGAGTGTATATGTGAGTGTATATATGTATAATCTATGTATGTATGAATATGAATGCATAGAATATATATCAGTATATAGGTATGCATATTAATACACACACATAGAGTATCACTTCTTCTTTTAGTATAACTTATTCTCTTTAGAATCCCCCTTTTTTGGTTGTACATGATGTGGACTTACCCTGGTCATGTATACAAATACAAAGTTAGGAAAGTTATGACTGTTGAATTCTACAGTCTTTCCTATTCCTCTCCCTCGTTTCCCTTTGTCTAAGCCAGTGGATTTCTATTATTCCCCTTTGATGGGCTAACTCTTGTTGGAGCTGTGATATGGCCTCAGAGAAAACTCTCCTGGATTTTGAGGTAGAGGAAGATCTGAAATAATCAGATTCCTCTCTGCTTTCAACTCTATTTTAGAACACTATCAATATTGCCTATATGAAAAAGTCCTTTGACCTTGTCAATCCCTATAGATTTTAGAAGCCCCAGAGAGAGAAAGTGCCCTGTCTCTGCCATGCATAGGTATCAAGGTTCACTGCTCCCAGCACTTGAAAATGGGCATTGTGCCAGCCTCCCTAGCTGAAGACCCAATTGCAGTTGGTTCAGGAGAAGACTTAAAGGAAGTCAAATCAGCCTTACCTCATTGATTGGACACTACAGCACACTCCTCAAGCCTCAGTGGTAGGCCAAACATTGTGTTGGGTTCATGGTAGTGAAACCCAATATAACAAGTAAAAATGGACAAAGGTCCCAAAGATGCAGAAGGCCTGTGTGACTGGAGCACAAAGAAGAGAATGGAAGAAGGTTCCGGATGAGGACAGTATGGTAAGTGGGAGCCGGAACACGCGTGGCCTTATAAAGGATGCTGTTAGCTTTTGGTCTCTTTCTGAAAATTCAGGCAAGGTGGACAAATTAGAAAAAGTACCACTTCTGGGTGGACATAGCTCCATGTGTATGTGGTTTAGCAGGCAGACGCAGGCTGGCCCCCTTCATGAGGCATCTTTGTGTACTGTACCTACTGCATGACAGTATACCATTTGCTACTGTCAAGTTTTTGTCCTTCTCTGCCCTAATCACACTGGCCTTCTGGTTGTCCTAATAAACTACATTTCCTGTTTGCTTTTGGTGTGGGGGGGGTTCCTTTGGTTTGTTTGTTTTGGTTTTGTTTTTTGTACTAGGGTTGAACCCATGGGTAATCTACCACTAAGCTATATCCCAAACCTTTTTTTTTTTTTTTTGAGACAGGGCCTAAGTTGCACAGGCTGGCCTTGAACTTGCAATTCTCCTGCCTCAGCCTTCCAAGGAGCCAGAATTACAAAACTACTTATTGCAAGGTAATGTAGATATCTCTGTATAATGTAATGTCCTGAGATTTATAGTATACTGTCTCTTCTACCCCAAATACACTCTCCCCTCCTTTCCCACAGGCTTTTATATCTCAACTCAAGCATCACTTCCTTCAGGAAGCCTTCCCTAAGTCCCCAGATTAGATCTAAAGAACATTTGTGGAAGATTTGCGATAAAGTTGCCACTTGAATTAGGTTCTCAATTATAAGTAGGTTTTTGATAGCTGGAGAAAGGATAATATGCCATGGTACCATTAAAAAAAATTGAAAATATTGCCCTGAATTATTTATTTGTTTGTTTGGTTTTGCTGGGGGTTGAACCCAGGGCCTGGTACATGCTAGGCAAATGTTCTACCCCTGAGCTACATCCTCAAGTCCCTGTCCTAAAAATTTTAAAGATGGATTAAGAGACCCTGAAAGGTTCTCCAGGACTCTTAAAGAGTTGGGCAGCACTTTTAAGGAGCACATTCAGATACAACAACTCATTCCTATCAGCTGCCAAATTCTGGATCCTTTGCACATGTTACTTGATTAATTACAACTAGTAGTTATTGGTATTGCTGTTTTGCAGAAATAAGAACTGGAGTTAAAATTAGTTAACTGATTTAAACTGAGTCAAACAGCTATAATAGACTGTCTCTCCATGTGCACTCTGGTCTCCTAACTCCATGTCCAGGGCTTTTCTCTTACCTTGGGGGCGTCTTTGCTTGTCTTTTATAATATTCTCTAGCCTTGGCTTTACATCTGCAGTCTCTAGGATTTAGTTTTCCATGTGAGAATACAGAAATTTTTATCCAAACTGTCCCTACAAAAGCTCCCAATGGCATTTCTGCGATCCTTGGGCTGGAGGGTCTATGAAAGCAGTGATCTGGAAATAGAACCTTGAAAAGTTTAGCATGAGAGCGTGAAATTTTAATTCTCATCATTGCTTAGAAACCATAGTCACTCCCAGGGCAACCAAAAGAGCTTGCCTACATTTAGCCAAGTAAGCAAACAAGAGCTAAGCATGATACTCTCTGAAGAGCCTTTTGACCTTCTCATGGACAGCTTTAGTTTGTGTAGCCATTGGAGTTTTGGGTCATCTCTGGATAATCAAATCATTAGTAAACAATTAACCATATTTCTGACTCTCACTTTCTGGTCCTAGTAGTCATTTATGTCATTTTCAACTTTTATACTAAAGGAAATGACTGGACAACTGACTTCCTGCCTTAGATATAGGGAAGCTAGACTTTCCCCCAAAGTCCTAGAGTTTGGATGCATCATTTCCACTCCATGTTCTAGTATGTGTCAGCTTCCCAGGCAATGGGCATAGCTGAATATTAACAGAACCTGGTCCAGAAGAACTCAACTCAGTACAGGGAAGATATTCTGGATACTTGGGCCAGAGGAGAAAGAGGCTGAGAATGACAAAAAACTATTAGTTGAGAGGGCTGGGGGTTGTGGCTCAGTGGTACAGTGCTTGCCTAGCATGTGTGAGGCACTGGGTTTGATTCTCAGCACCACATACAAATAAACAAAACAAAAAAAGTCCATTGACAACTAAAAACCAAAGAACTGGAAGAGAAGAGCTCAAAGCTTCCCAACACAAAGACATGATTAATGTTTAAGGAGATAGAAATGCTAATTGCCCTGATTTGATCTTTACACATGTATCTAATTATCACCCTGCAACCCATACATATGTACAATTATCATGTGTCAATGAAAACTAGAAACAAATAAATCTTTTTAAAAATGTAAAAATAATTTAAAATTAACAAATACTTTTAAACATAAAGATAATTTAAAAATTAAGAAGTAAAAGAAGGTCCGGGGGATATAGGTCAGTAGTAGAGCACTTGTTTAGTATGTGGAAGGCCCTAGGTCCCATTCCCAGCACTGCATACCACACACAAAAAGGCTTCTTCAAGGACTCAGCAGCTGTTCTGCTCTGTAGGTCTGTAGGCCCTATGCTTCTCTCAAAGCCAGTGTCCACTTTGATGTTAAAACGGAAAATACCTAGAACATGGACCTAAGCCAAACACTTGAGACCAATAGTGGGTGGTATATGGATCTTTGAAAAAAAAAAGAATACTCACTTTCTCTCTCTAAACAAATCCTTGACAATATCCTACTGAGTCAGATAAGACTAGGAATGCCTTTTTCTCACTTTTGACTTCTGATGCTTGGAATAAGTGGGCAGATTGTTGTTGTTGTTTTTTTTACTGTCCATAGAAGTGTTCCAGGGATGCAGCTCAGTGGCAGAGCACTTGCCTAGTATGCACAAAACATGGGTTTAATCTCCAGTAACACACACACACACACACACACACACACACACACACACAAAATAGCCTGGATGCTATAGGGCCTGCTTGTGATCTTAGCAGGTTGAGAGGCTGAGGGAGGAGGATCACAAGTTCAAAACTAGCCTCATTAACTTAGTGAGGCCCTGTCTCAGAATTAAAAACTAAAAAGGCCTGGAGATGTGACTCAGAATTTAAGCACCCATGGGTTCAATCCCTGGTACCAAATAAGTAAGTAAGTAAGTAAGTAAATAAATAAATAAATAAAAATAAAGAGAGAAGATTAATAAAAAGATATTTTCTTCCCCTATTATTATGTCAAGACATCTGGAAAGAGCAGTGTTTACTGGAAGTCAGAATCTGGGACAAATCCACTGGGTGTCATGAGGTTTGGGAGCACAGATTACTTATCTCAGCTTTTCTATCTTGAACCCTGAGGTTTTCTGCTGCTTTTGAGCCATAATGAAAGTCCAACTCCCCCCATCATTCTGAAACTTAAAGTTAAAAATGAAAAGAAGCTTGTGAATGACTAAATTGGCCCAAGATAAACACTTTGACTAAACTTGTAGACAATCTGAAACTTCGGATGAATTTTGAAGTAGACCTCTAATCTTTTGGATTCTCAGAACATGAAATTTTATTGTGTATGAGTTTGTTTGTCTGTTATCTGGTTAAAGAAAAGCTGGGGAAACCTCAGGGAAAGGTCTGGGGGCCAAAAGAGAACCAGGAAATCAGCCAGGTACAGTAGAACATACCTATAATCCTAGCAGCCCAGATGGGAGGCTGAATCAGGGGATCGTAAGTTCAAAACCAGCCTCGTAACTTAGGGAGGCCCTAAGCAACTCAGCAAGACCCTGTCTCTAAATAAAATATAAAAAAGGCCGGGGATGTGGATCAGTGGTGAAGAGCCCCTGGGTTCAATCCCTAGTACCCACTCCCTCCAAAAAAGAACCAGGAACTCTACTAACTCAGCTATAACCTGGAGGATGAAAATGGTTAGGAATGCTGTTGAGAACCCCACCGAGTTTTCAAAAGGAATTTTCAGTCTTTCACATTATCCACTCATTAGATCCAGCAGTAGGCTCCCAGATGCAAAATGCCCTTCCTCTTTAATAGAGGACTATATGCCTTTTGAGAAAAGTGTGTGCTCATTCATTCCTACATATATTCACTGAATGAATATTTATTAACTGTCTGCTCTGTGTCAATTCTGTGTGTTGAGGACACAGACAAGTACACAAAAAATAGTGTGCCTATCCTTGTGGAAATAATGGTCAAAGGAAGACAGAAATTATATAAACAATCTCACAAATAGTAAAATTACTTGTTATGTTTCAATTAAGGTATAAATGAATAAATTAATATTTTTAAAAAATTATAAGAGGGTCTGTGCATGTGGCTCTGTGGTGAAGCTTAGTATGTGCAAGGGCCTGCTTCCATTCCCAGCACCACACACCAGTTATGAGTGTAATGAAAGAAAATTACAGGCCACCATGGGAACATAGTCTGACAGTGGATGAAGGTGATATGGAAGACCCAATTTACTGAGATGAGTCCAGAAAGGTTGGCCCAACAAAGTGATATTTAAGCTGAGACATAAAGGCTAAGTAGGAGTTCACCAGGTAAAGATTTGGGGAAATAAAACTCCCAGAGTTTTATTGATGATACAACAGTATACAACTCTGGGGGGGGGGTGGGATAAAAAGACCTGGGTATCCCAAAGAAATTGAAAGAAGGCAAGTTTGGCATGAGTGCAGAACTTATGATTAAAGCTGGAGAATCCATGCTCAAACCACAAAAAACAAAGTCTCAAGAATGATCATAATCTGGTATGCTCCACTGGAGTATAAGTAGTCCTTGATACTGAGTTTCAGAGCACTGAAGAAGAACAGGGCTGGGAAAGATAGGAGAGAATGATTTTGATTTTGGATATTCTGGTGTCAAGTGCAAGTCAAATTGATGAATATATATAAAATTCTAAAACTCAGAAGAGAAATCTAGAAGTACAAACTGGGAATTGTTGGCATATACAACCATGTAAAATTCAACTATGGGAATAGTCAAGTTCATTAAAGAAAGCACAGAATGAGGAAATGAAAGAACCTAGGGTGAAACTCTCAATTGTAAAATTTTAAGATTGGATACAGGTAAGAGGGTCCAATAGGCAGGAAAACCAGGAGAGTGATTAGTTCAGAAACCAAATAAAGATAGTGTTTCAAGAAGAAGGAAATGATGAACCATATTGAATTATGCACAGAAGTAAAGAAAATGAGAACTAAATAAGTGACCACTGGATATAGCATCAAGGTCATTGATAATGTATAGTGTGAATTGGGTTTGGTGACATCACGGTAGCACCCACTTGATTGTTTTGAGTTTAGGAGTGAATAGGAGGTGAGACAACGGGGGAAATAAAGCAAGCCTAGACAATCCATTTCAGATGTGGTTCTACATCATGTACAACCAGAAGAATGAGAAGCTATACTCCATTTATGTATGTGTCAAAGTGCATTCTACTGCCATGTATAACTAATTAGAGCTAATAAAAAAGGAAGTGTGGTTATAAAGGAAAGAAAGAGATAAAAGTATTAGCTGAAGGAACATGTGGGATCCAGAAATTTTTTTAAATAGAATAATGATATCTCATGTACCAGCTGTATTTTTCAGCTCCAAGAACCAGAAATGAGTCAAGGTCAGACCATACACAGAAAGCTTGGGCCCACAGCCAAAAAGGCAGACAGATGCTTTTTGGATGCCCTGATCAGACTCAACTTGACTACTCTCAATTGCTTCTAATCAAGCTGTAGATTCATTTCTCCAAGGTCTGCTAAAGGAACAGATTTTTCCTGTGTCTTTAAAATTCTAAGGCCCTGTATTTTATTCAAATCTTATCTTAATGATGTCCTTAGTTTTGCTCAACATGGTTCACACTGTGACTACTCCAGTAGACTTGCTAAAACACATCTGATCATGTCACTATCCTGCTTAATGTATTTCAATTGTTCTCTACCACTTTCAAGATAAAGTCCCAACAGCCCCAAAATGACAAACAAATCCCTTCCTGATGTGACCCAAAACTATCTCACAGGCCTCATCCATGTTCACACCCACATTTGCATCCTACACTCCACTGGAGCAAAAGTACTAACTCTTCTTTGTTCCAGCCAAGTTCTCCTTTAATTCCCCCTGCTCTTTCTAGGCTGTTTGTCTTGCCTATATACTTTCAGCTGAGGTGCTCAACAAAAATTTGTTAATGGAAGAATGAGTTTGCCTGTTTCATTGGCACTTTGGTAATATGCATAGTAGTGGATGAGACATTTATCTGGGGAAGCTGGGAAACATTTAAGTGGTGAGGTTTAAGGGAATCTCTGAGTTCCTTCCTTCATTGAATGATCACGCCTGTTAACCTGTCTCTGCACCTTATCCCATGAGAGGTTTCACTTTCTGAGCAAAGGGTTGGTGTTACTGTAAGTCCCTGAGGGAGGGATGAATGCTAAAAAGGAAAGAGGGGGTCTAGACAGAGAAACTAGAAGTGGAGGTAGTTGATGGGAAAGAGCTAACAGTACCAGTTTGCTCAAAACTCATCTTGTGATCACACAAGTGCAAAATTAAGACAATCTAGCATATAACCAAGTAGAGGTTTTCCCTGCACTTGGTGATTTAGAACCTAAAACGTGCTTTAGGAAATTTTAACCACCCCATTTTTGAGCTAAAATTCAATTAAAATCACTTGTACTCCCCGTCCCACATGCCCAAGTTAGAGAATTAATTAGAATGGAGGAGGAAGAGTCAGGCCATTTCCAGAAATAGGTTACTTCCAGAACAGCCCTTTGAGTTTAACATGAACATAGGTAGGTGGATTTTAAAAAGCTAAGTTCAGAAAATCCCAGGATTTTCAGTTTCTATGGAGGGGGAGGGAGAGGTCTGCCTCACAGATTTCACAAACCTGGTAAACAAGCAAAGAATCTTCCATCTCTGGCCATGTTCAGTCCTACCAAGAAAGATGTCTAACTCACTCAATCATCTGGGCTTTTCTGGGATGGCTAGGATTGGTGTTTCCAGAATTCTAGTACCCAGGTCAAGACTCTCATTCTCCTACAAGAGCCTGTGTTACAACAGGAGATATGTTTTTTCTTGCTTGCTTTGTATGTTACTGGGGATTGAATTCAGGGCACTTTACCACTGGGTTATATCCCCAGCCCATTTTTATTTTGAGAGAGGGTCACACTAAGTTGCTGAGGCTGGCCTTGAACTTGTGATCCTCCTGCCTCATCCTCCTGAGTCGCTGGGATTACAGGTGTGCATCACTGTGCCAAGCACAACAGGAGATAGGGAGTACAAAAGTCAAATCCCATTACACTTTCCCTCTGATACACTGCTCCATGTCATCCAGTAAGCATCCCTAACTTCCACTGGCCAATTTGATCAATTCTTCATGGAAATGGGAAATTGGAGAACTGGATATGAGACACATCTCTAAATCATAGAATATAAATAGCATTATGGGCTTGTTTGAATGATCAGATCCCATCAAAGTTGTTGAAGGGTAATGGAAGGAATATGGACCTTGAACTCACTTCATTCAGATTCCATATTTGCTGGCTTATCAGCTACATTACCTTGGAAATGACCCTTGCTGACCGTTAATTCCCCTGACTGTAAAATGAAGTTAAAAGTGCCAACTTCACCCATATTAGGATTAAATGCCTGACACTGAAGATATAATCAATCAATGCTAATTAATTTCTCCAAGTTGTGAGAAATGGTGGGGTGCTGCTATGTGAATCCTATCTGGAAGGACAAGGATTTTGAAATTCTGAGGTTTGAGGTAAGCAGAAAGAGTTTGGGTAAGTACTCAGATCTTATACATGGGATGCATATCAAGAATGATGAGAAACAACGGAACTATTGTCTGCATACCTTCTCTATGGATAAGCTGAGTTTAGAGGGTGACATAGAATCAGGAGTGTTAGCTTTTTGTCACTGTGACCGTAAAACGTGATAAGAACCACTTAGAGGAGGAAAATTTTAATTTGGATCATGGTTTCATAAATTCAGTCCATAGCCAATTTGAGTTACTCCCTTGCTCTGGGCCCAAGGTGAGGTAGAACTTCTTGGAAGGAGGGCGGTGGGAAGGCCAACTACTCACTCAGTGCAGAGAGAAGGGGAATTTCCCCAATCTAATCACTTTCCTTACCTTCCTCTTCCTACTTCCACTATCCAATGAAAGTGTTGTACAGACGACTATTTATGAACTATGGAGCTCTGGGTGCTCTCTGGAGAAAGGAACAGGAAGGTTAAGGTTGAGAGAGTGATAGACAGGGTGTCATTGGCTGAAAAAGGAACCCTGGAAAGGTGCATTTCATAAAAAGGGGTGAGGTTCACCATGTATCTTGTGGGATTTGAAACTAGAACTTATAACCATTGCTTTGTGGGGGTTGGAATTTTTGTTGATTGACCAGTTGCCTTAGGCACCTAAGGTAGATATTAAGAACATGCGTTTATATTGAATGGCATGGATTGTTTATAGGATTGGTAAGGATTTTATGGTATGAGTAGAGCTGGGAGGACAGGCAAATAATATTTACCATGGGTGATATTTAAATTGCTCAACTTGGTAAGTTGTAAGGAACTCTGTAAGTAGCCATCCTAACATGCTTTCTCTCAATATTCCCAGTCTTTGAGATATATTTCTCTTTTGTTTCCTTTCAGCATCAAATGTCTGGCTTCATAATGACTTGATCACTAACTCCTGCTCCTTCCAGTCAACCTAGACTATTATTTCACAGGTCTCAATGGCATACAAGTGGTTGAAATCTGTGTCTGCCTCCTAGGTTCTATAATGTTGCTGATTTCTTCCCCATTTCAACTCTTACCCCTCCATGGGCTTCCATGGGCCAGCACATGTCAGGCTCTCTTTGTTTGGTGCTGACAGCTGCTTTTTCACCTGTCAAGACTCCATTTCCTCTCTGGCCCACTCAGTGCAAGTTTTCCTTATGATTCTTTCTCCAATAATTGTCTCTCTGCAGACTTTCTTTCCATTCTCATCCTCCCAACAGTAACCATCATCTCTAATTTTGGTCTCCTTAGCTCAGACTCAAGCTCTGGTTAGTGTTCCCAAATGCAAGCTGGACATTCCTACCTCGACTTACTAGTGTCTCTTCTACTTCTGTACTAAGCACACATGTCTATCTCCCCAAGTAAGTTCCCTACCCTGCACTCCCTTACTCCCTTACATTATTGCCCCGCCCATGTTCTCAGTCAAGAACCCAGTCACCCTTAACTCCTCTCTCTCCTTACTCTTCTGTTGATTCTACCTCTCCAACTGTCATCACTTTAAGTGTGGTTCTCATTACTTTTCCCCGAATAATGAGAATACCTTCTTTTGGGGGGCAAGGGGGTAGCAGGGATTGAACTCAGGGGCAGTGGACCACTGAGCCACATTTCCAGCCCTATTTTGTATTTTATTTAGAGACAGGGTCTCACTGAGTTGCTTAGTGTCTGACTTTTGCTGAGGCTGACTTTGAACTTGTGATCCTCTTCCCTTAGCCTCCTGAGCTGCTGGGATTATAGGCGTGTGCCACCATGCCCAACAATAACTTCTTTATATGATTTATTATTGCAAAAATCAATTCATTTCTTCAACAACCATATATTGAGTCAATTATAGGATGCTATCCCTGGGTTTATATGAATCTTCTCTCAATAAGCATTCAGTCTGAAAGGGAAGGTAGATGACTAAAAAGAAAATAATAAAAAAATATGGAGAAAAGTGTGATGATATACACAAATTCAACAAACTGTGGTCACACAGAGTGACAGCCCCTCAACCCAGAGTGAAAGTTACGGAGAACTTCACAGAGATGATTCCAATAAATGCAGGACATCATCTGGTACAGAAGGATAAGAGGATATTCCAAGCAGAGAGATAAACATGAGAAAATCATAAGAGACAGAGATGGCATGCACCCCATTTGGAGAAATGCAAGTTTTTAGAGATGACTAGAGTATAGCAGAAGTGGGTCAGGAAGCTAAAGAGGTTGACAGGGACATGATCATAAAAGGTCTAGTATCCCTGCTAGAGGTCTCCAAGAATGTAGGAAAACATCAAAATATTTTAATCATGAAAGCACAGATTTTATTTGTACTTGAAAAAGTCTTCTGTGGCAGTAGTGTAGAGATTGAATTGAAGGAAGGCATTCCCAATGCAAATTCAATAATCATTTTTAGAAGCCTGAGAAAATAAAAGTAAACACTAAAATCATTAACAAAGTCGTACAAAAGGTCATTTAATAAAGGTCAAGGAAGGCAGGCATGAGAAAATACCCCATGGTTAAACCCATCCTGATGTTAATTTGTGTCTACTTGACTGGGCCACAGAGTGCTCATACATTTGCTCAAACATACTGGGTATGTCTGTGAGGGAATTTGTGGTGAGATTAACATTTGAATAAATAGACTTAGGAAAGCATATTTCCCTCACTAATGTTGGTGGGCCTCATCCAATCATTTGAAGACCTTGAATAGAACCAAAAGGCTGACCTTCTGTGAGCTACAGGGCACTCCTCCTGCCTGCCTTCCTGAGCTGGGACATCTGTCCTTTCTGCCTTTTGATTCAACCTAAAACATCTGCTCTTCATGGATCTCAAGTCTGCCATTTCTTGGACTGGAACTTACACCATTGACTCTCCTGGTTCTCTGGTCTTTGGATTCAGATCAAAGAATCAGAACTACACTGATTCTCTGGGTCTCTAGTTTACAGATGTCAGAGCATGAGACTTCTTAGCCTCTATAATCGCATAAACCAAACTGATGATAGAGATACAGGTGTGGGTATAGCCATAGATACAGATACAGATATATCTCCTAGTGGTTCTATATTTCTAGAGAATCCTAAAGATTTTCATACCAAGAACTAGGGTGCTATTATTACTAATACCTAAAAATGGGGAAGCGGCTTTGGAACTGGGTAGTAGAAGTGCATCCTAGTAAACTGGACATTATAGGTGATTCTGGTGACGTCCCAGATGGAAATAAGCTATTGGAAAGTGGAAGAAAATTAATCCCTATAAAGTGGCAAAGAACTAGGCTTACTTGTTTTTGTTTGTTTATTCTGTGATGGTGGAAGTTTGTTTGGTTATTTCTGAAGCACTGGGGGTTGAACCCAGAACCCAGATGCATTCTATCACTGAGATACATCCCAGTCTATTTTTTTTTTGAGACAGGGTCTGAATAAGTTGCTGACACTGGCCTCACATTGGCGATTCTCCTGCCTCAGCCTCTAGAGTAGCTAGGATTACAGGTGTGCACCACTGCAGTTGAATTTTGTTCTAATGTAAGGTAGAACTTGTGAATAATGAAATTAGATATCTAGAAGAGAAGATTTCTAAGCAAGGTATTGAAGGTATACCTTGGGTTCTCCTTATTCTTTATTGTGAAAGGTGAGAGGACACAGATGAATTGAAGAAAAAAAATGTTACCATAACTTGGAGATTTGGAAAATTTTCTACCTATCCATATTGCAAGAAATGAGAAAGCTTGTTCTGAAGAAAACACTTAAGTGTGTGCCTGAATGACTATTTGATATAGACCCTGAGTGCAATTCATGGATTTAATCAATGACTTTAGCAGACATCAGGATCAGAGATGGTATTAGACCAGCAGAAACACTGTCAGCTGAGACTGAAGAGAACAGAACCTGTTCCTGAAGGTCAGACCTTTTACATACCACAGAAACAGACCATAGAGCTATTTGGCTATCAATGTGCACTGTTCTTCAAGAATAGGGAAGAATGACCCCAAAGGCAATACAGAAATCATAGGTATGCCTCCTTGGTTTCAAAGGGTGGGGGTCATCGCCTCAGTTTTAACAGTTCAGACAGCCTCTGACCAGAACCAAGGGGGTAGAAGCACCCACCACCCCAGTGGTATCAATCCAAAGAGGAGGATTTTCTTTTTCTCTCTCTTCCTCCCTTTCTTCCTTACCTCCTCCCCAGCCCTCTTTCTTTCTAACCGAGGGCTTCATGTTTGCTAAGGAAGTGCTTTACTACTGAGCTATACCTCCAAACCCAGAGGATTATTCTTGAGCTTTAAGAAATAATGAAATTTACCTTGCTAGGTTTGAGATTTACTTGGGACCCTTTATCCTCTTCCTTCTCTACCATTTCTTCCTTTTAAAATGAAAATATCTATTATATTGCTGTCCCACCATGATATTTTGGAAGTACAGAATTTGTCTGCATTGACAGGTTTCCAGTAGGAGGGAATTTTTCCTCAGGATCAATCATATCGCAAGTCTAACCCATCTCTGACTTAAGTGATATTTAGATGAGACTTTGGAATTTAGAGTGGATACTTGAATAAGTTAAGAGTTTTCCTGTGGCTGATATGGAATGAATACATTGTTCATGCTATAAAGACATGAATCTTAGGGGCAAAACAATGAATGGTGCCCCGCACCCATTAAATCCCTAAACCCCATGTTCTGTATTGATACCTTTAAGGAGATGATTACGGTTAAATGAGATGATCAGGGTGGAGCCCTAATCTGATAAGTTGTGTCATTTTTAAGAGAATGAGACACTAGATCTCTTACTCTCCCCACTATGTGAGGACACAGCAAGAAGGTAGCCATCTGCAATCCAATAAGAAAGAGTCTTCCTGAGAGGAAGAGGATCAGGTGATAGGGAAAGGAGGAAAAGGGGATGTGTTCGAGAATAAAATTGACCAAATTATGTAATGTGTGTGTATGAATATGTCCCAATGAATTCCACTAATATGTATAGTTATAATGCACCAATGAAAACATTTTTTAAAAGAGTCTCACCAGAAACTAAACCCTGCCCAAACCCTCATCTTGAACTTTTGAGCTTCCAGAACTATGAGAAAATAAGTTTCTGCTATTTAAGCATGCTCTCCCTAATCTATGGTATTTTATAATGACAGCCCCAGCAGACTAGAGCAGCTGCAAATCCTGATGCTGCATTGCTTGAACTTGAACTTCAGCTTTACTACTTATGGATCAAGTGAACTCAGATAATGGATTTGACTTTCCAGCACATCTGTGTTCTCACCTCTAATATATAATTCCATATTTTCTGCATAGTTTTCCTAATACTTTAAATTTACAGAATCTTCACCATGTTGTTGACTTTAGGTATCTTTGTTTGTGAATTATCATTATATATATATATATATATATATATATATATATATATATATATATATATATATCTTCTTTTTTCCATTGATCATTTTTTCCTTAGGATCGACTTGCAGGCCAATGCTTGCATGTCAACTTCTGGAGGGGTTAATGGATTGAAACTATCAGCCCTAGGATCAGCAGCCTTTACTGCGAGAGGCAGAATGCAGAGTTGCTATCTGGGAGGAGCAGGGTTGGGTTCCTCTAATTGAGTCATTGAGCCTAGATAGAAAAAAAATTGGAACTCGCAACTAGTTTGATCAGAGTGGCTAATTGTCAGCTGAGAAACCACCTTCAGTTGTCAGAGTTGGTTCCCTCCTTCTCTATAAAAGGGAAGTCTCCCACACAAGAATGCTATGCAAACAAGTAAATATCTGCCTATGATGTAACAAAATACAAGTTTCTAGAAATATCCTTTTTGTATAGGGATATTCCATAGAATGTAGCTCAGTATATTCCATGGAATGTATTGGCAAGTAATAATACATTGCATGGGCACATAGACTCAGAATGTATAAAGCACTTCCACTTCTGTTATTTTATTGATCCTCACAACAATTCCATGAGATAGAGAGCATTAGCTTCTGTACTGCTCACACTATAATAGCAACCTCAGAATTTCAATGACTTCAACTAATGAAAATATGTGTGTGTGAGTGGATGTGTGTGTGTGTGTAGAAAGAGGGAGATAGACAATGGATATATATATATATATATATATATATATATATATATATATATATATATATATATATAAAACGTATAATATATATGTATTTTATTTATTTAGTTTTGGGACCAGGGATTGAACTCAGGGGCATTTAAACACTGAGTCACATCCCCAGCCCTTTTTTGTATTTTATTTATAGATAAGGTCTCACTGAGTTGTTTAGGGCCTTGCTAAGTTGCTGAGGCTGACTTTGAACTTTCCATCCTCGTGCCTCAGCCACCTAAGCCATTGGGATTACAGGTGTGCACCACAGTGCCCAGCATTTCTATGTATTTTAATTCTACATGCTCATTGCTATCCAGTAGATGACTCTGGTACATATCATCTTCACTCAGAAACCCAGACCAGTGGTGGTACTACCATTTGGAATGTTGTCCAATAATATGGAAAAGAAAAGAGAGAATAGTATTATCTTTTCAATGCTTCCATCCTAAAGTGATACACCTCATTATCACTCATATTTCATTTGAGATGGCAGCAAGACCTAAGCTCACATGTAACTCCAAGGGAGCACAGAAGTACAAGACCCCTGTATTACTTACAGTAGAAAGGAAGTGGGTCTCGGTGAACAATAGTCATTTCCACCACTGCCTTGCTGTGTAGCTGAGGAACCCAAGGGTCAGAAGAGTGACATGTTGAAGGAAGCAGTTTAGAATTATTGATCAAGATTGCAATAAATGATTTTTAGCTATCATTATGAAGAGTTAGTAAACCCTCAGTTCAAAGAAGTTTCTTGGAGGCTTAGAACCAAAGAACACAGGTTTGGTCCAGATAGTCCTAGGTTTAAATGCCACAACATGCCACCTACTAACTGTATTTCAAGTGTATAATATTGCTTCTGTGAACCTCCATTTCCTCATCTATAAAATAGGGTAAAGGAATTGGAAAGAAAAATTGGCAATGTTGAAGTGATAATTGGAGTTAAATGAAGTTAACATTGATAAAGTGCCTGAGCCTAAACTCAGTTATTCTAACCCCCAATTTTATCTCCCTGCCCCTGTGCCTTTGTGAGGTTTACAAAAAGTAGAAATCCTGTGCAGCAACTCTTGTCAGATTCTTCTCTGGCATTTTTCAATGTCTCACTGTGATTCCTGAATAGGTGAGAGGATAAAGGGAGGGTGAAGCCAGGGAAGAGAGCAGCATCGCATGCACCTGCAGTCCAGCTACCAGGGGGGCTGAGGCAGAATATCTGACATTACCCAGATTACAGTCACTGAAACTGGAAAAAAAATTTTCTTTTTATTTCTTTTTACTCCAGTTTCAGTGACTGTAATCTGGGTAATGTCAGATATAAGCTTGAGAGGGTTCTTCTTTATTTATCATAACTAATTCTTATTGATTTATTTACTTTAAAAATTTTTTAAATTTAGTTTAATTAGGTATATATGATAGCAAAATGCATTTTGATTCATTGTATGCAATTGCAGCACAACTTTTCATTTCTCTAGTTGTATACAGTGTAGCATCACTCCCTAGTGCAGTCCTGCATGTACCTATCTTTTGAGCCGAAGCATTCACAACCACTGTGACACTGAGAAACATAGCAAGACCCCATCTCAAAAAGAGAGAGAGAGGGAGGGAGGGAAGGGGAGAGAGAGAGTTAGAGAAGGAAGAAGGAAGGAAGGAAGGAAGGAAGGAAGGAAGGAAGGAAGGAAGGAAGGAGAGAAAGGAACAGGAAAACTTGAGACCAGGAGGAAGGCCATTTTTATCAGGAGTTGAGAAATGCCTTTGCATGCCCTGATGCCTCTTTTTTGTAATGGTCTCTCCTTTCTCCTTTGCACAGCCAACTTCCGCTCATCATTTAACCCTTAGGTCAATCCTATCACTTTGTGGGAAGCGTTCTGTTCCCAGACTCCCTCATGCTGAGGAGTTTGATGCCTCTTCTCTGAAACCTCAAACGCTCTGTGCCTAGGTCTTTTTTTTTTTTTTAATTTTTGCATTGCTGGGTATAGAACCAAGGCCTTGATAATGCTAGGTAAGTGCTCTACAACAGAGTTACACCCATAGCCCTTGCACCCAGGTCTATCTCTGTCCTTAATATAATACATGACTGGCATATACCAAGTGCTTCAAAATGTCCCTTCTATGAACAAATACTTTGCAAGGCATATGAGTGTATTGTTGGTCTTTATTTCTGGACTAATTTCTCTCCTTCCTTCTCCTTATCTTTCTCCACCCATCCCCCCAATCATTACCTCAAAACATGTACTTGCACCTGCGGAAATACTATACTGTTTACAGACTCTGGAATCCGTCAGACTTTTTAGGCCTCCATATTTGCACATGCTGCCACCTCTGCATGACATACTTTCCCACTATCTGATCACCTTTCAAACAGTCATCTTTTAGCAGATGCTGAGAACATGGTAGTTTGGAGCATGGGCTAACCAAATTTAAATTCCAGTTGTGTTATTAGCTGTGTGGCCACAGGCATATTAGGTAACTTCTCTGGATCTCTGTTTATTAATCTATAAAATAGTGCTAATCAATGTACTTACCTAATAGGCTTGTTATGGAAATTAAATTAGTTAATACATTTAAATTGTTTACAAGAGTACCTGGTACACAGTAATCTCTATACAAGTGTTTGCTATTATCATTTCCATCTTAGGATAAACACTACATCCTTTGTCTAAGCTGGGGTCACAGATTGGCAGATTTTGGGCCATGTTTATTAGGACCATATGGTGTTTTATTTTTTATTTTATTTATTTTTTTAAATTTTTTATTGTTGGCTGTTCAAAACATTACATAGTTCTTGATATATCATATTTCACACTTTGATTCAAGTGTGTTATGAGCTCCCATTTTTACCCCATATACAGATTGCAGAATTACATCAGTTACACATCCATGGATTTAC